>NC_091478.1:99618548-100332258 GCF_036971445.1 Narcine bancroftii
ACATGGAAGAAAAGTTTAGTTTTTGAATATCACCTTTGGCACCTTTGGTTACAGATCCTTTTACCTTCGTTTGAAACGTTAGACAATAAACTAACATCCTGATTGCTCAAGGATGACATTTCACTTTTGTTTAATTCTTTGCACATGCATTTCTTGTTTAAAACACTCAGACATCAAAAGCTGAAGACAAGCTCCGTGTTCTTGTTTTGCCACATCAAAGCCTTCTCTGATCTTGGTCCAAGTCATACAGAAGCTTGAATATTACACTTAACTTTCTAAGATATCCAATGTAAAAAAACCCAGGATGTCTAACTACCCATCAAAATCTATCCTTTAATGTACTGATTCGCAATCTTCGACATCAGAACACGGAAACCTGTGCAAAAGTTGGCCACTTTGTGTTTTAAGCTTGTTCTGCCTTTAAATAAGATAATCTCTCTCCTGTTTTATATTCCTTAATGCTCCTCTTGTATCAATTTCAGACTCGAAAATATGATTCTCAGAGTCTCCATCATTCTCCAAGACAGAGATTCCAAATGATGAAATCTCTCTTCCTTTTAATCCAAAAGTGATGCTTAATTCACTGCATTTCTCCCAAACTCTAAATCAGTATCTTTGGTTGCAGTCGCATACTTACTGGCGTGTCTGAGGGGAAGCACGGGACTAGTAGTGGGTTAGTACAGCAGGCTGCATACATGGGATGGGACTCAGACACAGGAGGAGGAGAGTGAGAGCGTCAGGATCACCCGTGTGGCGGACCGCCAATGAAAAGGTCAGAGGGGTTTAGCTGGGTGGTGTTTGGGGAGATGAAGAATGCAGTGTTGTGTCTGAAGGGAATAGAGAGTCAACTCCATTTTGTGCCGAAAGAAATGAGTGTGTGTATTCTTTCTTTCTTTGGCTTGGCTTCGCGGACGAAGATTTATGGAGGGGTAATGTTCACGTCTGCTGCAGGCTCGTTGGTGACTGACAAGTTCGGTGTGGGACAGGCAGGCACAGTTGCAGCAGTTACAAGGGAAAATTGGTTGGTTGGGGTTGGGTGTTGGGTTTTTCCTCCTTTGTCTTTTGTCAGTGAGGTGGGCTCTGCGGTCTTCTTCAAAGGAGGTTGCTGCCCGCCGAACTGTGAGGCGCCAAGATGCACGGTTGGAGGTGATATCAGCCCACTGGTGGTGGTCAATGTGGCAGGCACCAAGAGATTTCTTTAAACAGTCCTTGTACCTCTTCTTTGGTGCACCTCTGTCTCGGTGGCCAGTGGAGAGCTCGCCATAGAACACGATCTTGGGAAGGCGATGGTCCTCAATTCTGGAGACGTGACCCACCCAGCGCAGTTGGGTCTTCAGCAGCATGGATTCGATGCTTGCGGACTCTGCCAGCTCGAGTACTTCGATGTTGGTGATGAAGTCATTCCAATGAATGTTGAGGATGGAGCGGAGACACCGCTGATGGAAGCGTTCTAGGAGCTGTAGGTGATGCTGGTAGAGAACCCATGATTCGGAGTCAAACAGGAGCATGGGTATGACAATGGCTCTGTACATGCTGATCTTTGTGTGTTTTTTCAGGTGGTTGTTTTTCCAGACTCTTTTGTGCAGTCTTCCAAAGGCGCTATTTGCCTTGGCGAGTCTGTTGTCTATCTTTTTGTCGATCCTGAAATGGTGCAGCCGAGGTAGGTAAACTGGTTGACCGTTTTGAGTTCAGTGTGCCCGATGGAGATGTGGGGGGGCTGGTGGTCATGGTGGGGAGCTGGCTGATGGAGGACCTCAGTTTTCTTTAGGCTGACTTCCAGGCCAAACATTTTGGCAGTTTTAATTAAAGTATTCTTTAATTATGTGTAAACTGGGTAAAGTAGTGCTGCTACACTCCCAACCTCTGGTCTGCAGACCGTGGTAAGTAAAATAATACTTACAAGGATCTGAAGATGAAATAAGTTTTAGGATTCCACCGAAGACAGACCCATTACATACATTAAAAACACAGTAAATGCTGGAGGAACTCAGCCAATCTCACAGGGTCCAGAGGAGGTAAAGATATATTACCGAATTATCAGGGCTGAGCCTTTTTTCAAAAGCCCTTCTGAATAAGAGCTCAGCCCTGAAACGCCGGTCATATATCTTCACTTCCTATGGATGCTGCGAGAGCAGCTGAGTTTCTCCAGCATTTACTGTGTGTTTTACTACAATCATAGTATCTGCGGACTTCCATGTTTCACTCCAACACATACATTCCCCTCCTCATTGGAGTACTGATTCTTCACAGAAAATAATGTCAACTGATTTACATGAAAGCTTTGGCAAATACATGACTTCAACTTTATATTAGCAAAACATTCTACTCTGGTTATTGCAACAGCAGTATTTTATTTCCACCAGGAATTTTTTTAAAAGGAAATAAATGCTGGTTGTTGGACTTTTGTTGTTCTGTGACACCTATACAATCAAGCTTACACAATGTCAACACTCTCTCTGCTGTTCCCTTCCATTATTAGGTAGTTGTTTCACAAAGTGCTTCCTTCAGTTTTTTTTTCTGAGCACCAAGCTTTAAAACCTGCCCTCTGTTCCTCATCCTTGCATCTTTGCTGTGCTGAATTCAAGGCACATTCTATTACCATCCACGAGCTTGGATTGCCCACAGGTTGCGGGGCTTCTGATGTCTGTCATTCCTATCACATCATTCGAGTTCCATTCTCGCACTTTTGGTAGCTAAGTCACTTCTTACAATACAGTAAGATGCTGGAGGAACACAGAAGGTCTGGCAGTATCCACAGAAAGCAACTTTTGGGGCTCAGATATGCCAAAAATCAGGCAAACAACCAAATCAGAAGATGTGATGGGTGGGAGTGGGGGAAGGACTCAGGCATGAAACGTCAACTTCTTGCCTATTGCTTTCCATGAAGCTGCATCACCTGCTGAGTTCCCCAAGCACTTTTGTGCATGGTTCTTGTTCCCCAGCCCTCTTGTTACCCAATGAACCTCGTAGATTTCTTTTCCTGGATTGTAGATGCTGGTGATGTGGTAAATGTATTAATTTGGATTTTGATGTTGGCCCATAATTGAACAATGAATTATGTCAGAGAACAAGGAATAAGGATAGGTGGGATGTGGGTGGAAAGAAAAAGTTTGAAAACCACTCATTTAATCGTACCTAATTGACTCGTTATGTGCATGGTTTCATAACTACAAAGGAAATGGGCCAAGGACAATTTTTCTCAAGTAAAATATTTCAGTAACAATTGGGTCTAGAACAGTGATTCTCAACCTTCCCTTCCTATTCACATCCCACTTTAAGCAATCTCTTACCAATCACAGAGCACCCATGGCATAGGGATGACTTAGTGAGTGGAAAGAAAAAGGTTGAGAAGCATTGCTCCAGAGGAAATTATTGAAGTCGGTACAATTTTGAAATTCAAATGACATTTGGAGAGATCCGTGGATAGGAAGGGTTTAGACCAAATGCAGACACTTGTAACTAGCCCAGAATGCCAAATTAGTTGGCATGGACTAGTTGGGCCAAAGGGCCTGTTTTATGTTATGTGGCTTTACCACTCAACAAGTCTTTGAAAGATAGGCAAAAGTTAGGCAATGGACTCTGACAGGCAGGTGGGTAGAGTGAATCTTGAGGTGGCAGGAGAATGGTAGCTGTGGGGAGGAGTTGATTAGAATATGGGAAGAATAATATCGGAAAGGGGGATGGATATAACTGGATCAGTGGATCAGCATTCTTCCAAAGGTGCCAGAGGGCTTGTTTCTGTGCTGTGTCTTCACGTCCTTTCACCGTTCCACATCTCCTTCGAAATTTTTCTGATGCCCTGAAATATAAATCAATTGATCAACACAGTTATTTGCAGTGACTTCCAGATTAGTTGAAGTGAGATGTTGTCCTGTCCCGTAATCTCGATTGGCACAGAGTCTATGAGCTCTGGATGATGGTGCTTTGTTTTTCTAGTGTTTACATGAAGTGCAGCAAATATTAAACTTGCCTATTGTCAATGTTGGTTTAACTTCAATTCCACATCATGTGCATTTCTTATCAACTCTGCAGACCAGCATTTTAATTTTGGGAATGTTGATCAGGGAGTCGGCTGTGAAAATTGACATCCTGAATAGTCACCTCAAATTGTCCTTTGCAAAATTGATTTTTCTTGTGCATTTAATCTTCTTTTCCTATCAGTTCACATAGACATGCACTTTAAATAAAATTTATTCTCTGCGTAAGATGCATAGTTCTTGTTTGAGATTTGCAGAGTTTCAAGTGGGATGAAGAGTGTGATTGGAACTTCACTTCAATGGAGATGGTATTACCAGTTTCCATCTCCATTACAAGCACTGCTGATCTGCTATTGGATCTGCTCCAACTAACTGCCTAATCCATTGGTCTGGTCTCAGTTTCCGGCTTTGAACCCTTTGTAAATCTGAGGCAATGCTGAGCTCATTATATGAACTGCACATTGTTCTTGAAACCCTAAAGTCACTGTCCAAAAATGCTATACATTTGTAATTGCTATCATTGTTTACTTATGTCCTTTGTTGTCTCTATGTCTGTGACCTCTTTTAACCCCAAAATCTCCCAAGGTCGTAAAACATGAAAGTTTTCAGATGCAGTGACTGAAGGGAAAACACAATGGTGGAACAAGTCAGCAGGTCAAACTGTACTTTCTTTCTTTTCTTTGGCTTGGCTTCGCGGACGAAGATTTATGGAGGGGGTAAAAGTCCACGTCAGCTGCAGGCTCGTTTGTGGCTGACAAGTCCGATGCGGGACAGGCAGACACGGTTGCAGCGGTTGCTAGGGAAAATTGGTGGGTTGGGGTTGGGTGTTGGGTTTTTCCTCCTTTGTCTTTTGTCAGTGAGGTGGGCTCTGCGGTCTTCTTCAAAGGAGGTTGCTGCCCGCCAAACTGTGAGGTGCCAAGATGCACGGTTTGAGGCGATATCAACCCACTGGCGGTGGTCAATATGGCAGGCACCAAGAGATTTCTTTATGCAGTCCTTGTACCTCTTCTTTGCTGCACCTCTGTCTCGGTGGCCAGTGGAGAGCTCGCCATAGAACACGATCTTGGGAAGACGATGGTCCTCCATTCTGGAGATGTGACCTACCCAGAGCAGTTTGATCTTCAGCAGCGTGGATTCGATGCTGTCGGCCTCTGCCATCTCGAGTACTTCAATGTTGGTGATGAAGTCGCTCCAATGAATTTTGAGGATGGAGCGGAGACAACGCTGGTGGAAGCGTTCTAGGAGCTGTAGATGATGCCGGTAAAGGACCCATGATTCAGAGCCGAACAGGAGTGTGGGTATGACAACGGCTCTGTATACTCTAATCTTTGTGAAGTTTTTCAGTTGGTTGTTTTTCCAGACTCTTTTGTGTAGTCTTCCAAAGGCGCTATTTGCCTTGGCGAGTCTGTTGTCTATCTCATTGTCGATCCTTGCATCCGATGAAATGGTGCAGCCGAGATAGGTAAACTGGTTGACCGTTTTGAGTTTTGTGTGCCCGATGGAGATGTGGGGGGGCTGGTAGTCATGGTGGCTGATGGAGGACCTCAGTTTTCTTCAGGCTGACTTCCAGGCCAAACATTTTGTCAGTTTCCGCAAAACAGGATGTCAAGCGCTGAAGAGCTGGCTCTGAATGGGCAACTAAAGCGGCATCGTCTGCAAAGAGTAGTTCACGGACAAGTTGCTCTTGTGTCTTGGTGTGAGCTTGCCTCAGATTGAAGAGACTGCCATCCGTGCGGTACCGAATGTAAACAGCGTCTTCATTGTTGAGGTCTTTCATGGCTTGTTTCAGCATCATGCTGAAGAAGATTGAAAAGATACATGGCCAACCTTTCGGGCTTGAGCTCCTCATCAAGATATGAGGAAAATGTAGGCGGGGGTAGGGGGAGACAAGAGGTAATAGGTGGATAAGGGATGGAGGGCACAGCAGATAATAGAGAGGGAAGCAGTTTAAGATCTAGAAGAACGGAAGTGGTCTAGAAAAACTGGAGATGTTGATGTTAATGATATCTGGTTGGATAGTGCCCAGGCAGAACATTAGGTACTGCTCCTTCAATTTACAGGTGGCCTTGATTTAGCAGTGCACGAGATCATGGACAGACATGTCAGTATGGGAGTGCGGAGCAGAAATGATATGGTTGGCCACTAGGAGATGCAGCCATTAATGCAGACAGAGTGAAGGTACCTAGCGAAGCAATCTCCCAGTCTGCATCCAGTCTCTCCTATGTAGAGAAGGCCACAACAGGAGCACCAGATGCAGTAGATAACTCCCGCAGATTCACAAAGGAAGCGTTGCTTCATTTGGAAGGACTGCTTGGGACCTCGAATGGCGGTGATTAAGATGGAGTTCGTGCAACTGTGGCAATCGTGGAGTTTTGCAGCATGAAATGAGGCCCTTTGGCCCATCTTGTCCACGCTGACCAAGCTAAGTCTCATTTTCCCATATATTTCCAAACTTTTCCCGTCTATGTCCGAAATATCTTTTCACTGTAACAGTTGTCCCAACTTCTACCCCTCCCCCTGGCCGCTCAACCTATACACCCACTGCCTTTTGTGTGAAATAGGGTCCCCTCAAGTTCTTTTTAAATCTTAATTCCTCTCATAACTTTATGCCCTCTACTTTTCGATTGTACTGCTCTGGGAAAAAGGCTACAATGTGTTTACTTAAGTTTTCCTCTTAAATCTTAACACCTTCACCGTTCCCAGATATATCTCTTATGTTCTAAACTCTGTCCCTTTTTGCAATGCATCTGCCACAGCATTTTCTTCCTTTCCATTACTCTTTAAAACAATTTGATCATTTTTTTTGTTTATGGCTCATTGTCAAATTGGAGAACTCTCTTGTGAAAAATTAACTCCGCTTAAAGTACTTCATCAATATAAATGTCGGCGCAATAGCCAAAATTTAATTTTTTTTTCTCAGGATTTTGTATCACGTAAGCTAATATAAATTCTTTGCAGTGAGAAGTTAATATTTTTTTTCTTGAATTTAGTCTGAAACAATTAAAAGGAATGAATAGTTAAGCCAATGTGAAGTGGATAGTACTACTTGTTTCTATCAGTTGATTATCCACTAAACATGCTCTTACCTGGATTAGAATTCCAGGGTAAACTTTCTTGGGCAAGTAGGTCACGGCTGACTGGGGGGGGGGGTGGGGGGGGTCCCAACTCAGTGCAAGGCCTTCCCAAGTGTTAATGTCAAGTTACACCCACAAAACTGCTTTGACAAGTATAAAAGCTATGAGGCCAAGAGTTTGCCAGTTATTGAAACTATCGAAGGGATTTAATATTTGGAACATCAATTTTTCAAATGATGCTATTTTTTAAAAAATGAAATATTTTAAAATTGCTAATGTTGCTTTTACAAGAGTTAAATACACAGAAAAGGGCAGTACGGTTCGTGTAGCGATTTGTGCAAGGCTATACAACACCAGCATCCCCGGTTCAAATCTGGCATGGTTTGCAAGGGGTTTGTACATTCTCCCTGTGATCATGTGGGTTCCTCCAGGTGATCCGATTTCCTTCTACCCTTCAAAATCGAGCAAGGGTTATAGGTTAATTGGGCAATAAGAGGGCACGAGCTGGAAAGGCCTTTTATCAGGCTCCATGTGTAAAATTAAAGAAACTGGAAAGTATTTATACCCAATTAAATTAAACCTGCCAAGATCTCAGTTTCTATGATGTGTAGCTCTCTAACATGTTAGTTACCAGCTGCAGTCGTCAGGAGGTCTGCAGAGGGTTTTGCGTGACTACTGGAGTTCAGAAGGAATCCAACACCCGAGAGCAGTCAAATTGTATGTTTTCCTGTGTAAATCTTTGTGACTTCCATGTTTGCACGGAAGCTGTGGCAGTAAGTAAAGTTTTGGAGGTAAACATAACTCCATAAGGGGTCAAGTGGAAGATTGCAGATGCTTATGTGCTGAGTTCCTCCAGCATTCTTTGGATGCAATTATTCCAGGAATTGCAGTCATTTCTCTGGAATAATCATGGAAGAGGGTTTGGAAAAAGAGTAAATGCCCAAGTTTTGATCTTGAACTGGAATCAATATACAAGGTGTGTGGTGTGCAATGGTAAATAATTGCAGCAAATATCCAATTTTGAAAATGAATTTGCATTTATATAACCATACCTTGATGAAGGGCTCAGGACCGAAACATTGGTTACCTTTTACATCCTATGGATGGTGCGTGACTTGTTGAGTTTCTCCAGCATATTGGTGCATTGCACTTGATCCCAGCATCTGCAGGCATTCTGGTTTTACTTGTGTTTATGAAGCTCTCTTTTGATATTTCAGGACATCTCAGATTGATTTACAGCTGTGCTTTGGAAATGTACTGCAAGGGGCATCACATGTAAATTGCTCACAAAAATACTGTACATTGTATGCCTTCATACTTGCTCAAAGGTTGTGCTGCCCTGTTGGAAGTAGGCAAATTCATCTGGATTCTCATAGCACTGTTGAAAGGGGGGGGTTGACCCTTACACCGAGGTCAAGATTTATCCATTGATTAAGATCACCGCAAAGCAGTTTCAGATTCCCAAACATCAAGTTGTCCTCGTGTCTGCCTGCTGCTCACACTTCCACTTTTCCAGATGCATATGTCATCGTGTTTTCTTTTCCTCCTGTGGAGAGATGGCGCTGCTACTGTGAGGACTGGAGAATTTGAAAGGAAGTCTACAAGACCCCTCAGTGCAGCATGAGGTAGAGAAAGCTTCAAGCAGCAAGAGGGCTTGGACAAACTACCTTGCGATCACAGGTCACAAGATCAAGAATTTCAATTTGGATATGGACAATGTAGCCAAATGGAACTAGGCAAAAAAGGCCAGAATGAACGTGATGGGCAATAGGGCCCATTTTTCTTTTTTTAACATTTAATTTATTTAATCAATTATATAATCAATGAATAAAAATTAGAAAAGACACAAAATACATACATGATATTTTGAAAACTAATCGCCTACAACCCCCCCATCCCCCTTCCCTAACCCATCCACCCCAACCCACTCCCCTCTAATCTACCCCCAAAAAAAGAGAAAAAAAGGAAGAGGAGATCATATAACATTGAAATTGCTCAGTTAATTACCATGGTTTGGAGCAACACCACGAAAGTGCGGGAAGGGGGATTTAATAATTCAACCCCATATAATCCAAATACGGGCTCCAAGTTTTATGATAAAAAAAGATAATTATCACTTAAATTATATGTTATCTTTTCCAATGGAATACAACACCTCAACTCCATATGCCATTTTTGAATACTCAAATCAGTCTCATTTTTCCAAGTAATTGCCAAACATTTTCTGGCCACAGCTAAAGCCAATCTCAAAAATGTGATTTGAAATCTGTTTAATTTCAATTCTAAGATATTCCTCTTGATACTACCCAACAAAAACACCACAGGATCTAATAGAAATTTCACTTTCAAAATAACTTCTTGAAGTTCCTTAAGTTTATTCCAAAAGGGTTTCACTGTCTCACATGACCAAGTAGAATGTAGAAAGGAACCTACCTGGGCCCATTTTTCCAGTGTGCAACTCTACGACTCTGGAAGAAACTAAAGGATTATTAAAAAGAACTCTAAGACGTTGGTCTAAGGTGACTTTAGACTAAGATTAACCAATCCTTAAAAGTTGTCCAACAAATCACCAATTTCAGGAACAATTAGAGATGAACAATGCATGTTCGGCTTATCAGAAATGTTTGAATTCTGCAAAGAAATGTAACAATTTTTATTCACAACATACCTCTTTATTGCAGAAAAACACCTAAGGTCCTTTATATTGAACAGACAAAGAAAGAGCAACAACTGAAGGAGGGTTCAGGGTATTTGTGAAAGTTGTTGGAATGGGATAGGGAGGCACCTCACCTATACATCACCTCTACTCTTACTTGCATCAAACCCTTTATCTTGGGCTTTCCAATAAAGCTCCTAGCCTGTACTAAACTGACATTAAACAATTACACCTTCATAATGGAAGTGAAGCAAACCAGCATAAGTAATAAGGTTCCAGGTTACACTTGAAGAGCTCAAAAAATACTGTAAGGTCTACGGAGATTACCTTTAATAAAAGTAAATTTAAAGAAGTTTTACATCATCAGTTTCACTACTTCTCAGCATTGAAGCTGTGAGGGGTGCTGAACAAAGTGGCAACTCTCTGTCTGCCTTACGGTAGACCAGTGGTTCTTTTCTTTCCACTCACATTCCATTTTAAGTAATCCCTAGGCCATCGGTGCTCTGTGATGAGTAAGGTGGGATGTGAGTGGGAAGGGAAGGTTGAGAACCACTGCTCTAGACCCAATTGTTACTGAAATATTTTGCTTGAGAAAAATTGTCATTGGCCCATTTCCTTTGGAGATCTGAAACAGTGCACATAACAAGTCAATGAGCTACGATTAAAACAGTGGTTTTCAACCTTTTCCTTCCACTCACATCCCACCTTAAGCAATGCCTTACTCATCACAGAGCACCTATGGCCTAGGGAATACTTAAAGTGGTGTGTGAGTGGAAAGAAAAAGGTTGAGAACCACTGTGGTAGACAAAAGAGAAGAATTTAATGATTGTTACATTCTAAATGTAGAAATACGTGACAATAATGGAAATGCCTTTGAGCATTTATATATCATGGCTCCTTAGAATGGAAAAAGGTAATTTTCTCTTTGGATGAGGATCTGCAAAAAAATATACAATGTATGCATAAGAGGCAACTGCAAAGGGTCCTAAGTTCTCACCTGTCTCCACCCAAAAATTGGAACTTTGGACAATTTTCATTTGTTTTTGGTCTCAACACTGCCGCAGGATATAATTGTTTGCAATTATATATAGCATTTAACCCATCAAAACAGCTGAGGAGAGGAGCCTGGATCGGTCAGGTATAAGGACCATCTTAAAAGATGAAAGAGAACAAAGGGCTTATCAGTGAAACACATGGTTGGAGCTAAGTGAGGTTCCAGAGTTGAACCATTATTCCACTGTAGAGACCACTGTATTTTCCTTTCTGTTGTACTCGGTAAATTGTATTCCTTATATGGTGGTTTGAATGTTAGACTGCTCTCAGAAAAACTATTCTCCCCTTTACATATTACCAGCGTAATGTGACAAATAAATAAAATTTAAGAGGGATGGCATTATTCGAGTGTGAGATATTCAAGCTGAGAGAATTTAAAAGGAAATTTCTGAGAGAGAGAGAG
This sequence comes from Narcine bancroftii, assembly GCF_036971445.1. NCBI lineage: Eukaryota > Metazoa > Chordata > Chondrichthyes > Torpediniformes > Narcinidae > Narcine > Narcine bancroftii. The sequence goes on from NC_091478.1 coordinate 99,629,712, forward strand.
TGTGAGTGTGTGTGTGTGTATGTGTGTGTGTGTGTGTGTGTGTGTGTGTGTGTGTGTGTGGGTGTGTGGGTGTGTGTGTGTGGGTGTGTGGGTGGGTGTGTGTATGGGTGTGTGGGTGTGTGGGTGTGTGTGGATGTGTGTGGGTGGGTGTGTGTATGGGTGTGTGTGTGTGGGTGTGTGTGGATGTGTGTGGGTGGGTGTGTGTATGGGTGTGTGTGTGGGTGTGTGTGGATGTGTGTGGGTGGGTCTGTGTATGGGTGTGTGTGTGTGCTTGCACGCGTGTGTGTTTGGGTGTGTGCACGCGCATGTGTGTGTGAGAGAGAAATAAAATTATATATCTATTGCAACACAAAGAGTAAACATTAATTTCCTCTTCAGAAATTTATACATCAATTGGATGCTTTCTGAACTTACATAACTAAATGAACAGCTCTCTAGTACAGAGTTCTTCTGCGAGCAATCTATAGGTTACCTTTAGCATTCAGACAACCATTCAATATGCACAATTTACAAAGATTAGTGCACAGAGTTATGAAAATGCAACAGAAAGGCTTCTACAGTGGTTCATTTCTGGAATCTCACAGTATGGGTGATCATCTCTTGAATGATGTTCTTTAGAATGTAAAATTTTAGAAATTTTCTGTATGTCTGACTGTTAACATAAGTGAAGTCAGAGGGGAGAGATCTGCTCACTAAAAGCAAGGAAGTAAATAGAAGCCGATCACATATAAGAAAATCAAGTTGTGTACAGAACTTTGAGATGAACAGGTTGATTTCACACAGAAAATGAAAAGTGTGTGGACAATACTTCACCATGTCACTGCAAATAGATTAGCAAATCCCAAGATAATGTTTCAGCCAGAAGATGTGGCTGTATTGGCATTAACATCAAAATACAATATCTGACAAAGCAAGAAAAATGACTACATAAAAATCAATATTAAATATTCCAATTTAATCTGACTTTCCCCACAGCTTGACATGCCTACCTCAGCCTCGGATTATTTGACAGGTGAATATGTAAGGAGAGCAACAGGTTTAACAGCAGCAATTTAACCAGAACTATATTTTTTCTACTATTGGTGTCCAAGAAAATAAACGTTGTGGGGAATTTTTAATCTTCATCAGAAATCTGGCAATATCTGCGCAGCTAGATAAAGCTTAGAAAGCCCATGTCCTGTGCAGTTTTGCAAAAAATACAAATAGACTTACAAAAATGAGCAATTTCCCCAGGAAAATTGGAAAATCTGCCAAGCAATTCTGAGTGACCTGCCATCAATCAGCGCTAAATTCCCCCGAGCTGCAAAATATTCACTGATTTGCAGTTACTGAGATGCTTCACCCAGTAGCTAATGGCATGTGGCAAATGGATTCAAGTGCTACAGAGATCATTAGGGACCAAATATGCTACATGAATAATAAAACCAAAAAAAAAAATGTTCTAGGATGACCTTCTTTTTGAGAGAATGGTTTATGTGAATCTGGTTTTGGTCAGGAAGCCTGCTCTGAAAGTCAAATTCTAGCAGCCTGTTTGAACCTCGTAAGGGAAAGGGAATATTCTGCTCTTTAAGGGCAGTGGCACACCAAGTGGCTCATTTGCTTCTGAATTACTAAGTTGGGAGCTTAAATATTACTGAGAGAGCGCTACATTGGCTGGTGGGGCATTCTATCTGCAAGAACATCAACTCATTGCAGACCTCCATCAACCGAAGACGTATGTGAAGGCAGTCAACATCAAAAAGGGATCCCCATCCCCCTTGATTAGCTCTCTCCTTGCTGCTACCTCCAGGCAAAAGGTGCAAAGAGGAGTCAAGGTCAGAATAAGTAAGGATATCTGCAGATTTTGGGGTCAAGTGCAGCGCACAAATGTGCTGGAGAAGCTCAGCAGGTCTTAATATTTGAGGCCTGGGCCCTTCATCAGCAATGTCTAAAATCAGGCAGTTAGGTGACCAGAATTGGATCCTTGCCAAACTGGGTTAATGCACAGGTTCATCAAAACATCCTTGATTTTGCATGGTGTCTCCATGAATCCCAGAATTCATGTGCACTGTTTCCCAGTTTGTCGACATGCACCTGTCACTTGCAAGGAATTATTGACAGGTGGTTAGATATTCAACCCACTCTGTCTGCACACTATAAATGAAGGTTTCGAGCTGAAACATCAACAATCAACCCGCACCCACCCACCATTGATCCTGCTTGACCGGCTGAGTTCCTCCAGCAGATAGCGATATTGTTCGCTAAGAATTCCAGCAATTGCAGTGCCGAATGCCTCCAGTTTCAGAATGTGAATGACCTATGGTTCTAGTGGAAAGAGAACAGTTGAGCTATGAATTTGGAGTAGGAATCTTTCCCGCTGCCACACAAGGGATGTGGGTTTCACAGCTTGGCCAGTGTTCGAGCACCCACCCATAAATGCTTTTGAGAAGGTGGTGTTGGGTAGAGAGTTCAGGATTTTGACCCAGCGATGATGAAGGAATGGTAATACATTCCCAAGGCAGGATGTTGTGCGGCTTGGAAGCAGCCTGGCTGCAATGTGATGGTTTCTGAACTGCAATGAAGCTGACAGAAGTTCTGGGAGCTGGGGTCACTGGGAAAGACGGCACCTGGTGCTTCTCTCTAACGCGTGACATTGGCAAGGATGACTACAGTTTCTGAGAAATGGAAGGTTTTTTTTAATTAAATTTTAAATATGCAGCATGAAAACAAACCATTTCAGCCCATGAGCCCATGCCGCTCAATGACACCCAACTGACCTACACCCCTGGTAAATTTTTGAATGGTGGGAGGAAACCAGAGAAGATACAAACTCCTTATAGACAGTGTGGAATCTGCCTGTTGCAATCATTAAATTGAGATCTTAAACTGTTAAGAATTTGTAACTTGTTTATATTTCACCCCCATCCCTCTCAATCCGTCCAGGCTCTCTCTCTTAACATCTTTTGTCTTCTCCTTTCTCCATTTCCTTTCTCTGCCCCTCCCTTTATTCACCTTCTCCTCCTGCCTTTCACTTGGTCTCCCATCCTCTCATTCCCTTTACTGATTTCTTGTTTCTTTGCTTCCTCCTGTTCACCTCTCCATAATGTGGCATCAGGACACTTTAGGTCAGGGTTTTGGATTTGAGGTGATCTAAAAAGGGGGGAAAGCAACTGTAGTGTTGTGATAGCATACTGTTTTAAAGCATCAGGATTGTAGTTCAAATTTATTTGACATCCAATTGTACCAGTACAACCTGACGAAACAGCCTTCTCCGGTCCACGGGACGGAACACTGCAAATAGGTATACAGACATAACACACATACAGACAAATGATACATATACACAGTGCATATGCATAAATATTATTAATAAATAGTAATGTCATGCTAAGTTATAAACTTTCTCCATGATGAATTCAACTAGTTTCAAATCTCCACTGACTTGAAATAATACTAATGCACATTGTGTCCTGCACGTTGCACACTGGACTGTTCTGCACTCAGGTCATGTTGCCTCAGTTAATACCTACTTTTCATTTTGTTGAAGTTGCCTAAATGTTATTTCAATTGTTTAATTCCACTGTCCTTTGAATTCCACTGATTTGCATTCAGACTCATAGAGAAATAGTTCCACTTTCAGTCACTGGAATTGAATGGGACACTAAAGCTGATTAAAACGACTTTTCCAATTGCAGAACCTGGATTGTTCAAGGAGAATTTCAGGGTAGATTATTTAAACGGAGAGCAATGTCAGTAATGTTATCACCAAAAAAAAAACATGTCAGAGGAAAAGAAAGGATAAGGCCAAATGGCACCTCGAATCTGCTCCATCATATATTACGGGTGGTCTTCTCTCATCTTCTTGTTCTATTTCCTGAACATTTATTTATTTTTGTGTCTACACATGTACCCATCAGAATGTATTCAGGATTTGAGAGAGACATCTTCAGAGTTGAAAGCTAAAAATTTTGATGACAAGCTATTGTAGAAGTCCAATGTTGTCCCTCCAGATGTCAATGGCGAGAGGCTAGGTTTCAAGAGGAAGTGACACTTTGACATAATATATCTTAGGGCTCCCCTTGGCAGTATTCCACAGGCCAGTCTTCCAATCTATATTTGATTTCCCATTCAAAGAAGAGACCATGCAGAGAGCGCCAGCTTTAGTGGACTGAATTGAGAGACATACAAGCACATTGAATATAGAACATAGAACATTACAGCACAGTCCAGGCCCTTCGGCCCTTGATATTGCGACGACCTACATATTCCTATTTTAAAAAAGTACTAAACCTTTCCTACCTCGTAACTCTCTAATTTATTTTCATCCACGTAGCTGCCTAAGGTTGCCTTAAATGTGCCTGATGTTTCAGACTCCACCACTACCATTCCAGGCATATCCAACTCTATTTTAAAAACTTACCCCTGATGTCTCCCCTAAACTTTCCTCCCTTCACTTTATACAAATACCCTCTGGTTTTTGCTGTTCCTGCCCTGGGAAAAGGGCACTGGCTGTCCACCTTATCTATGCCTCTCAGAATCCCATAGTCAGAATCTCCTCTCATCCTTCTTTGCTCCTAAGAGAAAAGTCCTAGCTCTGCTAACCTTGTCTCTTAAGATTTATTCTTGAATCCAGGCAATGTCCTGGTAAATTTCCTCCACATCCTCCAAGCCTTTCCTATAATGAGATGACCAGAACTGAACACAATATTCTAAGTGTGACCTCACCAGAAATTTGTAGAGTTGCCACATGATCTCCTGATTCTTCAGATCAGATTTTCAGATTTCAGATTTATTGCCAGAGTAAATACATGACATCACATACAACCTCTCTTTCCTGTGGGAAAGGCAAAATTACCCCTTATTGGTTGTGCAAAAAGACAGTACACAGTGTATACGTGTAAACAAATAAAGAACTGTAAACAGATAATGAATATAAACAAACTGTGCAATACAGAGAGAATAAAAAAATCAATGAAGTGCTCAATAAAGTCCTTAAATGAGTCTCTGATTGAGTTTGTTGTTGAGGAGTCTGATGGTGGAGGGGGAGCAGCTGTTCCTAAACATGGTGGTGCGAGTCTGGCGGCACCAATACCTCTTTCCCAATGGCAGTAGCAAGAAAGGAGTATGTTCTGGGTGGTGTGGATCCTTGATGCTTGCTGCTGCTCCCTGATGGCAGTGTACCCTGTAATTGTTTTGCCTGTGATGTTTTGTCCACTACCTTTTGGAAGGCTTTATGCCCAGGGGTATTGGTATTCCCATACCCAACTGTGAAGCAGCTGGTCAACACACTTTCCATCACACATATGTAGAAATTTAACAGGATTTCTGGTATCATACCTAACCTCCACAAACTCCTAAAGTAATAGAGGTGCTAAGGATGCCATTAGTGTGTTAGGTTCAACAAAGATCCTTCAAGATTATGGCTTCTTAATCCTCCTTGCCAATGCCTTCTCATCCCCCCTTTGAGCTCTCCTGAGTCCTTTCATAAGTTCCTTCCTGGCTACCATATAATTGTCATGAGCCCTTCCTGTTTACTGCTTCCTAAATGTAATTTATGCTTCCTTCTTCCTCCTAACTAGTTGCCTCACCTGTTTTGTCCAACGTAGTTCCCCTTTTCCTATCATCTTTTTCCTGTCTCAGTAGGACAAACCTATCCTGAACCATGTGCAAGTGGTCCGTAAATGTCCTCCACATCACTTTTGTACTTTCTGTTCCAAATTTTCTCTCCCTAGTTCCTGCCTCATCCCATCGTAATTATCCCTTCCCCAATTAAACCCTCTCTGATTTTATCTGCTTTTATCCTTGTCCATAGCTATGCTAAAGCTCAGGGAGTTGTGGTGATTATCAATGAAATGCTCCCCCACCGAGAGGTCTGCCACCTGACCAGGTTCATTCCCCAGTACTAGATCTAGTCTCTCCTTGAGTCAACTGGTTCACGTACTCTTTCTTGGACACACCTGATAAACTCTGCCCCATCTATCCCTCTTGAAATTAGAAGCTGCCTATCAATATTAGGGTAGTTAAAATCTCCCATAACAACAACCCTTTAATTTCTGCACCATTTCAAAATCTGCCTATTTATCTGTTCCTCAGGGTGCTGAGGGCTATTTGGAGGCCTATGGGCTAATCCCAGTACAGTGAGGCTCCTTATTAATTTCTGTCTTTCACCCACACCAACTCAGTAGACAATTCCTCGACAACATCTACTCTCCTTCTAAATTGATTGTTGCATTCTTTGGAAATGTTGTCTGAGGACCTGGAACTCAGGTAGAGAATTTGTTAAAGGGCTGCCTGGGAAGTTGCCTCAAGGAAGTTAGTGGATGTTGGAACCATAAAACACTCTTCTTTGGTTTGGTTTCGCGGATGAAGATTTATGGAGGGGTAACGTCCACGTCAGCTGCAGGCTCGTTGGTGACTGACAAGTCCGATGCGGGACAGGCAGACACGGTTGCAGGGGAAAATTGGTGGGTTGGGGTTGGGTGTTGGGTTTTTCCTCCTTTGTCTTTTGTCAGTGAGGTGGGCTCTGCGGTCTTCTTCAAAGGAGGTTGCTGCCCGCCGAACTGTGAGGCGCCAAGATGCACGGTTTGAGGCGAGATCAGCCCACTGGCGGTGGTCAATGGGGCAGGCACCAAGAGCTTTCTTTAGGCAGTCCTTGTACCTCTTCTTTGGTGCACCTCTGTCTCGGCACAGCACAGAAAAAGGCCCTTTGGCTCATCTAGTCAGTATTAAACTATTATTCTGCATTAACCCTATTGACCGGCATCCAGACCATAGGCCTCCATAGCCCTTCCATCCATCTACATCTCCAATAATTTCTTAAATATCACATTGAGCCAATATTCACCACTTCAGCTGGCTGCTCGTTCCACAATCTCACTCCTCTCTGTGTAAAGACCACCAATGCTCCCTATACTCATTTCAGCTGTCTTCCTTAACCCATGTCCTCCAGTTCTTGTCTCACCTAACCTCAATGGAAAATGCCTGCTTACATTTACTCTATCTATCACAGGTTCATAGTGTTGCCAAGATGGTTTTTGGTCTGTTGGCCTTTATTAATGATAGGATCCAGTTCAAGAGCTGTGAGGTAATTTGCACTGGAATATTGCGTTCTGTTCTAGTCACCTCATTGCAGGAAAGATATGGATGCGATAGAGAGTGTGCAGAAGAGTTTTACAAGGATGTTGCATGGATTGGGGAGTGCAAGTGCTTATCAGTAATTCTGAAAACCGAAAACCTCAGATAACCAAACATTTTTTTTTAACTGCAGGTCTTTAGCTTAGTTTGAGCCAGTTTAAGTTTGAAGTTTTACTGTATGTTTTACTTAAAAATACAGGGATTGTCCTCCAGCAGAATTTCAATGACCCCACTGGTATTTAATAGAGGGAGCAGCTTGGGGAGAAAGCAGCAACATGGCTCAGGCAGGCAAGCAGGGAGAGAGAGGCAAAGCAACTCAGGCGAGAGATCTACCAGCCCCTCATCCAATAATTACTTAAAAATACTGCTGCTTCAATATTATTCCATTTAGCCAAAAAATTCCAAAATCTGAAAAGTGTCTGGTCCCAAGGATTTCAGATAGAAAGATAGTACCTTTATTGCCTTATGAGGTCGGTTGAGTCTTTACTCCTTGGAGAGATGACGAACGAGGGGTGACCCGATAGAGATCGACAAGATGATGAGAGCCATTGATTCTATGGATGACCAGAAACTTTATCCAAGGATTGGAATGGCTAACCCAAGGGGTGGGGGGGGGGGGGGGGGGAAGAGGGGAGGATAGTTTTAAGATGGTTCGGCATAAGTACAGGTAGGTTCATTTTGACACAAAGTGAATTTTGGGTGCATAGAATACCCTGCTGGCAACAGTAGTAGAGGAAGGTACAATAGGATGTTTTAAGAGACTATTAGATTGGGCATGGAACTCAGGATAATAGAGAGTTATGCAGTAGAGACATTCTAGGCAGCTGCTGAGTAGGTTATTAAGATGGAACAACATTGTGGGTCGAAGTGCCTCGACTGCGATGTAGATTACTGTGTTCTATACTCATAATTTTATATTCCTCTATGTTGCAGGAAGTGAGTAGTGAATGGGAGTTCCACAGAGGGAATGTTCATTTTGAAATGCATCATGAAGCAACTTGAGTGCAATGATGGAAGATACTGGTACTCCTTCCCAAACACTCCCCATCATCAAATCAGTTATCCTTCCTCCTCTTATCTCCTCTATCTTCATTTCCCAACACTAGGTCCAATCGCTACTGCTGTCATTGGTGTGTCTGGGAGACAGGTATAATAATCCTAGCTTACTTCACTGACTGTGAGAGCAACATTAGATACAAAGCAATTTAAGCCTCCAATTCATTCTTAAATAATTAAATGATAATCTCTTTAAATATAGCTGATTTGTTTTACATATTAAATTACTTCAGCTGAAATAATATAATTCTAACTATATTTGCATTTTATACTGTCACTTGGCTTATATAGATTCACTTACACAAATGCCTGACTGTCACAATTATATTAGATATCCCTCATTCGGTTCAGTATAGCAAGACAGAGTGGATTATGCTTAATATCTTTAGTTAAACTCATCCCTCTGGGTTCTTTGTGCCTTTACTAACTGTTTTTACTTGTTTCAACAATATTATTGTACACACAGACTCTCTCTCCCCCCCCTCACCCCCATTTCATTCTTTCCCCCACCTATTCCCTGTATGTTTTATATTGTATCTATACAATTTCTTTATCCATTTTGAAGGTCGCCTCTTTGACATTTTAATAGAGTTTGTGTGAAGCTTTCTGAATACTGATATCAGTCATTCCTTTATTTCTTCAAATCTCTCTACCAATTTTCATGTCCTATTGGTGACTTTAGAAGTAGCATGAGAGGGGCTTCTTCACTCAGAGAGTGGTGGCTGAGTGGAATGGCCTTCCAGAGGAGGTGGTTGCAGCAGGGTCAATTTTGTCATTTAAGAGGAGGTTGGATGAGTGCATGGATGTGAGTGGGTTGGAGGGTTATGGGCATGGAGCAGGTAGGTGGAACTAGAGGAGTTCACTTAAATCGGTGCGGACTAGAAGGGCCGATATGGCCTGTTTCCGTACTGTAATGGTTATATATGGTGATATATTGTGTTTACTGGTGCTGAGAAACTCTGTTATTTCAACCCATTGAAGGAAATTGGGCTTGCAGAAAGTTGCATAGATTCAGAGAGAGTAAAGCAGAGCACAAGACCTACCTGCAACATTCCAGCTGCTCCTACCCTTCCACACCCAATAGCCTTAAAAGTCTTCCACCCCACCACTCCAATAGTGGGTACTATTAGAATTGGGATGATGGGGTATCTAATACCTCAGTTTGCCAATGGGTTTTTGCCAGGATTGACTCTGATTGCATTTCTGTCTATAGTCTACAGTGATGTAAACACAGTTCACTCCTAAAAAGGAGTCAGTTCAGGTCTCTGACCAGGAATATCGACAATTCCTTTGCTCCCACTGGTGCTGCTCGACCTGCTGAGGTCCTCCAGCATCTTATGTTTTGCTCCAGGTTCCATCACCTGCAGTCTCCCGTGTCTCCAACCCAATTTTCCACATTGATTGGTGGATAGAAATACCATCTTCAATCTGTAGTGTGATTGACACATTTTCTGTTCATTCCTCCTTGTTGAGGTTGTGTTCCTTTGAGAAGCACGTCGCTGAACCTGGCCACCCTATGTTGAACAATATCATCTCCTCATTGCTTTTCAGCTGTGGATTGCAGGCATAAAATTGTTTGAACAACCCTCTTAAATAGAATCCATTTGTTTCGTACAATGGCATTAAACTGTAACATTGCGCTACACACTTCCTCAATAGCATCATGATGGATCTCCTGTACCTCATTTCTGCAGTTAGTGTATATGCTTGAATCAATACACCCTGAGTAATAAATACTTTATTGCATCTTTGTTGATCATGTTTCAATTGTTCCTTCGCTGCTTCTGTTACCTGCCCTCATCTCTTCGACTGACAGAGGGAGCTGGAACATTGCTACAGTCCGTGCTTTATTCAGTGAAGGAAAGAGCTGAATTGATATAGTGCCTTGTTCAAAATCACAAAGAGCTTGACAGCTACTTTGAACCTGTTCAAGGGTCACTGCTGTTATGATGTCGGAAACATGGCAGCAGACTTCCATTCTGCAGGATCTCACAAAAACCATGGAAAAAATACTGGCCTGGAAAGCAGTAATAATTCTCATCTAATGGCTTCATTTGATCTTTTAATATTTATTAAATGACAGCAAACAATGCTGACATTTCTAGATGGTCCTGAATTGAGGAGAATGATCAATGATCAATGATGAGGTGGACATGGACACATCCACACCTGCCTCCTGAAAAATGCTTCTGATCGGTCATATAGGGGCTGGGGATTTTTCTTTGTTATCACGAGGATTCTTCTGTCATCAGTAGTGGAGGTCTTCCTTGGAATACGAGTCTCTTTGAAATTACTGAGTTCACCAGTACGCTCGCCTCAATTATGTAATCCTAAGGTTTAGGTGATGTGTCTTACTGTTTTGTAGCCCATTATGGCTTCTTTGACTTTCATTGGGGCACAACTCTGGTCCTCATGTTGAAAAATGCCAACTGCAGACTCAAAAGGTGATCAAAAGCTTAGAATCAAGCCTGGCTCTCTTATTCCTGCACCAATAAAGCAATTAAACATACCTGAGTACTCACAAACACCTGTGTAGCCAAATGTCCCAAACAGTATGGTGCCCCGAAATATGAGAACTATGAATAAACTGAGTTTTAACTTCTACATGGTAAAACTGTGGAGCAGAGGGGCAAATAAAGGATAAAAAAGTGTCTTTGACCCAAAAATTATGGAAGGGTTTATCACATGTGTGTCCGCGTATGTGTGTGTGTATGCGTGTGTGACATATATATATTTACATACAGATATCTAAAAATATATATATACATATATAGATATACACACCTATATATATCCATATAATGCAAACATACATAAATATAATGACCAGACAAGACAGTGCAAAAACAATTGGCCCTGATATTCCTGTCATGAATAGGCATTATCGATCCTGCTAGATGCAGTTAGTCATTTTTTAAAATATTTTTTTTCAATTCAACAAAATGCATATATCAATAGCTACAAATCTGTTTCCCAAATTAACGTGCTTCACATTTCAGTTAAGCTTGAAACCCAACTTATTAGCAATTGTTTCAAGTGATTGCAGCTGATTATCCACTAACCAAGCTGCATTAAAACAGCCACTAAGCTCAACAGGATGCCAAGAGGCTCAATGTCTGGACAGCAAAAGCAATGGGACTGGGAGACTGCTAGTTCAGCTGTCAGTCATAAAGTAATTTGAAATAGCTCTCTGAGAAATCATCTCGATGTATGACTTCTGCATTGTGTATGCTTTACAACAAGAGCACGAGGAGGAATGCAATAACCTTGTCTTTTCCACATCTGATTTCATATACATCTAAATGGATTAGTGTCACCAATTTTATCTCTGTGCTTGACTGCAGATGAACTTGGATCTAATTTGACTTGGGTTCGCTAATATTTCCTTGGAATTACCAGACAGCAGTTGTAACTTAATTGGCCCCCTACAGAGTTGATCCAGTGCTACTCCTGAAGTCCAGCTAGGTATTATTTTCCATTGAAACCAACACAATTTTTTTTAGCAGGGAATATATATCTTTAAATTTAGTGATACAGCTTGGTAATACCACTCTGGCCCATGAGCCTGAGCTGCCCAAATACACCAATTAACCTACAAAACCCATCCTTTTTTAAAAGGAAGGAAACGGAGTACCCATGCAGACATGGGGAGAATGTACAAACTCCTTGCAGACAGCACTGGATGCGAACCCAGGCAGCTGGCATTGTAAAGAGTTTTGCACTATCCACCACACTAACCGCGTAGCTCTATAAAGAGTGTTCCATCCAAACATTTCTGTTTTATGCTTGATGAGGATGGGAAGGGCAAGGCCAAATTTACAAGGAAGAGATCCCTTCAATGCAATAACTTTGTTTTAAAGGTCCCACATGAAAAATATCATGGAGTTATACATTACAAAAGCAGGACCTTTATAAATCATGTCTATGTCAACCTATTTACACAAATCCAATTGATTACCACTTGGTCTCTAGCCTTATATCTACATAATTCTTCAGTGCTGTGAGAGTCTCTACATCCATGAACCACTCAGGCAGTGCTCTGAATTCCAACCAGCCTCTGAGTGAAAAAGAATTTTTCCGCAAACCACTTTGAAATCTCTTGCTTTCAGTGTAAGTTATTGATTGGTGTTTATTGAGATCTTTTAACTTTCTTTGCGATTGGCAGGAATGATGCAGAGGCTTTGGAAAGGCTATAGAAGAGATTTAGCAGGATGCTGCCTGGATTAGAAGAAATGAACTGCACAAGGGGAGGTTGGATAGATTTGGATTGTTTTCTCTGTCGTGCTGGAGTCCAGCAGGTGACCTGACAGAAATTTATGAAATGAGGAGGGACATGAATGGGGTAAACAGTCAGATTTTTTTTCCCCCAGGGTAAAATGGCACACCCTAGAGAATATTAAATAATTTAAAAAAATCTATGCTCTCTCCAACCCTAGGGAGGAACTATGTTCTTCTGAGTTATGAGAAAGGAGGCACCTTAGAAACTAACTAGCCAATCACCTGCTTCCCCATCTGTGGAAAATGTAGTTCACATTTTTGCAAGTCTTATTGACCCTCAGGAAGGAGGAGGGAGATCTCTCCAGTTTATGAAAGGTACATGGACATGGTAAGGCACACCTGCAAGGCCATATTCCTGTCCTGCAACCTAATTGGTCATTTGGAGGTTGAAACAATTAGGCCAGCTACTGAAAGGTATGGACCAGCCATTCACCCAGTCAGGATGGACCCACATAGATCATGCTGCTCTGGGTTTTATATTGCATTATATTTCTAGCATTGTGCATGGTTAGATCCCATGAGCACTTGGAATGATCAAGAGTTCACATGACAGGATGTTCCAAAAACCAGTTACTGTGATTCATTTGTCCTGCCTGCATTTCAATTTATTCTGCTGGACAAATGAGTATGCTGCGTACAGTTTTTTTTTTGCACTACCAATGAATGAGAATTCCTCTGCGCCCACAGGAAAAAAGAATCTCGGGGTTGTCAAGTATGTTCTCTGACCAAAAAATCTGAGATCTAAAATCTGAGTTCCAGTGGTCGCAAATCAGTGACTCTCAGTTTATGAAATAAGCTTTTAATTGTTTTTATTTTTCTTTTTGCTCTGGCAATGGTGCCTCTGTGTAAGTTTGAAAACATCAGTCCAAGGGATTGCAGATCTGTTCATCTGCCCCTACCCACACACACTTCCCTATCCCCTCTTCCCCACAGGCACTATCTGCCCATCATCCCTCCCTTACCTGGTCCCATTGATCCTTTCTTATCAGATTCCATCACCTGCAGCCTTTTGTTGTGTTCAAATATCACCCTTCTCTCCTCCAGTGACTCTCGCTACCAATCAACCTATTTTCACCATCATACACCTATTACTTTCCAGCTATTCTGCCCCACCCCCCTCCCTGACCCACCTCTTTATCCTGGCTTTCACCCCTCCACTTTTTCAGTCCAAATGCAGGCCTTTGACCAGAAACTTCAACTGTCTATTTCCCACCACCGATGCTACCAGACCCGCTGAGGCCTTCAAGCTGTTTCTTTTTGATTCCCCCGGGAGAAACTGTGTACAACAAGGCCAAGAGTGAACAAAGAAGGAAAAGGATATAAGAGGCTCAACTGGCAGAGTCAGTGCAAAACAGTAGTTCTCAAACTTTTTCTTTCCTCTCACATCTTTGGCTTGGTTTCGCGGACGAAGATTTATGCAGGGTTAATGTCCACGTCAGCTGCAGGCTCGTTTGTGGCTGACAAGTCTGAGGATGATCCCTATGCCATAGGTGCTCTGTGATTAGTAATGGGTTGCTTAAGGTGGTACGTGGGTGGAAAGAAAATGGTTTGCTGTTTTAATCGTACCTAACTGACTTGTTCTGTGCATGGTTTCATAACTCCAAAGGAAATGGACCAATGACAATTTTTCTCAAGCCAAATATTTCAGAAACAATTGGGTCTGGAGCAGTGATTCTCAACCTTCCCTTTCCACTCACATCCCACCTTAAGCAATCCCTTTCGAATCACAGAGCACCGATAGCATAGGGATTACTTAAGGTGGGATGTGAGTAGAAAGAAAAAGGTTGAGAACCACTGGAAACCAAGAGCATTGGAGCAAATTGTTGCTGCTGAGTTAACAGGCAGGAACTAAGGAAATACAACTGAATTCTGCACAAAATATTCCCATTCAAGAGTAAAAATAAATTTAATTGCCTAATGCAAAATGCAATGTTGATTGAATCAGTGTTTACCATTTAAGCAGAAATCACAGGAATTAACATCAATTTGAATAAGGCTCTCAAGGTATTGTAATGACTATTGTAGTAATGGAGTGTGTGCCATTGAATGGCAGGCTCCTTTGGTCCTGGTTTATCAGTCCGATGCAGACTGAAGATGAATTTGCAACCTCTTGGTGGATTCCGGAATGCCATTGCCTGCTCAGTTAAAAAAAATCTGGCCCCATTAATTCAAATGAATGTCAAATTGGCATAAAGATTCTGTCAGGTGATGTGCCAGTTTTATTAGCAATGTGTGGTCTGTACGTATGGCTGGAAACATATCACATTAATAAACTCACACGTATTCCCAACTCAACTGTGAATGACCAGTTGCTTCGTCTTACTTCATGCCCAATTTTTATTGGATGAGAGCCCAAATGATTTGCATTGGGAATCACAGCAGTTCTCTCTCACAAAAATTCCTGGCATTGAAGCAGGCCATTTGGCCCATCATGTCCATGCCAGCCGAAGAGAGCTGGTTAAATCAATCAAGCTTCCACCAAACCCATGATCCTCCAGTGAATAACCTCTTTGCTCATGGAAGTAGGTTGGCTATTGAGGTTAGACCTCCAGGTACTCAACATAGAAACAGACCCTTCACCCCATCAAGTTTTCATTGACCAGCCACTACTAATTACAATAACCCTTCATTATGATCCCATTTATTCCCATTCACCTCCCCCTCCCCCACCTTCAGATTCTTCTGCAAACTGGGGGCAATTTACAACAGCCAACTAGTCCACCAATCCATGCTTCTTTGGGTTGTGCGAGGAAACTGGAGCACTTGGGGAAGCCAACATGGCCAGAGGGAGAACACAGACGGCAGCAGAGATCAGGGTCAAACATGGGTGAGTGGCATTTGAAGGCAGTAGCACTACCTGCTGGGCATCTGTGAAACCCTGGAGAAGAGTAAGACATCTTTCAATCTTACTTGTTTCTCTTCCTCGTGTGCTCGGTTGAAGATGTGGGAGCTGGTGTCGACATCATTGGCCGGAAGTGACTCAACCTTAAGCCAATGGGAGGCACAGTCATCCATTAAGGTTAGCTTCTCCATTATATTGCAAAGTGCACAAAAGCCTGGTGCTATGCCATCCAATTTCCAGGCACTGTTATCTAAACATTCCTTTCTTCCTTCACTCATCAATGTGTACAAGATTATGGTGGGGGGGTACAGATAGAATAAATGCAAGCAGGCTTTTTCCACTGAGGGTAGATGAGACAAGAAAGAGGCGTTAAAGATGCAATGTTTAAAGGGAGCATTAGGGGTGTAGCACGTCGAATGAACCAAAGACTTGTTAGCTCAAACCAAGGCTTTAATCAGCAAAAGACTGGAGCGTATTACAGCACAGATGACCAGTTCAGACTGACCTGGGTCTGGTTAGTGTTAGGTCTGCTTTGTTCGAGAATGAGTGAGTCAGACACCAGACTGAGTCGAAATCAAGGTTCTTTATTACCGGATTGTATCACTTGCAACTAACAGTGTTAGTTGGAGAAGGCGCATTCTCCCGATATCAGCAAGTGGTGTTTTTTTTATATCTCAGGACACACACTTAGTAAATTATCATACCATTACATTGTCCAATGAATAAACTGTTGCTACCCTTCTCTGTTAGTCTGCTGCACATCATCTTGTTATTGCCACACTTATCTTGAGCGTGCAAGGTCACACCTGCATCCTGTTACTCCTTAGTAACTGGGTGACTCCTTCTCCGGTCCCAACTCATGATGTTTTTACCTTACATTAGGAGTAGCCCTTTATGACCAGCTAGTAGGCGTGGCTATGACTCTCAGCCAATCACAACACTATAAGCAAATATATACAAGTATACATTGGTGATAGTATTCTGTACTATCACAAGGAGGAACTTCTCCATGCAGAATGTGGTGAGAATGTGGAACAAGCGGCCAGCTGAGGTGATGAATGTAGACTTGATTTCAACATTCAAGAAAAAAAATTGGATAGGTGCAAGGATGGAATGGGTATGAAGGTCTATGGTCCCGGTACAGGTCAATGGGCCCCAACATAATAATAGTTTGGCACAAACCAGATGGGATCATGGGCCTGTTTCTGTGCTGCAGTGTTGTACGGTTCTAATGTAGGAAACAGTCATCTTCTTTAAACCCACCTCATATCTCACTGAAACGCCATCAGGTATTTCTGGACACCCTGCCTCACCCTCTCCAAAACACATTTTCCCAATACTCTCTGTATTTATATTCCAAATTTGTTTCTTATTTTGCAAACGGAAGGATGACAGGAGATGCAATTGGTAGAGCTTCTGTTTCCAGCTCCAGGGAACCATCCTGACCTACGGCACTGTCAACGTGGGATTTGCACATTTCCCTTGTGATACTGTGGGCTCCTTCTGGGTGCTCTAGTTTCCTCCCACATGCTCAAGAGCTGGGGATTGAACGATACATTGGTTAGCCTTTAAGATGTAAATTAGTGTTAGAATCTGGGCTGTAGATAGCGAGATTGTGGGGAGGATGAAAGGTGAATCACATTGAGTTAATGTAAACAGTACTTGATTGTACCATAAATTTGTTGGGCTAAAGGGCTTGTTTCCACACTATCTACTTTAATGATTCTGTAGCATCCTGGTGAAGTATCATGTTCTCTAATTGTCTCTTTTGTTCCCAAGTGTTGGCTCGCTGGGTGTTCACATGCAATGATAATAACATTTTATATTGATATAATACCGGATCATCAAACACATCAGCTCTATCACAGGAATGTTGTCCACATCGAAGAAAATAAGAAGGTGAATAGGTTTGAACAGTACAGTACAGACTATTCAGCCCACAATGTGTCTACGTAAGTAAGCCTACTCAACCATCTCAAACCCATTCAGGTGCATGCCTGAGAGTCTTTTAACTGTCCCCATTGTACCACCCTCCAGTGCATTCCAGTTAATCCACTACTCTCTGTGTAAAAAAATTACCCCTGACTTCTTCCCTAAACTTTCCTCTCCTCTTCTCATACAGATGTCCTCTTGCATTTGCTTCTTGAAAAGCAAAGGAAAAAAGTAAGGATGTCAGTGAATAAATTATCAAAGGGCAGGCCAGCATAACACACTTCAAAATATCAAATATGTTCTGAGGAATACTGAGTTCAAAAGCAACAAAGTTATGCTCAGCTTCATAGATCCCAAACCTGGCGGCAGTAAAAGCACCACTAAAAATGGTGTCCATAGAATATGCAAGAAACTGCAGAGTGGTAAATGCAGCTCAGGGCATCACACAAACCACCCCTCACCACCACCCCTCCACCAACCCACCCCCAGATGTCTTAGGAAACCTGGCAACATAGTAAAGGAGCTGTCCCACCCCATTCACACTCTCTTCTCCACCCACCCACAATCCCCCCTCCACCCCTTCCATCAGGCAGAAGATGCTCAAGCTTGAAAATGTGAACCTCCAGTTTCAAGAACTGTTTCTTCCCGACTGTTCTAAGACTTTTAAATGGATCTCACTCTGTAAAAAAAGATTATGGCCTTGCACAGTTTTTGACTGTACTATTCTCTATATCAGGGTGGCCAAACTTGCATAACATAAGAGCCGCACACCATAAACTTCAGATGTTTGAGAGCCGTAGCAATCACGTGATCTCAAGCCACACCCACTAACACTATAGTTAGCCCTTTTCAGGTGGACATAATACCCGAATGTAAAGCCGCCTAAAATACCTGAATGCAGCTGTCGGGAGGCCACCTGAAAGCAGACAACCCGTTCCCGAGGAATACTTACTCAACCCACCTCGGGGAGGTATATTCTCCACTTCCGAGCACTCCCCCTGGGTACCTGAAAACAGCAGCCTGAAAGTGGCTAGCAGCTTTCAGCTGCCTAGCAGGGGGCGGGCTGATGACAATCAGCTGGCGACCCAACTCCCCGCGCCTGACAGCCCCCTGGCGCGGGATATTGGCGCTGGCCGCCTCAGCACCAAGGGGCTGTCAGATTGCTTCACTTACCCCGATGTCCTCTGTTGGCCGCTCCTGCCATGACGTCCCCCACCGGCCACCCCTGCCCCGATGTCCCGCGTCAGTCGCCCCCAGCCCCAGGAGTTGATGCTTGATCCGTGGCACCTCTCGCCGCTGCGGACCTTTCAGGTGGCAGAACAGCACCTTCAGCGCTGCCACCTGAAAGGTCCACACCCACACCCGCAGCCGGCTCCAGAGCCGCATTTCCCAGGCAAAACCACCTGAAAGGGGCTCTATTCAATGGCATGTAAGGTATTGCTGCGAGCCACCCATTACATGTCAAAGAACTGTATGTGGCTTGCGAGCTGTGGTTTGGCCACCCCTGCTTGATATCCTGCATTCTGTTTTAGTAACACTCTTTTCTGCAATATTTGACTTATTGTAGCCCTACTCCTGCACTTTTGTTTCTTTATTTGTTATTGCACTATCTGCTGTATGAATCGACTTGCCTGCTTAGCAAAACAATGCTTCTCACTCCATAGCTGGTGACAATGAACAATTCAATTGGAATTTTGCAGGATACTCTGGGGAACATGTTCTGATTGGAGCTTTTGCAGTTGAGAAGCCAGATCTGGAAATGCTGCTTCCAGAATTTATTAAAATGAATGGATGAAGTGTCCACGGAATGGAGAATACACAAATTCCTGATGGAGTCTCTCCTGGCAATTCTCTGCCTCTTTGAACTTGGCAGTAACCATCTTGGGGAAGTGCCCCCTTTGTAGGAGAGCTTTGTACCTCTTACCTGAACCTTCTTTGAGCTGATAGCAAATTATCATTCCATGACTCTGGCTGAATAAGTCTCATTTGTTAAGTGCACAGCTAAAATGAACCCACGTTTATGATGGAAATCAAATTAATCTTGTGTTGCAGTGACACTGCTCCCCTTACAATCATTAATATTCATTATCCATGTGTAACAAAGGAAGCACAATGCAGTCCATCTGTTATTCATTGCTGTGTTATGAGGTTCCTCTTGGCTGTTCAATGTTAATACCTTTAGCTGGCAGTAATTGTAGTCAAGCACTCTGGTTTTAGTGTGATCAACACAGCTAGTCAAATGGGCCTCGAGCAGAGACTGCATCGGATAAAGTATGGATTGCATTAATCCCACTTTTCCGTCAAAACACCACACACCTCAGTTTGTCGTTTTGTTTTTAATTCAGTAAATGTTAACCTTTCTCTCCTGATGCCAAATCCATCATAAGGCCCTGACATCAAGGTCATTGAAAGGGATCTTGTAAGGTATAAACACAATGCTGGAAAAACTCAGCAAGTCAGTGTGCTTTATATAGCAAAGATAAAGACACATAACCAACGTTTTGGGCTTGAGCCCTTCATCAAGGTATGGACAAAATGTAGACAGGCATCCAGACAAAATGCAGGGGCAGGAGATAATAGGTGGACAAGGGAGGGAGGCCACACCGCAAACAAGGGGAGGGTGTATAGTGTAATAGTGTACAAAAAGTAAGGCGGTGTCTTTTGTTCATTAATTACTCAGAAATCTGTTGGCAGCGTGGAAAAAGCTGTCCTTGTGCCGTTAGTTCTCATCTTTAGGCTCCTGTTCCTTTTTCCCTTTAACAGCAGAGTGGAGAGGGCATGGCCTAGGTGTTGGGTGTCCTTGAGGATGGAGGCTGCTTTTTTAAGACTCCATCTCATGTAGATGTCCTCGATGGAGTGAAGTCTTGGTGCCTGTGATGTTGCAGGCCGAGTTAACAACCCCCTGGAGTTTATTTTTGTCCTGAGAGTTGTTCATTCTTTATTGTCAAGTGTACTGAGATACAGTGACAAAAGGATTTATATAGGTCAGCACAACATTGGGGACAGAAGGGCCTGCACTGTGCTGCACTGTTCTACGTTCTATAAGGAGTAGGATCTAACAGGGAAGGGAAGAACCAGACGATGAGAGAACTTTCACAATCTCAGTTGACTGGGATTAAATGGATTTCTTTCCAGCCAACAAAATCCACTTGATTTGTAACAAAAGAAAGAGCTCAGCAAATTTAGGCTTCAGGGGACATAATGAGAACATTAAATCAGAACCAGGGAGAGGCCATTCAACCCTTCATCCCTGCTCAGGTGATCTTTTACCCTTGACATAATTTTTCCCCAATTAAAATATACATAAAACATTACAGCACAGTACAAGCAAATGTTGTGTCAACCTTTGTGAACCTACACCATGACAATCTTCCCCCAACCCCCCACATCTCCTGTTTGTCTTCGAATGAAAATATCCCCTGTACTAATAATGACATGATGTATATATCTTTGAGTCTTGATGAAGGGTTCCGATCCAAAACGTCAACAATCCTTCTCCACCCACTGGTGCTTCCCAACCTTCCGAGTTCCTCCAGCAGATTGCATTTTGCTGTATGTTTGCAATGTTTGCTGGACAAATATTAACGAGGGATCCAGGCAAAATCCTCTTCAGAATAGTACCTCCCACTGTGAGCAAAGACAAAGGTTTCTCTGAAATGTGTCAAGCAATGAGTGTCAATTCCAACATTTGCTACACTTGACAACATATTTGCTGCCCTCTCTCAGTAGTCCATGTGAGTGATAAGTTTGAAAACAGTTTATTGATATTTAGAAAAGTATTAAGCCCACAGCCTTCTAACACAAAGGAAAGAATGTTGATAAATGAGCTACCATACTTGACCAGGGTAAGAGATTCTGTTTTCACTTCATGTCCATCAACAGGCATTTTCCAAGGGGAAAAGACTACTTTTTTTCCCCCCTGTTTCCAACCTGAACTAATGCTGAGACTAACTTTACCTGAGATAAATAACAAATCGAGTATTATTTTCTTGCTTTTGGCAGGATGGATAAAGTATGTGGGGGATTTACCAGAATTACATCAGGGATGAAAGGCTTCAGTTATATTAAAGTTGTTTGAGAAAGAGGGATTTTTCACCTTACAGTGGTGAGGTTAAAGAGACATTTAACAACCGTCTTGGAAATTATAAAGGGTTTTGAAAGAGTACAAGAGGGAGAAACTGTTTTACTGGCTGGAGGGCCAGTAACTAAAGATAAAAGATTAAGATAATTGGACAAGTAAAGGAGGGGAGATAAGGAGATTTTTTTTAATGCAACAACTTGTTGGATTTGTTATGTACTGGCTAAGATGATGAGGGAAACACAATCAATAGTAATTTTCAAAAGCAAATTGTTGAAAAAAATTTGCAGGGCTGTAGAGAAAAATCAAGTCTAATTGGATAGTATTTTCAAAGAGTGGGAGCAGAGACAATGGGTTCATTCTGTGCTGTATAATTCTTCAGGCATCATTGGGATTGAATGTGTTAAGGCCTATGTGACACAATAACCCACCTCTTAGAGCATCGCTTCTCAGGGGATCTCCAGATCCTCAACACAGGAACTTGCCTGACAAAAAGGAGGCTGGATTCAGATGGCTGATTTAAAAGAAAAAGATTGTTATAATTGCCTTTTCCCCCATCTTCTCTTGGCACAAGCCATTAGAGTTAGAACAAAGAACACAGAACATCACAGCATAGTACTGGCCATTTGTCATTCGTCACATGATGTTATTCTGTTCTGCATAGACGTTAGGTGTCTATTTTTCTGTCTATCCATGTATGCCACATAATTTATATGTGTGTGTGTAATTATATATATAATTATTATTTTAATGTTAAAAATATATATATATTTTAAATACCTGCATATATATATTAACACACGACTGGTCACCAACCTCCATGCAGAATGCCTACCAAAAAAAAACTAAACTCTCCCAAACTCTCCCTCTATTTTTCTTTCATCCATGTGCCTGTCCAAGACTCCCCTAAATGTCCCAGTTGTTGCAGCCTCCACTACCACATCTGGCAATGCATTCCATGCACCCACAACTCTCTGTGTAAAAAGCTTACCCCTCATGTCTCCCCTGTACTTTCCGCCCTTCACTTTGTAGAGATGAAATTTGATTGCCATTTCTTGCTGAATTGAGGGCAGGGCTTCAGGTTACACATTGCTTCCATCAAATTCCTTGAGCACCGCCCACTCTTCAACTCTCAGCAAAAGAAAAAAGCAAGGACTTAAACCATAGAACATAGAAGATATAAATCTACAGGACCTTCATCCCTCTGTTGTTCTGACTATCAGCTGCCTAAATTTCCCTACTCCATTACTCTCCATTTTTCTTAATTCCATGTCCCTATCTTGTACTCTCTTAAAGATCCTATTGTTGCAGTCTCCACCACCATTGCTGGCAGTGCATTCCATGTACCTACCACTCTGCAAAGATCTTGCCTCTTACATTTCCCCTGTACTTATCATTCCATTCTATTCTTGTCATGTAACACTACCCTTAGAATGTAACATACATAAAACTCTTTAACTTTTGTCTACCATAAAGCAGACCGAAAGTTGCCACTTTGTCCAGCACCTACAATTTGTCCAGAAACCTACAGTACCTGTTGTTCCTAGACGGTCTCCCCTCCAAGTACAGACCAGCTTCCAATCTCAGGCTTATGGTAATGATCAGCCATGATCTAAAATGGCAGTGCTGGCCCGACGGGCCAAATGGCCTACTCCAGCTCCTATTGTCTATTGTCTATTATTCGGGCTATTACGCTGCTGCACTCACATGCACCTTAAAACTATGCCCCCTGGTATTAACCATTTCAGCTATGGGAAAAGCCTCTAGCCATCCACACAATCAAAGTCTCTCATCATCTTGTAGACCTGTCAGGTCACTCAAAAAATGAAATGCACCCAACCTATTCCATGGTTAATGAAGGCTAAAACATCATACGCCTTCTTAAAAACACTATCAACACTCTCAGTGCAGCAGCTTGGAGTGTTTGATGGACATCTACATCAAGATCTCTGTTTATCCACACTGCTCAGACTCCTCATATTAGAGATTTATTATGCCTTCAACTATCACCTCCCAAAATGAATCACCTTGCACTTTTCTGGATTAAACTTCATCGTCCACTTCTCAGCCCAGCTCTGCATCTTCTCCATGTCCCTTTACAATCTCTCACAACCCTCCAATCTATCTACAACACCACCAACCATCGTGCCATCCTCGGGCTTATTAATTCACCCTTACACTTCCTTACCCAGATCATTTATAAAAAAATCACGAAGAGTAGGGGGTCCAAATACAGATTCATGCACAGCACTACTGGTCACCAACCTCCATGCAAATTATGAACCATCTACACCTATAACTACAACTACATCTACAAGGCTGGTGCCTGTGATGCTCCTGGCTGAGTTACAACTTCCTGGAGTGTTTTTTATTCGAGTTTTGTGCATGGGCTCCTCCATACCAGGCATTAACACAACCAGATGGAATGCTCTCCACGGAATTCTCTCCCTGGAATGGTCTCCACTAGCTCAGTGGTTAGACCACTGGTCTTGTAAACCAGGGGTCATGAGTTTGTTCCTTGCCGGGGCCTCATTCCTGTGAGGGGCGCTTGACAAAGTGGCAACTCTTTACAGTAAAGAATTTCATGTATGTTACGTTCTAAATGTAATATTACATGACAATAATGGGACTTTACTTTTAGAAATTTCGAGAGTGCTCGGTGACATTAAAAAATCCTCAAATTCCTCACGGAGGAATCTACTGATGAGGCCTTCTTTGTGATTGCATGGAATGAAGACCCCAGGCCTTCCTCAGATTCTCAGAGATGTTGATACCTAGGAATTTGAAGAACTTAACCCTTTCCACTGTTGATCCCTCAATGAGGACTGGTTCATTTTCTCCTGATTTCCTCCTGGAGTCCATATTTAGCTCCTTAGTTTTGCTAACATTCAGTGCATGGTGATACCATTCGACGAGATGATCTGTCTGTGATTACGGTCTGTGATTCTGGCGATGACCGTGGTGTCATCAACAAATTTGTAGATGGCGTTTGAATTGCAAAAAGGCACACAATCACGGATGTAGAGTGAGTAGAGTATTGGGCTAAGCAGTCAACCTTAATGTGCCCCTGAGTTGATCATCAGTGAGGAGGAGATGTTGTTTCCAATTCGTACTGATTGTGGAATGCCATACATTGAGATTGTTGCCCATATGTATCTCAACTTTGTAGAAGTAGAAAATTGTTACAGAGTGAAAGCTATTTGACCTGATCTCCCATTCATCCATCGGGGAGCAGATCCTTTGTAAGTTTAATTGAATGATCTTTGACTCAAAAGATTAATTTGATTTTCTTACCACAGATTCTGCCTGATGCTGTGTTTCTTGCACTTTCTTTTCTATTTTTTTAAATTCCAATCCACGTAGCTTTAGCCCCTTTCACACTTGCAAGTGATCCTAGGAATCAAACGTGCTAAGTGCGAAAGCAAAATCAGCTCAACGCCGGCATCAGATGACATCATCTCACACCGGTGATTGATGGCCTCGACCCCTGGTACAATCCCCGACGTCTACAAATGCCAGCGTTGCATTCAGGCAAGTGTGAAATGGATAATTGCACCAGTGGAAGGTAGAACAGTCCTAACCCCGGGGATGGCTCTTGCAAGTGTGACAGTGTTCAGTGTCTCAGTTAGGAGTGGTTAAGTGTGAAAAGCCAAACCCCCATTCCTCTCCCGGGACACTGAATGGCCTATTTAGTGGGATGCAAGAGTGAAAGGGGCTTTTAATATCTTTGCATAAAAAGCATTTATCATTTGAAATGTTGCCAGCATCTGTAGGATTCTGGAATAACAGTTACACAGATAGTTCAGGTGGTTTACTGATAAATCACAATTTAAAGAATGCATCCGCTTGTACTCAAAAGGAAGGAAACAAGCACTCATTTAGATTAATGCCATTTCATTCCCTTCATATTCCCATGACCTCCCCTCTTATTAACTGATCAATTTGCATACTTTTGGGATGTGGGATTAAACTGAAGTACATGAGGAAACCTGTGCTGTCACGGCAAGACCACGCAAACTCCATATAGACTGCATTGGGAGCAGGGATTGAACTTGTCTCACTTTAGATCTCTTTCGTAAATAATATACTGACGTCTGTTCTTTTCTCCCATCATAAAAATGTGGAGTAGTTCAATTAGATTGATGCACACTGGAACCTCTTATACTCAATCTGAGCTCTACCACACTGGCAGAGCCTAAGATCCATTTCGATTTTTCATCTTGCTGCATTTGAGTTTCCTTTGTCTGTTTCATAAATGTACTCAGTGTCTGAAGAAATGACATCTGATATTATGAGGTTTCTGCAGTTTTTAATGACCTTCTTGTCCCATATGAAGAAACTCTGTATAAGGAAAATTTATCAAAGAATTTATCAAAATTATCTCCATTCCACCCTCCATCACCCAACTCCAGTGACACCTTGGAAGAAATGCAAGTTTTAGTTTCTTTAAAGCGTTTAGCAATAAGGAAGGTCTGGACAAAAAAGGCTTTTCCCTTTTGTTGAACCTTCTCCTTCATTCAAGGGATTTAGTGATAGCTGGGTAGGTCAGAGTTTATTTGTCACCACTGAGAGACTCAGAACAGCTTTATGCAGGTAAACCTCAACGGGCAGCTAAGATTGATATTGGTCTGAAATCAGTTATCCTCCAAATTAGCTAGCATTAGCAAATTTGCTTCTCAAATGGCCATTATAAACACAAAAGTGGAGCAAAAAGCTTAGCAGAATATTGTTGTTGGTTAATAATGGGATATGATCAAGATTCCAGTATGAGTCTCCCTGAATCACACCCACCAGAGTTACGAGAGTACACGTGCTGGAGTCCTGGAGCTAAAAAAAATTAGTCGAGAATGAAAATGATAATGAGTTTTATTTTTCCCATACATATTGTACATTGGCACCAAAATTCTTATTAGCTGCAGCTGAACAGGAAATTGTAAAGAAAAGCTATGATGATAACTGATTGAATTAAATTAAAGGAGACAATAAATACACGAGACAGAGAGATAATAGATATTGACAATAATTCTTATGCATAAACATGACTCAAAATGGTTCAGACTGTCCTCCTGTGGTGTCAGAATTTATCAAGAGAAGGTTCAAGAACCAGCTTACTATTGGAAAATGTTCTTGAATCTAGAGGTGCTGGTTTTTAGGGAAAGGTAATAGTGAGAAGAGGTATTTAGTAGCTTCTGTGGTAGGGAATAGAGTTATAGAACCATAGAATATTGCAGCACAGAAACAGGTTATTTGGCTCTTCTTGTCTGGGCTAAACTATTTTTCAGACTAGTTCCACTGACCTGCATCTGGGCCATATCCCTCCATATCCTGCCTGTCGATGTATCTGTCCAAATTTTTCATAAATGTCACAATTGAGCCTGCACTTACAAATTCAGACAGCATTTTACATCAAGGCCTTTCACCAAGACTCATTGATCCAAAAATTTGACTCTTCATTTCACCCCACCTGCCCAACCTGCTGAGTTCCTCTAGAAACTCTTTTTGTTTTGCCCAACTTTTCTGCTTGAATACATGAAACTGTAATTGGATTCTTGATAGCCTAATACAATCAAAGGCATAGAAATAAATGTCAAGCAACCAACATAATGCAGTGAGGAAAAACCATGAATTCCAGACCCAACACAAAATTTCAATCTATAATTCATTAGATCACTTTTGCGGTCTTGAGGACCATGAAATGAAACTGTTATTCTTTTTTTGCAAATATATACAAGATCTTTTTTTTTCTATTTGCCAGTCCCACTTCTTTACAGATGGAACTGACAGACTGATTTTGTCTGAAATTACTTTTTCCAGATATTCCTATTGGTAATACTCCCAATAAATCTCCTCATTGGGATTATTACCATTGTGTTGCTTGCAAACTGTTGCTACAAGGCTGGAATTCATATCAGTCTGCCTGTTCTTCCTGGGTGGCTCTGTTTCCAAAAAAAATACATTGGAGCCAGTGGAAAGACACTTGCTTGTTTAGTGGTGATGGTGTGTGAAGTTAATAAGGAGTGGTGTTCTCGACACTATAATCAATTGGATATGAGATTAGACTCCATCAACCAAAGACAGGATCAAAGATCTTTATTAGAACTGCCTTCAGATCTACTCTTGGTAAACAGAAGGTACTGGCAGGTTGGAAATACCATCTGTGCTCCCATTTGCTCCAGTATTATGATTAGCGAGGACACTGAATGGCACCCTCAGCTGTAGCAATCAGATCTTCAAGCCTAAATGGTGGCCCCCATTAGTGCAACCATGAAAGCGTCACTTGCTGCGTACACAGTGATAGACATAACACTTTGCAAATTTCCTCGTCAATTTCTACCATATGGGCTGCAATGTGGGTATGTTATCTAAAGTGAAAGAGTGTTGAGAGTAATGAGATGCATAGAGATCTCCAAACAATTTGTCTGCTTTATATGATCTTCTTATGAGACTGTGAAAATGTGAACAAGCAAAAGTACATGACTAAATATATCATGTAGTAATTTTGCACTTATTCATATAAACAACACGGCCTCCCTCCTTAAACGAAAAGAGCATTTACAACTTTACAAGCTTAGTCGATGAGTTGGATTTTGAAATTTCACCTATCGTCTTCATGGGTCCACTGCTGATTTTGGAGCTTGGCAAAGGTTGTTGATGTTACTCACTGAAGCTGTCACTTCATGGCTCCCTTCAATCATATTTTGAGCCTGTGTTTCAACAAATGCATCAGTCAGTTCAGCTGTAAATTCAAATCACAAACTTCCTTACCATTCTTCTGGGTACCTTGTACAGAGAATAAGTGATCTATGTAAATTTCTATGACCTTCTCATCTATTTTGTCAGATATTTCAGAGATGTCCCCAATCTCTTGAATATCCCGTGGTCTCATCTCTGATTTGCATTATGTTCTCAGAGCACAAACATTACTGGGTAATTCTGATAATGATGAAAGTAAGTTTGTCACATGCATTGCACAATGCACATAAGTACCAAAATTCTTACTTCTTGTAGCTT
The DNA here is from genome assembly GCF_036971445.1 of Narcine bancroftii. NCBI lineage: Eukaryota > Metazoa > Chordata > Chondrichthyes > Torpediniformes > Narcinidae > Narcine > Narcine bancroftii. Next base: position 99,658,022 of record NC_091478.1, read on the forward strand.
CACAGGTATTTTATAAAAATCAACTACAATAGTATACATCCCACTACAACAGTATACATCACACCAAAGTAGTATACATCCCACCACTGTATTATACATCCTACCACTATATTATACATCCCACCACTACATTGTACATCCCACCACTATATTATACATCCCACCACAGTAGCATACATCCAACTACAATAGAAACAGAGTCAAAATCAGAATCATGTTTATTTTCAGAATGTGTCACAAAATGTATTCTTTTGCAGCAATAGTATTGTGCATTACAGGTGTAAAATGGCAATAAATTACTGTTCAGTAAATACAATATTTAAAAATAAATAATTAGAGCTCAAAGAGCAAAAGTGAGGTAGTGTCTATATCTGTTGTTTTCAAACTTCCCCCCTAAACTCACATTCCACCTTAAGCAATCCCTATACCATAAATGCTCTGTGGGATGAGAGTGGGAAGGGAAGGTTGAGAATCACTGCTCTAGACCCAATTGTTACTGAAATATTTTGCTTGAGAAAAAATTTCATTGGCCCATTTCCTTTAGAGTTATGAAACCGTGCACATAACAAGTCAATTAGAGACGATTAAAATAGTGGTTTGCAAAACTTTTTCTTTCCATCCACATACTCTTTTAATCAATCCATTACTAATCACAGAACATCTATGGCATAGGGAGTACTTAAAGTGGTATGTGAGTGAAAAGAAAAAGGTTGAGAACCACTGTCCTATGCCATAGGGATTGCTTAAGTTGGAATGTGAGTTTAGGGGGGCAGTTTGAAAGCTACTGGTCTATATGTTCATTGTCCATTCAGAAACCTGATGGCGGAGAGGAAAAAGATGTTTCGAAACATTGCTTGTGAGTATTCAGGCTCCTGTACCTCTTTCCTGATGGTGACAGTGAGAAAAGGGCACACTTGGGTGGTGAGAGTCCTTGATCGTGAAGGCTGCTTTCTTGAGATGCCACCTGTGAAAAATGTCCTTAATAAAGTGAAGACTAATGCCCATGATGGCACTGGTTGAGTTCAAAACTCTCTGTTGCCTTTTCATGTCCTGTGCATTGGCACCTCCATACCAGTCAGTGATGCAACCAGTCACAATGCTCTCCACAGCAAACCTATGGAAATTTACGGGAGTCTTTAGTGACATACTGAATTTCAAACTCTTAACGAAATATAGCAACTGGTGAGCCTTTTTCATGATTGTCTCAACATGATAGCCCCAGGATGGATATTCAGAGATGTTGACACCCAGGAATTTAATGATATTTACCCACCCCATGTTGACCCCACAATGAGGACTGGTTCGTGTTCTCCTGATATCTCCTTCCTGAAATCCACAACTAATTCCTTAGTTTTGCTAATGTTGAGTGTAAAGTTGTGATATCACTCAACTAGCTGATTTATCACACTCCTGTATGCTTCCTCTTTGCCATCTGTTATCTGCCAACATCCATAGTGTCATCAATTAAAACTCTATGCTAATTTACCTTTTGATCCTTCTAATGTATTCTAGTCACTATTAACCAATTACAATGACGCTTCAAATCACATGGTGATATGCCAATCACAGGCTATTGTATTAATTTGAAAATTGCTGCATTTTCCATGATTTACACTGCTTTGTTAAAATACTGCTCTTTACATTGTTCATCAGACTCAATATTTGTACAATCCTCTCCATTGTTGCCCTTCCATCAAGAATCTACAAGGCTGACATTTTCCTGGCTTTTAATCCTGTCTTGGTTTATGCATTGAGATTATCGTGCCATTTCTTTTAATATTTAGAGTATTTCACAACCCTAACCTGGTGGGCCTATAATGTATAATTGCCACTAAGTTAATGGCATCTTCTCCCATCAACCTTCCCCCTCTTGGTAAATTCACCCACATGTCTCAGAGCATGTAGACGAGTTCCCAGTTTTGACGTTATTATTTTCCTATACACCATTTCGATGCTGAGGTTCTGTGCTGTCCAAGATTTTAGAATTTATTTCCATAACTGTAAAATTGAAAATGTTGTGTTTTAATTGTTAATATTGTACCTGATAATTGTACAGATAATTGTCTGTCAGGTTGGAGGCCGGTGACCAGTGGTGTGCCTCAAGGATCTGTATTGGGCCCATTGTTGTTCGTTATATACATTAATGATCTAGATGATGGGGTGGTGAATTGGATTAGTAAATATGCAGACGATACTAAGATAGGTGGAATAGTGGATAATGAAGAAGGTTTTCTAGGATTGCAGAGGGATTTGGGCTGCTTAGAAAAGTGGGCTGAAAAATGGCAGATGGAATTTAATGCTGATAAGTGTGAGGTGCTTCATTTTGGTAAGAAGAATCAGAATAGGACATACGTGGTAAATGGGAGAGCATTGAGGAATACAGAAGAGCAGAAAGATTTAGGAGTGACGGTATATCATTCCCTGAAGGTAGAAACTCACGTGAATAGGGTGGTGAAGAAGGCTTTTAGTATGCTGGCCTTTATCAATCATTGCATGGAATATAGGAGTTGGGAGGTGATGTTGAGATTGTATAAGGCGTTGGTGCGGCCTCATTTGGAGTTCTGTGTGCAGTTCTGGTCGCCTAATTATAGGAAGGATATAAACAGAGTGGAGAGAGTGCAGAGAAGGTTTACCAGAATGTTGCCTGGGTTTAAGCATCTGGAGTATGGGGAGAGATTGGACAGATTGGGTCTTTATTTTTTGGAGCGTAGAAGGTTGAGAGGGGATTTGATAGAAGTATTTAAGATTATGAAAGGGATAGACAGAGTGGATGTGGATAGACTATTTCCGTTAAGAGGAGGAAAGATTAAAACAAGAGGACATGAGTTAAGAATTAAGGGGCAGAGGTTTAGAGGTAACATGAGGGGGAACTTCTTTACTCAGAGAGTGGTAGCTGTGTGGAATGATCTTCCAGGAGAAATAGTGGCGGCGGAGTCAATTGTATTATTTAAGAAAAGGTTGGACAGGTATATGGATGAGAGGAAGATGGAGGGTTATGGGCATTGTGCAGGGAGGTGGGATTAGAAAGGGGTGTTTGGTTCGGTGCGGACTAGAAGGGCCTAATGGCCTGTTTCCGTGCTGTAATTGTTATGTTATGTTATGTTATTGAATTTTATCCCCTGTTTCATGGTTCTTGACACAGAATTCATTAAAATTACAATGTCAACATAACAATATAATCATTAATGATCTAGACTTATGCTCGGTTTCTGGTTCCAAATTTATATCCTCCTACGATCTCAAAAGGCGATTCTACAATATCTTTATCACCTCATCAAATTAAACACCTTCTGTTTTGCTTCATGAGAGGAGGTCCTTTAAAGTATGTTCCTATCAAAATCCATCTGTTAGTAGGATTGTTTCCTTACATTCTTGCAGTTTTGTTTTGATAATAAACTTTCACCCTTTGCCCTCAATTTCAACAACTCTGTTTGCCCTGAACAAATTCTCCATTTGACCTACATAAGAATGCAAAGGGCTCACACATTCTATCATAAGCTCTAAGTCTCCTGGTACAACTCCATTAGGATAGACCTGCTTATTTTCACACAATCTGGACAAGGTTATACTTAAGAAATGCTACTTAAGTATATATATGTTAAATACGCTTTACTTTTGCTGTGTTATAAACTGAACTGAAATCTCAGTAGTACAGGACTGCTCATTGAAGATCCTTGTCAAGTCATGAGATGATATATCGTGGGAATTCTACTGAGAGTAGAATATTCCAACAGCTATCAGACTCTTGAACCTCCCCTTGGTTCACTCATCATAGTCTACTCAGACATCACAAAGGACTGTTTGCACTACTGTAAACCACACTTTTTGGCACTAGGATTAATATTTATCTAAAAACACACAATGCTGGAGAAACTCAGTAGGTGTTTGTACTTCAATCATGGTGTCCACAGATTTTTCGTGTTTTACTTAACATACATCTTGTGTACTTTCTGTTTCTTTTAATTGAATTCAATTAGTTGACTAATTATAATTTTTATTTACAAGTTTGGCTGCAGAAAGTATGACTTTTGACACCCTATGTACATTGCACAATGTGTATGATAATAAACTCATCACAATTATAAAGAAAAACTCATTGTAAACTGATTTAATTAAATGAAAAGAGACGTTAAATATATAGGATAATTAAAATTTACAATAATCTTGTACAAAAAGTGTCTTGCAATAGTCCATGATTAGTTTACAATGGGGGGGTTTAAGCAGCTAATAGCTATTGGAAAGAAACCATTCTTAAACCTTGAGGTGCTGGTTTTCAAGCTTCTGCACCTTCTGCCTACAGGTTGCAGGGAGAACTTGTGTCCAGGGAGATGGAGGTCCTTAATGATGATGGCTGCCTTCTTGAGGCAACACCTCACATGAATGTCTGCAGTGGATGGGAGGTTAGAGACTGCGATGTAGCCAATCAATGTAATTTCCACAGTCTACCTGTAGATGTTTAATAGAAATTTGATGATATGGTCGGTGGAATGAACAGATGTAAATTTAGAGTGAGGGTTGAAAGGTTTCGAGGGTATCTTTTGTACATAGAATTGTGAGTACCAGCAATACACTGCCTAAATAAGTGGTGAAAGCAGAGTACCTGGACCAACACTTGATTGCCCAGATGTAGAACATCAACAGCCACATGCTGGAAGATTGGTGCTCACTGATGGTGTGGATGTAGTGGACTGATTGGATGATTTTCATTGTGTTCTGGTGGGCTTTACCTAACCTGCAGATGATTGATCTTGGACACCTCCTCATACCTCCTTCAGGACCATGATCCCTCAAGGAACATCAGGCCACTCTCTCCCATTCTACTACAGATCTCTCCTTTGCTGCCTTCAGCCTGATGTGTCCTCATCCTACACTACCCAGTTCTAGCTCCTACACAAGATTCAAGATCAGTCTTATCTAGGTCCATTTACCTTGCATAGGTTACAATATCATATGGACAGGCTGAAGATTTGGACGGAAAAGTGCCAGATGGAGTTCAATCTGTTTAAGTATGAAGTGATGCATTTTGGAAGGTCAAACAGGAAGGACAAGTACATGATCAATGGTAGAATACTTTCTTTTTAAAATATTTTATTGATATTTTTATATAATGAAGTGTGCTGCAAGACCAAAAAAGTTTTAAAAATGATCATGTACAAGTTCCAAAACATGATAATAAAATAGAACATAATAAAAAAAAGAAATTTCAAAACCCCTTCCCCTAAACAAGGTTGAAGATTGATGTTCATTTATCCAGTGGCTCAATCTTTAGAGAGAGGGACAACTCAATGCCAAGATTCCAGATTTACACTAAATCATAAGGTTATGATAGTAGTCCATAAACGAGCCCCATATCATTTGGAATTTAATATTTGAATCATTGATTGCATATCTAATTTTTTTCAAATTTAAACAAGACATAATATCCCTTAGCCATTGTGCATGTTTAGGTGGAGTATTATCTTTCCATTTAATTGAAATTGCACTTCTGGACATCAACGAAGTAAAAGGTAAAATGCAGCATTAAATTGAAGTTAAAACACATCATCTTCTCGGAATGTTCCAAAAATGTTAAGATACTTTGTACCTCTATGCACTTAGGTATCTTAACATTTTTGGTCCTGATCGCTAGTGCTAATCGCTACACTAACCGTGCTGTCCCATGTCCTATGTTTGAAGAAGTGCCAGACTCATCATGAAAGTCCAGATTCAACAAAGGAATAAAACAAATTGGCACAAATATATCCAAAGTGTAGAATAACTTGGTTCTATTTATTGCACTCAATGCACATCAACTTGATCTATCAGCACCGTAATAGTACCGTGGTTAAGACACTGGGTTAGTTGCCAGAAGCGTGGATCACGATCATGTTATTAAATAAATCACAAATTAAATTTCCAGTTGGGTCACCAAGGTGACCGATAACATGAAAGACTCTGGTTGAAATTTCCTCAAGATGCAAATTAGATGAATGAATGATAATCTAAATGAAGCATACATGGTTCTTTATTGGGCTTAACAATGCTCATGAAATATTTGTTTTTTAGTTCTTGCTGAAACTGCCTCGAATCAAGAATTTGTTTCAACTGAAGGAGTCAGCAATTCAGGGCAGAAATGAAGAGACGACATCGGCCCACGAGGGCAGATAACATCAGTGGGAGAGCCTCAGCTCCCTGCTCAGTTCTTCTCACGAGGCAAAATGTTGAGAAACTAGGTCGAGGTCCAGCTGCCCTTCAGATAAGATAGTAAGATAAGGTACTATTTAATAAAACAGAAATGCAATATTGCACAAAATTGTCATTAGTCTGCAAATGAGACTCCCTTCAGAGTCACTGACAATCCATGGATTCGCCTCCAGTATTCCTGTGGCACGAGACTCCATTTCAGTCCAAACCATTGGCAGATCCAGACCTCCAAAATGATAAAGAAGCCTTTAGTGCCCAGGACCCTCCAGGAGCCGACCTGCTCTCAGCTCCCCCTCCTGAGAGTTGGTACCTCCATACCAGACAGTGATGCAACCAGTCAAAATGCTTTCCACGATACAGTTGTAGAAGTTTTTGAGTCTTCGGTAACGTTCCAAATCTCCTCAAACACCTCATAAAGTATAGTTGCTGGTGAGCCTTCTTCATGATTGCAATGACATGGATGCTCCAGGACAGATCTTCAGAGATGTTGACACCCAAGAATTTGAAGTCCTTGATCCTCTCCACTACTGACTCCTTGATGAAGACTGGATCATGTTTTCCTGACTTCCTGCTGAAGTCCACAATCATCTCTTCGGTTTTGCTAACATTGAGTACAATGTTGTTAATGTGACACCACTCAGCGAGCTGATCCTGTATGCTTCCTCATAGCCGTTTGTGATTCTGTTGAAAACTGTGGTTTCATCGGCAAATTTGTAGATAGCAATCATGGGTGTACAATGAGTAGAGCAGTGGGCTAAGCTCAAGAGACAGATGGGTTTAGTGGAATAAAATAAACTAAAGTAAAATTATTAAGCTCGATCTCTTGAGGCTGAATAGATTACGCTAGCTTTACGGAATTGAATTGTTTATCATCACGTGTATCAAACTACAGTGAAAAGCATTGTTTTGCATGCTATCCAGGCAAGCTAGTTCATACTTAAAGAACAGGGTGTGGTGTTACAGTAAGTCAAAGAGGGCAGAGTTGAGTGTTACAAAGCCATATGCTGAGAATAGTGAGCTGTAGTTACAATGGCGCAAAAGAACCATGTTCATGCAGGATAATCATGTCAATTGTGTTACACTGAAGGGAAGTTGAGGTGAAGAAACTATTAGATGACCTGCCCCGATAAAATACCATTACAATTGACTTTGTGTCAGAAGATTTTTTTTTTAAAAAACAGGCAACAATGAACAATTCCATTCCATTTTCCACTGTGTAAATAAAGGCCTGCTATTTTAAGCGAGCCTGACTTTTGAGAAGCATTCCAATAATCCAACAACATTGCTTGAAATCTTCATATCATTGGTCGAGAATCGGGGAAATGTTCCCTGGATCACTTCAGCTCTGGGGAGAGATCCTGATATCAGCCTGAGGTTGCCTGAATTGCTTGAGTGCGGCCATTCTCAACCATTTTTTTTTTTCGCCTGTGGCTCTGGTCAAAATTGATGAAGCCCCCTTCCCTCTGAAACAGTTGGGACTTCTCTCCTACCAATTGCAAGATAAAGCTTTAAAAATAGTTTATGATTTCAATCCGTGGCTCACTTAAAAATGCTGTGGCAACCAATGTGCGTGTGTGTGTGACTCCATTGAGAATGGCTTTTCTGGTGGCTCATTCTGGAGTCAAAACGCAAGCAGGGTTTATTGTTTCTTAATCTTCCATCAGTCCCATTTCCAACCCCACCCCCTCCCCCCCACCCCACCAAAATACCCAGCATGAGCCCTTAAAAAATAGCAACATGCCATGGATCCCTGTGATGTGTTCTACCAGTCAATAAGGCTATTCGAATATTTCACTTTCCAGGTCTTTTCCCTCCATCTCTGAGTCCCTTACAGACTGACATCCTATCAAACTAAGTTCTGAATATTTTCACCATGTCAGTATCAGTAGCTTTCTCTGGTGAAGAATTCCAAAGGTGCCAAAGAAATTTCACGGCATCCCAATCTAAAAAAGCTGTTCTGAGAGCCAAGGGTGACAAGGGTTACCATAATCCTATTATAATGCTAGGGACCTGGGTTCGAATCTGCTGCTGTCTGCAAGGGAATTTGTCTGTTTCCTCCATGTCCAAATGGGCTTTTTCCAGGTGCTCCGGTTTCTGTACAGAACTGGTAGGTTAATTGGGTGTAATTATGCAGAACGGATTTCAAGGGTCGGAAGAGCCTTCTACAATGCTGTATCATTAAAGCTTTTTAAATAAAATAAACTCTTTCCTGAGTGATGTCTGGAGGGTGCCTGTAGGGTGACTGAGAAAATTCAAGACCAGAGAGAGTACAACACACTTTTATTCAGTAAACATAACACACAATAGTCTTTAGACTGAACTGGGGTTTCGGCGGGGTTCCAGAGTTTACGTCGGGATTTTGCCTTTTCAGCCCACAAGCCCGGGCCGTCCAATTACACACAATTGATCTGCACCCCGAGTATGTTTTGAACCGTAGGAGGAAACCAGTGCATCTGGAGGAAACCCACTCAGACAACGTACAAACTCCTTATAGACAGCGCCAGATTCAAATCCCGGTCGATGGCGCTGCAACAGCTTTGCACTAACCTCTACGTTGTCCGTGCTGCCTTCGCAAAGAGGTCACATTTAAGGAACAACTCAAAGGCGAAAGGATGGAGGGGTCGGGGAAGGATGTGCAGGGCCCAAACTTATTAAGGGTTCAGTGGATAAAAAGAAAGGAGTGGTGCCATTCAGGAGGTGTGTCACATGGCCTTTAGCTTTCTGATTATCTTAAGGAGTATGGAACTATTTTAAATTGACTTTGTGAGCACAGCTTTGAGGATACCCTTGAGACTGAGCAAACCATCATTATTCTGCTGTTAGAGATGCTTGTGTTGAGAGGAGACAAAAATCAATGCAGATCACAGATTATTCATGCTGAAGTATCTGCAGGTATTGAAAACCAATAAAGGTGTGGGGATTATATCTTATTTAATGTTATGGCTTTTGGTTTATTTTTAAATTGACTTAAGTCCTTAAAGCTGTCCTGCTCAGAATCAACATGAAGCTATTAAACACGGAGCATACAAAGCCCAGAAGAGGCCTCAATTCTCCCTCAGCTCACGACGGCGGATCTTCCTGACGAGGTGCATCCTTCCTCCCTCCCCTATACTCCCGAGGCCATGTAATCAACTGAAGGAGATGGACGAAACCACAGGACTAATAACTGAGCAAAGTTAACTTAAAATTCCCTCAGAACGCCCAGAGCAAATCCATATGCGATGATAGGTAGAAGGTGTAAACTGCACATAGACAGCACAGGAAGTCAGGAATCAACCCAGGTCTCTGGCACCGAGACAGAGGCACCAAGTGCTGCAGCCCATGTGGCACTTGTGAGTCTGACTAAAAGAACAGGTCACAATAAATGTAAATGAAATAAGTTAAATAAAAAAAATTAAAAAAGAAATGCTCTATCCTTTGTTTCCATCCACCTTTGACCACATTAATGCTCTGTTGGCTGATCACCAAGCCTGCATTGTTCAAATAATACACTCACACTCACACACATGTACATGCACACAGATTAATTCAATTGTTCACAGTTGAGGTCTGGCCATTGTTATAATCACAGTCATAGAGTCATACAGTAGAAAGAAATTTTGTTTGGCCGTTGGGCACTCATCCATATTATTCTCACCTTCTGACGGCCTGTAGCCTTCTCTGGCTAGGTAATTCAACTCATTGTTGAGATACTTCTTAAATGCTGAATGCCCTTTCATACAAAGAAAAATCCCGAGTGTAAAGGTGGAGATTCTCTGCCCTTACTTCGGGAGACTTACCTCTGTGAATGCACCCTGGCCGGCTCCAAGGCACCGACTGCAATCCCTCTCGGGGGAAGGGTCAGTGGCGGAGCACTGTGCTCTGTTGCCTCACATGAATCTAATGCCGCTAGGGGCAGGCTGATGGCATTGCGGTGACGTCGTCAGCCCACGATCCCTCTCACTCGTCCCTCTCCCTCCATGACCCCATCAGGGCAGGGGGCCATTAGGGCAGGGGCGGCTGGTGTGGGCGGTGACAGCCCTGCCAGCTGCTCCGGCACCTCATGGGACCATTTCAGCCTTCGGGGCCTCATTTCAGCACCAGTGGCTTAATTTGTGGCAGAGCAATGGCCATCTTCCCTACCCATAATCCCCCATGCAGCTGGAACCATTCTGACGCAGAGCAGACGGGTGGCTCCACGGCAACAGTCTAATGACACACTGGAGTAGCAATGGAGTAGCTTATAGGACTAAGTTTAAAATTTTTATCCTCTTCTGCAGCCGGCCTCGAAGTGGAGACCCAGAATGAAAACACCTATTGTCTCTGTTTTCCTGAGTCTCTAAAACTGTACATTCCAGACTCCTACTACTCTCAGGTGAAATAGTTCCTCCTCAAATCGTCTCTAAATCCTTAACCTAAGTTTATGTCCACCTTGACTAAGAGGAAACATTCCCTGCACTCTATCCTATCTCTCACCCTCATCAGGTAATATACCTCAGTCATGTTCCCTTTTTCTCCAATGAATTTAAAAAAAAATCCATCAGCAGGGAAATTATCTGAGGGAAAGGAGCAGCACGTTATCAGATTTGTAAATAAATATTTAAATGAGCCAAGGCTTGCGGTAAATCAAAGAACAATGTCAGGTCATATAAAAATATTAAGCGTTCAAATGCCAGCTATTGCTAGACTTGCATTAACTTAAAGGAATTACAATTTAGCAGAATTACAGAATTGTTTCACAGAGTTTCTATGAAATTTACCATTAACACTCAGAAAAGAATGGTAGTTCCATGGATTTTTTTACATCATTCATGGCAAGGCCAGCATTTATTGCGCATCCTGAATCATAGAATGGCTTGTTAAGTCACTTCATAGTGCAGTTAAGAACCAACTATCTGCTAGTCAACTCTATGGTAACTATTTGAGGTTACGCCTACACTAGGGCAGGCAAGAGCAACATCTCTCAAGGGACAATATTGAATTAGATGGACCTCCATAACAATTAAACAGAGATAAACAAGGAAAATTGCAGATACTAGGGTTCAGTGCAGTACACAAAAGTGCTGCAAAAACTCAGCAAGTCAAACCAGAACCTGCTGTGTTTCTCCATCATCTTGTGTGTAACAATTAAGCATATTCAAATTCATTACTTCTACCAGATTTACTTATTGACTAAAACTTAAATTCTCCAGGAAGGAATTTTCACATCCAGGCTTCCCGTTGCCTGATGAAGGAATTCAGCCAGAAACATTGTTTATCTTTTGCTGTCCTTTGAGTTCCTCAGCATTTAGTGCATTTCTCCAGTATCTATGTCCCCTTGCCTGTCCAGCATTTTAACCACTGTTCCACCATGTTACATGCCACTAATTAGGGACCACACAATTACTCTGCACCTGTGTCTTTGATTATCCTCCTCTGTACATGAAGCAATTCTTCTGAATGTACCCCCCACTCATCAAATCTTCCTTCATCCATTGATCCGTTAAGATTTCCCATTCACACTTGTCCGGCACCTAGGGGATGGAGCAAGCACGCAGTTCTGAGAGTAGATTGTCAGGCTTAATGAGAAATAAGGCAATTTCTTTGGTTTTAAAACACACCTCATTTTTAAACACTCATCTCCAATAAGACCTGCTCTGATGACCTTCATTCTTTAAGCCCAGAAATTCAGATTACATTTTAAAAGCAGCTGAAGCTTTCAGTCTGACTTTCATTCCTTCACCACCTCAAGGTCTGATAACAGTGGTGAATAAACAGGTCTTTCAAGTCATTAAGTAGGATGTTCACCTTGGTTGATTCTGGAAAAGAAATGGTTAGATTTTGAAAGAGATTAAGTAGCCTGAGATGATACTCACTTAAAGGGATGAGGGAGAATCTTCTAGAAACAGAATATGCTAAGTTGGACCACACTTGGAATATTGAATATCATGTTCAGTTCTGGTTGCCTCCTTACAGAAAGGATGTAGAAGTTTTGGAGAGGGTGCGGAGGAGATATAACAGGATGTTGCCTGGATTGGAAGATGTGTCTTATGAGGCAAGCTTAACAGAGCTGGGGCTTTTCTCCTTGGGACAAAGAAGGATGAGAGGTGACTTAGTAGAGGTCTACAAGTTTATGAGAGGAATAGATAGGGTGGAAAACCAGCACCTCTCTCCCAGGATGACAGAACCAAGTACCAAAGGACATGTGTCTAAGGTGAGGGGAGGAAAATTTTGGTGAGACATCAGGAGTAAGATTTTAGACAGAGAGGAATGAGTGCCTGGAATGCATTGCTGAGACTGTTGGGGAGGCTGATACAATAGGAACATTATAAAAAATAACTCTTAGATTGGCACATGGACACAAGAAAAATAGAGGATTAGTGGTGTGAGCTGGGGAAGGTTTAGATTGTTGTAGAGTAGGTTCACATAGTTCAGCACAATATTGTGGGCTGAAAGTCCTTTACTGTGCTGTAATGATTATGCTCTAGAAAAATCCAAAATTATGAAATGAATAGCTAATATAGAAGCAGGGAGGATGTTTCTAATGGCAGGTGAGACTAGATCTAGGGGGACACAGTCTCTAAATTCAGGGGAATAGATTTAATTCACAGATGAGGCAGAACTTCTTCAAGAGAGCAGTGTATCTGAGAATAATCTGCCATTAAATGCTGGATTTTTGAATAATAAGGAATTAGGGTTATGGGGGCAGGCGGGTAAGTGGAGCTGAATCCATGATTGGATCAGCCATGATGCTCTGAATGGCGGAGCAGGTTCAACAGGCCAGATGGCCGACACTTGCTCCTAGTTCTTATCTAGCTTGTCCTTAAGACCAGCCCATTTTTGACTCCTTATGATCATTGTAGATAATGTGCATTGATACAGGGTTGTAAACTGTGTAAACTGGTCTCAACACAATGTCACGACATTAACCACAGAGGGAAGCCCCATGCCAGGACCTCTTGATTTTGTTGGTTTATTGTAAGTTGGTGCATCATTGGTACAGCTGACAAATGAGGAGCAGGCCAAAGTTCTAACCCTCAGTGATAAAAGCGCTGCTTTGCAAACTATCTTGTTCCATTAATGAGATAATAAATCTGGTCCAGCCATGTGCAATAAAGATCACTGTGGGGATTACTCAAGGAAGAGCACCTCCTCTAATCCTGTACCCAACAAATGGAATGACTGTCTGTTTAATACGCAGCTATTTGCTGTGCTCAAAATTTGCCGAGCTTTTATGCTGGTGTTGGATATAACACAGCCAGTGGGATTCAATGCTCCAATGCAGAAGGATAAGGATTAAAAATACCGAACGACCTTAACCTGTGCTTCATCATTGACTCTATAATTTATGAGATACAGACATCTAACAAAATTTAAATTTAATTACTAAGATCAGTAAAATATCTGCTCCTGAGCTTCCCATTCAATGCAATAGCATTGCCCCAGTTTCTCAACTTACCTTCAACTCATTCTTGTGCCTGGGAGGTTATTTTTAAGTTCATTGTAGCTATACCAGGTCTGGTTGACCATAATCAGTGCCGTTTTCTGTTGGGCTACTGCACTGAGTGGAAATTACGGCTTCCAGGCAGAGTGACAAGACCTCTTGTTCTTTTCCACCACATCACTGATCTCCCTTTGGCTATTTGAACCATGTAATGGCGAGGGTGTTCTTGAAGAGCCACAACACTGAGCAACCCTTGCTACGGCTGTTGTCCAGCCCGAGTCATAGGGTACTCAATGCCTTGCATTTAACCCGACATAAACCCCAGAGAGCTGCAGACTTTGAACTTTGACTGCCTGGAACAATCATCCTCTTTAAACTGCTCTCACAACCCACTCTCCATTTGAACATAAAAACACTGTCAGAGATGCTGTCTCTCGAATAAGCCCCGTCTTCCTGCTTAAATCACACTATACTTTGGAGCAGATGATAATTATCCCTGTTTCACCCATAATATCTTTCAGGTAAGATATTATCTAGTCCATGAGTGAGCTTGCCACAAAGCAAATTTGAGTGACCATTTATCAAAAGTACCTCCTTGCACTTCAAATTGCATTTGGGTGATTTTGAAGTCAGAAACATGTTATACACATGCAAGTATTTATTGGATTTCAACCTACTGCTTCTCTAGAACTGTTTGCTTTGTGTGGCGGGTGCACCTTGAACATCCGTGAGGGTCTTTTGTTCTACTCACATGGACTGCAATTCAATTGACAAATTCAAAAGACCCAGTGATAAAGGGTTAACAGTTCATATACTTCAACTCACAACCACCATAAATCACTGCAATGATGTCCTGTAGTGATACATTAAACAGATTAAAGTGTTACAGATTTGATTAATTTACATTCACAGCCAGAATTCAACAACCTCTTGTTCACAGGCCAAAGACACGTGAAATATAATATTTACCTGACACAGGGAAATGAATACTCATTGTATCTAGAGTCCTTTTTATAATTTACTAATGGGACGTAGGTTTTCAGTGATAAGATCAGCATTTATTGCCCGTCTCTAAGTAATATTTTTATTGGTTGAGATGAGGCAATGGATAAATGTGATAACATATTTACTTGGAGTGATACATCCTCAAAACCTAACAAGAAACTCATCCGAAATATAAGATGGGAAGTTAGGACTCAGTGTGAAAGGAGAATGTTTTTTTTGCCTGCAGATATTAATCCAAGACCAGGTTAAAATGGGACAAACATTTTAATTTCCGACATCATACAGTGTAATCTCAGGCTACATCTGTTATGGGGTACAACATTCATTTGAGGTTGGTGTAAATATGGAACCTTCACCAGTGATTGGAAGAGAAATCAACTGATATTGATAATTATTTTTTAAAATGTAGACATTCAGCATGTTAACAAGCTCTTTCATCCCACGAGCTCGTGCCAATTACACCCAATTAAGCTAGAACCCCCATACATTTTGAAGTGTGGGAGGATTCCAGAGCTCTAGGAGACATGGGGTGAATGAACACACTCCTTGCAGACAAGACCGGATTCGAACCCTGGTCGCTGGCCCTGTAATAGTGCTGCGCTAACTGCCCCGTTAACTGTGCTGCCCCTTGATAGGTACAAGTTGGATAAGGGCCTAGAGAGAGCTGATAGAGTTGAAGCATTGATCTAATTGATAGATTACGTCATAAGATTAAATGGACCCCCTCTGTCCTTTCACTCATCTCTGAAGGTATTATCCAAAATAGCACTAGATTTTCCACCTCTGCTCAGACAGAGCAGAATGAAGAAGGACCACTCACTTTAAATAATTTGAAAATTAATGAAATATTCAAGAAGAAACTGGTTAGTTGAGCAGTCACCTTAAGCTTCTTTTCAAACATGTTCTCTCCTCAAGGAGATTAAAAAAAAACACACACACACACAAATAAAACTCACAGAGGACATTGTTCAATAGTTTCCGTTATTCATTAGCAAGGATCTGTCTGTTAGGATACATCAGCATTTAATTTGGACAGTTTAAAAAGGGCGCGTAAGTGGGACTCAAACCTTCTTATTTCAATCACAGTCAAGTTGGACTCAGAGGTGGGGTGAGTGATTGGACAGTTTAAAAGGGGCGCAGAGGGTAAAGAGTTAAGCCAATTAAGAGTTGATTTGTAGGAGTGAGTAATTAAGTTCATTGGCATGGGCCAATAAAAGGAAGGGTAGCTAAAGGAGCGGCCCCATGTGTGAGGGGCTCAGTGTAGGAGTGGTGCTTTGAGGCTTTGGCTTAAGAGGCTTTGATGAGTAAAGGCTAAGAAAGAGGTAAGGCCAGATGAGGTAGTTTAATTAAAGTTAGATAATGGAGTCGGCTAGGGCAGAGGGTTGCTCCAGTTATGGGATGTACAGCTACATTTGTAGACGGTGCATCCAGCTGTAGCTCCTTACAACACGAGTTAGGGAACTGAAGCAGTAGTTGGATGGACTGTGGATCTTGAGTGAGACAGAGGTAATGATAGACAGGAGTGTTAGCGAGGTGGTCACCCCTATAATTCAGGGGGCAGGTAGCTGGGTGACTGTCAGGAGAGGGAAGGGGAAGGTGCAGAGTATCCCTGTGGCTTTTCCCATCAGCAACAGGTATATCATTTTGGATACTGTTGGTGGAGACCTATGTGACAAATCGAGGTGGTCATGTCTCCGGTGCAGAGGCTAAGCCCCTGGCTCAGAGGGGTAGGGGGGGAGAAGAAGAGAGCGATAGTGATTGGGGAGTAAATATTAGACAAGTGGATAGGTCTGCTGAATGAGATTGATGCTCCAGATTGGTACATTGCCTCCCAGGTGGCAGAGTCAAGGACATCTCTGATTGAGTACATAGTATTCTGAATGCTCATTCCAACTGATCAATATACATTGGTCCCAAATTGCTCAGTTTAGACTATCTGCTAGAACAGGCGAATCCTGAACATGGCCATGTGTAAATGAACTTAATGGATGGGACGGGTGAACAGCCAGATGTTATGGACCAGGTGGGACCAATGAGATAGAGAGAAGTGGGGATAAGGTCCTGAAGGAAGAATATAGGGAGTTAGGAAAGAAGTTAAAAAGCAGGACCTTGATGGTGGTAATCTTGGGATTGCTGCTTGTGCCACACGCTCAAGAGGGTAGGAACAGGAAGATGTGGCAGATGTTTGTGTGGCTAATGAGTTGGTGCAGAGGGCAGAGGTTCAGATTTCTGGATCATTGGGATCTCTTCTGGGGAATATTTGACCTCTACAAAAAGGAAAGGCTGCACCTGAACTGGAGGGGAAGCCAATATCCTGGCACATAGGTTTGCTCGATCTGTTGGGGAGGATTTAAACTAGTTTGGCAGGGGGGTGGAAATCACAGTAAGTGTGTGGAGATTAGGGTAGAAGGACAACTAGCTATGAAAGGAAAGAGGAAACTGATTGTTAAAATTAATGAAGGAGAGAGTGTAGTAAAATTAGATGGTAATCAAAGGAGTGAATGTGAGGGAGATTCTCTCAAGTGTATATACTTCAATGCAAGGAGTATGTAAAGTGGATGAGCTAAAACCATGGATCAACACATGGAAATACGATATTGTTGCCATCAGTGAAACTTGGTTGAAGGAGTGGTATGATCGGCACCTAAATGTTTGAGGATTCTGTTGCCTTAGACATGTTGGAACGGTTGGGGGTGGGGTGGGAGGGGAGGGAATAAAAGGTGGAGGAGTCGCATTGCTTGTTAGGGAAAACTTTACAGCGATGCTATGGCAGGATAGATTGGGGGGCTCATTTAGTGAGGCTATTTGGGTGCAAGTGAGGAATGGGAAAGGCATGAAAACACTAATGGGGGTGTATTGTAGACCCCCTCCTAATGGACAGGGAATTAGAGGAGCAAATTTGTAAGGAGATAGTTTATATGTGTAGTAAACATAAGGTGGTGATTGTAGGAGATTTTTAAATTTCCACACATTGACTGGGACGTGCATCCTGTAAAAGGACTGGATGGGATGGAGTTTGTCAAATGTGTTCAGGAAAGTTTTCCAAATCAATACATAGAAGAATCAACTAAAGAGGGGAGAGTATTGGATCTCCTATTAGGAAATGAGATATGCCAAGTGACCGGTTTGTGTTGGGGAACACTTTGGGTCTCATGATCATAATACTATTAGTTTAGGGTTAATTATGGAGAAGGATAAGTTTGGCCCAAGGTTGAGATTCTTGATTGGAACAAGGCTAATTTTGAGGAGATGCAAAAGGATTTAGAAAGTGTTGATTGGAATCATTTATTTTCTGGGAAGGACGTAACAGATAAATGGAAGATATTCAAAGGGGAAATTTTGAGACGACAGAGTCCCTGTGAGGAAAGGTTAGAAAATATAGGGAGCCTTGGTTTTCAAGGGATATTGGGAATTTGGTTTGGAGGAAGAGGGATGTAAACAATAGATATAGATGGCAGGGAATCAATGAGGTGCTTGAGGAATATAGAGTACAAAAAAATGTTAAAAGAAATGAGAAAGGTTAAAAGGAGATATGAGGCTGCTTTGGCAGGCAAGGTTTACAAAAAATCCAAAGGGTTTCTTCAGGTACATTAAAAGTAAATGAATAGTGAGGGATAAAATTGGGCCCCTTGAGGATTGGGGGGGCGGGTAGTTTATGTGAGAAGACAGAAGAGATAGAGGAAATTTTAAATGATTTTATTTCTTCAATATTCACTAAGGAAAGGAATATTGAGTCAGGTGAAGTAAGGAAAACTAGTAGTGAGGTCATGGAAAACAGATTAATGAAGAGGTTGTACTGGCTATTTTAAAGAGACTAAAGGTGGATAAATCTCCATGTCCTGACAAGATATTCCCCAGGTCCTTGATGGAGGTTAGTGTAGAAATAGCAGGGGCTCTGACAGAAATATTTAAAATGTCATTAGCTACAGGGGAGGTGCCAGAGAATTGGAGGGTAGCTCAAGTTGTTCCACTGTTTTTTTTTTTAAAAATGCTCTAAAAGTAAACCAGGTAATTATAGGCCTGTGAGTTTGATATCAGTGGTAGGAATTCACTCAGAGCATGGTGGGAGTGTGGAATGAGCTTCTGGCCAAAGTAGTAGGTGTGGGCTTGATTTTAATATTTAAAGATAAGTTGGATATGTATAATGGATGAGAGAGGAATGGAAGGTTATGGACTGGGTTCAGGTCAATGGGTCTAGGTGGGAGAAGGTTTTCGGCATGGATGAGAAGGGCCGAACTAGCCTCTGTGCTATAATTGTTATATGGTTATATAGCATCACATTGCAAAATGTTGAGCTAAGGGATTTCAATCAAAATCATGGGATAGAACTATAAAGACATATACATTGTCTTAAATTGTGAGATTCAAGTCTGAAAAATCCTCAAAAAAGAATTCAAAAATACAGTTATGATTTAGGATGCAATGTTGAAAAGTCAACAGTTGGGTTTCCTTCAGGTTCTCCAGTTTCCTCCCACATTCCAAAGACTGACCGTTTTAGTAGGTTAATGGGTTACATGGGTGTAACTGAGCGGCGGGGGTTATGGGTCTGTTAACGTGCTGCAACATTGCATCTAAAAAATAAAAGTTGCATAAGAGGGTTGGCGCAGTATCTAGAATCAATATTAACCTAATTAAGCAAGCTTGCAACACTAAAGCTGGTTTATTTGTTTGTGGGATTATCTGCTAGGACTTTATTATAAACTTTAACTAACTGCTCTGATTTGGATTCAAGAGGAACTGAGTCCAGCTGTGGTTGTGTTGAATATCGGAGCAGACAAGACAAGTACAAATTGGCTTCCTCTTCCTCCTGTTCCTTATATTCTTACGTTGTTGTCAATAATACCAAATGTCTGGCCATTACCTATTTGCTGATTTTGGGAGTTGACTGTGCTGAGGGCACAAATCAAAATCTTAAAATGTTATAAATGAAAGTAGGAGGTTAGGCTCCCTCCCAGCCCACCACCACCACCACCATCCCCCCCCCCCACCCCCCCCAGTTTTGCTCAAACACCTCAAAGTCACTGCCTCACAATGCCAGAGAGCATTGGACTTTTCCTACTGCTTGTGTGGAGTTTGCACATTCTCCATGTGATCAACTGCATGATCCTTGTCCAGCCAATATGGCATAACAAGCTTGTTCAGCTTTCAGACATCAGTTAAAGAGTTGAAAACCAAGATGTGGTTCTAAATGCCTGATTAGATAAGGAAGGCAGAATCTCTACAGTCCCTACCTTGTCATTAACATCAGCCATTGTCTATTTTTTAAGCCTTCCATATCATGGAGCCATGACCCTTGACACAAGTTGGGATTCAAAATGCTTAAAGCTCTCATAATAAATGGCATTTTTCCCAGAAGGTTTGACCTTTGCAAACATAGTTCATCAGATACTGTAGGCAGCATTCCTTTGAATTATAATTACACCTCTCCACCTAAGGAGGAAAGTCATCTTCTTAGCTGCACTGGCTCCAGATCTTGGAAGAGTTTGACTGAATACCAATTTAAATTCATAAACAGCCTTGGAGCATGCTAATCCTCAATAGAAATATGCACAGCCCTGTCTTCAGCATGACCTCTGGTGAATGTCTTGTCTAGAATATATATATATATATATATATCTTTGGCTTGGCTTCGCGGACGAAGATTTATGGAGGGGGTAAAAAGTCCACGACAGCTGCAGGCTCGTTTGTGGCTGACAAGTCCGATGCGGGACAGGCAGACACGGTTGCAGCGGTTGCAAGGGAAAATTGGTTGGTTGGGGTTGGGTGTTGGGTTTTTCCTCCTTTGCCTTTTGTCAGTGAGGTGGGCTCTGCGGTCTTCTTCAAAGGAGGTTGCTGCCCGCCAAACTGTGAGGTGCCAAGATGCACGGTTTGAGGCGTTATCAGCCCACTGGCGGTGGTCAATGTGGCAGGCACCAAGAGATTTCTTTAGGCAGTCCTTGTACCTTTTCTTTGGTGCACCTCTGTCACGGTGGCCAGTGGAGAGCTCGCCATATAACACGATCTTGGGAAGGCGATGGTCCTCCATTCTGGAGACGTGACCCATCCAGCGCAGCTGGATCTTCAGCAGCGTGGACTCGATGCTGTCGACCTCTGCCATCTCGAGTACTTCGACGTTAGGGATGAAAGCGCTCCAATGGATGTTGAGGATGGAGCGGAGACAACGCTGGTGGAAGCGTTCTAGGAGCCGTAGGTGGTGCCGGTAGAGGACCCATGATTTGGAGCCGAACAGGAGTGTGGGTATGACAACGGCTCTGTATACGCTTATCTTTGTGAGGTTTTTCAGTTGGTTGTTTTTCCAGACTCTTTTGTGTAGTCTTCCAAAGGCGCTATTTGCCTTGGCGAGTCTGTTGCCTATCTCATATATATATATATATATATATATATATGGGGTGTAAGCGCTCCAATGGATGTTGAGGATGGAGCGGAGACAACGCTGGTGGAAGCGTTCTAGGAGCCGTAGGTGGTGCCGGTAGAGGACCCATGATTCGGAGCCGAACAGGAGTGTGGGTATGACAACAGCTCTGTATACGCTTATCTTTGTGAGGTTTTTCAGTTGGTTGTTTTTCCAGACTCTTTTGTGTAGTCTTCCAAAGGCGCTATTTGCCTTGGCGAGTCTGTTGTCTATCTCATTGTCGATCCTTGCATCTGATGAAATGGTGCAGCCGAGATAGGTAAACTGGTTGACCGTTTTGAGTTTTGTGTGCCCGATGGAGATGTGGTGGGGCTGGTAGTCATGGTGGGGAGCTGGCTGATGGAGGACCTCAGTTTTCTTCAGGCTGACTTCCAGGCCAAACATTTTGGCAGTTTCCGCAAAGCAGGACGTCAAGCGCTGAAGAGCTGGCTCTGAATGGGCAACTAAAGCGGCATCATCTGCAAAGAGTAGTTCACGGACAAGTTTCTCTTGTGTCTTGGTGTGAGCTTGCAGGCGCCTCAGATTGAAGAGACTGCCATCCGTGCGGTACCGGATGTAAACAGCGTTTTCCTTGTTGGGGTCTTTCATGGCTTGGTTCAGCATCATGCTGAAGAAGATTGAAAAGTACTCGAGATGGCAGAGGTCGACAGCATCGAGTCCACGCTGCTGAAGATCCAGCTGCGCTGGATGGGTCACGTCTCCAGAATGGAGGACCATCGCCTTCCCAAGATCGTGTTATATGGCGAGCTCTCCACTGGCCACCGTGACAGAGGTGCACCAAAGAAAAGGTACAAGGACTGCCTAAAGAAATCTCTTGGTGCCTGCCACATTGACCACCGCCAGTGGGCTGATAACGCCTCAAACCGTGCATCTTGGCGCCTCACAGTTTGGCGGGCAGCAACCTCCTTTGAAGAAGACCGCAGAGCCCACCTCACTGACAAAAGGCAAAGGAGGAAAAACCCAACACCCAACCCCAACCAACCAATTTTCCCTTGCAACCGCTGCAATCGTGTCTGCCTGTCCCGCATCGGACTTGTCAGCCACAAACGAGCCTGCAGCTGACGTGGACTTTTTACCCCCTCCATAAATCTTCGTCCGCGAAGCCAAGCCAAAGATATATATATATATATATATATATATATATATATATATATAAAACGATGAACATCTGTGGTAGTATTTTACAGCAAAAAAAATGAATGGTTCATATCTTCAATTTAGACAATGGCCTATTTGCATTTTTCATCCCATGTTAAAGCAAAAGAAGAAAATAGTTGTGATGAAAATTTTTCAGCTTGGCATTACGCTCATGAGTCTTAACAAAATTCCAGGTGCTGGAGAAATTCAACAGGTCACGCAGGATTCATAGAAAAGTATGGATGATGTGTGACCGACTGAATTTCTCCAGCATTCTCTTATTATTATTTCAGAACGCAGCTTTCTTTTTCAATGTTTTTTGTTGGTTTCATGAAATAAATATTCCAAAGATACATGACAATAAAATAAAATATTAACAAATCTTGTATAGTAATAAAAATGGTATTGAAACCTACGTTACATTGAGAAGTAAAAAAAAGGATACTAATTATTGATCCCTCCCTTTGGAGGCTACTGGTTTAACACACACAGTCCATTACTAATAATAAAAATGAAGGTAAACAACGGGGTCAAAAACCAGAAACTAATTAATCTTACAAATTTTCAAAATAATTAAGGAAGGAACCCCGTAAAGAAACAAAGTTAAGATTCATTTCAGAGTGGAACATCTCATTTTTCTCCAAAGACAGACATACCATCATATCGGACAACCATTGAGTGTGAGTGGGAGGGACAGCATCTTTCCATCTCATTAACGTGGCCCTTCCAGCGATAAGGGAGGCGAGGGCAACTTCACGGGATTGTGAAGCAGTCAATATTAAACCTGTTGGCCCACTTATTCCAAAGAGAGCAAGTAAAGGATTTGGAGTCAAAGCAACATTAGGTCTGGTGTGAACTACTCAGTATTTCCAACATTTTCGGAGGTTAGACAATGACAAAGCTGGGGTCAAGTGTAAGACATAAAAGTGCTGGAGAAATTCAGCCCGTCACACAGGATCCACAGCATAGTATGGATGATGCGTGACCTATTGAATTTCTCCAGCATTCTCTTACATTATTTCAGAATGCAGCCATTAGTAGTGCTCTGCCTGTGTGACATTTATATAAACCATTCACAATGTCAACATGTTGATAGGCCCTTCACAGTCATTTGTAACGATGGAGTCATTGTTTCGTTGGAAAACAATGAACGGCAATTTTTGCAAAGCAATATTTCACAGAGTAAATTGTGTAAATATATATTCCATGCCATTCGCTAAGAGCCAAAGCTGGTCTGGCATTCTAATAAAGTTTTTTTTTAATCATTTGTTCAAGGAATGTAGGCTGAGCCTTTGATGTCCCTCCTGAATTTCTCTTGCGAGATGCTGGTGAGTTGCCTTCTTGAACCACTACAGTCGTTGAAGTTTGTGTGCACCCACAAGGCTGTTATGGAGAAAAGTCCAAGATTTTGGACCTTTTCCATAAAACCAAGATATTTATATTACTGTTTCAAAAGCTACATTCATTTGAAATATTGACTCCGTTTTGCTCTCCGGAGATACTGAGTATTTCCAGAACTTTCTTTCTGTCTTTTCAATGTTTACCATTGGTACATTCAGAATGATTAGAACACATCTGTGGTAAGAATTCCCTTTAACTATCCAGAGCAAGATATTGCTCATCAATTGTTTAGCCGCTGTCCGCACTTTTCCTCTGTGGAATCAAACAAAGTTTCATCCTGCAGCCATGCAGGGAAATACAAGGGATGATCGGTAAAGCTCAATCAAAGACAAAAGTTTCAAGGAATGCCATTAAGGAGAAAAGAAAGGTGGAGATGTAATGAATGATAGACCTTATGGACTTGGCATCTGATGACACTATCATCCATGGTGGAGTGATGTAATTAGAGAATGATTAACATAATAGGTAACATCTCAAAGCTTTGTAAGCATAGAAATAATAACAGAGATAGGAAGAGGTGAAGCTATGGAGGGGTAGGATATGATATGGCAACTTATTGTCATGGACAATACAGATACATCAATATTGCTGGAGGTACCCAGGTACATACTGTATGCAATAATCTTAATTAAATTCCGTCAGCTATTCCTCAGCGCACTTGCCCAGTTGAGCAAGACCCTATTGTAATCCTAGGGAACATTCTTAGCTGTCAACTATACCACCAATTCAGGAGGTATCTGCAGATTATGAACCATCCTTTACTGCATTCTCATCCAAACCATCCACAAAGAAGATGAGTGGATTCAACACCTATTCCTGTGCCACACATGTGTCACAGGCCTTCAATTTGAATAATAACCCTCCATCGTCACCCTCTGAATCCAATCTCCATGTCAATTTTGCTTCCAATTGCAGATACCGTAACATGCACAGTGTTGGAAGGAACTCACTGGGTCAAGCAGCATCCTTGAAAAGCAATATACAGTGGTTGTTTGGAAATGAAAAACTATTGTAAATAGGAAGAACTGCACAGACACTCATCCAATTAATGATCCCAAGTGATCTGGCCTTCCAAAATTCGCTGGACTTTTAATTCTTGATCTTTCCATAATTGTTCATACCATAGTTATCATACATACATAAAAATATAATGTAAAATAAATAAATATGTATAATTATCTATGGACCACTAATTCATTTTAATTTTTCACTTCTACAACAAAATTCTACCCCTCTAAAATGTGGCTGACCTCACATTCCCCACATAATGTTTCTTCTACCACATTCTTGTTCACTGACTCATAGTCCACAATGGCACCCAGCTTAGAATTATCAAGCCTGAATACCCAGTATGCCATTCCTTCTAGCCTCTTCCTTTTCTCCTTCCCTTTACATATGTAATCCCTTTTGTCTCACTAAAGGGTCCTGGTGCCAAATGTTGTCTGACCAATACTTTCTATGGATGCTGCCTCCCTCCACCTCCCCTTTGCCCACAGTTGGACATATTGAATTTTATCTGCTCAACTGAACCATTGATACAGATTGTGTGTGAATAGCTGAGGCTCTAGCGTGAAAATCTGGTCACAGCTTCCAGTCCAAAATTGACCAATTTACTCCAGCTTTTTCTTTTTTGTTGATTAGTTCTGATTTCATGCCCATCTCATGAGCTCTCTCCCATGTGATCTCTTTTATTTAATAACCAGAACTAATGGACATAGCCTGAAGATTCAAGGTGGTAGATTTAGGACGGAGATGAGGAGGAACTGTTTTTTCCAGAGAGTGCTGAATCTATGGAATTCTCTCCGATGGCATAGGGATTACTCAAAGTGGTAGGTGTGTGGAAAGAAAAAAGTTGAGAACCACTGGTGCACATTATGGCAGAATCTGGAGACCATCTTACATGGAAAATTAAAGGAAGGATGTCATTGCTGTCGGTGGACTCAATGGACTGAAATGATTTCCTTCCATGTGGAATGGAAATATGCACATAAAGGGAGTGCTGAGCTACTGGGGGTACCATCTTTTAACATTCCTCTCCATTGATTCCATCTTCACTTCTGCTCCCTTGATAAAGCAGCTAACATATTACAGGGCTCTTCTGACTCTGGCCACACTCTCTTCACCCTCCCTCATTTGGGAAGAAGTGTGAGATCATGCGCCACCAAATTCAAGGACAGTTTCTTTCCCACTGCTGTCAGACTCCTGAATGAACCTAACATCCATAAAATAATGTTGCCTCCCTCCAGCCTAACTCACCACTCTCTGCAACTCTGAAACCTGCTCTGTGTTTTATTTGCTGAACCTATCTATGGATTGACTTTCTGGATACCACGCAAAATAAACCTTTCCACAAACGTCAGGGCACAAGACAATAAACTTGAACTTGAACAATATATGAAACCAAGTTCGGATAAAGAGTTTTGGCTCGAAACGTCAATCATTTTTTTCTCCTACTGATACTGCTCAGCCCATTGAGCTCCTCGAGAAGATTGTGTTTGATGAGGAATATTCTAGCTCTCCCAGGTGCTGGAAGAAAAAAGAGAAAATGTGTTTATTCAGAGATAGAGCAATGTGGATTCTATTCAATGTCCTAAACCCGTGTAACAAAATTGTAGCTGTTTATTATCACTTTGACATTTGAAGAAGTTCTGGAGCACAAATGCTCCATTGTTACCTAAAGCAGCAAATATGCTACTGATCACAATAAGCATGGGGAAATCTTGAGGAAATAGGGAAGACTCAGTATCTACAAGTTATTTTGGTTTCTGATTTAAATGAAAAACATTGGTAGAAGTATCAGAGGGAACGTGATATTAAAAGTAAAACACGAAAATCTGCAGACACCTTGATGGAAGTAAAAACATCTCGGGAGACAAGCTTTCCACCAGCATATACTACAAACTCACTAACTCCCTCAACTACCTTGACTACACTTCTTTACACCCTGTTCCCTGCAAGGATTCTATCCCCTTCTCACAATTTCTCCATCTCCGCTGCATCTGTTCCCAACATAATGTCTTCCAATCCAGATCTTCCAAAATGTCTGCCTTCTTCCACAAACATGGCTTCCCCTCCACCACCATCAACTCAGCCCTCACCCACATCTCCTCCATTTCCTGCTCATCTACCCTGGCCCCCTCTGCCCACAGACACAACAAGCATAGAGTCCCCACCTACCACCCCACCAGCCTTCTCATCCAACACATTATTCTCCAGAATTTCCAGCGTACAATAGAATCCCACAACCATATCCATCTTCCCTCCTGCACCCCTCTCTGCCTTTTGTAGTGACCACTCCCTCCATGACTCCCTCATGCACTCATCCCTCCCCACCCCGGCACCTTCCCCTGTGGCCGCAAGAGAGGCCTCACATGCACCCACACCTTCTACCTCACCATGGTCTGGGGCCCAAAACAGGCCTTTCATTTGTGTATCTGCAAGGTTGATTTACTGCATCCAGTCCTCACTTTGTGGCCTTCTCTACATCAGAGAGACTGGGCGCAGATTGGGAGATCGTTTCATTGAGCAGCTTCATTCTGTCCGCAGCAGTGACAGTAGTCAACCATTTCAGTTCTGTGTCACTTTCCCACACTCACATCTCTGCCCATGGCTTTAGGTACAATCCCAGCAAAACCACCCATATATTGGAGGAACAAGACCTAATTTTCCATCTCGCCACTCTCCAGCCAGATGGCCTTAACTAGCTGGAGAGGTACTGGTATCGGAATTGGGATGCGAGGAGGTGCCGATGGCAGCGGAAGCACTGGAGGTGAATCTACAGACACTCAGAGACTCTGGGGGAGGGGGATTTTCTTTTGCTTCTCTCTCTCTCTCTCTCTCTCCCTCTCTCTCTCTCTCTCTCTCTCTCTCTCTCTCTCTCTGACTGTAAGAGGCATTTGGGCAATTCCTTTCAGTGGTGAACCTGTCTACCTTGCAGCAGGCAAAAATAAATTTTATGTGATATGTCACTGTTTTATTACTATGACAATAAATTGAATCTTGAATCTTAAATTATTCTATTGTACTAGTCTCCACCACCAACCCCAGCAATGTGTTCCAGGAACCCACCACTCACTGTAAAACAAACCCTACTTGGTACATCTCCTTTAAATTTTCCTCTGATGTCCTCTAGTATTGGTTATTGCTGCCCTGGGAAAAGGTGTTGGCTGTCCACCCTATCTGTGCCCCATAGTCTGAAACATCTCTATTAAGTGGCCTTTCATCCTGAAGAAGATGATTTCACCACGGTGAAGAAAATTCTCTTTGACATGTATCTCAAGCATTCCTGCCATGGTGTTTTTCAGATTACTCCTTTTTTGCAGATGCACACATTCTGGTAATTAACAAAAGATACTTCACTTTCTATCGATTGGCAGCTCGCCTCTCTGCATCTTTCCGAGAATACTTATATGGCCCATCTTATACACGGTAGTTGGCCTCGTCAGCAACATTGATGAACCAACATGCAGGGAAGGAGGTTAGGAGGCTTGTCAAAAGCAGAGAGAACAACTCAACATGAACATGAACAAAGGAGATGGTCGTGGACTTCAGGGGGATGAAGGTTAACCATTCTCCGCTGCACCTCAATGGCAACGTGGAGAGCAGCAAGTTTCTTGGTGGGCATATAATGGACAACCTATCCTGGACCAGCAACTCCTCCTCATTAGTCAGGAAAGTGCAGCAGCAAATACATTTCCTAAGGAGGCTGTGGAGGGCAAGGCTACTGGAGCCCATCTTGACAACCTTGTTTCAGAATGTCTTAGCTGGCTGGATGATTGTATGGTATGGCAACTGTAAGGCATTGGACTAGCGGTCAATATAGAGCATCAATGTGGAGAGAGTGGTGAGTATCAAGTTCCTTGAAGTTTACTTAACCAGTAACCTATCACGGACACACAACATCTCCTCACTTATCAGGAAGGGGTAATTGTGACTGTACTTCCTGAGAAGACTGAAGTGGATGAGGCTACAGGCCACCGTTATGTCCTCTTTCTAAAGAGCCTCTATCGAGAGCGTCCTGGACGCCTGCATCGCGGGTAGGGTTGCAGCAGAGAAATGGATCAGAGATCAAACCACATGAACATAAGAGTGGCAGAGGAAACCTGGAATTTCCCTTCCCCTCCAAGCCCTCCTTTGATGTGATCTACTGGGATTATTGACTGAAAAAGGAATGCAAAATCATTGAGGACCTCTTCCACCCTGCACGTATTATCCATCAGCTGCTTCCATCAGGAAAGAGATACAGGAGGATCAGAGCCAGCACCACCAGCCTGAGGAACAGCTTCTTCCCACAGGCAGTGAGAATGCTGAATGACCCAAGGAACTGCTCTCACTCACCATCCGAGACTTTCGTATTTACAAAGCAATATTTAGTTATTTATTTGTATAAATGACTATTTGTCTTGCATATGTATTTTTTGTCTGTAAATGTGTTATGTCTGCGTCTTTTGCACCGAGGACTGGAGAACGCTGTTTTGTGGAGTTGTTCTTGTGCAATCAGATGATAATTAACTTGACTTAACAGCAAAATGACTGAGAATGTTACTGGGGTCTCCCTTTCCTCTATTGACGATATTCACTGGGAGCGTTCCTTAGAGAAGGCTTCAATAATTATTGGTGACCCTTTCCATCCAGCACCGGTACCTTTCACTCACTACCATCAAGAAGGTACAGGGACATCAAAATCAGGACTGCCAGGCTGGGAAATGGCTTGTTCCTGCAGGCTAGAAATTGATGAACAGTATCCAATGAACAAGTAAATAATTCAAAATATTTACAAATATATTTATTATAAATTCTATATTTAAAATTGATGTGCTGTGTTTTATGTAGCCAGACATATGCACCATGGTCTGGTGAAACGTTGTTTCGTCTGGTTGTATATGTACAGTCAGATGATAATAAACTTGACCTTCATCTTCTAGCAACAAGCTCAAGCCTAAGTCACATCACCCACGAAGAAATTCTGCAATTGCATGGGAGGCCCAGAGATTGATGCAGGAAACTCAGGGCAGGACTGAAATTAGCAAAAAAAATCTAAATATTCCCTGTCTCTCCAAAGCTGACATGAAATTTTTGAGTTGCTATTAATAAATATTGCCATGCATGCCCCAAGGTGACAGACAGATATTGATGCATCAGCTTTTTAACAGCATTCTATTTAATAAACTTCCAAAAACTCTGTTGTAATCACTGTAAACGTGCTCAAAGGGACATGTGAAAAATGAAAGCCTTGGTTCTTTCATTAGAAACAAATATTAATGTTTTTTGCACAGAAGACTGGGAAAAAAAGGCAACTCTTGACTTCAGAGCAGCCCTACTCTGTATGGTCTAAAAGGGAACTCTCGACTTCAGAGCAGCCCTACTCTGTATGGTCTAAAAGGGAACTCTCGACTTCAGAGCAGCCCTACTCTGTATGGTCTAAAAGGCCAAGATCAGTGTAGGTTTCCATGCTGCTTTAATTTTGGTTTTGCTTTATTTTGAGAGTTCAGACCATAGCTGCTGGGCTCTTTGGAAAACATGATGCTTGACAAAACCACTTGCTGAAGGATATCCAGACTAAGAACATGCCTGGCCTACTGCCAAACTGCTCTTCAATCCTTTTATTTCAGAGCTCCTGCATCTAGGCCAAAATCACACACCCACTCATGTTGGCACTGATTGGACTGCAAACTGAGATGCAGCGTAAAAGCTTTCTTTTGCACACTTTCCAGGTAAGTCGACTCATGCACAGATCTGGCAGGAAGTGCAATAGTAAAACAAATGTGAAAGGCTTGGTATGGCAGCACTGCTGACCTCCCCCACCTCGAGCTCTACCACCCGGAGGTCTCTGCATCTTAAATGCCAAAATTCCAGATGTTGACCAAGTTTAAGGAATTCAATGGGTCAGGAAACATCCATGGATCAAAATGGTCAGTTAAAGTTTTGGGTCGGGATTCTTTCTCAAGTCGAAAGTGGGAAGGGGTGAAATCAGGTAGAGAAAAAGAGGTGGGGCATGGCTAGGGAGGGGAAAAGACATGGCTAGTGTTTGGAATGAGGGTAGGAGAGCTGGAGAGAAAGGTAGAGGCAGAAACTGCTTTTGTGGGGGGGGTAGGTGCAGGATTAGAGAGGTAAACAGATGGAAACAGTGGAACCAGATAGAGTTGGGGAAGTTTAGAAAAGACATGTTTTTTGATGGGTTGGTTTGAGGGCAATGTAGAAGGACAACTGTGGCAATATCTGTGCTCTGTCAAAGCTCTGAGTCAAGCTCAAACTCCAAGGGCCAACCATTTTAATTCCCCTAGAGCAACAATGGCAAATGCCAGAGGACATCTGTTTAAGGTGAAAGGAGGAAAGTTTAGTGGAGACATCAGAGGTAGGTTATTTATAGAGAGTGGTGGTGGCTGGAATGCATTGCCAAGGGTAGTGGTGGAGGCTGGTGCAATAGAGACAGCCTTCGATAGGCACATGGATGCAAGAAAAATGGGCGACGAGGGAGGGAAGAGCG
The DNA here is from genome assembly GCF_036971445.1 of Narcine bancroftii. NCBI lineage: Eukaryota > Metazoa > Chordata > Chondrichthyes > Torpediniformes > Narcinidae > Narcine > Narcine bancroftii. The sequence continues at coordinate 99,689,048 of NC_091478.1, forward strand.
AGATTGATGAGGAGGGAAACAAGAAAATCTGTAGATGCTGGGGTCAAGTGCAGTACGCAGAAGTGCAGGAGAAACTCAATAGTTCCTACACCATCCATAGGAAGTTAAAAACCGATCGATATTTTGATGAAGGGCTCCATCCCAAAGCATCGATACTCTTTTACTTCCTATGAATGCTGCAGGACCTGCTGAGTTAGACTGAGGAGGTCAAAGGGCCCATGATGTGCCGTGACACTCTCTGCTCTATGTTTTATTCCCACACAGACATATCAATCCCAGCAGCATGAACATTGATTTAAGTAGCCCCCTGTGTTGCTGTAGCAAGAAAGAATTTTAGTGCATCTGTATCTTGTGCTCATGTTATATGATGATAAACTTTCATAATCATATCAACCTGTTCATTTTTTCTCACATGATAAATTATTGTCAGACATAAAACATCATGACAGAACTTTGGCAATTTACATAAATGTTAAGCTCAATGTCATAAGATGAGCTTTTATATTCCCCTCTTTTGTACCAAGTATATTTCTATTCAAAGTAAACTGTTATTCTCATTTCCATAATGGAACAGTAGGCGTGCATTTAAAGTTTACTGTTGTCAAATCTGAAGCAAATTTCTTCTTGAAAGAGTCACAAAGACAGCGAATCTTAATATCACTCCCTGACAGTGGAAGTACCGTGCTCAGTTTCCCAGTGCCTGAGGCTTAACAAGATGTCCCACAAGCTCTGTTTTATATGGAGCTCTGCTCACCTCCCTTCTCCAACTTCTGCAATCGTTATATCACTGCTGTCCTCTTCCCCTGAGTTAGTCTGTTCTCTGAACTCTCAAATTCCAGGCTCCACGAATCATGGCTTAACTTCAACTCGCAGACCCATCTGACCTCCAATTTTACCCCTTCATATGTCTCCATCCATTGATAACTGGTTCCCTTAGCCCTAAGCTTTAGAACTATTGTACTTAAACCTTTAGGCCACACATGTCAAACTCAGGCCTGCGGGCCAAAATTGGCCCCTGATATAATTATGTTTGGCCCGCAAGATCATATCAAATATGTCTTAGAGCTGGCCCGCTGGCCGCTGCGCCAGTATAGCGCATGCACAGCTAATACTACAAATCCCAGAATGCTTTGCAAATGTGTTGGCGTCAGCCCGCTAATCGCCCCCACCTCCTCTACTTTCATTAGTATCTGCGACCTGTCGCCAAACTCACACGTAATAAACCCCTGACGAAAAATGGCCAAACAAAAGACAGAAAACAGGACCTTTCAAGACAGGTGGGAGGCAAACTCTGACCCCAGAGTTTGATGAAATTGCATCTAAGAGGAGATGCCAAGTATCTGGTTTAGACCCAGGTGCATCAGAGTAAATCACAGTGGAGCAAGCTAAGCTTGGATTCATATTTTCTTTGGTCAAATTTAGACTGTTCATAGTTGAAAGATTGGATTTTCATTGAAGCAAGTTGTTATTTTTTTGACTTGTTGGCTTGTGAGAAAAAAATACATTTAAAAGGAGCTTGAAGGCTATAGAGAAATATTATTTATTGAATATTTTATTTCTCATTTGTTAATGCTTCTTCTGGAAAGAGTTTAACCCAAACTATTGTTAAACATTTATTTTATTAAGAAAAAGTTTAACATTACATATGTTGAAAGAAGAGAAAACATGCAGATGTTGTTGAAAATTTTCAATAAATATTTAGTTCGGCCCTCGACTTAGTCCAAGTTTTTAATTTTGGCCCTCTGTGAATTTGAGTTTGACACCCCTGTTCTAGACTCTTGTGTTCCTGTTTCAGGGATGACGAACAAGCGTATGTACTCCATGTCTCCATTTTCCAGGACTGGTTTTATACCCAAACTCCAGCTGGTTCATATGGGTATTGTTCTGTAATTTACCCATAGACCTAGTCAGGAGTATATACTATATAATGAATGGGCAGAGTCCAAAGTGTTCATTTTCATTTGGAGATATAGCATGGTAATGGGCCTTCCCAGGCCATGAGCTCGTGCCGCACCATTACACCCATTTGACCCATTAACCGACTAATCCCATACATCTTTGGAACATGGGAGGAAAGCGGCGTGCCCAGCTGAAACCCACGCAGACACGGGGAAAACATACAAACACCCTACAGACAATGCTGGACTCTGAACCCAGGTCACTGGTACTGTAATAGCATTGCACTAATCACTATGCCAACCACAGCACCTTTATCTCTCCTCACTGCTTTAAGATTTCCTTGAAATCAACCTCTGATACAGCTGACCAACGATTTGGTTAAATGCCCCAATATATCCTTTTGTAGCTTGCAGTCTAAAATTCTTGTAAAATACATTAGGATACTTCTTAATATTGAGGATGTTACACGAAAGCCAACTGTTTAATAAAGCTAATACAATTTACTGTCATAACAAGACAAGTTTCTTGTCATCTGACTGCACAAGTACAACCCAATGAAACAGCGTTCTCCAGTCCTCGGTGCAAAACATGTGGACACACAACTAGACATAACACACATACAGGCAAACATTACCGTGGCACTGCCAGCAGAGCTGCAGTATTACAGTGTAGGAGATAGGGGTTCAATCTTGACCTTGCTATCTGTGTGGAGTTTGCAGGTTCTCCCTGTTTCCTCCCACATCTCAAAGACATACATATTGGTGGGTGCTGAATGCCCATTGTAGACTTCCCCTGGTGTGTGTGTGTGTGGTAGAATATGAGGAGGAATGTTGGAAATGCAGGGAGAATGAGATTAATGTTGGATAGTTGGTGCTCAGTTAGGATTCAGTCGACTGAAAGGCCTGTATTCATGCTGATTCTCTGCATAATTACATAGATCACTCACTGGCAACAAATTATATCCTTGCACTGTTTTTAAACTGTAATTTTCACCATATTCTGTACTATTTTATTATTCTCAAACTATTCCCTACTCTGATGCCTTAGTTAGTGATTTATTTGTTATTATTACACCACTTGCTGTATGAGTTGACTTGCCTCAATAGCACACCAAGTTTCTTACTGCATCTTGGTAAACATGGCAATAAACAATTTCATTTTCACCCTCATTCTTCCCACGGGTAATCCCTCAGTCAACTTTACTCAAATCAATCTTCTTCAAATGCTAATGGGAGCTTGCTGGACATAAACTGGCTGGTATGTTTTCAAAATTACCACAGAAGACCGCACCTCAGAGATACTTCATTTGCGACGAAGCTTAAGGCTCCGATAGCTCAGTGGTTCGAGCCCAGGGTTCCGAGTTTGTTCCTCACTGGGGCCTCATGTTTGCGACTCTTTGTCTTCCTTACAGTAGACAAAGTTAAAGAATTTCAGGTACATTACATTCTAAATGTAGTATCACGTGACAATAATGGAACCTTTACCTTCAGAGACATCTCGATGGGTTATCAACACTCATTTTCCCTCCTGTAGACTTGAATAAAACTCTAGTGTTGAGTCACATCCATGTGTCTATAAAACAATCCTCCTGAACAATGCTCTTGAGAAATGCTCCCTCTAATAAGATCAGCAGCTTGTGTTTTCTCCTTGTGTCATATTATGTTTGCTCACCCTGATATCCCTGGACACTCAGCAATTATACTGAAAGCTTCACATACACATGCTGTCAGGTTTTGACAGTAATGCTTTCTGACCTGCTGTCATGAATGTGGCTCCCTCTGCATGAGCGAGATCACAGGTCCCCAGGTCCCACCTGAATCCCATTGCCAACATTGAGCCTGGAATCAGACCACTGAGTGCTGAGACGCAGCACCAGTGTTTTACAACAATCATTCTTTATCCAATTTTTAAAGTTATTCATTAGGTTAGATGTAGGTTTCAGATGTAAGCCCAACTTATCCACAGTCCCATTTATGCTACTCACAAACCTCCTCCACCAATATGTCACCAACTCATTAATGGGCAAGAGGTAGAAATGGACTTAACAATGGACAGGTCACACAGCATCCAAAGCACTGGGTCCTTCCCTTTACAAGAAGTCCAGGTACGACCTGCAGAAGGCTACCTCTGAAACAATGTGGCAATTCTGGAGGAAGCTAGAATCAGAGACAGATACACCCCAGATAGAGCAGAGAGTGCAGGCCATGACAGCTTTCAAAGCGAGGACTGTGATCTGTTTTGCTTCACTACCCAATGAGCTGAACACCTTCCGTGCTCACTTTCCGAAAGAGATCCAAACAGTGCCTATGAGAATCCTTGCAAAGGCTGAGGTCCCTGTGATATCTGTCTCTGAGCCTAGCATCAGAACATCATTCATGAGGGTGAACCCTCGCAAGGCATCAGGCTATAACGCCATAGGGTACTGAAAATCTGTGCCAATCTGTGTTCACGGACATTTTCAACATCTCATTGCTGCTGTTCCCATCCGTTTCAAAAGGGCATCAATCACTCGGGTGCCCAAGAAGAGTTGTGTGAGCTGCCTCAATGACTAACATCTACTGTGATGAAATGGTTTGAGAGGTTGGTCATGGCCAGAATTAAAACATACCTAGGCAGAGACCTGGACCCACTGCAATTCACCTATGGCCACAATCACTCCACAGCAGACACAATATTATTAGCTCTCCAATCTGCTCTCGATCACTTTGAAAATAGCAATGTATACATACGGCTGCTCTTCCTAGACTACAGCTCTGCCTTCAACACCATTATTCCCTCAGCTACAAACCCTAGGTCTCTGCATGCCCTTCTGCAACTGAATCCGTATCTTCCTCATCGGAAGACCACAGTCAGTACGAATTGGAAAAACGTCTCCTCCTCACTGATTATCCACACAGGCACACCTTAAGGATGTGTGCTTAGCCCATTGCTCTACTCACTATACACTGATGACTGTGTGATCAGGCACAATTCCAAAATTTGCTGGCAACACCATGGTTATTGGGGGAATCACAAATGGCAATGAGGAAGTATACAGGAGAGAGAAAGATCAGCTCATTGGGTGGTGTCACCACAAAAACCTTGCATTCAACGTTAGCAAAACCAAGGAGATGATTGTGGACTTCAGGAGGAAGCCAGGAGAGCATGATCCATTCCTCATCAAGGATGTAGTAGAGCTGATGAGTAGACTGCTGGCAGAAGAAAACAAATAAACTTACACTTAAGTTTATTAAGTATAATAAAGTGTAATAAAGTTTATTAAGTGTAATATTAAGTGTAATAATAGTTATAAATTGGGCTAACTTTTTAAAGAACCAACATAGGCTTAAAAGAGCCCATCAACATCCTCCGTAATGATCTTTGGTTTTCATTATTTTGGTAAACTAACTTTTGTTTGCAGTTCTAAGTTCTGTTTTAACCAAATACATCTTCTCCACACCCACCCAATTAAATCTTCCTTAAGGACATCAGTCACATTATTCCCCAAGATAGAAAGGAACCCCAGCTTGTTCACTCTTTGCTAATAGATAATATATCATTTCTACTTTGATGTAATCTAATAAAACAGCAATTCCACTGTGTATAATTCAAAAGAAATATCCCTATTTTTCACTGGCTTGAATTCCTTGCTGCAATTTCTTTTTTCTTTGGAATCAAGTCTTTGAAGACTTCAACATCAGAGACTGGCTCTGAACAGTTGGTACCATTTCCAGGAATAGAATGCAACGAAAAGCCACAACTTCATGGGTGCATTTTGTACCAATATCAGAGGGTGACTTTTCCTTCTTGAGCTGAGCTCAGTCACAGTGATAAACAAATGGAGCTCTGACTGTATTGATTTTTCATGAAATCGTTTCCAGACAACACTTACATTTTTCAGGATATACAATATAATGGATTTGATTTGTAACAACAAAAGCATCTTGGCAGCAAATGGATGTGTGTGAGTCTTTGTGATGAGGTTAGCTAGCCTGTGTAAATTGTTCAAGAGTCTGAGGGATTATTTGTTGCTCAAAGAGTTCATCAGAAATAGAAGCAAATGAGAGGTATTTTGTAAGGAGTGGAGTGAGATGGAATGAGAGAGGAGATGAGGAGAAATCAATGCACAGATTTCTATTCAGAAACATACCATTTGAAAGACTCTTTGAAAGGGGCACCGCAGGGGTTAGTGCTGGGCCAAAAACTGTTCACGAAACACATTAACGATCTGGAAGATGGGACAGAATGGTTCTCATTCTTTTTCTTTCCACTCACATATCACCTTAAGTGCCGTAGGTGCTCTGTGTTTGGTAAGGCATTACTTAAAGTAGTACGTGAGAGGGGAAAAACAAAGGTTGAGAACCATTGATGCAGTGTATCTAAGTTTACTGATGATACTAATTCATTCAGGTGCCATCCCTTTCGACGTGGGCGATCATGTCTCTCCATCCATCGCGATATCTGACCCTCCGAATTGTAGTTGTCGCCTTCCCTGTTCTCCTTCGGCAAAGACCCCTTCTTTGAGCTGAGACCATAATCAATGTTGAGTTATACATTGGAAAAATGCGGAAGTGGCTTCCTGTTGCCTTCGTCAGTTGCAGTGTCCATTCTGGATGGGTCACCCTGGCCATTGATCAGCAGATTCATCTGCCCAGCATTTTTAGTTTTACAACCGTAAATTCCAATTTGTAGAATCTGCTTGCAAAAACCATCCACCATCCACAATCCATGGCTTCACATGACCCTGACTGGCAGGCTAAACAGGTACCACACCTTGCCCAAGAGTGACCTATATTGGACAGATGGAGCATCTTACACCTCCTTTTACTGAGCAATTCTCTAGCACTGACATTGATGACACTAAATTGAGTGGAGAAACAAATTGTGCAGAGGAAATTGAGAGTCTGCCGACAGATTAAGTGAGTGGGCAAGGGTCTGGCAGATGGAGTACAATATTGGTAAATGTAAGGTTATCCATTTTAGAAGGAAAAATGGAAGATCAAATTATTATTTAAATCGAAAGCGCTTGCAGCATGCAGAAGGACTTGGGAGTGCTTGTGCATGAATCACAAAATGTTGGGTTGCAGGTGCAGCAGGCTATCAAGAAGGCAAATGGAATTTTGGCCTTCATTGCGAGAGGGACTGAATTTAGGAGTAGGGAAGTTACTGTTCAAGGTACAGGTGAGGCCACATCTGGAGAACTGTGTGCAGTTCTGGTCTCCTTACTTGAGGAAGGATCTGCTGGCTTTGGAGGCAGTGCAGAGGAGGTTCACCAGGTTGATTCCAGAGATGAGGAGTTAGCTTTTGCAGAGAGATTGAGTCATCAGGGACTGTATTCCTGGGAATTTAGATTAATAAGAGAGGATCTATAGAAATATATAAAATTATGAAAGACTAAGCTAAGAGAGAGGTAGATAAGTTGTTCCCATTGGTTAGGAAGACTAGAACTAGGGGACTTAGCCTCAGGATTCAGGGTAGTAGATCTGGGACTGAGATGAGGAGGAACTGTTTTATCCCAGAGGGTGGTGAATATATGGAATGCGGTCCCCATTGAAGCAGTGGAGGCTACCTCAGTAAATATATTTAGGACCAGCATGGATAGATTTTGACATAACATGGGAATTAAGGATGCGGGGAAAAGGCTAGTAGATGGCGATGAGCCTATCCTGCTCCTATTTCTTATGTTCTAGTGGAATTAGATTTCAAAGAGACAAATGGACAAATGTGAAGGGGACTTAGGGAAAAAGCTGAGAAACAGGGCTCAATGGAACTGCTTCCTTGAGCAAACAACACAGACCCGATAACCTCCTCCTACTCTATGATTTTTACTAGTGACGTGACCTTCCTTCCTCATGGCTATTAGGAGAGAGGATCATAATACAATAATCAAATATAGACGATCCAGGATTTAATGTGACAGTGCAAGGAAAAGAGGAAACGAGCAACATGCATCCATCCATCCATCAGTAACAATTAATTAATTATAATTAGCACATTATTGCAGAGAGAGTGCCTGAGTCCTTCAGAAGAGGTGATGGAAGCAGCAATTACTATGTTTAAGAAGGATTCAGGCCGATGCTTAAATAGAAAAGAACATAAGAATTAGCAGCAGGAGTCGGCCATCTGGCTCGTCATGCTTTGCTCTGCCATTGAATCACATCATAGATTCTGTTCCACTTATATTCTGTTCCCCATAACTCTTAATTTCCCCAGCTATTAAAAAATCTTTCTGCGTACAACATACATTTAATGAGGCAACCTCTACCGCTTCCTTGGGCAGAGATTTCCACAAATTCACCACTCTCTGGGACAAGCATCTGCTCTTCTTCTTTGTCTTAAATCTACAGTATGGTTAGCATAGCGGTTAGAACAACTTGGGTTCGAATCCAGCACTGTCTGTAAGGAGTTTGTATGTTCTCCCCGGATCTGTGTGGGTTTCCTCCACATACTCTGGTTTCCACCTACCCTTCAAAATCATACGGGGGTGGTAGGTTAATTGGGTCTAATTGGGCAGCCAGGGCTCATGGGCTGGGAGGGTCTGTTACCATGCTAAATTTCAATTTTAAATTGACTCACCTGAATCTTGAGGCTGTGTCCCTGTGGTGATACAACCACTACACTGGCCACACTTCTACTGGCCTAGTGCAGGGGGCAATCACTGTACCTGCAGGTAAGCAACCTGGGAGGCTGGCCCATATAAAGACTCGTGCCATCCCTTTTGGTAGACAGTCGAACACGTGGAGCCAGAAAGGAACAGAGATGTGTGTACGAGTTTAAGCAGATTAAAGCCTGTTTGTACAGTCTACGTACTTAGTGACTGAATTCTTCGCACAGCAGCGCTCACAGTCCCTCTAGTTCAAGTCTCAGCTGCCAGTGGAAACAACCTCTTTTCGCTGACCTTTTCTGTCCAAAGACAAAGAAAGAATCAGTCCAAATGCAGGTGAATGGGGTTTCTGTAGATTGAGCTCGGCATGGACAGAAGGGCTCATTTTAATGTTTTGACTCAATTAACATGTTAATTGCCACTAAGTGCTCTGATTTTTTTCCCATATGCCAAAAACCATGGAGGTTGTAAGCTAATTGGCCACCATGGTAGGTGGGTGGCGGGTAGGTGGTAGAATTTGGGTAAGCTGATGAGAATGTTGGAAGAATAGAAATTGACATTTACACAGTATTAATCAAATAAGCAGTGGATAATTAGCAAGAATGGACAGAAGGGCCTGCTTCTGTACTCAATCTCTCTTGGACTTTACGTGCTAACTAATTTGATGATGAGTTCATTGTCCAATGAACATGTTCCGAAATTCTCACTTGCTGCAGCCGGACATGTATTTGTAAATAAAGACTTTGGAAGTAAAATAATTCAAATAAATTAACAGATACAATAAACACATGATAGAAATTATAGCAATGGTACAGTTAGCTCAACGCTGTTACAGCGCAGCAACCTGGGTTCAAATCTGGCACTTTCTGTATGGAAGTTCCACGTTCTCCCCCTGTCTGTGCGGGTTTTCTCCGGGTGCTCCAGTTTCCTCTCACACTTTAAAACATGCAGGGGTTGGAGGTCAATTGGGTGTAATTGGGCGCCATGCATTTGTGGGGCATGCTGTAGGTCCAAGTTTATTTTTTAATTTAAAATTATTCGTAGTGCAAAAATGTAACTTGCAAAAGTGCAATAGTCTTTTTGTGCTTCGGAGCAATCTATTATGGTTTTTATACAGAAAGAACGTAATTTTTGCGTAAGTCAATTTTCACACTTACCTTCTGGAGTGGCTGTTTGCACAGAACAACCTGTTTACGGATATTGCCGTGTGGTTAGACAAAGTACCGTAGGTGCAGTACTTGCATTGGCTGAACATGAGTCGACATCATCAGTGTTGTCATTCACCTGTGTCCAAAAAAGTCCCAAGACAAAAGAACAAAATGGCCCTAGATCCACAGATCCTGTTCATGCAGGTAACACTCGGATTCAAGACCGGGGTTGACTGTTGCCGGCAAGTAAACGTCACTTTGTTTCACATGTAAACCTCCCTCATTGCAAAATCACGAGCTGAACACGTCATCGCGCGGCATCATGTACGTCATATTCACTAGCCTGTTGTTCCGGACCATGAGCAGTTCAGTTAAGTCTGCAGGCAGACTGCAAAATTGTCTAGGGCTGTTGCAGTAAAAATTTCAGAATAGGGATGAGTCACTCATTTCCGTTCCAAACTTTTTACAGAGCCTGCGTTGCAGGAATTTTGCAAGTTACACAGCGGCTATATGAAAACCACGTATGATTAGTGTAACAAGGGGGAGGTTCAAGGCTCTGACTTCTATTGGAAAGACTTGTTTTAGGAGACTAAATACAAATCAGGATGAGTAAAGTTCAGGTGGATAGATGTGAGATAGGTCCAAGCATTTAGGAGGTTAGTGGTGTCAGTACTCAAGCATTTAAAGTGGCCATATGAGGCTTTTTAGTAATTTTTAAAGGAAGTAATATGAATGAATTAAAAGATCCTTACATGGACCACAATATGTGTCTCTTGTAAAGAAATCAAAATGGAGAGAGTCAGAGAGAGAGACAAAGACAGAGCACACAGAAGAGAGAGAGAAAGAGTTAGAGCAGACAGAAGAGAGAGAGTGAAAGAGTTAGAGCAGACAGAAGAGAGACAGACAGACAGAGTGGATGGGGGGAGAGAGAGAGAGAGACAGTGCGGACAGAGAGATTGAAAGGCAGAGAGAGAAAAACAGTTGGTACTGAGCAAAGATGGCATAATTTTACTTTGGGGTTCATTCAGGATTCTGTTAACACCAGGAAGGAATCTGGTATGATCTCACACTTGTGCATCTTCTTCCTGATGGGAGGAAGGAGAAGAGAGAGTCACCAGGGTAGGGCGAGTCTGCTGGCTACATTTCAAAGGCAGCTGGAGTCAACAGAGAGGGGTTGGGGGTGGGGGGGGGGATGGGTGGAGGTGTGTGTGATGGACTGAGCCACAATCACATCTCCCTGCAGTTTCTTGTGGTGGAGTGAGGGGGTGCTGCATTGTCAGAGAAGCAAACTTTTAGATTAAATATTAAACTGCACAGCTATATGCAAACATTCTAATGGAACCATTTTATAGAAGGACACCAAATTACCCTCGGGAGACCTGTCAAAAATTTGTTCATCCAACTATCAACTCTGAAGCAGGTTATCTAGTTTGTTCTACATCACTAATGAAAGTATCCTCTATACATAAAGTAGATAATTCTCCACCATTTGAAATGTAAGACCAATCATCTTCCATTGAGTTAGGAAAAATACTTTGTCAGTGAAGCAAGTGAGAGGTTGTAGATAATTGAGAAATAAATCAACCAATTCTCGTTGATATATGCAAATTTGAATATAAATTTGACCTTATAAGTCTTGTGCCCAAAACGAGAGATGTGCATTTGTAATGCAATTTAAAACCACATAATAAATAATGATCCAATTTAGATATGTAACTTAAATAGATTCAAAAATAGAATTTCTCTCTAATAAAACGTAATGTTCATCATGTACCTTCATGTATAATCATTATAATGGTGGAGTAGAAGGTAATTTGGCATAATTTAGATATACAAATTAGTTCATTGCAAAGCAGCTTATTCTCTTAATTTTAAGGTTCAGATTTTATACAGAAGCAGGATGTGAGAGATAAGATATAAATTATGCTAGATGACTGAATCGTCCATTCATGTTGGATATGCTTCAAGATAAATCACAAACATTTGCAGAGTATAAGCTTCATATCTTCGTACTTAAATTGGGGATAATGTTCTGATAAATAATGCTAATTAACAGCTCATTTACATGGACAAATTGGATCAGTTAATAAACAGAATCACCTTCGAGTAGCTTGATATGTTGCAAATGACTATGTTTCTACAAGGGCTAAATTCTCAATTTAAGATGATGGATACTCATGAGGGGGTTTCCCCAGCAAACTGCTCAGAATGAGCCGTAATGCTGGAGAATCCTTCCCCCCCCCCCCCCCCACCCACCCCAGAATTTGATTCTTTTGTACCACTTTACTTGCTATGATGGAGGCAAACAAGGATGCTGGAGAACGGGAGCAGGACAGAAAAGTGCGGGAGGAACTCAGCATGGTCATGCAGCATTTATAGGAAGCAAAGGGTAACCAATGTTTTGGACCTGGGGCCTTCATTAGGGTATGAGTCAAAAGAAAGCAGATGCCTGAATAGAAATAGTTGGAGAAGAGGAGGGAGGAAAGAGCACAGGCTAGCAGGTCAGAGGCAATGTGTGGACTTTGGTGATGGGGTACCTCTCTGAATGGAGAGGAAGGGGGGCAGAGAACTGTATTGAAGTGTCCATGTGCAGAGACCCATTGAGTCTGATGCTGCTCGAACAGCTGGATTCCTCCAACAGATTATTGTCTCACTCCATTTTACAGCATCCAGTCTCTTGTCTCCGCAGGGAGCCTTGATGTGTCCACAAGGTATTACGAAGGGGACACATAGTTCAGAGGTTTGGACCTGCCTAGATTTTAATTAATCAATTTGTAACTTATCGGGTGCTAGAGTGGCATTTTTTATGAGAAAGTTAGCAATGCACATTTTTGGGCATGCAGTTGAGAGTGGGGGTGGGGAGCAGGATTACAGAATGCAGGCAGACCATGCCAGAATAATGAGGATGAATTCCAGTCACGATTTTGGAAGCCATGGAGCATAAAATGTCTGCCATTGAACAAATTAAAAAAAACAAAAACGCAACTGATCATTCAGTTGTCAAGGTGCTTCGACCATTGTTAGTTCAAGGCTGACCCATATCTTAATTCCAATTAATTCCCTAATTCTTTAACCCTTAAATCCCTTCTTTCATCTATACAAAAGATAAATACAGGGACACTGGAAATCTGAAGTAAAAATCAGAAAATGCTGGAAATAGCCCATAGGCCAAGCAGAGTAAATGTTTCGAGTTGTCAACCTTTTGATTAATTCTAAGGTTGGATAACCTTTCAGAACTGATGAAAGGTCATCGACCAGAAGCTTCTACTCTGCTTTTCTCTCCACAGATACTGCCTTAGTTCCATCAATCTCACTATCGACCAGAGCATAAAGACAGGAGAAGGCAATTCAGTTCTTGCTGCCTCGGTGAGATCATTGCTCATCTTTTACCTTACCACTTCCACCTACACTTGCCCCTTCTTTAACATAAACATGTCCACTTCATATGTAAAGATAGCAATTTGACCCAACTTTGGTTGTCAGTCCCAAACCCGTGTTTGAATTCCTGGAGACATGTAAGAGACCGAATCTGGAGCGACACATAATCGGCTGGAGGAACTCCAAGTATTGAGTGGCATCATTGAAGAAGAATGGTCTAAAATTCAACTAGTACCCTCTGTATGAAATAATCAGAGAGGCCAGTTAATCAAGGTATAGACAACATTTTCCAGGTTCTAGTATTTCCTAATTCCAAACTGTGTCATCTTCAAGGAAACATGGGGATGATATTCTGAATTACTATCTTATTAATCCAGTAAACCAAATTTTGTAGATGCAGCTTTATGTAGCTTTAATTCGTTGATAAAATGTATAAACATTTTGCATAACTTCACATTAAGATTTTCATAACGAAGAGTAAACATTGTTTAAAACATCATTTAAACATCATTTAAAAATGTAGTGATATTTAACTTTAAAAAGAAATACAAGAAGAAATAAGACGAATTCAAAGAAAATTCTCTCAAGCTCATGTCTCCTTCATAGTTCGTCAAAGAATGATATTATGACATATTACATCATAGTCACTCTGGTAACACTACAAATAATAGTTCTCTTAAAGAGACAACCACAAAATTAACTAAGAATCAAAAACACAAGGTTTTAACCTTTACACAGGGAACTTTCCCAAATGGACTTAAGTTGAAGTTTCTTGTCACTGAGCAATAGTTAAAAAGGGTTGGTTTCTGAGCAGTCCAGAAAAGTCAAGCCATACATGAAGAGCAGTAAAAAAAAAGCCATATAAAGTGTAGAATTACAAAGAGAGATCAGTTAGAATGAAGCAAAGGCAACATTATTTTAGCAGCATGAGACTTTTCATGAGTTTGATAACAGGGTTGGCATGGTGTGCGTAGCAGTTAATGCAAAGCTGTCACAGCACCAGCAACTGAGATTAGAATCTGGCGCTGACTGTAAGGAATTTGTAGCTTCTCCCTGTGGGTTTTCTCTTGTATTTCGGTTTCCTTCCACCCTTCAAAACGTGGGTGTAATGGGCAGTACAGGTTCCTAAGTGCCTGTTTCTGTAGGTAGGTCTTAAAAAACAAGCAGGCAAGAAACTATCCTTTAATCTGCTGGTGTGTAATCTCACGAATCTTCTTCCCAACTGAAGGAGGGAGATGAGGTGGTCAGGGTGGCGAGTTATTTAAGAAGTTGGGTGCTTTCCCAGGCAGCAGGAAGTACAGACGGAATGGATGGAGGTTTGCGCGATGAGCTGCGTTCACAACTCTCTGCAGTTTCTTGCAGTCTTGGGTGAAGCAGTTCCTGTAGCAATGAATATGACAAGGATACAAATTAAGAGCTGGAGCCAGCTACTGGTTCCTTCAGCTTGGCTCCACCAGTTAAATCACACCGTGACAGATCAGATTTCAACAACAGAACAATAACGTTTCTTTTTTTTTTTTTTTAATTTTTTATTTTTCACACCATAAATCACAATAGCCATGATATACACTTTTTCTTTTCCACACATTTACAGTGACTTTTTCTCCCTCCCCCTCCCTCCTCCCAAGCCACCCCCCCCCACCCCCCCCCCCTCATCCATTTTAGGTTTCTTGATGATGAAGAGAATGAAAGAGCAGAGATGGTCAGGGAGAAGTTATGCAGTACTAAATCACTCTGCATATTATATTAAATTATCCTCTTTTTTGAAATGAATGATACAGCACAGTCGAAAGTCCTTCTGTCCCAAGAAAGCCATGCTTCCAATTATACCCAATAAACCAACCAACCCTCTACGTTCTGGAGGGAGAGAGGAAACTGGAGTACTTGGAAGAAACCCACGTAGGTCACAGGGAGAACGCACAAAATCCTTACAGACCGTGACAGATTCGACAAGTAAAGTTCTGCAAGCAACCCATGGCATCATCAGAATGAAACTCTGCTTGTTACAGGCACTGAAAAAGAACTCCTTAAGGTTCTGGCAGTGAAATTGAAGGGATAATGTGAAAATGAATTGCCTTTGTCCAAAGGTTTATCTTGACTGACAGCTGAAAACAGAGAAAGTGCAAGAAATCACATTCCACTACCTGAGAACGTGTCCAAGTTAGTGAATACACAAAAGTACTGGAGAAACTCAACCAGTCCCAGAGCATCTAGAGGAGGCAAAGATATATAACCAATATTTTGGGTGTGAGCTGTTCATCAAGGGAGGATACATACTATTCAGGTATAAATGCCTTGATGAAGGGCTCAGACCCGAAATGTTGGTCGTATATTTTTGCCTTTGGACGCTTTGGGACCTGGTGAGTTTCTCCAACACTTTTGAGTATTTACTACAATCACATGTCTGCAGACTTTCGTGTTTCACATGGTACAATGCTACATATTTTCGTTCTACTGGATTTAGTGCAATGACTCTTGCCTTTGTTATTTTATTGAAGAGGGTGCAAAGAGCAGCCTTGACCTGACCGCATTGGTAGAGTTAGGCATCTGAGCTCTTCTTGACCATTTCAATATCGCTGGTGACTCAAGTCAGTATAGAATACTTTAGACTGCAGCAAGGGGCAGTTATCACCCACAGGCTGAGATGATGGTTAGGAAAAACCTTTGCATTGGCATCTTACACTCAGACAAAGAGAAAAATAAATGGTGTCCAAGTAGTAAAGATTAAATTTGATATCAAATATTCCACCATTTGCTCATGAGGTTGTTCACTTTGGTAACAGATCACAATCCATTACTGGCAATTTTAGAACATAACAGAAAAACGCAGGCCCATCAGCCCTCAATGTTGTGTCAATCCTTTGTAAACCTATTCCAGAACAAATTTTCCAAACCTCACACCATCCATCCGCTATCACCCCCTTCCCCCCACCCAACCACCACCACCACCATTTGAGAAGGAGAAGCAAAGGAGATGGCCCACATGATGGTGACCATGGCAGCAGACCAGAGAGGGGCTCTGCAGCTGAAGAACACCCAGACAGCGGGCTGTTGGTGGCTCAAGGCAAGGAACCCACAGGCCAAGCGGTGGCCTCTTAACTGCGGTTAAGAGACTGCTGGAGACTGGTTTGAGACTGGCTGTAGGGGTACCAGGTACAGGAACTGAAATGCAAGAGGGTGCCGAGGACGCTGGAGGCTTCTTGATCGTGTCAGGGGTGTGTATCTGAGCTTGGGTTGGAAATAGTTTGGACTGAAAGCTATGTGGCTGCAGGAAAGCAGTAGACAAATCCATGGACACCCAGCGGCTCTGTTGGGACTCTCTTTTGCTTCTCTTTCTCTGTCTATAGGGGGTGCCGGACAATTTCTGCTGATGGCAAATCTTTGTCTGCCTAAAGGAAATTTCATGGAAAATTACTTTTTCTGTTTTATTACATGACAATAAAAAAAACTTGAAGTTTGAACCCTATTTTCCTATATCCATGTACCAATCTAAGTCTTTTAAATGTCCCTATTGTACCAGCCTCCACCACCACCGCAGGCAATGGCATTTCAGGTATCTACCCTACCCCTGTATTCAAAACCTATCTCTGATAGCTCCCTCAAATTGTCCTCCACTCTCATTCAAAGGATGTCCTCTGGTATTGATATTGTTATTCCGGGTAAAAGGTGTTGCCTCCCCACCCAATCTGAGCCCCTCATAATATTATACACCTCTATTAAGTCTCTTCTCACCCTTCATTGCTCCAAAGAGAAAAGCACTCGCTCTGTCAACTTTGCCTTAAAAGACATATTCTCCAAACCAGGCCTCATCCTGGTAATATTTTGTGACCTAAGTTTGCTCTTTGTATAACATAGGACCATACTTTTATTGCATTATGACTGCAAGGCACAAGACCGCTAAACCAAGTGCAGTGGCAGACACAATACCCCTCAAGAATTTGACCAAGAGCTGCAGAAGTTCTATTTATACCTCAACCCCTTTCGATAATCACTTGGGTTTCAAGTCACACTGATCAGGCTGTGCAAATAAGGTCTAACCAGTGGAGTATTTCCACCACTTTCTGTTTTTTCTTAGGGTTAGGGTTAGGATCTGAATGCAATCTGAGAGGTCAGCTGGAGTTTTAAAATTAAAAAAAAATGCATAAATGATGAGCTGAGATCATTTCAGTTCCAGAAAAATGTCTTGATATCAAGGTTGTCGCAATGGGGTTTGCACATGGGAAAACCAGTTGTTTTACGACCAAAGATATTGACAGACTTACAGACAGAATGCACTGGTGAGTAGGAAGTGAAGGCAATTGCTTGCAGATTTGTAGACAGGCCAGGTCTCAATCAAGATCAAGAGGAACTGACCCGTCAAAGTGTTATCTCCCGGCAGATGCACTAAACATCAATACAAAGATCGTAAATCACTTCAGCACCTATCACTATCACTATCACTGCCCAAAATAGGGGAAAGTATCAATAAACAAAAAACAGAATATAGACACAGGGAAAGGCTGCTCCACCTTTCAATCTGAGCATAGATGAACATTTCAGTACCCCGTCCTTGCTGTATCTTCACACTCTCTTGAGCCCCTTGGCCATTAGGGACCCATCCAACTATCTTTTGAATACGTAATGAACTAATCTCAATTACTTTCTTGCATTTATGTAGCATCTGTCCAAACCATTTGGTGTTTTGAAATCAAGAAAGTACACTTGCAATAATGTCGGAAGCAATTCAACCAATCCATGCGAAAGAGGTCTCAGAGTGGGTTGATGAGATAATGACCAGTTCAACAATTTTAATGATGTCAACAAGGGATAGAAATTGGGCAGGACTCCAGAAGTAATAAACCTAACTTCATTGATGCAGTGTCACCCAGATGAGAGCCGACATGGCATCTCAGGTTAATCAGATAAGACAACATCAACAATCATAAAATGAAAGGAAACCTTGGAACAGAGAACAAGGCTGTTCGGTCCAACTGATGTTACCCAACCTAAAATGAGCTTGTTTGGAAATGTGAGCCCTAAGGAACACTAAAGTGTCAATTGTAGCAAAGTCCATCATAGGTACTGACTTCCCATCCATCAAAGACATGAGACACTGCCTCTAGAAGGCAGCCAACATCATAAAGGACCCCCATCGCCCTGGTCACAGTCTCTTCTCACAGCTACCTTCAGGCAGAGAGTATAGAAGCCTGAAATCTGGCACTTCTTTCCATACTGGGGTAATTTAATATAACTATTGTTTTGTTTTACAAAACCACCTGTTTGGCTGCAGCAATGATAACATATACATTGTAATTCTGTTAATGACAATAAACTCCCTCTCCTCTCTCTAGGTTCAAGAACAATTTTTTTTGCCCAACAGCAATCGGGCTGTTGAACTGCCCCATACTACCGGAACCATAAACTACTCCAGGATCACCAAAGATGTGTCTTCACTATTGAAACATCACTCTTTTTTCCCCACTCATTGTGCGCGTGTGCGTATGTTCATGAGCATGTGCGTGAGCGTGCACATAAGTATGCACGCACATTAGTGTGTTTATGCATATCGTTAATGCATGTGTTAGTTTTGCGTGCGTTTGCATGAGATGCAGAAAGGGTTATAATAACCAGCAGGACAAAGGAATAACAGAAAATTGTTGTTCCCTTTGAAAGGTGACAGAAGGATGACCAGGGTAAATGATACACCAGTGCTTTGCTGATCTCCAGAGACCAGACAGTCAGTTTGTACAGACTATGTCGATCAAAGCTTTGCACTTTGCTTCGGTGCCCGCACCTGGGAAGTGGAAAGCACAATCAGCCCGGGTGCCCAGTGCTGGCGGAGCGCATGTCATGCCAGCTGAGGAGAAACACAAGCTCTGACATAGAGGGCACAGTGGATTGCAGTTCTGACGGCTCAGCATTCCACGCATGAGGAATAGCCACTTGGGTGAATCATGACAGAACTGATGGAGCCTGTGAAACCAAAGGCAGTGAAAGGTAAGAAGGGAAATAAATAAATAAAATTCTGCCCTCACATTGCACAAATCATGTATTTTCGATCTCAGACAAGCCTCTCCATAAATGCCAAGGGTTCTGCTTTGAAACATACGCCGTGATGTTGAAGGCAGTTTGTTTTCCTCAGAGTCTTACCCTATTACTGTCATTCCTGTCAAGCCGATTTTCAGTCGTTTCATGGAGAACAACAATGCAATGGAGATTTTTTACTATTTAATGGCTTGTTCATGTTGCATCTTGTGAAAATGTTTGCAAACTTTCCTTTCCACCAGCATCCAAGCAAGTGACCCCTTCCATGAAGATCCTTACATGCGAGCATTAATGAAATTTACCCACAGTTAACTGAAAGCGTTTCCAATTACACAAGAAAAGAAAAAATACATTTTCATCTCAACCAAAGTAAAACCTTTTCAAAAGGACAACAAATTTTCTCCTGAGAAAGACAAAAATGCTGAGAAGCTCAGGGACTGTTGAAGATTGTGGTGTGCCCCCATTCTCTTGTTGAGAAATGACAGTAATCACAAATTGCAATTGAAAGGTGGCAAATAAGAAAAAAAAAATTAAATGTTTATTCACCTTTTCCCTTTCAACATCACTTGTATACAACTTCGGCAACTTATTCCTTCTTTCTTTACATTCTCCTCAATCCCTTTAGCCATAAGAAACTCAAAGTAGCATGGTTGCTATAGCGGTTAGCACAACGTCATTAGAGCCCCAGCAATGGGGACCGGGGTTTGAATCCCGCTCTACCTGCATTCTCCCCGTGTCTTTGTAGGTTTTTCCTGGGGCTCCAGTTTCCTCCCACCATTCGGGGGTTGTAGGTTAAAAACACGCAATGCTGGAGAAGTTCAGCAAGTCAAACAGGGTCCTTTATGTACATAACCGACGTGTCGGGCTTGAGGTTAATATGGTGTAATTGGGCCGAAATGGTCTGTTACCATGCTGTATGTCTAAAACAAAATGGCTCCTTTTGAATATCTCTTATGAATTGGCCTCAACAACTATCTGTAGCAGAAAGTTCCACAAGTGCACAACTCTCTGAGCGAAGAATTCTCTTACCTTTAAATTCTGACCCCTTGTTCAGGACTTCCCCAACAATGGAAAATTTTTTGCTGTATCTAATCTGTCTGGTCCTGTCAGAACTTTAAATGTCACAGTCAGATCCCCTCGCATTCTTCCAAATTTCGGTGAGTATAATGCTAATCCCTCCAGACTTTCATCATCTGTCAGTCCTGTTGTCCTGCAAATCAGCCTGGTGAACCTTTGCTGCAGTCCCTCAAATGTCCTTCCTCTGATTAGATCAAAACTGTACACAATACTCGGGGTGTGGCCTCAACAAAGTCCTATATAACTACAGTGAGATCTCCCTGCTTCTATATTCAAAACTTCACCAAAAAATGCTAAATGCCATTTGCTTTCTTTACAGCTGCAGTCCCTACATCCCAGCCTTCAATGGCTGTTGCACCATGACATCCAGGTCTCACTGCACCTCCTCTTTTCAAATTTGTCACCATTAAGATAAGTTGCTGTGCTGATACAACCACTAGACTGGCCTCACTCCTTCCGGCCTGCTGCAGGGGGTAATCACTGTACCTGCAGGTAGCCAACCTGGGAGGCTGGCCCCACCTGCCCACTGTCTGTATAAAGACTCGTGCTGGCCCCTTTGGTAGCCAGTGGGGCACGTGGAGCCAGGAAGGTACAGAGACCAGTTTA
Organism: Narcine bancroftii; assembly: GCF_036971445.1. NCBI lineage: Eukaryota > Metazoa > Chordata > Chondrichthyes > Torpediniformes > Narcinidae > Narcine > Narcine bancroftii. The sequence goes on from NC_091478.1 coordinate 99,709,763, forward strand.
AGCTAATTAAAGCCTGTTTGGACAGTCTACAAATTTTGTGTCTGAAGTGTATAACCTAACATCTATCCATATTATGTCATATATTCATCCACTCTCCAATCTGTCCAAGTCACCCTACAGCCTCTTGGAATCTTTCTTAAAGCTAAAACTGCCACCCAGCTTGGTGTCATCTACAAACAGAGATATTGCATTCAATTCCTTTGTCTGGATTATTGAAATATATTGTAACTTGCTGGACTCCCAATACTGAGCTCTGCCGTATCCACCCCCACCCCCTTCCAGTCGCCCAGCTGTCTCCCCCGACCGCCGGTTCCTCGGCCGCCCGGCTGCCTCCCCCGACTGCCCAGCTGTTTCCCACGGCCGCCTCCCCGACCGCCAGTCCCTCGCCCGCCTCTCCCAACCGCCGGTCCCCAGTTGCCGGATTTTGGAGCTTTCCGGATTTTAGATGTCTGGATAAAGGATCGTGTACCTGTAGTAACTTGCTGTCATTTATTACCACTCTCTGCCTTCTGCCTCCCAACCAGTTTCAAGCTGCATAAAAACTTGGAAAAGTACAGTTTTTACTCCTTCACTGACTCTATAATCCTGAAAGTCACTACTCAACTGCATTGCAGTCCTTTACCGGGGGACTGAATACTTCAAAAGGTTGGCTTACCACCACATTCTCAAGGGCATGGATGGGCAATAAATTGCTGACCTTGTGTCTGAGGTTCACATCCAAAAAAAATTAATAATAATGTGCATATTGTCATATACATTGTACAGTGTACCTTTGCTCTGAGATGTCTGCTTGCTGTAGCTTAATACGTACTTCACGAAAAAGAGCACATTAGTATTCATATATTGAATTATAACAATTATAATAATCACAAAACATAATGTTCACATTTATCTGAGTGAAAGAAAAAATTGACCTGACAATAGAGCAGATAGTCTTTTTGTTCTGTAGAAGTAGTCCAGGAAGAATATAACAGGGAGAGGTTTGAGAGCCTGATATATTGTTGAAAAATTATTCCAAGTTTTTTTTATTTATTCTACGTCCAGAGGAACAGCATATTTTCCAACAGGAATAAAACAGTTGAGAATGGGCCTACATATTGAAGTAGGATCATATACAAAGCAAGCTGTCAGGATTGAAATATTTTGATCACCCCAAATATTTATATATCTTTATTTTGATACCGAAGGGATCATTGTGCACTGTGTGTTGTGTCTTTTTGTGTGAGCGCCATTGGTTGTATATGTGCAATCAGATTAAAAAATGAACTAGATTGTGTGTTAAAAGCAGATAAATTTGTGAACTCATTTGAAAATCACTTGTGAAATCAGAGAGAGATTGCTCTTGAACAATATTTTTTTTTCTCTCAGCTGCTGTATCTTAATTAGAACTAGAAGTTGCCTATTGGAAAGTATATTTTACATAGCTTGGAGAAAGCAGCAGTCTCCGCTGAATTAGTACGCTGCTCTCATACTATTCCCTTTTGTCACAGAGTCTCCAAGCAATGCACATTTCATGGAGACTTCTGGAAAGATTACCTGGGATTTTATTGATGTAGCTACGTTTTGTGCAAAAGGGATTTCATTCTACAAACACTTATTGGTATTCCAGACATTCTACTGGTTTGTGTTACATAAACATGAGCTCTCCTGGCCAAATTTGCATGCCTTTTGTGAAGTTGATCTGATTTACATTTAGCAATGAATAAATAAAAGCTTCAGATTCTGAAACCTGAGATGCAAAGAAGGAAATTGCTGGAAACAGTTCAGATTCAAGACATCAGCCCATCTGTTTTTGATCAGATATTTTCTGGGGATATCCACTAGACAATAGTTATCTTTTCATAAACTCATTCTGTATTGAGGACAATTTTAGCAATTGATCAAGGTCACTTTAAATCTCCCACTCGGGGAAGGCACAGAGGAACCACTGTACGTTTCTTCCATTGACCGAGAAGGCAGAAAATTATCTGAGATTGACCATTCGAAGCAGGATAAGCCGGTGTCAATTTAACAGAACTAATAGAGCCATTTTCTCAATAGGCAGGTGAGTATGGAGCATTGCTAAATAAAAAAAATAAAGGAGAATTTCAGTGGACATTACCCCTCTGCATAGATCCAGCTAAATCTTAAAGGCTTTAGGAGGTGTGTACATTGACTGTAAGTGGCAGGGGCTCAATTGCTCAGTGCCTGTTCTTGCCATTCCTGATGGAGGGTTTTCAGCTATTAGGGCTGAAAACCATCCATAACTTTCAATGGATACTGCCTGATATAATATTTAAATTTAATTATGCAGGCACAGTAGAAGGGCCTTACAGCCCATGAAACACTGGCACCCAATTAACCTTCCAAGCCCCTACATCTTTGAAAAACTACTTACAGACCGTGTTGCATTTGAACCCAAGCTGCTGGCGCTGGGACAGTGTTGCACCAACCGTGCCACCCATCATTTCTAAATATTGAGTAAAGATTCGTCATTGAGAGCGAGCAATTACTTTTGATCATTTAATCCCCCCCCCCCAACATAATCGCCTGAGAAAATTGAGTGTTAACCTAATGTCTTATAATGTCTTAATAGTGGACCCGCTGACCTATCTCAATCTCCAAGCATACTCAATGAGCCACAAAGCTTAATGTGCAAGTTGAACTCTGTGTCAGCAGTTGATGACTTGTTTTTGAAATGTGACAAAGATATTTTCCAAATCTGAATCCTGCTTCAGCTGTCTGCTTCACATATCAATGCGCTGAAGGTCATTAGGAAAGTTTCATTCTGTTCGCTGGTTAAGACAAGAGGAACACAGTGGGCTTATTCTCAGGATGTGGACATCAGTGAGGGGGCTTGCATCTATTACCTTTCCCAGACTGTAGATAGACCATAGAATGTAGAACAGCGTAGCACTGCTGAATAAAAATAAAGGAAAACTTCAATGGATGTTACCCCACTGCGTAGCACAGACCTTTCAGTCCACAACATTGTTCCGACCAATATAAACCTACTCCACAATCATTCTAACCCTCCCCTTATTTTTCTTCCATCCATGGACTCCAAGTTTTGTAAAATGTCCCAATTGTATCAGCCTTAAACACTACTCCAAGGAGTGTATTCCAGTCACCCAACATTCTGTGTAAAAATCCTATTTCTGATACTCACCTAAACTTTCCTCCACTCACCTTAAACAGATGTTGACTAGTATTAACCATTGTTGCCCTAGCAACTATGTCTACGCCCCTCAGACTATTAAATCACCTCTCATTCGCAGTCACTCCAAAGAGAAAGCCCGAGATCATTCAACATTTCTGCACAAGACACATTCTCTTATCCAGACAGCATCTTGATAAATCTCCTCCGCACCCTGTCTAAAGCCTCCACAACCTTCCCATAATGAGGTGATCAGAACAGAACACAATACCCTTAAGTGCGGTCTAATCCGAACTGCAACATTACCTCGCATTTATAGAACTCAATCCCCTGACTAATTAAGGTCAAAACACCACACAATTTCTTAACTGCCCTATCAACCAGCACATCAGCTTTATTGGATCCATGTATTTAGATCCATAGAAGTCAACCACATTGGTGGCCAATAGGGCAGATCAGTGCGAAGTTGATCTTTTATTTTTGAAACGATGCAGTTATTTAATGATTCCATATCTGACGGCCATTTAACTTCATATTTATTTCATACATTTACTCAATGTAAATTCCCCAAATGCCTTTGAAGAATTTGAACTCATCTCCTCATCAATAGCCTCCAAATACTAATCCAGTAACCATAATGCCAGTAAATTTATTTGCAAAATAGAATCAAAGCCAATGCAATCAGACATAATAGACAATATCGGAACAGGTAATCAAAAGCTCACAGAAAAAAAAAGCCGTTCATATCTTTAAAGAAGTCTACAATATATTTAAATCAGAAAACAATGCCTTTTAGTTTTACACAAGCACTCACTTTATTTTCTTTTAGAATTTGGGACATGAAGCCATTGAATATGCAGAGTGTGACAGATCCTCCTAAAACCCATAAATAGGAACAGTGAATCCAAGTAGATCTAACTGGAGAAATACTCAGGGCCTGACCAAGTGCACTCTAAGTCACTGCAGGAAGCTAGGGAAAATTTTCAAGAGCCCTGACTGTACATAGTCCGGTACAGCACAGAAATGTGTCCTTCAGCCCACGTCCGCACTGAACATCATGCCCAAATTAATATTGTACCTTTACTTAACTATGGCTGCAAGGATAAGCCAAAGAACAGGCTGGAAGAATCTCTGAGGGACAGGATCTATCAACATTTTTGGAAGGGCAAAGACTGATTTGGGACAGTCAGCATGGCTTTGTGCATGGGAAATCATGGCTTACAAATATGATTTTTTTTAACCAGACGACCAAGAGGCAAGGTGGCAGAGGTTGTAAAATAGACTTTCGCAAGACCTTCGACCAAGTCCCATGTGGTCGGCTCATTTTAATACAGCTGATACTGATCAGAACAATCCATTCTCCCCTTCTTTATGCGTTCACGTGCAACAACCAACTCCAACTCAGTTCATCTAAGTTATAAAGCACGTCCTAGTTCATCATGGTTTGTTGTGTGAACATTTTGTAGCACTGAATGAGACCTGCCTATCAGCAACAGGAATCAGTAGGAAACAGGCCCTTCAGCCCAACCTATACAAACAGACCAAGATGTCAACATCTCCCCATTTTCCTGCATTTGTCCCATAATCCTCAGAATCCTCCTTCCATGTACCTGGACCACCACAGAAACCAGTCCTTTTGTCCATTGAGTCCACAGGAGACCACTGCGTTCTAACTGTAAAGATGAAATAAAACAGTTCAAGGTTAATTTTGAAATTGCTGAAAATTTTCAAGTCAGGAGATATTTTTAGAGAGAAGAAAAGTAAAAAATAAAAGTGTGGTATGGTTAGGCCAACACTGTGACAGAGCCAGTGATTGGGACAGGGCTTCAAATCCTGCTCTCCCCATGTCTGTGTAGGTTTCCTCTGGGTGCTCCAGTTTCCCCCAACCATTCAAAAAATACTGGGATTGTAGGTCAATTGGGCAGCATGAGCTTGTGGGCTGAAAGGGCCTGTTACTGTGTTGTGTGTCTACTTTTTTTAAAAGTAATTTAATAAAAAAATAATTAAAACTTTTATCAGAAACAAATTAGTTCCACCAAAGAGAAACTCACCAACTGTAGATGAGGGAATCTTGACCAATGACCTGATGAAGGAACACAATGGATCAGGTCAGGACTCTTTATTGGGGCTAAAGCAGGTAATAGTGAGGAGCATTGAGGAGGGGGAGGTGGGAGTAGAGGTACAGGAACTAAATGGTAATAAGGTATTGAACAAAGGTGGGAGAGGTGGAGAAGCAGATAGATCCCAGGGAAAGGAGTGGTGTCATTGAGAAAAGAACAAGAATAGGTTGGTGAATATCTATTGCTGCTGGGTTTTGGGTCCTCTGGGCTCGTAACAAGGTAAAGAGATGGAAACAGTACAGGTTACATGAAAATAATGTTCATGCTATTAGGTTTAAGGCTGTTCAGGAGGAGTAGAAATGCTCCAAAGGTCCATTGATATAGAATCTTTCTCTGGAAACAGATTCTTCCAGAATCCATTCCAGGATTTTCTAGTTTTATTCATGGCAAGGTGGAACAAGAAGGCTGGGTTTTGATTGAGGGAAAAAAATGTTATGAATTAACTTGGAGAAATGGGCAAAGAAGGGATATGTCAAGTAAGTGAAGAAAATCATGTGTGAAGATGGAAATATGATGTATCATTACAAACAGTGTCGCTAACTTGGCAAGGCTAAGGACAACAGATCAATGGCAAAATAAAGACAGATATGTTTCATTTTTATTGCAGCATGCTACATTATTAAAATTGAATGATAGAGCTCTGAAAGTAATTTTAAAGCATTTATCTACTCAGCTATTTCAGCTGCTGTAATAAACAGGATGGGCACAACATGTGTGATTTAGAATTGTCACTTGAACCAAGCAATTGCAAAAGAGTCTTGAAATCATTTGCAATTTGACAATATCTTTAGGTGAGTGTAAGTCAACTTCTGCTCAGTGGGTCCTTGTGTTTGGCTCACAACAGATTGATGTGTGGCAAATCACAGATTCCTCAAGTCACAGGGAGCTGCAGTATTAAAGGCCATTCATCCCATTGTGTCTGCTGGCTCCCTGAAAGAATGATCCACTGAGACACACTCCACTCTTTTTCCATGCTCTTTTAAGTCATTGGTTTTTGTGTGCTTTCATTTACAAGACATTATTAAATCCAATCCAGATGACAAGAGTCATAGACTAGTACAGCATGGAAACATGTTCTTTGATTAGTAAGGTTAAAAGGGATTGGGGCCAACCAAGGTATGTTTCAAGGTTCACTCTGTTTTAATTGGGCTAAAGTGGAATTAGCCTGTATTTCTGAGTCTCAGGTCCATCTGTTTATATTAAAGTGGGACTCTGGTTTATTACAGGGATATATCATGCCTGTTTTAAAACATTTATTAGGAATTTGGACTGAAAGAAATTCTGCTATAGGTTCGAAGGTTAAGATATCAATTCAAGCTCCATTGTATCAAAATAGGGTTATTCCTTTTACGGTGAATAATAAGTATTTAAAGACATGGGAATGTGAAGGTATAAAAATGATGGAAGATTGTTTTGAATGACAGTTTCTTTCTTTTAATTTGGAATATCAGTTAATTCCTTATTTTTATATTATCAGGTTCGAGCTTTGGTCAGCGATAATTATGGAAGAGAAATGAAATTACCCTGAATTAACAAAATTCGAGTTTCTGATTTCGCATTCGTTAGAAAAGGGTTTCATTTTGAATATGTGTGCTTTGTTGCAAAATAGGATGGATAAACCAAATTTAAATAAATCTAGAAATAAATGGGAAGGTGACTTTCCTTATGATATGCCTCAAGAGGACTAGGAAGGGATGTGCCAAAATGGGGCGACTAAATTACTTAATGTAAAATATAGTTTGGTTAACTATAATTTTTTTATATCAGTTGTATTTCACCCCTGAGAAACTGAAAAAATACGGATTTAGTCATTCGGATTTATGTTTTAGATGTGGACTACATACTGGAACATTTTTACCCGCAGTTTGGCTTTGTGATAAAGTCCAACCATTTTGGGAAAAAAAATAGAGCATATTTTGAGAAGTTATTTAGGATTAAATTGCCATTAGATCCAGAAATGTTCTTGTTGGTTTATATTGTTGGTTTAGATTGGACAAGTTTCAGTTAGCTTTTGTTTGTTTAGCATTAGCAGTAGCGGAAGTTATTGCGATTACTTGGAAAGATGATGTAGAAGTAAATTTGGATCATTGGAGCCAAATGAGTTGAGATCTTGTATTTCCATGGAAAAAAAATTACTTATAATTTGCATGATAATTATTTCTTTTCTGTTCAAATGTGGTCACCTTATTTGGAATGTATGGGTTTAGAAATATCTTAAGATATTATATAGTTTATGTTTGTAGTTGATTGATTTTTTTTTGCTCCCCTTGCTGGGTATGCTGAGGGTGGGAGGGAGGGTGGGGTGGGTTTATATTGTCTTAGTTTAGTTTATTTTATTATCTTTATGTGTTGTTTTTACGTAATTTGAAAATGTTAAATAAAGTTTTTTTTAAAAAGGTTCACTTTGTTTGCCTGTGTTTGGCCATATCCCTTTTAACCTTACTAATCCATGCAGCTGTACAAATGTCTTTAAAGCATCATAATTTCCCCCCAACTCGACCACTTCCTCGGGCAGTTTGTTCCACACACCCTCCACACTCTGTGTGGGGAAAAATGCTGCCCCTCAGGTCCCTTTCCAAATCTTTCCCCTGCCACCTCAAATCTATGCCCTCCAGTTGTAGACTCCCCCAATGTGCCCTCCAGTTGTAGACTCCCCCAATGTGCCCTCCAGTTGTAGACTCCCCCAATGTGCCCTCCAGTTGTAGACTCCCCCAATGTGCCCTCCAGTTGTAGACTCCCCCAATGTGCCCTCCAGTTGTAGACTCCCCCAATGTGCCCTCCAGTTGTAGACTCCCCCAATGTGGTTGAAAGAATGTGATTATTCTCCTTTTCTATGCCCCTCATGGTTTTATAAAACTCTAAAACATTTCTCTCAGCCTCATTTACTCCAGCGAGAAAAGTCCCAGGCTATTCAACCTCTCCTTACAATTCAAGCCCTCCAGTCCCAGTGACATCCTCAAATCTTTACTGCACCAGTCCATCTTAATGACATCTTTCCTTGAGCTAGTTGATCAAAGCTGCACACAATGCTCCCAAGAATGATCTCAACAACATCTTGTATAGTTGGGACACAACAGGCCGACTCCTGTACTCAGTCCCCTGACTGATGAAAGCAAAACCCCGTCTTCACACCCGTGTCCACTTGTATCTCTACTCTCGATTCAATTCCAGCATTGTTTTCTCCCATCCTTTCTAATAATGCTGGGCCTCATTCAGCTTGTCCTCTGGCTATCGATCATCTGTCACTGAAAACAAGCTTCTCATTTAATCAATTCCATTCATCAGTTTGAATACCCTATCCCTAATTGTCCTTTAATCTACTCGAGGGAACAGCAATCCCAGCTTCTTAAATCTGATTCCCACCCACCCACCACCCCCCCCAACCCCATTCGTCCACAATTTCTGCACTTCTCATAAATCACCTGTGTGTCTCAAGCCAGACATGTTTGGACCTTGAAGTGGTCATTAAGATGAACCCATGCTTTAGCAAGACAAAACATAACGTTCGCGCTTTTGCACTTCATGACCGGTAGTTGGTTCGCATGGATTTTCAACAATGACGACACCAGTATTCCAATTTCACCAAGATCGTCACAACACTGGAAAAAGTCATTCACTCCATTGTGGTTCAGGTTAGAAGGCAGTTAAATAAGCTGCAAAAAAAAAACACATCAAAATGAAGCCTCTCAATGTACAGAGATAACCTGGAAGTGGACTACAGAGATGCAGTGCTGTATACCCATGGGAGAAAAAAAAATAATGTATAATCTGAGAAACCGAAACAGCACCTTTGTCAGAATATGGCAATTCTATTTGACACACGTGGGAGTGCAACTGTAGCCGCACCCTGACGAAAATACCAATAGGAGGATTAATAAGGGAGTGCTTCCACTGCTTCTCCAGACATCCATTGGAAGCACCGACGCATCTAGATTTTGTGTGATGTTGTGGTCGGTCCAATCAATCAGGGCCGGACCGGTGGTTGCTTTAAATTTTTACTTTCCGGTGGGGGGTAGTTGGGGGCTGGGGGCTGGTGTTGGAGAAGGAGGGGAGAAACATCACATGTTTGTAATTAGTTGGTGGATATTTATATATATTGAAGAAATATGTGGTTGTTTCCTTTTTAGTGATGGAAAATTAAAAATAAATATTCAAAAAAATTCAGCCACTGTTCTGTGCAGAGATTGGTGAGAGTTGGACAAGCTGCCAGCTGCAGTGGTGAATGCGGGCTTCACTTTGACATTTAAGGTTTGGATGGGAGAGGTATGGAGGCCTATGGTCTGGGTGCAGGTCAATAGGACCAGGCAAAATAATAGTTCGGCACGGAGTAGATGGACTGAATGGCCTGTTTCTGTGCTGTGGTGTTAAGTCAGAGCTATCCAGCAGGGAAACAAGTCCTTTCCCTCAAGATCATTCATGACAACCAAGCCATTGCCTTGAACTTTATACCTTTCAAGTAGTTATCCAATTCCCTTTCCAGAAGTTAGACTGCTACCATCACCCTTTATGTCAATTACATGATTTAACAAAATTCTCAAATTTATTATCAGAGAAAACTACAGCACAGAAAAGTCCTTCAGCTCATCTAATCTGTGCTATTATTCCATCTAGTCCTATGGACCAGCACCCAAAGCAGAGCCCTGCATACCCCTCCCATCCATGTATCTATCCAATCTTACATGTTAAAAAGTGAACCCACACCCACTTCCTCCACCATAGATCATTCCACCCTCTCACCTCCCTTTACGTGAAGAAGCTCCCTTTAAACATTTGTCCTCTAGTTCTTGTCTCAGCCAAGCTAAGCTAAGAGCAAAAAGCCTATCTATCCCCCTCGGTTTTGTATACCTCCATCAAATTTCCCCTCCTTCTCTGACTCTCCAGGATTAAAGTTCTAACCTCTGCCCTTTAACTCAACTCCTGTCCTCTTCTGTTCATTTCTCAAGGGCGTGGGGAAACGCATTCTGGTAACAGAATTTCTCATTGCAAATTCCATCAAAGCTCCTCAAGAGTTTTGTGAACCAGAAGAATCATTGTTGTGTCCTGGACAGTGTTCCTCCTTCATGCAACACATGAAGATAAGATTATCAAGTCACTAATATTCAACTTCTTAAAAATTTAGACATACTGCACGTTAATAGGTTATTTTGACCCATGAGTCCATGCTGCCTAATTTACACCCAATTAATCAACACTCCAGAACATCTTGAACTGTGGGAGGAAACTGGAGCCCCCAAGAAAACCCACACAGACCTGCGGAGAACATACAAACTCCTTACAGACAGCATGGGATTTGAACCTCCATCCCGATCACTGGAGCTGTAAAGGGTTTGCGCTAACCGTTATACCAACCATGCTGCCGACACTCCCCCCCCCCCAATTAGTACCCAAACACTACAAGATTAGACTTCGAGTGAAAGTCTGCAGACACTGTGATTGCACTAAAAACAAAATTGCTGGAGGAACTCAGCAGGTTCATACGAGATAAAGATGTATAACCAACAATTAAGGCCTGAGCCCTTCATGGTGCAGCAGTTCAGACTAACATGGAAGGTCTCAAGGGTTCTAACACGAAATATTGATTGACCATTTTTCTTCATGACTGCTGCCAGACCCTTCAAGTCCCTCTTTGTCATTCAAGATTTCGGCATCTGCATTTTTTATTTCACAACATAAAAGCAGGTCTTAATCCCACCCAAAATAAATTGTTGTCATTTATTTTGAAATCCTTTGGAACCCTCCCCAGCAGGACTTCTGAAAGTATTGTCAACAAGAGCCCTGCTATCTAAACAAATATTCCTTTATTGGCCATTCATTTGCTTATGCAAACTACCTATTGATTTTTTTTGTAAAGTCTTACTTGAACTCCTTAAAGCAAGGCATCAATAAAAGTATAATTCATGTAAAGCCCGAGTTTTCAAACAACTGACCCATGAAGTACACATGGAGCAGCTGGGCACGTTATAATAGCTGTACTGAAATGGAATAAGTCTTTCCTCGTGAAAGGCAGCTGAGTGTTGCATTTTGGCTTGTAAAAGGAGCAAGTTATTGTACATTTATAATCCAAGCTCACAATTTCATTTTATAATAGGCAGTTACACATGGTGCTACAAATGCCAATGTATACCAATTGTCCTGTCCATGAATGATGGGTGAGAGGGTAAGCTCTGTGGGTGGTATGTCAGTTCGTATTTGTCCGATACCAACTCACTTCTAAAATTGAAGCAGATCCTCAGCAACATTAGGGGCTCTGGGCTAGAATAGATGTGGCCCTTCAGCAGTACGTTCACCATGGATTTCAATAAAGCATTAGATTTGCTTCAGTTTTAAACGTAATATCTTTTTAACAGGCCCTTCTGGCCCACAAGCCCCCGCCACTCAAATGCACCCATGTGATCAATGAATCCACTAACTCTGTACACTCAAGGGTGGGAGGAAACCCATGCAGTCACAGAGAGAGAATGTACAAACTCCTAACAAACATCACTGGATTGCGACTGGAGTTCCTGACGCTGTAATGACATTGTGTTAACCGCTATGTTAACAGAGCCACCCCAAATGATGCGAAAATTTCACAGCTCTCGACTGTTCTGTTTCTTCAGTAGGTTGTGTGATCACTTTAAGATTGTCTTTAAATACTTTCAGTCTTTTCCTTATTCTTTTATGTCCTCGGCCCCTTTTCATCGCTTGCAGTCTTTCCAAGATGCAAATCCATTCACTTTCTCTTGATACACGGAAGTATCTCCATTGCCAGTTGGAACTCTAAGTTGCCAGCTCTTTTAATTCTGCCGTCCTGCCTGCCCTCTGCCTCAGCCATCACCAAGGTGAGGCCAAATGCAAACTTAAAGAACAACTGTCAAAATTCTGCCTGAGTAACCCAAAACCCAAAGATGGCGGACTTTCCCATTTCAGGCCATTCCTCCCAGAACAATTCCATGGCTTCCATTTTTCCATTACCTGACCCTATTTACTTTACTCTCCTTCTTCCCCCCCCTCCCCCCCCCCCCAGCTTGTGGTCTCTTCTGCTACTCGATTCCACCCTCCATCCCTCCCACCTTATTTGTCCAGTATCCCATCACCTCCTTTAGAGTCTCAGACCGAAACACTGACTGTCCATTTCTCTCCACGGATGCTGCCTGACCTGTTAAGGCCCTCCAGCTTTTCTGCCTGCTTAATATTCTAGCATCTGCAGTTATTCGTGTTTCCATTGCCATATATTTGCATCCTTTCTCTGATTCCTTGTCCACTTAAAAGTCTTGCTCAGGACTCATTTGATGCTTAAACATTAGGGGCATTTAAGAGACTCTTGGATAAAAGAAAAACAGTGGGTTAATGAGCTAGGATGGGTTTAGCTTTTATTTGGCTCAAATATATAGATTGGCACAACATCGAGGGCCGAAGGGCCTGTACTGCGCTGTATTGCTCCATGTTCCAGTATTCCAAGACAGATAGCTATTATATAAAAATATATTAAATAAATATTCAATTGCAGTCAGTGCAGGAAAGTGACATTTCAATCAGATCTAATATGCATGAATGATTTGGACAAGGATGTTTGTGTAAGGTGAGCAAGTTTTCTGACAGAGAAATGTGTTATGGTTGACAGTGAAGGTCACCTGGGTTTACAATGGGATCCAGATCAAATGCAGTTTAACACAAAAGCACAAGGTGCTGTGTTTGAGCAAATGAAATCAGGCCAGGAGTTGTTCTGTTAACAGCAGTGCCCTGAAGAGCATTATGGAACAGAAGGACAAGGAATACAGCGACATGTCTCCACAGGTAGATGCAAGTGATAAGAACATTTGGGATGCTTGCCTTCATTTGTCAGGGTATTTAATACAACTGTTTGCATATCATTTAAGGACTCTTACGTGCATTTTATTGATTTTTTAAATTCTCTCTGTATTGCAGTTTGTTTACATTTGTTATCTGTTTATAGTTCTTTATTTGCTTACATGTGTAAGCTATATATTCAGTTTTTTTTGGCACAACCAATAAGTGGTTATTGTGTTGGGAAGAGAATCAGGTTCCGTAGGTTCACAGAGAGACAAGTCTGGTCACAAATGTTACAATTACACGTAACTTTAATTAACACTCGGGAGACAAACAAGGGGGAACGTTAAATGATGCTCGATTACTATTTCACTTAAGCAAAGATACAGACATTCACCTTGGACCTAGGTTGGTGTCTGACAATAGTGAACCTATACTCGACATGCTCACACACTTCAGTTCAGGGAGCCCCCAGGTTAAAAACGAGTTCCGAAACCCAGGACTGTCTTTAACTTGAATTTGTATTTAAGTCACAGCAAGCACATATAGTCCTTATTTAGTGTTGGTTAGTCAAATGCTTATCTTAGTATACAGCATATATTTTACCTTTCTATGCATGTAAAACATTGAAGAAACACTTCCAAACATAAACATAATAATACAGTACATAATTGGATGATGTTGGAGAAGATGATGGAGAGATGGCTACTGTCAGAGAGGATGGACCTGGTGCTGAAAAGTCTGAATTTGATTTTTGCCACGTGAAACTTGCTGCAAGAAGCATCTGTTCATTTCTAGCTGCCTTTAACCCAAGGAAGCAGTAAAGAGTCACCAAATTGTTGGTTCACGAGTCACTTATAAACCAGGTGAAATAAAAGTACCACACAGTTAATCATTTCCAAGCAAGTTCAGTGCTTAGGAAAACCATACTGTTCAAAGCATGATTACAATGTACTTTAATGTAATAAGTTCCAGTCCTATAAAAGGGATATATAAAACTGCTCTTTATTGGCAATCGATCTTTATTGGCGATAAGTGATCATAGTTTATTTAAGAAAATATTTGTCTCATGTAGTTTACCCCTAACCCTAATGTGTTGCTCAGTGGTTTGGAAACTTGCTGGTCTGCCCCTCATCCTAGCCTGTTGTTCAGAGGTTTGGAAACTTGCTGGTCTGCCCCTCATCCTAGCCTGTTGTTCAGAGGTTTGGAAACTTGCTGGTCTGCAGAGCAGAAATTTAAAAAAACAGGTTCCCATCAGTATGAGGCAACGTGCGACAGGATAGTGCATGGAGCCCGATCGCAGCGGGGACGGAAATAAATTCCAACGCAGCCACTTAATTCCCTCTATTCCACAGATCAGCGTCGATATTTCAAATATTTTAGTCTTGCAACATGAGTGGTTTAAGTAGCAACAACAATAAAACTTTAACGTTGAAAATTTAGAACTGCTAACTCAACCATGCTCGAACCTGGAGTTGACGGCATTCTACTTCTGGCTGGCTTGTCAGTTCATAAGTACAAGTTCTTCATAAATCAGACGTTTTTAACACACACTACAAACAGGAACTCTTATACACACCTAGTTCCCTGACTAGCAGGGGTGCAGCTGCCTGCAAGTAGTGATCTTTCACGGTACTACAACTCAGCTTCAGTGTAGTGCAACCTTACCCGCGACACTTCAATGATGTCCACAGCAGTGAACTGGCGTGGATCGATGTTCAGGGCTTGGACCATGAGGCAGAGAGAAAGAATGTGCTGTGCATTGGTGTTATATACAGTGCTAATCTGTGTTTCCAGCTACTAATGACCCTAGTTGATTTAAATTAGCCAATAGCAAAGCGTGCACTAATGGCTGTCCACCCTTGCTTGACAGGTGATGCATCTTCCGAATAAGTTTCAGACAGGGAGGACACATGACCACCCACAATACACATATTCTAGACAGGCAGGGAGGCCATGTTCCCTCCACCCACAACAGATATTATGCTTTGCCTACAGAAAAAAAGAATCTCAGGGTTGTATGTGATGAAATATATGTACTCTGACAGTAAATCAAAATCTGTAAAATCTGATCTGCTCAGTTAAGGAAGCAGCAAGAAGAGATTGTGACCAGTGATAGGGATCAACTATATTATTGGCTGGCTTCTTGAGACAGCACCTCACATAGAGCACTGCAGCCAATCTCAAACTTTCTGAATTATAAGCCCTCTTAGAATTCTGCTTGAAGTTAATGGGCCGCCTGCCCTGTGAAGCAGTTAGGTTTCATTGATTTCTTCCATCATTCTCTCCAACTGACTACATAAAAACAAAAAAAAAATTAATGACTTCAGTCCCCTCAAGGTGGGGGTTGGGGGTGGGTGGGTGACACAGGTGCATGGAGAATGGCTACACGACAGAGCAGAAACAGGCCCTTTGGCACACCTAGTCCATGATGAATTATTATTCAGCCCAATCCCATAGATGTCTACATTGAATGAGAGGTCAGTGCCAGTGATGACCTGTCACATTCTGCAGCCTTTAGTCTTCTGGGCATCTGCGCTAATCTGCCTGTATTACCAACTAAACCTTTCCTTAAGACACCACATTATTAATTATTTCTTTCATTAGCTAAATATCATTCAAATCTGTTCAATGCATTAGCTGTTAATAACTTGAAAGTTTGTCACTTGAATGGAAGTCAACTGCCAGAACATAATGAAAAGTTACAGTTTCATTGCCATCTCACTGATTAATTTTTCAGCAAAATGATTCTAAGCAGTTTGTCTCAAGGTCTACTCAGTCAAATGTACTTTATTTCCATACTGTCTCTCTTCAACGTTTTCCTGATGTATACAAACACAAATAAACTTTCGAGGCAAAACCGTTCACTTGGCAGAAACAGGGCAATTTTGTAAGACTGCCCAAATGGGTGAATCAGAGAAAGGTCAGGAGGAGTGTGTGGAGAATGAACAACAAGCAAATTAGTGGGGATTTAACATTGCTATATGAACTGATACAGCTCGGGTGGAGTGAAATGACGTCCCAGGGAATAAAGATGGGGAACATAGAAATACCAGATCACTTAGATAATTACCAAAAGTCAGTATCATATGTTCGTAAAGGTCATCGAGAATGAGGGGTGAAGAAATTAGGAGTAAAAGCCCATAGATCATTCTCAATGAAGGAATAATGTGATGGTCTTAATTCTGATTTCAGATTTTATTGTCAGAGTACATACATGGCGTCACATGCAACTCTGAGATTCCTTTTTCTTGCGGGCGAGGCAGAATTACTGCTAAGTCGTGCAAAATTTAACTGCACTCAGAGGGAACATGTAAACAATCAAAAGAACTATAAACGGAGAACAAGTGCAAACAGACTGACTGTGCAATGCAGGGAGAACAAAGAAAATCAATAAAGTGCACAAGTAAGAGTCCTTAAATTAGTCCCTGATTGAGTTTGTCGTTGAGGAGCAGCAGCTATTCCTGAACCGGGTGGTGTGAGTCTTGTGGCATCTACACATCTTTCCTGATGGCAGCAGCGAGAACAGAGCTGGATGGTGAGGATGTTTGATGGTTGCTGTTGCTCTCCGACAGCAGCGTTTCCTGTAGATGTTCTCAATAGTGGGGAAGGTTTTGCCTGTAATGTCCTGGGCTGTGTCCACTACCTTTTGGAGGGCTTTACATTCAAGGGTGGTGTTGCTCACATCCCAAACAATGATGCAGCTTGGTCAGCACACTTTACACCACACCTCTGTAGAAATTTGCCATGGTTTCTGATGTCATATCAAAACTCTGCAAACTTCTGAGGAAGTAACGGCACTGTCGCGCTTTCTTCATGGAGCCTTTGGTGTGTTGGGTCCAGGAAAGATCCTCCAAGATAGTAAATCCCAAGAATCTAATGCGCTCACCCTCTCCACATCTAATTCCCCCAATGATCACTGGATTGTGTCACTCTGGCTTTCCTTCCTTGAAGTCAACAATCAGCTCTTTACTTTTGGTGACATTGAGTGAAAGGTTGTTATTAGTGCACCATTCAGCCAAGTCTTCAATCTCCATTTTGTTTCTTTTGTTCCTCTCTGCATTTGTTTTTCTATTCTTCAGCGCACAATATTGCCTATCAGACAACATCTAAATGAAATTAAAACAGTACAGGAACAGGCCATTCAGCCCTCCAGGTCTGCAGCAAACAAACACTCCCCTCTGCCTGCACATGATCCATATTCCAGGAGTCCTGGTATGTCCATTGAACAGCCTTTTAAATGTTACCATATTATCTGCTCTCTCTACATTCCTGGCAGTCCATTCCAGGAACCGACCTTGCCCTTCATGCTTCCTTTCAACATTTTGCTTCTCATACCTAAGCGCACCTCCTTCAGAATTTAACACTTAGCCCTGGGAAAAGATTTTGACTGTTTACACCATGCAGGTTTCTCAATTTTATAATCTTCTCGCAGGTCCCCCAGCCTCCAATGCTCCAGCGATGACAACTCAGGTTTGTCCAACTTCCATCTCAATCTGATCCAGGAAACATCCTGGTAAATTTCTTCGATACCCTTTCAAAAGGCCCCACATCCTTCCCGTGATGGAAGAAATGCACACAATGCTCCCAGCATAGCCTAAGCAAAGTTTTATATAACTGCAACACAACTTCCTTACTCTTGTACTTAGTGCCTTAAAATGGAAAAGCAACTTTCAGAGAACGTAGTTTGAACACCCACACCCCCTCCTGCATCCCCCCACAAAGATTCCTCTGTCCATCATGTCAACTTTACCATCCAACCTCCAAAACCCCACTTACTCAGATCGAACTCCATCTACCATGTCTCCGTAATGATATATACCCTGCTGCATCCTTTATTCGTCCTCTGGACTGTTCATAACTAACCTTTGGATTCATCTGCAAATTTGCTGATCCATCCATCTACATTTTCATCCAAGTATTTATATGCCTCATAAATAACACGAGTCCCAGCGGCAGTCCCTGTTGAGCACGACTGATAATGGACTTCCAACTAGAACACCACTCTTTCACCATGATCCACTTCTCGGGGCAAGCCAATTTCAAATCCATAAACAATCAAAATAATTGAGCGAGCCAAAATGCTCAAAATGGCTCAACACAAGCAGATTAAAAAGTTTCATCCTCAGAATGCCAGTATTCTCAAGACATTCCCTTGAGCTTAGCCTTCAGTTTTACTCAGATGTGTTTTATATCTGAATATTGATTAACATATTTGATATTTTCAATAAATTACAAAGGCTTTCCACAGAATTTATTTTTGGTTGTAAAACTGAACATTGTTCACTTGTGCTCTGCATTTCAATAGTTGCTTCTGGAAGCACAAAGTATTATACATGCCAGCTTACAAGGCAATTGGGTATATAAGATGACCCCCCAAAATTCCCACTTTAAATGCAGGTTTTGAGCTACACTCATTGTATAAGACTACCCCAAAATCTAGCACTAACCACTGAGAGCTTTACCATCCAAGTTCAGGGGAGTTTCCCATATTGCTTAATAGATAGTGTTTCTTATGCCGTTGAATTATATAGTGATGGTAAGATCTAATGGTAATTTCTGCAGTATTTAAGTTTTCTGCCTCAGTACTAGATCGTTTCATAAACTGACTACTCCACCATGAAGAAGTGGCTTTGAAGTCTTTGCTGTGCGTCTTTAGCCCACAAAAGGGCAAAAGTGCATATTTTATTTCTTAATACAACGTATCCATTTTGGCGCTACACGCTTCTCTGGAATTGGCCAGTGTGCACTGCCTCCTCTCATTAGTAAAAACTTGCACCTTTCCAATACACCCCGTCTTTAAAAGTACCAGTAACTGGCTACTGCAAGATTTATTGCGATTGTAAACAATGTAAACAGAAACACACCCAGGCTGATTGTTTACTCTCATCAGGTGTTGCAAATGGAAATTGTTAGCTGTGTTTGTTGCGCTGTCATTTTAACTTATGTTAGACAGGTTTATAATACATTTCTATTTTTTTAAATATAACATTACTGTTAATCCAGCTTCCCAAAACCAAGTTGCAGTAGAAGAACATTTAGCAGTATGAAACTAGGAGTTATACAAGCATTTTATGGTGTTCCATGAGGGGAACCATGGGGGATATTTACGGCTCAGATTTTATACTCAGAGTACAGGATGAACCTAGTTTTGGGACGACATTCTTCAGATTTAAATACCATTTTTATGCCAATGTGTAATCACCATAAATACAGACTAAAACTCAATAGCCTCTTAAGTGTTAACCTCCAGTCTACTGACATCCAGTTTGACATCATGAAGGAGCTTTCGCTGTAACTGTCATACTGACAACATCAGCTGAATCTTTCCGAAGCAGTGGTATTTCAAAAAGCTCTCCACAGTTCACCTCGTCTTTGAATCCCATTTGCAACCTGTCTTTATTCTGGACAAATCTGCCCAGGGTCGTAGCCAATTGCTCTCCTTCAATCACCATCACTTAAAACCAGAAATGCCATCATTAACATGACAGATCTGGTGAGATATACCTGCATGCAACTCTTTGAAGTGCAGAATCCCTTTTCCCAGCCCTTGCTGCTTATCCTATAAGTTAGGTGCTTATCAGGCTATTCGAGTAGAGTTTCAAATACTCACTGCTGTTTCAATACAGCAGAAAAAGAAAATTCTCAACTTCCCCAGCCATTCTTTGACATTTTAAATATATGGCTGCCAATTACTGTCTTTATCAATTGATAAATGAGCTTTCTCTTCCAGGTAGAATTAGAGATAAATCATGGAAACAGGCCCACGTCTATTTAGATCATATGCCAAAGAACCTTCAATCCTACACATTTTTGGGATGCGGGAGGAAGCCGGAGAAACTGGAGGAAGAATGTGGTCACAGGCAGCACCTGAGGCTGAGATTGAACCAGAGTCTCTGTCCACTTTGAAGCAGCAGCCCTGTCCCTGGGCTGGCAAATTTAAATTGATATTTGCTGGTTGCTGCGGTGCTATTGAAACACTTCTGCAGAGGAGCACTCCAGACTTGGGCAAAAGCAAATCTGAATTGTTACTTATCGGATGCTACATTAGTAGAGCAACCATTCTCAATGGAGACCCTATGGTCATCCTTTTACTTTTCACCTCACATAATATAAATATGTTTTATGTTTTCTTGTAGTCATTAGAGAGCATGAAATAGAAGCAAGAGTTGGCCATCCAGTCTATACTGCCATTCAATGAGATCATGGCTGATCTGATGATCGGTTCATCTCCGCCTTCCTGTCTTCTCCTCATATCCCTTAATTCCGCTGCTATTTAAAAATCGATCCAACCTTGTCTTAAATATATTTACTGAGATAGACTCCAATGCTTCAAATTCCATAGATTCAGCGCCCTCTGGGTAAAGCAGATCCTCCTCATCTCCATCCTAAATCTACTACCCTGGATCTTGAGGCCATGTCCCCAGTTTGAGTTGCCCCACCCCCCCCCCACCAATGGGAATAACTTACCTCCCTCTATCTTAGCTATGCCTTTCATACTTTTATACATTCTACAAGATCCCCTCTCATTTCTTCTAAATTCAAATGAGTACAGTCCCAGACGACTCAATCTCTTATCATAGGCCAATCACTTAATCTCTGGACTGCCTCCAAAGCCAGTACATCCTTCCTCAAGTAAGGAGACCAGAACTGCATGCCATATTCCAGATGTGGCCTCACCAGTACCTTGTACAGTTGCAGCATAACTTCCCTGCTCCTAAATTCAATCCTTCTAATAATGAAGGCCAACATTCCATTCGCCTTCTTGATAGCCTTCTGCACCCATAGACCAATCTTTTGTGGTTCATGCACAAGCGCTCTCGGGTCCTACTGCATGGTAGCATGCTGCAATTGCTTAACATTTAAATAAAATTCTGATTTTTCATTTTTCCTTCCAAAGTGGATAACCTCACATTTAGAAGCAAGGAGAGAAACCAAAATTTGACTACTTCACAGGGAAAGGAGCCTATAAACCTTGAGCACAGTCATGGGGGGGGGGGAGGGGGGGGGGGGAAATAGCCAGAAAAAAAAGATTGAGAATGTCTGGTGTGGATAATTCATTCATTCATTCATGACCTCAGACACTACGATCTTATCCAACTGCTTTACATCCTAATACAAGCAACAAATTTTATGTAGGATGGCAACATTAAACAAAGACCCTGGAATCAGGCATTTTCTCCAAACAAATCACCACCTTCCAGTTCCAAATGCTTTCCAAATATTGCAGATGCTGAAATTCTGAGTTAAAATAGTCTTCAACCTGAAACATTTAATTCAATTTCTCTTTCCACAGATGCTAACTGACCTGCAGAGTGATTTTGATATCATTCTCCAGCATTTTTATTGATAGGAATCACAGGCAAAGAGAAGCTTTAGACTCCAGCACATAATTACTTTGAGAAAATAATATTGCAAGGTGCTGTCTTTGTTGAGTTTGCATCTTCTCCCTGTGACCACTTTCCTCCAGTTACTCTGGTTCCCTCCGATCTCAGAGCATGTGGTTCAGGTAATTAACAGAGCCCTGTAAATTGTTCCTGGCATATATGCGAATGGGAGAATCTGGTGTTGATGAGAATAAAGTAAAATAAGTTATGATAGGGTCAACATAAAAAGGAGTGCTTGAGGATTTACTTGGGTAAAGGGACTGTTTTTGTTGTCAAATGCTCCATTACATCAAATTTGCCAAGGTTTGATCACCATTTACTTTAATGGAATGACAGCTATGTGAGAGTAGTTAAGTCATTTACATTTCCTGAATAACTAAGTCAACTCATGATTTTGATTTTATGGTCATTGTTTTAACTGCATTTTGTTTTTTGAATGTTCAAGTTTTAATGATACAATTAAAATCCTGGTTATTTGTTATGACCAGCTAAAGTTACCTCTAACTATGGACACAGTTTAACCAGCCGTTAATGCTCTATGGGCTTTGGTGATCACACACAGAGTCCTAGAGACAGCTAATGGTTCAGGGTGTAACTTTGACTACCACAAAGGTCCCTTAGTGGAACAATAACCTCATTCACCGGGCAGAGGCTCTGCGCAAGAACGGCTTGGCAAGTGATTAGTTTGGCCACCTCACTATCCAGAGAGTAGGCCAAGCCCAGAACTGCCCCACAGGTTGGACCCGACCATGGGCTGTAGGATGCGACTCCAAGTCACATGTCAGGCAGAATCAGTTTGACTGGAGTCATCCATTGGCTTTGACTACAATACAGGGAATGTTGTTTTACTAACAAATCCAGATTATTCTATGATGGTGACTTGTGTACAAGATCCCATTACTGTCCTGTACAAAAAAAAATCCTTTTGCTTGCTCGGCAAAGTCAACTGCAGTACCATTATTAAAACAAGCAAAATAAAGTCCCTTTAGAGAATCACAAATACTTAAATTCTCAGTGGCAGTTAGCCTGGATTAATTGCATTGGATTATTAGTCCAGCAATGAAACCACATCAAGGGGATAATCTGTTCCACTGCAGCACTCCCTGAACTCAAGGGCAATAAAACAGCAGTATGCAACAAATCTTTATCACAACAATCTCAAATATATTTAATTTGGAAATGGATACAGTATCCCTGTGTAGTTAAACATTTATATTTAAGAAGCAAGCCTGATCAGATGTCTGAATGGATCTTCAGATTGTAAAAATAAAATGAATTTGTCTGGTTGATTTAGTATAACAGGAACTTAAAGAAATTACTTCAACTCTCAATGGAATGAAGGACAAAAAGCTTCAAGTGTACCTTCCGAGCTACTCAGGATCACCTTGTCCAGGATCACCAGGTCTCACCAAAGCCCTGTTGCTCTTTGTCCTACCAACTGAAGTCACCATTCTCCTTTATGATGGTTTGATTGGGATAGGTTTTTAAATGAGATGCAATGGGATGGGGTGCAATTCTTTATCCTGGTAGTAAAGACTCGGTTGATACTCTTTGTTTTACCTCTGCTAAATTAGATGATTTTGCACATAATGTAAAGCGGTAGTTTGGTGCAGTACTGACAGAGTTCTCGGACCATTCTCTGCTCCCGAAAACTAACTTGGAGTCAGGCAAAAGACTGCAGATGTTGGAATTCTGGAAGACCTCAAGGAGGGTCAAGTTTCACTGAGGAGGGACGGTGGGAAGAAGGAATAGTTGACATTTCAGGTCAAAATTCTTCAAGACGGCCTCAAAATCAACAGTTATTTCCCTACCACCTATTGATATGGCTTAACTATTTCCTTCTGATAATTGTGTGTTTTGTCAGTTTGCCTCAATATGGTGGTGGCTGAACCTGCCCACATCCCATGTATAGCTCAGATTGCTACACGAATCCCACCTCCTCTCCATTGACTCCATCTGCACTTCCCATTACCTCAGGAAAGCAGCCAACTTGTTAAAAGGCTAGTTCCACTCCAGTCACTAATTTTTACCTCCTCATCCAGTCAGGCAGAGGGTAGACACATATGAAAACATGCACGGCCAGATACAAGAACAAATTCTTCCCTGCCATTAGACTATTGAAATTAACAAATTGATTTCCTTGCACTAAAAAAAAACTTTCTCTGTATCACAATAAATTATATATTTGTAATATTTTGTGGTACTCAACAAGATATTATTCCTGCACAGGACTAAATTTCAACTTCACCGGCATCTACAACCTTACCTAAATGTACCTGGACTATTCCTCACAGTCACCTACTAAACATCTATGAAGTCCACAGCAGCCTGGATTCATACTTCTTCCCACCTTGTCTTTTGCAAAGACCCAATCCCTTGGCCTTCACCACATCTGGACAAAGGAAGAGACCAAAGTATCCACTTTTGTCAAGAAACATGGCTTCTCTCCTGTTATCATTGATCAAGCTCTTGCCCACATCTCCATTTCTTGGACTTCAGGTCTCACCAACCTCAAAACAGGAATGGAGTTCCTTTGGGGTTTACTTTCCACCCCTCCAGCATATTCTTAGATGCTGCTGACAACCAAGATCCCACCACCAGCCTCATCTTTCCCTCACTGTCTCTATCCATTTTAGTAGTATCAGTGCCGCTGCAATATCCTGCCTGCTCTTCCCTCCCTCCCATCCTTCCATCCGCAAGGGTCTTGGCTTCAACTGCAGAAAGTGCAAAGCTTGGCCTTACTGTTCCCCTTCACATCTATCCCATGGGAGCATTTTAACTGCATCCCATCCAACCTGCAAGGTTAATTGTTATGTTCAAAAGACATTTAGACAGGTTCAAAGGGCTATGGACCAAATACAGGCAATTGGGATGAGTTTGGTCAGAATAGAAAAGATGGGCTGAAAAACACCTTCCCATCATGTAAAACTACAACAATATCCCCCATGATTTTGGATACCTCCAAGGTCATCCCTCGATCTCCTATTCCAAGGTAAAATGTCCTAGCCTAGCCACCTTCTACGACTCAAGGGGATCACTTTTAACACGAGTTTAGGCTGATTTCAAGTCATCTCTCAAAACGAAGTCCATTCTGGTAAAATCAATTCAAGTTACCCCACCAAGATTCGTAGAACCCTCCATTCTTATGGAGACCAGAACTACATACAGTGAAAGCTTGCTGTGGTCTGTACTCTTCCTCATTTTTCAATGCACGTGAGGTCAGGACTTGTGCAGGAGTCACAAGAGAGTGCAAAGAGGCTTGAACATCAAACTTCTTGGTCTAACACATCGTCCAGAAAGCCCTACACATAAAAATGGTTAAATGGAGAAGCTAGTCTGTTGCTAAAACTATCCACTGCTCTATATTTCAGTAAGGGGCAGAACCTCTTCATGCTCAGTTCATGACTTCACTTTCCTGCTTTTAAATCTTGTTAAAAATCCTTTAAAGTTTTCCTCTGAGGTAGATAATTTCAAGGCAGTATTAATCCAAAAGAGCAACAACTAAATATTCCTCACCTTTCCTCCAATTCCTGTCAGTAATGCAAGTGAATCTGCACCCACTTTCCCATTCACCTCCAGTGGAGTCAAATTAACAATGCAGTTAACGACATAGCACTTAGTTCACTCTGTTGACCACCTACATCAGGATGATGTAACTGATCTTTCTATACTCCCTGCCAGGATATATTCATACAGGCTAGTATGTTAATTGGTCACATGGATGTATTTGGGTAGCATGGGCTGATTGGGCCAGAAGGGCCTGTTACTGTGTTACACCTCAATGAATAAAAATTATTTCAAAATTGTATTTATTGTTATGAACAAAACTAAAATCCCTTTGTTTATCATCTAAGACACAGAAAACAATGCTGTAAACACTAAGCAGAGCAGGCAACATCTTTAAAATTTAGACATATAGCCTGGTAATAGGCCCACTAGTCCATGCCGCCCAATTTACACCCAATTGATCTACACCCCCAGTACATTTTGAATGGTGGGAGGAAACAAGAGCCCCTGTGGAAACCCCACGCAGACATGGGGAGAAAGTACAAACTCCTTACAGACAGCGTGGAATTCGAACCCCGGCCCCGATCGCTGCCGCTGTAAATGCATTGCACTAACCACTGCACCAACTGTGGAAAGACAAACAGAGCTAATGTTTCAGGTCAAATACCTTTCCTCATTATTAATAATTCTCCAATTATAGAGGAATGGAGTTCTGAGAAACCTTTCGATCTGAAACATTAACTGTTTTCTTGTCACAGGTGCCTCCTGGCCTATTGAATATTTCTATTTTAATTTTAAAAAAACTTTCCAGATTTTCCACTTCCTGCCTCTACTTCTGAATTCCATTGTCCACTACGCTAAACTAACCAGTCCTTCAATATGTGCTGCTTTTGTCAAGGATTATGTAGTCCTTTCTGCACACCTTTATAATGGTGTTACATATCCTATATTGTCTCTCCTACCAAATTCAACCTCAATGGTGATTGGCATTGTTAGACCTGAAACCCCTTTACCTCCTGCTAGATAAAAAGACAAATGCAGGACCAGACTAGGTAAAGATCCATGACTAATTCTTGGCAGTTTTCTGAACAAGAGTTTTGCATTGAAAGTAATTCTAGGATGATTGATTTAAAATGAAATGGACAAGCCAGGAACCTCTCCTGCACAGATAGACATCTGTAGTTGCTGAGTATTTCAGCTTTTAGCTTTCAGCTTTAAGTCAAGTCAAGTCACTTTTATTTATTGTTCATACCATGCTCGCACAGTGAAGATGAGATAGCGTTTCTCCAGACCATGGAGCATATTTACATAAATAAAAGTTAGATTAGAAGATAAACACATTAAAATATTAAGACGTCTAAGTAACAGTCCACGGTGCACTATCCACAAATGTTCTGGGAATTCAGGAGCCTGATGGCTTGGGGGGATAAAAAACTGTTGCCAACCTGGTCGTAAGGGCCTGAGTGCTATGGTACCACTTACCAGATGGCAGAAGGGAGAACAGTTTACATGAGGGGTGTGTGGAGACCTTCAAATTGTTTATTGCCTTTCGCCTGCATCGAGTGTTGTCGACGTCCTTCATGGTTGGAGGAGTTTCCCCAATGGTCTTTTCTGCTGACCTCACTCTCCTCTGCAGGGTCTTGTGGTCCGAGGAGGTACAGCTTCCAAACCAGGCGGTGAAGCAGTCCACTTTAAAGACTGGCCACTCACACTTGGGAAGAGCAGAAAAATGTTGTGGTAAACATCAAATATTAATTTAAGCAAACTCAGGAAAGGAAGTTTGGAAAGAAAATTATTTTTTCTATTGCTTCCTTTGGGTGCAATTGCAAACAATTTCACTCTCTGCAAAGAGAAGTGGCAGGTTGTCAGGGTTACAGTTAAAAAGAAATCAGGATCATTATTTTCCATTAATCCCAGGGAACACTGGAGGAGCACTGAGGCCTTAGATCACCTTATATCAAGTTGAGTGTTTATGCATTCCAGTGTGTGCCATCAAAGGAGGACGTGGCTATGTCCATCTCATCTTTACTGGCTCATTTCATTTTACCTGTTCCTTCACCAAACCTTTCCTTCCCCACCCCCCTCCACGGTCTGGTTATTCAGTGTCCATCCAACATCTCGCAGAGGGAATTGCATAAACTAGCAAGACAATAATTCTGAACATCTCATGAGATTGTTTCTGCATATACCTTAAACCTGTGCCTTCCTCCCCATAAACATTTGTCCCTGAACATGCACAAAATGTTTGCTGAACAAAGCAGGGGAGAGATCATTCCTAATCTTAATAGGTTCCTCAACGTTAGATCAAATGGAGTCAAAGAATTAAATAGCAGGGAGGCCTTTCGACCCAACTTGTTCTTGCCAAGCAAGTCACCTATCTGAGTTAGGCCCATTTGCCTTAATTTGGCCCACATCTCTCTATACCTTTCCCATCCACGTACCCATTTAAATGTCATTGTACCAATTTTGATAACTTTCTCTGGCAAATCCTTCCATAAACCCATGACCCTTTGTGTAGAAAAAGTTGCTCCTCGGGTCCCTTTTATATCTTTCTCCTCTCACCTTAAATCTATGCCTTCTGGTTTAAACTCTCCAACCCTGGAGAAAAGACTGGTCATTCACATTATCCATGCCCCTTGTGATTTTACAAAGGTCCATTAGGTCCCCTTCAACCTTGTGCACTCCAGAGAAAAATGTCAACCTACCCAGCCTCTCCTTACAACTCAACTCTCTGACCTTCATTCATCCATTTTTAAAAGAGGCATTCAGCAATTGTAACAGGCCCTTCCAGCCCATGAGCCTGTGCTCCTGCAAATCAGCTAATGTGTGTTTTCATGTTCTTGAGCCTTCTTTTCCAATGAGACCACTCCTAGGAAGCGGATAAACTTACCGGGCATGCAGTACTCCATAAACCATTCACACTGGACCATGATTTACCTGGTTCTTCTGGACATCTTGGATCTAAGATGGGGGTGGGGGAGGACACCCCACCTCCAGTGGTGATGTCACGAGTGACGTGTTATGTACTCACAGGGCAGTGAAATCATAATGGGAATAAAGCACATGCGTGCTCAACGTATAAAGGACTGTGGGAAAATCTGTTGCAGTGGAGTGCTCAGACTGAGGACAAACCCACAGACCAGCTTGTCATTATTCCCTAAATAATAGAATATAACAACTATTTACATAGCATTACATTGTATTAGATATTATAAGTAATCTTGAGATGATTTAAAACACAGATACATGCTGACAGCTCCACCGGCCACCCTGTAACAGCCCCGCCGGCCGCCCTGTGACAGCCCCGCCGGCCGCCCTGTGACAGCTCCACCCGCCGCCCTGCGACAGCTCCACCAGCCAGCCTGTGACAGATCCACTGGCCGCCCTGTGACAGCTCCATCGGCTACCCAGTGACAGCCCCACCGGCTGCCCTGTGGCAGCCCTGCCAGTGGACTTGTGACGGCTCCACTGGTGGCCCTGTGACAGCTCCATCAGCCATCTGTGACAGCTCCACTGGCCGCCCTGTGACAGCCCTACCGGCCACCCTGTGACAGCCCTGCTGGCCACCCACAACAGCTCCACCATCCGCCCTGTGACAGCCCTGCCGGCCATCCTGTGACAGCTCCACTGACCGCCCTGTGACAGCTCCACCGGCTACCCTGTGAAATATTACGGTGCAGTTATATTTCACAGGGCGGCCAGTGGAGCTGTCATCATGTACCTGTGCTTTAAGTTACCTCAAGATTACTTCTAATACTACCAGACTGATGTATGCACGCAGACACTAACATCACTAATGGTACCTGGTAGAGCTGGTTGAGCATTCTCACTGCCTCGACTACTACTGCAATCCCCGATGTCTGCAGATGCTGGCGTTGCAACACTGTGTATATTCAAGAGGGAAATGTTTGTGTGTATTTAGGTTAGTATGGTTCATAGTGTAAAAA
The DNA here is from genome assembly GCF_036971445.1 of Narcine bancroftii. Classification (NCBI taxonomy): domain Eukaryota; kingdom Metazoa; phylum Chordata; class Chondrichthyes; order Torpediniformes; family Narcinidae; genus Narcine; species Narcine bancroftii. The sequence goes on from NC_091478.1 coordinate 99,738,630, forward strand.
ACAAAAAAAAAATTTAAAAAGCATTCGGACACTTCTGATTGAAGGTAGAACAGTCCTATCCCCATGGATGGCTCCTTGTGCGTGTGAAAGCATGCAGTGTCCCAATTAAGAGAGGCCATTCGTGAACAGAAAAAAACGCCATTCCTAACCGGGACACTGAACTGCCAATTTACTGGGATACAAGTGTAAATGGGGCTGGAGGTTTGGACACTATGTGCCATGTGATGGTAGTTTTAAATGGAATATTTCAAAGATAAATGGAGAAGACATTACGGTTCTTTGCCATGTGTTTTTACTTAAAACAAATTGTGTACTATCTCACATGAACACAGCACCCTTGATGATGTAACTCTTCAGCCAGTTCTGGATAACAATACCTCCCTATTCTGCAGTAGAGCAAGCCCAACTGCCTTCTTTGAGATTGATGAAAACTATTCTGGACAACAAAATGAGTTATGTGAAAGATGATGTTGAACACAATTCACACCAAATTCAAAAAAAAGGCATCTCTGCTGAATTCAACAATGACTTTGTATGATCTCCTTCACAACTTCACAACGTAAACCCTCTCTCTGCCGATCAATATCACCAACTAAACAAAGGATTTTACAGCTTCTAAATCAGAAAGATTAAGTGCAGTTTAGCCATGGCTTTGTTATAATCTTTGAAGGTGATGTGAATAGAAATACTAAAGTAACACAGACTCTACTTCTGCACTTTATGTGATGTAGAGAAGGAACAAAAGGATAAAGATCTTGTTATTATGAATGGATGAAAGAACCATTAGCTTGTTGACACCAGAGCATTCAGCTCTTCCCTTCAATGTAACCATTTTCTCCCAGAGTCTCGGCTGAAGCCAAAGACTAAGATATTATTTTGCTTGCTTGTGGCGGGGTCCTAACCTGCAAATGATTAACTGCCTCCAACAACTAATCTTAGAAATGTCAAGAGATGAATGGAAGATAGCAAAAGGTTTCTCTAAATCACTTCCTATTTGTAAACCTGAATTAACAGCCAAATTGTGTTATATCTCACATTCTCTCTCTCTCTCTCCTTTGATTGCTTTTCATTCATTGCATGCAGCTTTGGCTGACATTTGCTCGCCTCCTCTGACTTTATGCATGTGCCATCAGGTCTCTCAGACAGAGTAAGGAACAGATCCTTGACGTCAACGCCACTCACAGTGAGGTTGAAAATAACATCTTTGCACTTTCCTCAAGCAATAATTGACCCATATTCCTTGAACTGCACAATGTTCTTCCCTCTTTTTCCACCTATCTCACTTTCTGTCTAATACCCCATCACCTTTATCCCCCTTCCTCAGTCTCTTACCTTCCCTACACTTTTACCCCCTTGGCATCACCCCTTTTGACTTTGGACCAGTGGTTCTCAAGCCTTTTTCTTTCCACTCACATCCCACATACCCTATGCCATCAGTCCTTTGTGATTAGTAAGGTGGGATGTGAGTGGGTAGGGAAGGTTGAGAATCTCTGCTCTAGGTCCAATTATTACTGAAATATTTTACTTGTGAAAAATTGTCATTGGCCCATTTCCTTTGGAGTTTTGAAACCGTGCACATAATGAGTTAATTAGGGACAATTAAAACAGTGGCTTTCAAACTTTTTCTTTCCACCCACATACCACCTTAAGCAATCCCTTTCTCATCACATAGGGAATGCTTAAAGTGGTATGTGAGTGGGAAAAAAAAGGCTGAGAACCACTGCTTTGGACTCAGTGAAGGACAATTTATTATTGTGCCAGTGACATGAGTTTGAATCCGGTGCTGTCTCCCTGTAATCTCTCTGGCTGCTCCAGTTTCTCCCTATATTTCCGGGGTTATTAGGTTACTTGGTGTCATGGTTGTAATGGGTGTCAAGGCATCGTGGCCCAGAAGGGCCTGCTACCATGCTATATTTCAAAATGAAAATTTAAAAAAGGACCTGACTAAAACGATGACTAGCCATTTATATCTCGGAATGTTGCCTGACCTACCAAGTCCCTTCAGTTGTTCATTGTCGGCTCTAGAAACCAAAGTTCATAGCAGATTTATTCCCGGGCAGGACAGTTGCGGTCAGGAGGATTGAATTGGTCTTCACCAGCAGAAGTCAGCATTTGGATGACTGGGATCAGGTTGTAGGTCATTCACAGGGAGTTGTGTTTCATTGAATAGCTGGCAAATTGCCAATAGTTGTCAGGCTCTTGAAGCTCCAACAGCTAATAACTATTCTGAAACCATCAAAAGATCTATCTGCACCATTGAAACATTACTTTTTTTACACACCAACTGAATTGATGAATATGGTAAATCACTGTTATACTAGGATTGGCTACTGCTGGCTGGGCACGCCTCCTGAGACCGATCCTTCCCCTTGCATACTCCCCAGTCTTTCTGCCGTGATCAGCCAATGAGGTCGGTTGTTGCTCCAGTCCATAGTCAATAAAAGCCCATCAGTTTCACAACCTCAGTCATTTGTGGTAATTGATGGTGCATCAATTTTATTGACTATAAATTTTCAAAGAAAATGGAGCGGTACCTGAAACCAGAGAGACTCTTGTCCTCTGACACCCCGAACATGTTTGAACTCTGGTTACATTGCTTTGAGGACTTCCTGTCAGTGACCACGAATGTTATTAACACAGATGAGGACAAACCAAAACTCCTCTTCTCATGAGTCGACCCCTGGTCTTCCCAATGATCAACAATGCCAGGCAATGTAAGATTGACCCTCTGGTTGAGAGGGTCCACCTCCTTCATGCAAATCCCCAGTACACCTATGTAGACTTCCCAGATGGGCGTGAGGACATGATCTCCATCCAGGATTTGGCACCATTGGGTGCTCCTCCAACTGTGATCGACCACAAACAGACACTGTCCTCTGCCATGCCACCTTGGGGGTCCCTAAATCTGTTACTGACCATATCCGACCCCTGGCAACTGTTGTCACCCATGCTGCACCAGCACCACACTCCCTCCTCCCTCCCACCCCCCCAGAAAAATGTACCTGGTAACAATAGATTAGTTAGGCAACCTGCCCAGGGTGCCACGGCAGCACCCCAACCATTACCACGTTGTTCGCTGCAGACCCCCAGACAGTATTGATCTGTAAAATATGTGTATATATTTGCTTTTTTTCCCCTCTGTCTCTCTCTCTCACCACGCAGGACTCTTCTTAAAAAGGAGGGGTGGAATGGTAAACCACAGTAATGCTGTGATTGGCTACTGCTGGCTGGACACACCTTCTGAGACCGATCCTACCCATGACCTCTTTGCGTGCTCCCCAGTCTCCTGCTGTGATCAGTTGATGAGGTCGGTTGCTGCTTCAGTCCATAGTCAATAAAAGCCCATCAGTTTCACAATCTCAGTCTTTTGTGGTAATTGATGGTGCATCAAAGAATATTTATTTAACTATGCTTTTTCTATTTATTATCTCTTTTTCTGTCTGATGGTTATATTTGTGGGTACATTTTACACACCTGTGTGGCTGCAGCACATTAAAAAAAATGTATGTATCTGTATATTGTATATGACAATATACTCTCATACTCAGATGAATAGACTCTTGGGACAGATATGAAAAAACAATGGGTTCAGAGAGAACCATATTCTAATACTGTCCATTAAGATTCCTGTAATTTCATACTTCACAACAATATTAGGAATTCTAGATTGTTGTCAATTATAAAAAAAAAGCTCCAGTCAAGACTTCATCACAGCTGATGTTAACTATATTACTGGCCCATTTCCAGGATAGAGGAGAGGGGGAGAGACACGGTTAGTGTAGCGGTCAGCGCAACATTATTACAGCACCCATGACCTGGGATTGAATCCGGCACTGTCTGTGAGGAACTTATACATTCTCACCGTTTCGGCGTGGATTTCCTCCAGGTTCCTCCAACCATTCAAAAATGTACGGAAGTTATCGGTTAATTTGTAAATTTGGGGGAATGGGCTTGTGGGCCTGTTACCATGCTGTATGTCTAAAATATAAAACTCCATTCACATTATCTTGGTTATCGACCAATTGATGGCAGTTTTGCCTTTAAATGATGCATCTATGTGCTCAAATCCCAACTGAGTTTAATGATCAAAGCTGGTGTTTATACAATTGAGGGAACCATTATTTGGATGAAATTTTAAACCATCCTCTCTTTCAGATGTGCATCAATGATCTGAATGAAGGCATACAGAGCATAATTTAGATAAGTAAAAGATTTCACTTAAAGGATCTTTCAGCACTATTTGGAGTAAAAGCACATGAATTTCCCCACTGATTCTGCAGCCAGCAAACAACATTTTCACTTATCACATTGTTGGTTTGGCTGGACCTTGTTGTTCACTAACTTCCTACCACATTTCTTTCATACAAAGTGACTGAAATGCATTGATTGCAAAGGAATTTCATGATTGTGAACCATGTTCCTGTGACAACTACAAACTTCACAGGACCATAAGCAACAAGAGCAGGTGTAGGCCATCTGGCCCATCGAGCCTGCTCCACTATTGAACAAGATCGTGGCTGATCTGGCCATGGGCTCAGCTCCACTTATCTGCTGGTTCCCCATAACCCTTAACCCATTTATTCTTCAAAAATCGGTGTCTTAAGTACATCCAATGATTCCTCTACCACTTCCTGGAGCAGAGAATCCCACAACTTTCTGAATAAGTTGTTCCTCCTTGTCTCTCTTAAATCTACTCCACTAAATCTTGAGGTTATGTTCCCAGGGCCTGGTCTCACCAATGTCAGTGAAATAATCTTCTTATTTCTCTCTTATATACTGTTTCATGTGTGTCAGGATATAGATATGTTTTTGTGAGGTTCATTGGGGGACGTTTTTTAGTGTAGCTCACATACAAACACTTTAAAACAGATCTTATTTAAAATAGTGGGGCTCTAACAGCCTTTGCAGAAGCTTTGGAGAGTGCCCAAAAGACTTCATTAATGGATTGTTGTTTACAAAAAGGCAACAGATGAAGGAACTTGCTGGAGCTGCATTCTGCCTGGAGTGGAACTTGCTGTTCTAAGAGGGTCATGTGGTTTTGCAAGCAGAGAGAGTCAAAACAGGCTTTCTGTCTGAGAGAGAGAGAGAGAGAGAGAGAGAGAGAGAGATCAGTTCTACTGCTTTACAGTCAGCAACAGGGATTGGAACAGGACAAGCTGGCAAGCTTGTGGAAACCCCATTTGGAAGATGGGTTGGCGAGTGCTTAGTTCAACCTGGTCAAATCCCTTGTGGTTCATCCAAGAAGAGAGGACTGACTGTTCAATGTTTCATTTGAAATAGGAGAAACAAAAAGGAACTCTGTGGTGACCTGAAAGAAAGAGGTTATCATCTGGAGAACCCTGAGGGGGCAAGTTTCTTTGACAAGACACTGAAGTTGCCGATTAAAAAGGAATCAGTTGTGGGTGTCCTGGAACAACAAATCTCTCTCTGAAAACCTACAAGAACCTTCTTGAGCAGTAACCATTTACCTTTCAAGTACCAAAGCCTGGTGAACTATACAAATGTTAAATTCTGTGCACAGTACAAGAATTGCCTGCAACCAGTGAACTTGGAGGAATGAGAATTGAGATTGGACTGTGAATCAAAGAACTTTTCTGAACATACACACACATCACATACACGTGCGCTTAGAATCAGAAAGGGGATTAAGTTAGGTTAGTTAAGTCAATAGCGATAAATTAAAGTGTGATTCTGTTTTCATGTTTAAAGATAATTAAAAGTAACTTATGTGTAAGTAACCATTTGTCTTGGTGAATATCCATTGCTGCTGGATTTTGGGGTCCTCTGGGCTCGTAACACATATCATGATCTTACCTTATCCTTCTAAACTCCAAAGAACAATCTCTCTTCGTAGACTAATAACCTTATTAAGTAATCTTTCTTTTTCAATCTTTTTATTGATTTTATAATAATAAAACATGTAAACACATAGAAATGCAGAAAGTCACAACACTTTATACAAAGCTATTATAATCAGTGCCCATGTCATGAATTACTTCTAAACACTGAATTAAAGAATGATATGAAATATTTTAACTATCCCACTACCTCGTTTGGAGTTGTATGGCAAGCAAATTAATGCTTCAGAGAAAGAAAGCGCAAAAAAAAGAACATAGAATTATCATCAAAACTGTTATTGTTCCTAGAAATTCTGAAAATAGATTCAGAAAGCAGGAGGAACAAAATCATTAAGAGAATCAACCCAATGAACCTCCTCTTCAGAGTCACTTTATTGACATTTCCATACTGAAAGCATAAAAATGAAACAGTATTTCTCCGAAACAATGCCCATAAACTCGAGACAAGGCCCGACCAATAACAATCTAACAAACAAGACTAACCCCATTCAGCCAACTATAGAAGCCACTGCGAATCTATGGCTGCCGTCACTGTCTCTAATGTCAGTATATTCCTCCTCTACCACAGTGGTTGTCGACCTTTTTCTTTCCACTCACATGCCACGTTAAGTATTCCCTATGCCACAGGTGCTCTGTGAGTAGTAAGGGTCTGCTTAAGGTGGTATGTGGGCGTAAAGAAGTTTAAAAACCACTGTTTTAATCGTCCCTCATTGACTTATTATGTGCACGGTTTCAAAACTCCAAAGGCAATGGGCCAATGACAATTTTTCTCAAGCAAAATATTTCAGTAACAATTGGATCTAGAGCAGTGATTCTCAACGTTCCCTTCCCACCCACATCCCATCTTAAGAAATCACAGAGCACCGATGGCACAGGGATTACCTAATCAGGGATATGAATGGAAAGAAAAAGTTGAGAACCACTGCTAAGAGGACCATTAGTCTTCCATAGTCTTCATAATGGAAGAAAAACCAAATTATCTAAATGCAAAAAATATAGCCACTTGAGCAACTAGACATAAGGAAGAGAGATAGCCCCTTAACAAGGAACTAAAGTAACAAAAAATAAACTGAGCATGGTCAACACTTGTAATTTTAATGACACAGCACGAAAGGAGGGGCTTCCATCCCATGAAGCCCAATTACAACCAATTAACCCACCAATCCCGTATGTTTCGGAGAGTGGGAGGAAACTGGAGCACAGAGAGAAATCTACACAGGTCACGGGGTCACCGGGATTCAAACCCAGGTCGCTGGCATTGTTTCGATGTGAATGAAAAATGAGATAGACCAGGGGTGTCAAACTCAAATTCACGGAGGGCCAAAATTAAAAACTTGGACTAAGTCGAGGGCCGAACTAAATATTTATTGAAAATTTTCAACAACATCTGCATGTTTTCTCTTCTTTCAACATATGTAATGTTAAACTTTTTCTTATTAAAATAAATGTTTAATAATAGTTTTGGATAAACTCTTTCCAGAAGCATTAACAAATGAGAAATAAAATATTCAATAAATAATATTTCTCTATAGAGGATTTGTCAAATGTTGCTAGTGTGCTGTCGAATAGTAAAATCTGAGGGCTATTGAGAATGTGGGAGAATAACATGATTCCTGAAACAATCAAATGGGTGACTGATTGTGGGCATGAACTCTAGCAGGGTTATTTGCCATGCCCTTTTTCCATTGGTACAGATATTCTTTGATTTACACACTTTTCAAGTTTTATGCCTAATGAGCTTGTATCCAGGTGGAGGACCATTTTTAACCAGGAATATATTTATCACTGTGACATGAAACTATTGGAAGATCGTTTTATCCTGAGATTAAAGTTCATAATCCTTACTCACTCCTGTGTGCGGGAGGGCGGGTTTGCGGGCGATCGGGTTGGACAACGACAGTGCGGGGGCATCGGCTCTCGCTGCAGGGCGGCATCTCGGCGGATCAGCGGCCCCGTCACCGTGAGTCGCGGGTCGGCCTGCGGCAGGGAGGGGGAGTGGGCAACGGTCCTGGCAAGGACCGGGCGCTGGGAAGCAGCCTTGGCTTCCCCTGACACTGGCCAGGTCCCAAAACCAGAGTCCACGTTGAGTCCCTGCAACGTAAACAGAGGAGGTGGGGGCGATTAGCGGGCTGACGCCAATGCATTCTGGGATTTGTTGTATTACTGTGCATGCGCTATACTGGCGCGGTGGCCAGCGGGCCACCTCTAATACATTTTTGAAATGATCTTGCGGGCCAAATATAATTATATCGCGGGCCAAATTTGGCCCACGGGCCAGAGTTTGACATGTGTGATATAGACCAACATGATCTCAGCATACCGAGAGCTTGAAGAATAAATGGAAAATAAACAGATATCGAAGTATCTCCATATATTTGGCCCTTCACGTTACATATCTCTTATCTTGCATCTATAGCTCATCATTATTGGCAAAAGAGATAGGTTCAATATGGAGAATGATGGCACTGGAGAATTGTTCTTGTGTCTTTTTATAGATCACAGCTTGGAAACCTCCAACCTTACCTCCTTCTAGTCATTTTCCGTCCCCTCCCCCTGCATCCTCTCACCCTCCCCACCTCAAAAAATCCTACTAGCTCTCAGATATCATCTGACATTTGTCCTGATTACCTGCAAGCATTCATTGACTCTCTGGTGGTCTGCAAACCTGCAGAGACACACATCGCAGAGAGCAGCCTTTAAAAGCCAAAGAGGCTGATTGAATTGCTGAGGAGCCCATTGTTTCCTCTCCCATCCTCTTACATGAGCTTCAGGCTAAAAGCACAGTGCCAAAGGAACTCAGCAGGTCTCACAGCATACTTTATATAGTAAAGATATATAACCAATGTTTCGGGCCCTAGCCCTTCATCGAGGTAAAAGTAAAATGTAAATGTATAATCATACATAGGGAGGTGCCTGAACAAATTGGCAGGGGTTGGTGGGGAGGGGTGGGGGGGGGGGTGAATCTCTGCTGAGCTGTCAGTTTTCCCTTCAGCTAGCCTTGCCTTACTAACATTGGCTGTGCATTATTTCTATCATTAAAGACACTCCCCTTGGATATAACTGTGTATGCACCTATTGTCTTTCATTATTGTACCATGAGTTTATGGTAATAAAAGCCAAGATTATTGTTTGACCACATCGTCTTTGTCTACTTCATCAACTGGCACTCTAGGGGGGTGAGGTGAAAACCTTGTTTCCCTGCTTCTTGAATATGACTAAGATCCTCAGGTATAACTTTACCAAAAATAGAGTTCATTCACTATTAATTATTTACAAAAACCATTCAAAGTCTCTTCCCAACTTTAGTTTTGTATCCAATCATTTCCATCATTGTACATTGTGACATTCATTTCTATCTACACCATTACCTCCACTGTTGCACTTTGTCACTTCTCCCCCTCTGTTGTTTGAGGGGCTTCCCCTCAGTCACAGTCCATCAATGCCCAGTAACTGAAGAACTCTAGTGTGTGGTCCTTTCCCACAGCGCCCTCACGTTGGCTGCACCAAACTTCAATGCGTCCCTCAGCATGTACTCCTGCAGCCTGGAAAGTGCCAGACGACAGCATTCCCAATCTGATTTCTCCATGTGCTGAAAGACCGATAGGTTTCAGGAAGACCAAAGTGGGACTTTTACTGAGCTGATGGTCTTCCAGCAGCTCTGGACATCTGACTCTGTATGTGTTCACCCCCCAACTGCCCATAAATCAGAGAGTTCTCTGTCACACACTGCTGCAAGGGATGAACCATACCAAGGACCATTGGATCCTTCTCCATATACTCTTAACAAATCTGTATTCTGCAAAGAGGTGGGTGACTGTCTCCTCCCCTCCTCAGTCATCCTGTGCATTGTAGGTGATGTTCTAGTGTACAGTAAGGATCTGACTGGGAGGGATTCTCTCAATCCTACCTATTGTCAGAATGAGACCAACCCCATACATTTGAGGAAATCACATTATATTCTTCTTGGACAACATTAAACCTCGCAGCATGGATTTTAACATTTAGTAAGATTGATTTCTCCATCCCCATCTAGTTTCAATGTTAGAATCTTTTTTTACCTACTATGTTCTCCCCTCTTTTTCTGCCCTCCATGGTCTCTCATTCTCTCCTCATGTTTCTGCTACTTTTGTTCAATATCTCATCACCTCTTGACCCCTCCCCAGCTCCTTTCCCCCTTTATACATGCAATATCACCCTCTCTTTACTGAAATCTCCACAAAGGGTTCTGACCAAAACACTGACCTGGCCTGTTAAGTTCCTCCAGCATCTGCAGTCCTTGCATTTCTATATGCAATGGCACCCAGACATATCTAACCCAGATGTAACATATCACCACTGCTGGGTCAGGAAATTATTTCCATTTTCCTGGAACACATGCTGTGTAAAAAGGTCAGAACAGGAACGAGGGGGCCACCTCCTAGACCCCTAGTAAATTTCCCGGCACGCCTGCGGTCTAAAGTTAGCTGCAGGCATTCCGTGAACAACGGGCTAATGAATAGCACATATCGATGACATGGTTGCAAGTCCTTAATTACCTCACTTTCGGTATGCTGTCTAAACCAATGTAAGGAAACAAATATTTTGAGTTTTGGTTGTTCGAGTGTAATGACCAATGCCGAGATGTCAGACATTCTTCAGACTGGTAAAATCACACAAATTCTATCTAAAAAAGAGAAAAAGAGGAACTCCAAACCAATTCCATTAACTCCTGACTTTCAAACGCATGCTCTCCTCCAAGGGAATTATACAATAACTCCTGGCCTTGCTAGTGACGCCCACAATGGTTGAATAAATAATAAAAGAATTAGTTTTCACTAAATTAAAAGTCGTAGGAAAGCTATTGTGATCATTAATCCAGTCTGGAGTCTAACTCATCACCTCTGTCAGTTTTTCAATGTACCTCCACGGTCCAATTAGCAAGGCATTTAAATGCAAATGAGGTGATATGCTTCTGCATTGAAAGAATTTAAAGATTACACCCTTCTCATCTGAACACAGCTATTGAAACACTGCTGAGGAATTGAGAGCAAATCCATGCAGCCATCTGCTAAACTCTAGATCTTCAACCTAATCAAGAAGCAAAATGTGATCAAACTTTCAACTTCTGCTTCGTAAGAGAGATGCCCAAGACTGTGAAAATCATCTGTATGCTTACATCATCCACTCTGTTTGAATTACTGGGTTCCCACACATATCCGTCAGTATGCTTCTTGATCATTACATTAAGAGCTTGAATAAACCCTGTCCTTCAACTCATTCCTGTCAGTGAACCCTGCCCTTAAACCCACTCCTATGTCAGTGAATTCTGACCTTAAACCATTCCTGTCTGTCAGTGAACCCTGCCCTTAAACCCACTCCTATGTCAGTGAACTCTGACCTTAAACCCATTCCTGTCTGTTAGTGAACCCTGCCCTTAAACCCACTCCTATGTTAGTGAACCCTGACCTTAAACCCATTCCTGTCTGTCAGTGAACCCTGCCCTTAAACCCACTCCTATGTCAGTGAACTCTGACCTTAAACCCATTCCTGTCTGTCAGTGAACCCTGCCCTTAAACCCACTCCTATGTCAGTGAACCCTGACCTTAAACCCATTCCTGTCTGTCAGTGAACCCTGCCCTTAAACCCACTCCTATGTCAGTGAACTCTGACCTTAAACCCATTCCTGTCTGTCAGTGAACCCTGCCCTTAAACCCACTCCTATGTCAGTGAACCCTGACCTTAAACCCATTCCTGTCTGTCAGTGAACCCTGACTTTGAGGGCTGGTATTCATCAAACCCACTTCTACCTATATGAATCGGTGCTGTCCATTGAACCCACGCTTGGGTATAAGATTTTACTTGTACAATTTACTTTTACAGGTGCACCATAAAAAGCAGACCGACTACATATGTCATAGTGTGGGACAGGACTTGCTCTGTTCAAGACTGGAAGAAGCTGCAGAGAGTAGTGAATGCAGTTCACAACATCACACAAACTCCCCTTTCCTCAATAGACTTGATTTATATTTCCCACTGCCCAGCAAAGACAGCAAAAATACTGAAGGACCCATCCCACCCCAACTCCATTGTCTTCTTCCCCCTCCCATCAGAGAGAAGGCTCATGAGTATGAAAGTTCGCACCAAATGTTTCTTCCATGTACCTCCCTAAATGTCTCAATTGTTTTTTCCAGACATGCAGCACAGTTACAGATCATTTCGGCCCTTGAGTCCATGTTGCCCAATTACAGTGAAACCTCGTTAGAGCGTGATTCGTTAATCCACAGAATTGCTTATAGCGAGAGTGTCTGTGGACCCCAAACATTGATTTTAGGAGCCCAGACTAACAGTGGTTAACAGCCACAAACTCAAAAATGGACTCATGACTCATTTACAAGGTGTGATTGTTAATATGTGGAGTTTAAAGGCCTTATTATGGGGTTTCAGTCACAGTATTCCGTTTTCCTGCTTCCTGAATCATGACGTATATGCATTTGTTCCGCCACTCGGCTGTAACGTGGTATAAAATCTTGGATGCTAACTACTGCGTTCTAACGAGGTTTTACTGTACACTCAATGGTACGATTCAAACTTTACATTTGTCTTTAGCACTTCATTCCACTTAACCAACTCCTTCAATGTAAAAAAAAGGTGTCTTTTAAATATTTCCCCTTTCACCTTAGATCTCTTTTGGACTCCATTTCCTGGAAGTCAATGCCCCTCACACTTATATATACTTCTATGAACTCGCCCCGTTCCATATCCCTCCAATCTTTCCATTTCATGTTCTTGTCTAAATCTCTCTCAAACGTTACCTTCGTTCCCACCTCTAGCAGCTCATTCCACAGTCCCACCAGCATTTGCAGGGAAAAGATTTCCCTTAGGTTCCTCATACATCTTCCCCCCACACCACTCCCCCCCCACCCCCCCACCCCGCACCCTCACATTGAATCCATTTTCTCTAGTTTTGGACTCTCTTACCTTGGGGAAAATACTGTGATAACTTACTTTATGCCCCTTGTGATGTCACTCACCTGGATAAGATCCATCCTTAGCCTCCTATTGTCCAGGAAGAAATGTCCACATCCATCATATCTCTCCTTATTACTTACCTGGCCACAAGCTCATGAATCTCTTCTGCATCCTATTCAGCTTAATGGTTTATTTCTATAGACAGGCAAACAGAATGGCACATAATAAAATACATGCACTTCTAACATTGTGATGTTTCCAGTTGTGTTCTCACTAAACCAAAGAGAAACAATTTAGGGCTGGTGGATTCAGGTGTACGTGATATTATATTGAGCAGGAGGTCTTAATTCCTGCCTAAAAATCTCTCGGCTTTGAAACTTTTAATAATACAAGTTTATTATCATCCAATTGAACCTGTAAATCATGAAAATTCTGTCGACACTGGTTGAAGTAAAAACACAAAATGCTGGAGAAGCTCAGCAGGTCGGACAGTGTCCTTAACACAGCAAAGGGAAAGATACAGAACCACCGTTTGAACTTAAGCCCCTCATCAAGGTACAAGAGTCTGCAGGCAGGCAGCCAAACAATAGGGTAGGGGGGGTGGCAAATCCAAGAGATGGTAGGTGGATGAGGGGGAGGAGGGTACAGCAGCAATGAGGGGGAGGAAGGATGGCCAGTTAAGGGGGAAGGGAGGGGAGAACTGGAAAAACTGGAAAGGTGGAGGAGAAAGAAAGGGCGAGCAGGTTTAGCAGAAAGTACAGAAATCAATGTGTAACGAGATAGATGATACTCTGAGATTTGTGGGGAGCAGAGGTCTTCAGGTAAATCTAGGATAAGGCAGGAAATAAGGGTTTATATCGGGACTGACGGGGTCAGAGCCAAGAGGAGGGGTCGGCTCTCTAATCTACACACAGATAGTGAATTCCAGTTCACTGCACAATGTTATTACCACTTGGCTGGAGATTGTCCAGATAGGAAATAAGGTGTTGTTCCTCCAATCTGCAGGTGATCAGGGCAGGATAGTGCAAAAGGCCGTGGACTGACATGTGAGTCTGGGAGTTTGGCTCGGAATTGAAATGGTTGGCTACTGGGAGGATGCTGTGGTTGCGGATGGAGAGGAGGTGCTCAGCGAAACGATCTACCAATCTGCGACCGGTCTCTATGATGTAGAGAACGCCACAAAGGGAGCACTGGATGTAATAAATGAATCCTGCGGATATACAATTCAATCAGTCTCTTTGGGGTCTCGGACCAAGGTGAGGGAGGAGGTGTGGCTACAAGTGTTGCACCTCCTGCAGCCACAGGGGAAGGTGCTGGGGTGGGAGGGGAGAATAAGTGGGGAGGAATGAGTGCACAAGGGAGTCACAGATGAAGACCAAGAGGGGAGGAGAAGGTGGTGGGATCCTGTAGCAAGTGCCAGAAATTCCGGCAGATAATGATTCACCATTTTGGAGGGTGAAAGGGCAAGTTGGTCTGGAGCAAAATGGAACAAAGAAGGTTGAAAAAGGAAGAAAATGGATTAATGGGCAGGAAGGAATGGAATGAATACCATTGAGGAGATACTGGCAACAAAGTGTTGAGTGTGTAACGCAGAAGATTTTGGCCTGTGGCCTAAACTGGTATTTAAATAATTTGGCTACTCTCTGTGTAACATCAACCTGCAAGTTCTTATGTTTAAATGTATTTATTTAGTTGCATCAATCATTTAAAGCTCCAATGAAGTTCATTTTATTGCTGAAAGGAAAATTAAATTAGTGCTGAGCGAGGAGAATGAAGAATAGTTTCCTCCATCTCGCATTATCTGACTAATCAATTTTGCAAAGAGCACATTTCTTTGTGAATGGACTCTTATTCATGAACTAGATTGAAAACTGCATTTATGGCTCTGCAGGCATGAATAATTTAAGATTCCGGTGCATTTTTGAAAACACTAAATGCTGGCAATTGGATCTCTTCTCATTTTTAACAAATTGTACATTAGTTTGTGGATTGCATGCTATTTGGCAAGATACAATTGCCAGGTTACAAATGGTCAAGTCTGTATCTTCTTAAACGATTTGATTGCTGGATAAACTACCAACTACAACAAATCAAAGGTGTATTTTGAGAAACAAACAGGAAAGATTTAAATATAAAAACTCCTTAAAGCAATTTTCACCAATTGCAATTTCACATAGACACAATGCATCATTTATTTTCTTGTCTTAAATCAAATATACACGTTAAAAACCAATATTTTCACATCCTGAGAAATGGACTCTTACAACACAGGAATAGGTCCTTTGGTCCAAAGCTATGGTTCTCGACCTTTATCGTTTTTACTCACGTACCACTTTAAGTAATCCCGATGCCATTGGCGCTCTGTGGGATTGCTTAAGGTGGTATGTGAGTGGGAAGGGAAGGTTGAGAATCACTTTTCTCGACCCAATTGCTACTGAAAAATTGTCATTGGCCCATTTCCTTTGGAGACATGAAACCATGCACATAATGAATCAATTAGGTACAATTAAAACAGTGGTTTTGAAACTTTTTCTTTCCACACACATACCTCCTTAAGCAATCCCTTATTAATCACTGATGGCATTGGAAATACTTTAAATGGTATGTGCATGGAAAGAATCTAGCACTCTCTTACACCAATCCTGTATTAATTCTCTCCACATTCCCACCATCCCCGACATGCAGAATATACCTGCACGCCGACATTATGGTCAATTTACAGGGCCCAATTTTCCAACTAACCATCACATCTTTGGCATAAATAATGTGATTACAGATAGTTAAAGGTCAGATAATCATAGTCTTTCTCGCAGGACAGAGTAATCTAAAACTAGAAGGCTTAGATTCAAAGTGAGAGGAGAAAGATTTAAAGGGACCTGAGGGGTACCTTGTTCACAGCAAAGTTGGTGGGGACATGGAATGAGCTGCCAAAGAAAGATTTAGAATTTTAGGAACAATTCTAAAGTTTAAAAGACACTTAGATACGTAGATGGATAGGAAACTTGAGAGGGATATAAGTAAATGGGACCAGCAGGACGTTGGGTCGAAGGAGCTGTTTCTGTGCTGTAAAACCCTCTGCCTCTAAAGCCGCTTTCAGGTGGCCAGAATACCTGACTGTAAAGCCACCTATTCTACCCCAATGCAGCTGTTGGGTGGCCACCTGAAAGTGGAGAACCTGGCCAGGAGGAGCATTTACCTAACCCACCTGTAGCTATATTCTCCAGCTCAGAGAATCCCCCGTTGCACCTGAAAGCAGCAAGGCAAAGCAAGTGCCTAGCAGGGGGCAGGTTGATGACAGTCAGCTGGCGACCCAACTCCCCGCTGCCTGGAAGTCCCTTGGTGAGGGACTAAAGGGCTGGGATGGTCGGCGCAGCTGGTGCGGCCGGCGCGGGACTACGGGGCTGGAGCGGCCATCGTTGGACGTCAGGGCTGGGGCGGCAAGCTGTCAGACGACTGCCCCTGCCCAGACTCAGGATCCGGCGTTTGCTCCGCGGCACCTTTCCTCGCTGCAAACCTTTCAGGTGCAGAACACTGCCTTCAGTGCTGACACCTAAATGTTCCTTCGCAGACACCTGCAGCCGGCTGCAGAGCCGCATTCTCCCAGCGATTCCACCTGAAAGCGGCTTAAGACGGGGGAGGAAACCATAGCACAAGGAGAAAGCCCATGCAGTGAGAAGGAGAGGGTGCAAACTCCACACAGATAGTGCTGATGTTTAGGATTGAACCCGGATCGCTGGAACTTTGAGGCAATAACTCTACCACCTGTGCCTTTGTGTAGCCCATGTGTAAGTGAATATCTCAAAAGATGAAGCATCTTGAAAGAGTAAATTAGGAGAAATATATTCATTATCAAGTGAGAAAAAATGCTGACTGATAAATCACTTCTAAAGTGAGGACATATTAGTGTAGATTTCCTGACTGACAAGCTACCAATGGTCAGAAAGTTTCCTCCATGGTGCAACTTCCACTGATGGCCCAGCTCCCATCTTATTGGTGTGGTGTCCGGATACTCGGTACAAGGCAGTAATACCAAGTGGTGCCGTTTATCAAGATGTCCATTGAGCGCAAAGCTCTGCAAAACATAGTGGGCGCAGCCCAGGACATCACAGGCAAAACCCTCTCCACCATTGGTGAATATCTACAGGGAACACCGCCGTCAGAGAGCAGCAGCAATCATCAAGGATCCACATCACCCAGCACACGCTCTGTTCTTGCTGCAACCATTAGGAAGGAAGTGTAGGGGCCTACAAGACTCGCACCACCAGGTTCAGGAACAGCTGCGCCACCTCCGCCATCAGACTCCTCAGCAACAAACTCAGTCAGGGACTCGTTTAAGGACTCCTTCATTTCCACTTTATTTTTTTCTCTCTCTCTGTATTGCAGAGTCAGTTTGTTTACATTTCTTTATTTGTTTGCTTGTGTACGTATCTTCTTGAGTATAGTTTTTTGCACTACCAAGAAGTGGTAATTCTGCCTGGCCCACAGGAAGAAGAATCTCAGGGTTGTGTGTGATGTCATGTATGTGCTCTGACAATCAATCTGAACTTTGAACTTTGATGTAAATGTTGGCCCACATTGCACAGTTGTCCCAGTTGTGCAGCTTCCACCTAACAGCACCAGAGAATAGGTTCGATCTTGACATCAGCTGTTCTATGTGTGGAGTCCTCCCTGTGACTGTGTGGGTTTCCTCCCCCCCCCTTCAAAACCATACAGGATTTGTAGGTTCGTATGTGTGTTTGGGCAGCCCAAGGGATGGAAGGGCCTGTTACCATGCTGTATTTCTAAATTAAGTTTAAATAAATTAAATCCCTAAGGTGTGCGTGTCAGTAAGTTCATTGGTCACAATAAAATTGCCCCTAGTGTGCAGGGGAGGAGGATTGCTGGGAACTTGCGGAGATTTTTTTAAAAAGGCATTAATGTAGGATTAATGTGGGTGAGTGGTTAAAGGTTAATGGAAGCATGATGGGCTGAAGGGACTGTTTAAATGTTGTACCTCTCTATGTTCCTATGAGAATTTGAAAAACTCCACAGAACTCAACTGCATCTCTTCAAAGTGGCATCATGGAATGTGTAGTTCATGCCCCAAAGAGAGCAGAGATGCCCTTGGTTTAATGTCTCATCTGCACAGTCCCTTGGTGTGGAGTCAGTTTTCTGGGATTTGAGCAGGACTTTAGGATGTCTATGTAACCCATACTAATGAAATATAGATCACGTTTTGCTACATTACTTTCATTCAGTGATAGGTTTAAACCTGAGTCTCATCCATAATTAGATATTGATGTGTTTTTCTTTCCTTTCCTTACAGCAGTCAATCTCCTGTGGAGTTTCTCTCAGTGAGCCCAGACCAAATGCAATCTTCTTGTGAAGCAAAGTTACTGATTGGGGATAATTGGAGAAGAATGTGCAACCATAATTCAGTGTTCATTTTAAAACACCTGCGTTCTACCCTGCAGCACGGGATGTCTGAGGGGCGAGTTCATAGAAGTATATATAAGTGATATGTTTATTAGGAGTTTATTAGAAGTTTACCCAGTGCTTTTCCCACAGCCAGCAGAGTAAGGAGGAAACAATTATCACTTACATGGCCGGCACATTTCGCGTGGCAGTTAGCCAGCGTTGTCTGTGAGGAGTTCGTCTGTTCTCCCCAAGTCTGTGTGGGCTTCCTTCAGATGCTCCAGTTTCCTCTAACCATTCAAAACTTACCGGGGTTGTAGGTCATTTGGGTGTAATTGGGCAGCCTGGGATTGTGGGTCGAAACGGCTGAATGTCTAAATTTTTTCTTAATTAAAAATTAAACGATCTGCTCCAGGTTTCAACTGGGGATTACTTTAATTACAAACCGAAGATATGTTTTGTTGATTTTCGCCTCAAACTTGCCTTTTACATTGCCTTTCCCCTGATTCCCAACCATGTTCTCAGTTCTTAGTCTCACCAACACCAATTATTCTTTTTCCTCTCACTCTCTCTCTCTTTATCCCTTCTCTCTGCTTCATAACCCTCTGTTCTTTAATCCCAGATATTTTCTCTAATTCTCATATCCTTCTCTTTCATTTTCTTTACTCGCTCCCTCCCCCCCCCTTACTCACATTTACCAAACACAAAGTAAATGCCACAACTGTGCAGATCATCTCCCCTCTTGCACAGGTCCCCTTTTTGAAAAAAATAAACAGCTTCATAAAGTTCTGCAGCCAAGCTTTTAAAATTTGTTCCTTTTGTTCCAACTGATTAGAAAGAAGAGCAATTTCTGCTGAAGGTAGTTAAATAGAATGAAGACTTCAATGGACTAATTCTCAATGGTGCATTGAATATGGTCCATAGTATGGCCAAAGGTACAAATTCTGAACCACTTTATGGAAGGATGGTGAAACAATTAAGAAAGATATAACATTTTAATTTTATATTTTAATTATATATGCTATACCATCCCATGAATAAGCATGACATATTCTGATTGTCTTCACAGGAAACATACCACACATATCTATAGAGATGAATTGACCAGATAACAGAAGTCTGCACATGCTAGAATCTGGAGAATAAAACAAACTGGAGGAACTCAGTAGGTCAGGCAGCATTCACAGAGGGAAATGGGCCCAACATTTCGGGTCAATGGCATGGAGGTGAGTTAGGTTGTGCTGAGGATCTGACTGGGATATTTGCCAGGCGCGCCACTCTCCCAATTTGTCTCCCTATCCCTGCCTAGCAAGAGTCTCTATCTTTATTAGTGTTAAGTACATTAGTAAGGCTTGATCTGTAAACTTGGGTGGGGGGGTGGGGGTTAATTATGGTTGTCATAGTGGTTAGTGGAACACTGATACAGTTCCAGCGAGTGGCGTTCAAATTAAAATTTTGGAAGTTATGGGAGTCGCTTGATTAAATTGAGCTTTACATAATTAAAGATTAAATTACTGATTTTTCCTCAAATTACTTTACATTTTGCACTGTCCTTTTGTCTTTTAGATGGTGTATTCTATATGCAGGTGTATTAGTTGGGATCGGCTTCAGTCAACTGGAAAATCCACATTAATGGGGATTTTACTCTAGCAGAAATTAAATTGCAATAATGTTCCGATGTGTCACAACAAACCAATTACTGGAGAACTCAGCGTGTCTCACCTGCTCATGTAGGTGAGGAAGTGGGGGCTATGTGGTGGGGGTTGGAAGAATGAATGATCAATTCTTTGGGCCATTACCATCAATTACGAGAAGGGTAACTCGCACACCTTGAGGAGGCTGGATGTCAATGGTAACCTGGAGAGCCTCTGGATATGGCTCGTGTCTCTATAAAACCCAGTGCAAAAGCAACTAACTCATACCCCAATCTGTCCCACATATATTGAAAGAAATTAGGTAAAGGAAGAGTTAGATAAATTAAATTGCATTAAAAATCGGGGGAAAACAATCCAGTGGCACAGCCTCAAGTAGACAAGACGGCGATAAACCAGGTGATAATGAATAGATCCTCAGCCATTTGTTTTATGCTCCAGAATACAGCACCTTCAGTCTCTTGAGTCTCTGATTATCCATTGAGTGAAACCTGAAAATCTGTAGATGCTGCGATTGTAGTAAAGCTACACAGAAATGCTGGAGAAACTCAGCCAGTCAAGGATTCCTTGAAGAAGGGCTCAGGCCTGAAACGTCGGCAATATATCTTTGTCTCCTATGGACAATGAAAGACCAGCTGAGTTCTTCCACCATTTTGGTGTGTTTTTTTTTTCTTTGATTATCCATTATGACATGCACAGGAGTCATCTATATTTGTCAATACACATTAGGATATTTATTACACTGCATTACATATTATTTATTACAATACACAGTACAATACACCGGAAATATGCATTACAATGCACAATAGGATATTCCCACACAAATCTATCTTATCACATGAAACTATCACTGGAAAGCTTGCAAAATACATGGGACACGTTACTGCAAAGTGCAAATCATTGCTTATCAACTGTAGAAGAAAATCTTCAAATGAAAGAAATGTTCAAGAGCGCAATATAAAGTCCAAAAGAAGGAAATGTGCACTTAAACAAAAAGAACTAATCTACCTTGCACTTAAAGAAAAGCTAATAGGTGAAAGGTGGAAACAATTATAAAGATAAGAAAACTTGAAATCACGGCACGGTTAGCGGAACACTTAGCACGACGGTATCACAGCGCCAGTGACCTGGGCTCAAATCTGCCACTCTCTTTAAGAAGTTTATATGTTCTCCCTGTGTCCACGTGGGTTTCCTCTGGGTGCTCTGGTTTCCTCCCACCCTCCAGAAAAGTATAGTGTTTTCAGATTAAATTGATGTATTTGGGTGGCATGGGCTCATGGGCTGGAAGAGCCTGTTAACATAGTGTAATTCTAAAAAAAATACAGAAATTAAGACATTCCAGGATAGATTTTTTGCCAGCGCTTTGAATACTTTTAAGGCAGAGGTTCAATAAATCCATAGGATGCGAGGAGATGATCAGTTACTGTGAACAGATAGGAATGCGGAGTTGAGTTGAGATCAGATCAAGTTCCCTAAATCCTGCTGCTGGTTCATTTTTGTACCCTGCAAAATCTCATCAGTTTTTGAAGTAATTAAATTAGGGCAAGAACGGCTAAACCACTTATACAGGAAGACTTTAGGCTTGTTCAGTTAAGGATATTGAAACTTGCATGTGGTTTGAGGTATATAATACAATCATGCAATGGATAATGTTCAAGAAGAATCCATTGTGTTTCCATTATATTCATTGACAAAGAATCTCAAATTAACACAGTGGAATTACGAAGTGACTTGGGAGTAAAAACATTTATGGATTTCAATTGCATAAATCATTTAGTTTGATTGGGCTAAAAGCTTTCGTTAACAATTCTTGGCCCAAAGATTGCAGCATCGGGGTTGCAAAGATGGGCCTTCTATATGCAATTGAATGCAAAAATTCAAGCAAAATGCAAATGTCAGTGTACTATCGGGATGGAAAGGCAAATGCTGGGAATAAACACATGATCTTCATTTATAAAATGATGATTTCCCAGCTCCTGATGTGAATGGGTGAGAAGGAGAAGAATATGACTCAAAATGAAAATGCAAAAAAGCTTGAAAAGTTTGGACTGAGTGAAGACATGCTCAGATGCTGAATGTACCTGCAACTGATGATTGATCATATGACATGTCAACAGAACAAGGCTGTCAATTGGAGTACAGAGTTGTCATGCCAAGAATAGCAAGACAAACTTCAGAGGATTGTCTCTTTTGCAATTCCGGTCGCCTAAGAATGAAGGAAATTGTCATAAGTTGTGTTTTATTATCTGGGATTAGATAAAGATTTTGAGGAGCCGTCAGACAATTGAAACCAACGAAACATCACTTTTTCACCTTTAACTAACTGCAACTGTGAATATTATCTATCTTTTTATATTGAATCTCTTTTTTTTGCCCTGTATATTGTGGTAATTTAATATGTACTACTAAAGTGGCTGTATCTTATGTTCCGTTAGGCTGCAGAAAGTAAGAATTTCTGTGAATTTGGATGCTATATTGAAGTATATAACAATAAACTCTCATTGTTCTTTTGTACCTGACAAGATTGCAGAGACAAGCCATTGAGGATACCTTTATAGAACTGATAATGACCTAGAAAACTTCAAAGTGCACAGATGAATTATTGGGAGAATATAGCTTGATATCATCTTAATATTCATAAGTCACCACTTGAAATGGATTGAGGTGGGATATGTTGTGTTCTATGCTGCAACAAAGCATTCTATCAAAGAACGAAGATCTATTTTTCCATGTCCTGGCTTACCAGAAGAACTCGTCTGATTTAATAGTTGTCAGCTTTGCTGATTTTCATTTGAGCAATTCATAAAATAAAATGGTAATCTTCTTCTTCTTTGGCTTGGCTTCGCGGACGAAGATTTATGGAGGGGGTAAAAAGTCCACGTCAGCTGCAGGCTCGTTTGTGGCTGACCAGTCCGATGCGGGACAGGCAGACACGATTGCAGCGGTTGCAAGGGAAAATTGGTTGGTTGGGGTTGGGTGTTGGGTTTTTCCTCCTTTGCCTTTTGTCAGTGAGATAAGTGCACACTTATCTCACCAATATCATCCAGCATTGAAGGATCCTGCTAAGAGATCAGTGAGAATTGTCAAAGAAGCAGCAAAGAAACAAGTATTACAAGGGTGCGTGAGACATTGATTAGTGCTTTTTTCCCTTTGGTGAATCTCAGAAGAAAACTAAATTCCACAGTAGTTGATTCTGCTATTGAGTTGACATTAGTACAGCTGAATATTATGGGGAGCGGAGAGGAGAAGCAGTTGAAAAAGTAAGAATTTATGAGTGGAGAAATTGAGAAATGCAATGTAATCATGTCGCAGAATTCATGAGGTAACGCCACCAAATAAATTGAACATTGAGAACTGGCCTGCTCGAGTTATGGTTAAAGAATGGGTTCAGAGATAGATTTTGAAAAAAGATAAAAGTGCGCACATGAAAATGATTTAATTCATGCTAGGGACCAGCGACATTCCGATATTGTGCGTATATTCCAGATGTTGATCTGATAGAGACTTTAAAAGAGAAAACACAAAGTTATACTGAATTCAGTCAATTATCAGAAAGTGAATGCAACCCCAAAAGGAGGTCCCTTTGGTACAGGAACTGCTCCTCCCAGACCATAATAGAACAATGATAAAGTTTGTTTAGCATGCTATCAGGGCTAGTCGATCTTTTCATAAATACAGCAGAATACAGAGAGTACAGTTAAAATGAGAGATCTGTTCAAGCAGGATAAGGGCAACACTAATTTAGCAGTGTGAGGTTCATGCAGGAGTCTGACGGTAGCAGAAAAGTGAATGCAGTGGTGCATGATCTCACACTTCAATTTTCTTCCCAAGAGGAGGACGGGAAATGTGGTCAGGGTGGGATGAGTCGTCCAGAATGCTGGCTGCTTTTCCAAGGCATTGGGAGGTGCAGATAGAGGCGATAGAGGGCAGGAAGCTTTGCCTGATCATTTGCTTGGCATATTCCATCTCCCTATTCCATTATCTGTTGTGCAAATTCAGGCAGATCTGTTGACCTTGATGAATTTGGTTCCCATCAAGATGAGGGATGTGATTTATAGGCAACATTTATATCTATTAGTATAAATATTGATTAGATTCTGCATAGATATATGGGTATTTAACAAGCAGGATTTGATATTGCACTCATTACTCAGAGAAACACATGAACTGCAGACACTGGAATCTTGAGCAAACAGTGAGAAGGTCGAGGGACTGAATGGTTAGGCAAGAGCCCATGTGTAGAAATGGGCACTGGAATTTGGATCAAGAAGAACACTGCATCAGGAACTCAATAGATGAGAGAACATCTCTGGGAAAGTGGTGGTCAATCAGAAACAATAAGGGTGCTTTATTTATTTTAAAAAAAACTGCAGAGCCATCCAGCAAACCTTCCTGTAGTTTCCTATTCAAAATTACTTTTGGAACTCTTGACACTTAAGCATCATTGCAGCCCATAAAGTAACAGAGATGAATTGCATATTGTCAAGTGCCAAGATACAGTAATAAGCTTCACTTTGTGTGTTATCCAGGCAAGTCAATTAAAACAACTTGAAGTGCAAGAATGAAGAGGGTGGAAGAAAAAATTAGTCAAGAAAGTTTTAGTGGGTGACAAAGAGTTAAAAGTAAGCTGTGAGCTGCCACTTTTAAGTCTATTAATCATTACAAGGAACCTTATGTTAAGCTGTGTACTGCTGAATAAGACAGTAGACCCTCTGCATTCCGCCACAGGCTTTGAATTGTTTCTTTTTGTATCAACCAATGACAATGACTTTCTCCCTTATATGGTGGACGCTCTCAGAGTTTCAGTGTGTCATGTGTCTATTGTTTGTACCTTTGTATAAATTAAACCGGCTGGTCCGTGCTCCGGCAGAGCAGCCCCAGTATTTTGGTGGGATTGTTCTCCAAGATATCTTGTAAATAAAAACTCCTTCTGAAGCGACTCCCTGGTGCCTCGGCCGAGTTATTTAGTTATAATCTCCGCAACAAAGAGATAGAGAAACTAAAGTGTAAGGAGTAGTATGACAAAAACAAAATGAAGTGCAGGGTATATGAAAGGAGTTAAACAAAAGCGATAAGAGTGTCTTCTTTTACTCGTGAGATGTCCATTTAGGAGGCTGATATAGCAGGAACGAAACTGTCCTTGAATCCATGTTTTCAACTACATGTGTCTTCTGCCCTCTGGAAAGGGGAAGAAGAGAGAATGACTGGGGTTAGTCATGTGATACAGTGACAGGCTTCGAACTACAAACTGCTGTTCACACCTGTCCTATTGGTTAGGTCGAGTTTCCCTTTTTTCATTGTCACACAATAAATCATGAAAAATGTAATACACATGATCTATTTTAACTTCTGGCTGCCGTGAGGCAAACAAAGGGGAGCCATTAATATTGCCTGGTGATATTCTCTCTGCCCACCATTTTTCAGGTATCGAAGCAGACTACATTTTTATAAAATTTTAGATTTTGTTATTTTTACAAAAAAAATACATAGTAACATTTTAAATATACAATATATTAAATTTTTTCTCACAAAAACAACAAACAAAAGCAAAGACAAAACAGTCCCCCCCCCCTTCCATACATACAGATCCATTCACCCTCAAAGCTGATATAT
This sequence comes from Narcine bancroftii, assembly GCF_036971445.1. Taxonomy (NCBI): domain Eukaryota; kingdom Metazoa; phylum Chordata; class Chondrichthyes; order Torpediniformes; family Narcinidae; genus Narcine; species Narcine bancroftii. The sequence continues at coordinate 99,764,098 of NC_091478.1, forward strand.
ATTTTAAGTACATAGTTGGGGAAACTACGTTTTTGTATATAAAATAGCTACTTTTATACCCTTTTTATTGCTGTATCTGGGTCCCTATGTAGTCCAGATCTGGCTGCCAGAGCTTTACAAAATTCTCATATTCATTCTTTAAGTTAGATGTGATTTTTTTTCCACAGTCCATCGTGCCATAAGTAGAGGGGAGTTGGACTTCCAAGTGATTGCAATACATTTTTTTTGCTACCGCCAGTGTTATTTTTATAAAGGAGATTTGATATTTCGACAATTTGTTGCTTATTTCCATGAAATTACCTAATAGATTTAGTTCCGGGTCACCCGCGAAGGCCACTCCTGCTAGTCTGGTTAATTTTTCTGCAATTTCTTGCCAAGGTGACTACTTTTTCAATGCCACCTGCTGTTGGTCCAGAACACCAGAATCAGAATTGAACATGAAACAAAATTCGCTGTTTTGCCGCAGCGTCACTGTGAAAACATTCATATAAACCTCACAAAACAAATAACAATAGCAAAAGAGAAAGGAAGGTGGTGTTGAAGTAGTGTCTAGGTCCATTGTTCACTCAGGAATCTGATGGCAGAGGGGAAGAAGATGTCCTTGTGCTACTGAGTGCTCGACTTCAGACTTTTGTACCTTTCTCACAGAGTGAAGAGGGTGTGGCCTGGGTGATGAGGGTGGGGGGGGGGGGGTCCTTGAGGATAGAGGCTGTTTTCTTCAGACACTGCCTCTTGTAGATGTCCTTGATGGAGTGGTCTGGAACCCATAATGTCGCAGGCTGAGCGACAACCCTCTGGAGAAAAAATAAAATCGCTACGTTCTGCTGAAGGGCTTGGATAAACGCACAGTTCTGAGACAGCGCAGGTAGAATATACGTAGACACATCATGCACGATTAGATTCCCCCCCCCCACCAGCAATACTCGCAGAGTTAATTATCACTTTGACTTTGATTTCTTGTCCTGATCATTGGGATTTTCATACCAGACAGTGATAGAACCAGTCAGAATGTTCCCCCAGTACACCTGTAGGTTTCCGAAAGTCTTCGGTGACAGACACAATCTCCATGGTGGCTCCAAGACAGATCCTCAGAGATGTTGACACCCAGAAATTTGAAGTCTTTGTCCCTGTCCACTGCTGACCCCTCGATGAGGACTGGTTCGTGCTCTTCTAATTTTCTCCTGAAGTCCACAGTCATCTCTTTGGTTTTGTTAACGTTGAGTGCAAGGTGGTTGTTGTGACACCACTCAATGTGCTGATCTATTTCCTTCCTGCAATCTTCCTCATTGCCACCTGTGATTCTGCTGACAATGAAGCATAATAAATTGTAGGATGTAGTGAGGACAGCAATAGTCTGTAAGAAGAGGTGAGAGGTAGAATGGAACAGTTAGCAATGTCTTACAGCTCCAGTGCTCTCCAGGTAGAGTTGGCAAACTCTCCCTTTGACCCAAATGATTTCCTTCTGGAGCTCACGTTTCCTTTCAAATCCCAGGGATTGTGCGTGCCAACGTTAGTTTAATTGACAACTGTAAATTGCTTCTGATGTATTGATGAGTGCTAAATTCTCAAGGAAATTAACGGAATGTCTGTAAAATATAATGGATTAGGGTGAAAGGACTGTGAGATGACTGTGATCAATTTGGTGGGACAGTGGGGCTGATCTCATGCTGTATGGTTCGATGGATTCAATAAGAAATGGCAGACAATCATTGGATAAAGTTTAATGCAGAAGCCTGCCCCTGATAAGGCCACGTTGACTATCTCTGAGAAAACTATGCTTCTCTACATGCTCGTAAATCTATGCTAAGCATCTTCTCCAATAATTTGCCCACGACTAACATATGTTTTTGATTAAGGAGGGAATCAAAGATTACAGGAGAATGAGATTGAAAAGGATAGTAAATCATCCATGATGGAACGACAGGTGGACTTGATGAGCTGAATGGCCTAATTTCACTCCTACTGTACACCTTGTGGTCTTAAACAGTTTCCCCCCATTGCCTTATGATTCTATGACCAGCTCCCATTCGAACAGACTCTGGCATAGTACAAAGGAGAATCTCACGCTGAACAAAAAAGGGTAGATTTTGGTTCTGTTCTGCAAGAATTCTGCTTTCCTGAACAGTGTTTTCATTTGTCCTGTCCCTCAGTACATTATTGCAGGATCTGTCACATACAATTGGAACCAGATTTCAGCAAGTGTAGTCAAAGTGATAATTAACTCTGCGAGTGTTGCTGGTGGGGGGGCATCTAATCATGCATGATGTGTCTAAATATATTCCACCTGTGCTGTCTCAGAACTGTGCGTTTATCCAAGCCCTTCAGCAGAACGTAGCGATTTTATTTTTCTACTTTTCACACTGTTCAAAATGAGCCTGTCGAACAAAATTTGATGCTTGGAAGTTACGTCCAATGATCAAGAGATGAGACAGGTTTTCCGGAGCATCTTAGGAAAGTGAAAGATTAATAGTTGAATGGCGAATTTGAGAGCTTGGAAACCACACCACATCCGCCACAGGTAGAAGAGATGAGATTCAAGGATATAGGGATTAGAGCTTGAAGAAATATAAGAATCACCGACCTTTTTTTTCCAGACTGGCAAAGATTACGATGATAGGAGGGGAGAGCATGGTCATGGATGGATGTGTGAGGGTTTATGATCCATGAGAACAGACGCAACAAAATTCTTATTTGCTGCCAGTTTACAAATACAAATGATACACCAGAAGCAACAGTGTAAATTAAATTACTCTAATACACCATGAGTCAGAAAAAGAGGCAATAAATATAAAAGGACAGATAAATAAATATTCACAGTTGCAGTTTAATGCAAAAAAAAGCAATGTTTCAATTGTGCAGACAAATATTTTGGTGGTCCCGGAGTAGTTGATGGTTCAGGTAACATGGGGAGTATCAAGAGACTGAACACTTTTGGGAAAAAAAAATCTGTTCTTGAATCTAGAGGTAGCCAACCAGGCTTCTGTGCCTTCTGCTTGAAGGTAGCAACGAGAAGAAGTTGTGTCCAGGAAGATGGGGTGGGGGGGGGGGGGGGTGTCTTCTATGATGTTGGCTGCCTTCTGGAGGTAGCACCTCACATGCATGTCTTCAATGGGCTAGAGGTCAGTGCCCATGATGTGAGAACCAGAAAAGGATCAGGATCAGATGTGGGAAAGCAAGAACAAGGATAAGAGATGAATGGACAGGGAATCAGAGATTCAGACACATTGTTGGAAATTTTGCATTGAAAACCTAATTCCCACAAGATATCTGACCCTCACTTACCACCCTGACCATGGCAGTTTGATGAGATCTCTTTCCCATGGGGCGGCATCATTAGTGTAGTGGTTAGGGTAGTGCTATATAGCTCCATGGATGCAGATACAAATCCCGCATTGCCTGTAAGTAGATTGTACGTTCTTCCCGTGTCTGCGGAGATTCCCTCTGGATTCTCTGATTTCCTCCCATCCTTCAAAATGCACAGAAATTGTAGGTGAATTGGGGAATTTGGGCCGCATAGACTTGTGGGCTGGAAGAGCCTTTATGTCTAAATGTTTTAAAAATATATTTAAAAATAATTACTAATTACTCAATAATATGAGCTGAACCCAAACAGTGGCTTTAACACTGATTGATAAAGAAGAACCTGATAGCTCACCTGATAAACCTGATGGCTTCAAGACAACCTCAGAGGAAACACTATGGAAACACGACAGAAATGAGAATTGGAAATTAATATTTGTATTACAGATGAAATGTGGGAAAAGACATACCTTGATGGTCACAAGTGAACAAGTAGCCCTACCTGGATGGAGTTTGAATGGAAAAGTAAAATGAGAGCATTTAAGACTCCTCGCGTGTTGGCGAGATACCTCAGAATTATGATGGCGAGAATGTGGGAAGATTGGCGGTCACACCCATATTTTCTGGGATTGTCCCAGATATTCAGGTGGAAATTGAGCAAATTATGGGGGGTAGACCTATCTTTGGAGCCAGCATATTTTATATTGGGAGTGACTCCAGAGGAAATAGATACCAAAAACCAGACCCTTTGACTTGGGATGTTGCAATTGATCACAAAGAACATGATGACATTATTATGAAGAAATGTAAAAACGCCAACTGTCCAACAATGGAGGTCAAGTTTAAAAACAGTGTATATTTGATAGAAAGTATAACAGCTGAACCCCAACATCAAGATTTCAACATCGTCACCAATAATACTACAGGCACTGAGACTGATTTAAGATATAACCTCGCCGTAATCTCAGTGGTGGGGAGGTGCATTCTACATATAATTGGAGTTATGTATGCAGACGAGATTGTGATTGTAGACACATGGGTATACAGTGATGAACTCAATAAGGTTTATTCTGACACTCTATTTAAGATTGAAAGTGTCGCAGTAGGCACATGAGGAAGTGTATGGTTTTATATAGACAGGTGACTGAATATTGGGAATAAGGTTAATCGGGTGCCCAAATCTGTGATGCTTCTGAGAACAGAATTAAAATAAGATAAATTGATGTGCTGTATACCTCTATTATGTGATCTATGAATTTTGTTTGTATGCTCCCATGATATAAATACATATGGAAATAAAAGTTAGGTTAAAAAAAACTCTGTTGCATGAATCCGTCATTCAGCCGATGCCTGGAGAGAGAATGATATGCCCCTCTCCTAGTGGTAAGCTTCACTAACCCAGAGGAGGTCTTATATAATGAACAAAGAGAAAATATGACAGAAGCTTGAAATATTAAATTAAGACTGAAGCTGAAAAAAATATCCAGCAAGTAGGACAGCATCTGTTGAGAAAGAAACTGTTATGCTAACCTCACAACCTAGAGAATGCATAACCTTCCATTTTCCTCAGTTCCATGCATCTATCAAATAGTCTTTGTACCTGCCATCACCACCTGTTGCCAGCAACACATTCCATGCACCCACCACTCTGTGTGAAAAATGTTCCTCTTACATCCTGCCTGTTCTTACTCCCAAGCATCTTAAAAGCAGGCCTCTTCACGTTGGTCATCCCAAGGATTAAAGCCTCGAGCCATCAACATGATCAATGCCTCTCATCTTCTTGCATTCCTCTGTCAAGTCACGCCTCATCCTCCATCTCCGCAAGGAGAAAAGACCAAGATCACTCAACCCATCGGCATAAGGTGTGCTCTTCAATCCAAGCCACATCCTTGTAAAGCTCCTCTGCCTCCTCTCTATAGCACCCACATCTTTTCTGTAATGAGATGTCGCACGTTATTGAAGAGAAATTTCAACTTAATTTTTTTTCTCCGTGAGTATCCCCAGCACTTTCTATTTCCATTTTGGATTTTCAGCCAACTGCAATGTTTTATTGTGCGGCGTTACTGAAATAATCCCTTTTGTGAATGAAGAGCAAAGATTAAACAAGAACATGACACAGCATCCACTGTCTGGGCTTTTTGTAGACTGTACATAATTAGATTTCACAAGTGTCCAACTATTGTATGGTTGCCGGCATTGAGTGGATTTTGATGGTACAAACAATTAAATAAATAATGAAAGCCTGGGTCAAACAAGCTCAATACCACAGGGGTTGTCAAAGGAACCTGCTGCAAAGTTTATCTTACAATATCGAGTTTTGTTCTTGTTAGAAAAAGGTGAACGAAGTTAAGCAGCAGTAAAGATTTATACTGTTCTTAGGCTTGCCAACTATTTTCAAAGACCTGTGGCAAATTTAATCAATCGGTATCCAAGTCACAGACTGGTACATCAGTTTCAAGCCATTTTCAAAGGGAAAATAAATCAAAATGATGGATAGGGTTAAGTTGTGAATAAATGAAATAAATCGGCTAACCAAAGGAGGATGAAGAATGTGAAGGAGTACATGACAGAACATCAAGGTAAGCATTAACTACAGACAATTGCAAGCAATTTTAATTGCATTCAATGATTAATGCAAATTACAGAGTTTATAGATTGAATATCAAACAATACTGTTTCTTTAATAAGTGTGGGATGGATGCATTAGCATTGAATAACCCATGTTCCAATGCAGATGGTACGACAGTCTCGATAAACATAAGACAGCTCTCTTAATTGCTCAGCTAATTGGCCATTTTATATGTGGTGATATTGGAGATAGGGCGGCATGGTCAGCGCAGCAGTTAGTGCAACGCTGTTACAGCGCCAGCAATCGGAACTGGGGTTTGAATCCCATGCTGTCTGTAAGGAGTTGGTACATTCTCTTTATATCTGCGTGGGTTTTACCCACGAGCTCTGGTTTCCTCCCACCATTCAGAATGTACCAGAGGTTGTAGGTCAATTGGGTGAAATTGGGCTGCATGGGCTCGTGGACCAAAAGGGCCCATTACTATGCTGTATGCCTAATAGGATTCTCAGTTAATACTCTGAGGAAACAACAAATAGAAGCTTTGGTTCAGCTTGACAGAGTCTTGGATGTCTCACGTGAAACATTGCATCAGGTGACAGTGCTGCATTCCCTCAGCGCTGTACACTAAGCGTCAGCCTACGTTGTTGTCTCAAGGCAGGGCTGGATCCATAAGCATGTCAACCAGGAGCAGTCCTGAAACTAATTGAGGCAAACTGGTGTAGCATGAAGTGAGCTAACTTCAATAGCAAAGCTCCTAATGTGTGCTAGATATACCTCAGTTATACTGGTGATTGCTTTTGATGTAAGTCTTGCAGCGACATCACTCTATAAAATGATGTCACACAGGAATGTTAAGAATAGGTTTGGAGTAATGTGTCTTGTGATTATCAATGGAAGAACACTTGTCTACAGGTCATTAGGATGGGATTATGATGACCAATGCATTAAAAAAATCCTTATATTAATGGAGTGCTGTGTTTCCTGAAGAGCTGCATTAAGTTAAGGGGCCAGATACGAAGTGTATCTTCCACCCTTCATTCACTCAGCACAGATACCTTTGGCCTGAAGCTATCAGTGTTCAGGGCTAGAGCCCCACTGTGCTAAGTTTGGAACTGTTAGAGGATGGTAGCAGGTACACTTCAAATCTGACTCCTCAGCTATGGCTGATGGACCAGTGACTGGGGTTGTTAAGCAATATTCAGAAGGTTTGTAATGGTAGGTGTGCTGATTGGGAGTTGGTAATCCCCACTGGAGTGCATGTGAGAAGGAATGTCCCACCTTGGGTTAGATGCACAAAATGGATGTGTCCCACGAGTCATGAGTTGATAATAAAATATAAGTATTACAAAAGAACCTATTTCTTCATCACAAAAGAAGAAACATCAGATGGTAACAGGACTGGGTATCAGTGAGTATCATCGGGAGATACAGAAAGTGTGAAGCCATCTGACACTATGAATTGGACTGGGAATGTCAACCACGACTGGTGGTTGTTCAAACAGTGATTCATGCTGATTCTGCAAGCCATTGGGCTTCATCGCAAACCAGATCCATGGAAGATTGCACTGCTACTTACTATGGTGGGGCATCAAGCACTAACACATTTTTTTGCCAAGCCAGATGGCCAGGGCAAATTCGACAAGGTTATCAAAATGTTTGATGGACACTGCTCACCAAAGAAAAATGAAACATTCGAGAGGTACGTGTTTCACTCATGCACATAGCTGCAAGCAGAGAGCTTTGATACTCTTTTAACAGATTCAATGATCCGTGATCAAATTGTGCTCATAACTATTGACATGAAAGTGAGAGATGTTGTTATGAGCGAAGGAGCTTACCTTTGCTGGAGCTGTGAAGATATGCCACGCCAGTGAATTAGCTCTGCAGCATTTGAGAACGTTTGGTATGAGTGCAAGTGCCAGTGGAAACGAAGGCTCAGCCATAGGCACAGTGTCTGGACGCACGCATAAAGAGAGAACGAGCCATAGGAAACAACAAAAAGAAAGGAGACATCCAATTGTAAATGATGTAGCAAAACAATGCCCAGCCTATGGCAAAATTACTTCAGCAATGTCGATTGGATGGATTAATATTCACAATGTTAAGTTATATTAGGGCATAGCTTGGTCAAAGAAACAATCAGCCAGAGGAATGCAGCAGGTCGAGCAGATCTTTCTCCTATAGTTGCAGTCTGACCTGTTGAACTCCTCCAGCTTCTGTAGTCTCTCAGGTAATCCATGTACCTTGCTGGGATTCCCTTCCCAGAGAGCAAGTATCTATGGTCATGCTGACAGCCTAGGGTGTAAGAGTTGGATGTGATTCTGGCTGGGGCAGAACTGGTTACCTTTTTAGATATACAGTGCAGTAACAGGCCCTCTCAGCCCATGCCAACCAATTACACCCACAAGAAGCAGGCGAGGAATCTGAATCTCGCATTACAGCTCTAAAACAGGCCCTTCATCGAGCACCCATTTTACATTTATTCTCCCCACATTCCTATGCACCCTTCTCACCTACATACTGGAGGCAATTTCCAGTCTTATTAACTAACTGATAATGATAATGAATTTATTGTTATGTATAATGTACTTAAGTAGCAAAATTCTTACTTGTTGTTGCCAAGTACCCACTTTGATTCCACAACTCCAATAGTATATATTAAATTATCCCAGTGCCCAACGAGAATATAAGCATAAAGGTGTGATGCGCTACAGTGCAAACAAACCGGCTCAAACTACGAAGGCTGTTCTACAGGCTTTAATTAGCGTAAAACTTGCACATAAGGTTCAGTATCCCTTCTGGCTCCATGTGCTCTACTGCGTACACAAATGCCAGCGTGAGTCTTTATATGGGGCCGGTGATTGGCAGGGAGTAGGTGGAGCCAGCCTCCCAGGTTACCTCCTTGCAGGTCCAATGGGTTGTCCCCTGCAGTAGGCAGGCAGGAATGCAGACAGGCGCAGGCAGTCACAGACAGTCCAGTGGTTGGATCACCACAAAATATTCACAGTTACAGTTTGTCCAGGTCTTTGGCATGCAATAGGGAACTGCAGTGCTCAGGGAAAACCCCACAGTCACAAGGGAAGCCTGAAAACGCCAGACAGATAGCACTCAAGGTCACATCAAAGTTTGGTCACAGGAGCTGCACGAGAGCTCAGTGAGCAAGTCTGACAGTTAGTAATTCACAATCAATTTACTATTTCTAAATTGTGATCACAGTTGTAAAATGTGACAGTAATCAGGGGCAAAGTGATTTCCTGTAAACGGTTTTAATCAGATGCTCCTTCTCCACTTCGAATGATGATGGATCAGTGAGTCACAAGGTAAGTATGTAGCAGTTTACAAGGAAGATATTCCTTAAAATTAGGCCATATATTTTTCAACCACCTCCCAGTCTGATCAAGCAGCCGATGCACCATCACCTGCTACAGCTTAACAACTAAAGAATGAAAGTGTTCAAAGAGAACAATTTATACTGAATTGGTGAAACTCTTCATAGCTTTTCACCTGGATGCAGTCATTGTGTGTGTGTGTGTGTGTGTGTGTGTGTGTGTGTGTGTGTGTGTGTGTGTGTGTGTGTGTGTGTGTGTGTGTGTGTGTGTGTGTGTGTGTGTGTGTGTGTGTGTGTGTGTGTGTGTGCGTGTGTGTGTGCGCGTGTGATTAACCAAATTCTCGGCTTGTAGGGAGATCCACTATCGGTATCCGTCTGGTGCAAGTGATTTAGAACAACATTCGGCATTGCTGCAATGTCCCAATCAATATAACAAGCCTTGCAGTCCAATGCTGTACTGAACTACATGAAGTGATGGCAATTGTTTTTCTCTTCCATTATCTTCCCTTTTCATTAGCTTGAATTAAATAACAAACATGGTTGCTGGACAGAAAGAAAGTTTTGAACTCACAATGCTGAAGCGTTCAAAACGATTGAGACTTTCTAACATTGCCACCTAGTGATAAAAAGGGATACAGAAAACTTTGAACAAGTTCAACTATTTTTTTCTCTCTCTCTCCCTCACAGCCCTTGACAGTAACTACTGTCCTCCAATCGCTCCACATTTGATTCAAATATATCATCGCATTAAGTTCCTCTCCTTTGCCACCACTTCACTGATTTGATGCTGCAAGGCCTCCTCCTGCTCTTATTCAGTCCATGTGGTTGAGGTCCAACTGAGTGCACTGCATGGCAAAGAGCGAACAAGTTGGCATGACATCTGGATTCCCCCATCACCCACCTGGACTCGCCCATCATCCATCTTGGATGAGGCCTGCTCCCAATACTTAGATGTATTTTTACAGGACCCTCTTGATCACCATTACCAGTATTCCAATTGCTGATTCGTTTAATATATGACATTTCATTTTCCCGGCCTTTGTATTTCCAAATCTTTGCTCAGACTCACCGATGATTTGACAACTGTGCAACTCTTGTTGCATTATTTAATTGGATTGTGTCTTTAAAAAATGTTTCCATCCTTCATTTAGCAACATGCCAAAATACTTTGAGTCACATAGTATTCTCAACATCTACATGAAGCAAGGTTAATTGAGCTGGGACTTTTCACTATGGAGCAACACAGTTGGAGAAGTGAATTAATTGAGGTGTAGAAGATAATGAGTGGCTTCAATAGGGTGGCAGCTTTCTCACAGGATGACAATAGCAAATACCAGAGAACATCTGTTTAATGTGAGTGGAGGAAAGTTTAGGGGAGGCGAGGAAAGTTATTTTTATATAGAATGGTTGGTGCCTGAAATGAATTGCCAGGGGTGGAGGTGGAGGCTGGTACCACAGGGACATTCAAAAGACTCTTAGATAGGCACATGGATGTATGAAAAGCAGGGTGTGAGGTTGGGAAAATTTGTTGTGGAGTAGATTTGTCTAGATTGGAGCAACAGGACCAAAACTTTGCTGTAATGTTTTATTTTCTATAACTGCCGGTAAAAGTTTGTGACGTTAACAAAGTGAACAACCTTCTCATGAGCAATTGGTTGAACAAGTGTAAAACTTTGCTACTTGGATACCACTTAGTTTCTCATTAGCCTCTTTTAAACCTCAGTACCTGGGGATCCCTCCTGGGATCCGGGTCCGATTACTGGGGCAAAGGTGCTGGAAGCATCTTTTAAATTGCAGGGGGACTCAACGGAAGCACTGCCGGATATTCGGATGCTGGGTGCCCGGTGATGTACATGTGCAAGCACTGGAATAAGCGGGTTGACCATTTTTGTTTACAAATCGCCTGTGGATGCGACCTAGGTAAGTTTAACTGGGTTCCCTGACTACCTTTGAGGTAGGTCTGGGACCCGGATGGATTCCGTCAGGGTTGACCGGGTCAGACCCTTTCTAACTGCCGCGTAACCACCCGGCAAATTGCCCGGTTAAACCCATTTTACATGGCAGTTTAAAAGTGTCTTTTGTTTGAGTGTAAGATGCCAAAACAAAGGGTTTTCCTGAACATCACCTGAGCCTATGGGTGATAACTGCCTCTTGCTATGGTCTGAAGTATTTTATACTGACCTGAATCACCAATGATATTGAAATATGAAGAGCTCTAATACCTAACTCTACTTATATGGTCAGGCCACTGCAGCTCCTTGCGCCAAGTCTTTGAGACACCCATTTCAATAAAATAATAAGGACAAGTGTCATGGCACTAAATCCAGTGGAAATGAAAATGTGTAGCATCATACCACGTGAAACATAAAAGTCTGCATGCGCTGGAAGAAACTTAACAGATCCCGCAGTGTCTATGGATGCAGGAAAAGTAGAGGGTTATGGGTGTGAGGTCAGGGAAAATTAGATTTTTGTGGAGTAAGTTTACGTAGGTCAGCCCAGCATCATTGACTGAAGGGCAATTTGCTGATAAAACCACTGTAGTGGGTTGAATAAAAAGGGGCAACGAGTCAGCATGCAGGAGGGAGATTGAAAACTTGGCTGAACGGTGCACCAACTGCAACTTCACACTCAATGACACCAAAATCAAGGAGCTGACTGTTGACTTCAGAAAGGGAAACCACACACACACACACACACACACACACACACACACACACACACACACACACACACACACACACACAGACACACACACACACATACACACACACTCACACAGACACACACACACACACACACACACACACACACACACAGACACACACACACACATACACACACACTCACACAGACACACACACACACACAGACACACACACACACAGACACACACACACAGACACACACACACACACTCACACACACACCCACACACACTCACACACACACTCACACACACACAGACACACACACAGACACACACACACACAGACACACACACACACACACACACACACACAGACACACACACACACACACACACACACACACACACACACACACACACACACACACACACACACACATACACACACATCTATATATATATGATCCAATGATCTTTGAGGAGGATCAGAGATGGAGAAGATGAGCAAATTTAAGTTCTTGGAAGTCACTATCTCATCTTTCCTAAACCCAATACACTAATGGCATTGTGAAGAAAGCACGTCTACTTCCTCAGGAGTTTGCTGGGGTTTGATATCAGAAGCCCCGGAAAATTTCTACCGATGCCTGGTGGAAAGTGTGCTGACCAACTGCATCACGGTGTGATTTGGGTTCACCAGTACCCCTGAGTATAAATCCCTGAAAAGGGTAGTGGACACAGCCCAGGACATCAGAGGCAAAACTCTCCCCACCGTCGAGAACATCTACAGGGAACACTGCCATCGGAGAGTAGCAGCAATCAAGATCCACACTTCGCATCACATGCTCTGCTCTCGCTGCCTCCGTCAGGAAAGAAATATAGGTGTCACAAGAGGTTCCTCCACGTGGAAGATCTTCAGTGGCTTATTTTGAATCGGCGTACCAATTGGCCCATTGTGAAGAGGATGGGGGGGGGGTGCCAGGCCCATAATGAGGATATTTTCCCCTTGCTCTGCAATGCCATGTGGTGAATGTAAAAGGGTGCAGGGAACCAATTAACATTGGTCCAATGTGAACAGCAAAAACACTATTTTGAACCGGTTCGTTTAACCCCCAAATTACCGGTTAGCTAATGTGAAAAGGGCTAATGACTATTCAGATACCTATCAATCTCTGCTTTCAATACATCCTGGCCTCTGCAGCCAGAAATTCCAGAGGTTCATCCCCCTCTGGTTAAAGAAATCCCTCCTTGCCTCTGTTTTATCTGGGAGCCCTTCAATCCTTAAGACTGCCATCTTGATCTTGACTCCACTACCATGGGAAACATCTTTGCCACATCTACCCTGTCCAGGCCTTTCAACATTCTCCTGAATTCCAAGGAATATAGCAGTCAAATGTTCTTCATATGCTAATACAGTAAAAGCTCTGTTATCTGGTATTCAAGTAACTGGCAGCCTCAAGCGACTGACAAAAAAACATGAAAAATAAATAGTTAAAAAGTACGGAAGTCTAAAATTCATGTGCCTTGCAATGATTTCACCAATTACACAACACAACGACAAGCAAACGGAAAATTCATCTACCAATCTCCAAGGGTTTTACTCCATTCAGGAATAATTCATGTAAATCTCCTCTGAACCCTCTCCAACGCCAGCATATTCTTTCTTAAGTAAGGAGCCAAAAACTGAACCCCATACTCCAAGTGAGGTAATCCATTCAGCAAGCATGAACTGAAATTTCTCTTGGATGCAAACTACCTGATTAAAGTTAAATCACTTATGGTTTAAACATGGCCAGTTTTCAACAGGCCTGAACCCACATGGGGTCCTTAACTTAGACATATGCAGACATATAGATACACAGCATGTTAATAGGCCCTTTCTGCCCAATTACACTCAATCAATCTACAATCCCCGTATGTTGTGAAGGGTGGGAGGAAACCGGAACACCCAGAGGACACCCATGCAAATACGGGAAGAACGTACAACCTCTTTACAGATAGCACTGGATTCCAACCCGGATTGCTAGCGCTGCATTGCGCCAACCACTACACTAACCATGCTATCCTTGTCCAATTAAAGTTTGCTGATTAGCTAGTTTCCTTGATCGGATCATAAGTTCAAGACCAACCTCAGAGACTAGAGAAGAACATCTATGCCCTCGATCCATGCAATGGTGACATCACTGTTGGAGGGTCCAACTTGTCCAATAAGATGACAAACTGAGTGCACAACAGCCCCTCTCAGAAAGACAGAAGTAATACAGACTCAAGATTCCTAGAAATTTAGACCTGCCGAAGGGTTGGCAACCTTACCATATAACCATATATAACCATATAACCATATACAGCACAGAACAGGCCAGTTTTGCCCTACTAGTCCATGCCGGAATAAATCCCCACCCTCCTAGTCCCACTGACCAGCACCTGGTCCATACCCCTCCAATCCTCTCCCCTCCATGTAATTATCCAGTCTTTCCTTAAATGTAAATAACCTTCCTGCTTCAACCACCTCCACCGGAAGCTTATTCCACATCCCAACCACCCTTTGCGTGAAGAAATTTCCCCTCATGTTCCCCTTATAATTTTCCCCTTTCAATCTCAAACCATGGCCTCTGGTTTGAATATCCCCCACTCTTAATTGAAAAAGCCTATCCACGTTGACTCTCAGAACACTTTCCCTTTTAAAATCTTGAACACCTCCATCAAATCCTCCCTCAATCTTCTACGCTCCAGAGAAAAAAAGCCCCAGGCTGCTCAACCTTTCTCTGTAACTCAAACCCTGACATCCTGTCAACATTCTCGTGAACCTTCTCTGCACTCTCTCTATTTTGTTTATATATTTCCTATAATTTGGTGACCAAAACTGTACACAGTACTCCAAATTTGGCCTCACCAATGCTTTGTACAATTTCATCATAACATCCCAACTCTTGAATTCAATACTCCGATTTATGAAGGCCAACTTTCCAAATGCCTTCTTCACCACTCTATCTACCTGAGTATCAACTTTGAGGGTACTATTTACCATAACTCCTAAATCCCTTTGATGCTCTGCACTCCTCAATTGTCTACCATTCAATGTATATGACCTATTTAGATTTGCCTTTCCAAAATGCAACACTTCACACTTATCCGTATTAAATTCCATCAGCCATTTCTCAGCCCACTCCTCTAGTTTTCCCATATCTCTTTTTAAGCTACGGTAATCTTCCTCACTGTCCACAATACCACCAATCTTTGGAGTTGTTAACTGATCTTAAGACTCGAAGCTTTGACTTCTATTGAAGATGTTTCTCATTAAACAATCCAAATCATCTGCAAACTTACTAATCCAATTCACCACCCATTCTTCCAGATCGTTAATATATATAACAAACAATAGTGGACCCAGGACCGATCCCTGAGGAACTCCACTAGTCACCGGCCTCCAATTGGACAAACAATTTTCTACCGCTACTCTCTGACACCTCCCATCCAACCATTGCTGAATCCATTTCACTACTTCCTTATTTAAACCTAATGCCTCCACCTTTTTTCCTAACCTCCTGTGGGGAACTTTGTCAAAAGCTTTACTAAAGTCTAAATAGACAACATCCACAGCCTTCCCTTCATCAATTTTTTTCGTAACACCTCGATAAACTCTATAAGGTTTCTTAAGCATGATCTACCCCTGACAAAACCATGTTGACTATTACTTATCAACCCCTGTTCATCCAAATATTTGTAAATGCCATCCCTCAGAACACTTTCCATCAACTTACCCACCACAGATGTCAGACTCACAGGTCTATAATTTCCAGGCTTACATTTGCACACTTTCTTAAACAGCGGAAAAACATGAGCTACCCTCCAATCCTCTGGCACTACCCCCGTGACCAGTGACATCCTAAATATCTCTGTTAATGGCCCCACTACCTGTACACTAGCCTCCCTGAGTGTCCTTGGGAATACTTTGTCCAGACCTCGGAGATATAATCCATGGTAATGTAGAGATGCTAAACCGAGCAAAATGGATCAGTTACTACTCACACAATACGTTGCCTAATGCTATGAACATATTATAGAAGAATGTATCTCAATGAAGACAAGTATGAACACCTATCCAATGGGGCACATATCAAAGCTCATGCATTCTTACATTTTGGACAACAGTACACAAAACAATGGCAGTTGCAAATATAAGTACATATTAAGTAGGAACTGTAGAAGATCAAATGCCCCTTCAAGCCTGCTTTATTATTCAATGTCCGAACTGATCTTGGCCTCAATTTTATCTTAGTGCCAAATCCTCCATTCTCCAGCATCCTATAATTTATGTGGCACTTGTTGTCCTTGCCTTCACAGGGCTTTGGAGTAAAATGTGTTAATACAACGTGATCTAGGAGCTGCTGCATCAAGCAATCCATGCAACACCCCATTAAAAGAATGATTTGCATTTATATTGTGGGAATTGAAGATTTCAGAAGCTACAACTCCAAAATGAACATGGTGGATATAGTCAAGCAGGTCAGGCAACATCTGCGTGAAGAGAAACAGAGTCTGTTTCGGGAACCTGATGAAGAGTCTTTAGCACAGAACTATTCATCCCAACTGGCCCACACTTGTATTTGTGGTTCACACTTTTCTCCCCAATCCTTGGCATTTTACCATATAATCTGAGCTTCCCAGTCCTTTCTTCCTCACGTATTCTACCTAGGTTCCTAGAAATGCAACCTACCCATAACAAATTTCAGATTCTCAATACTCTCTTGGTGAGAAAGTCTCCCCCAAGTTCTCTACTAAGTGACTGGTGAGAAGCTTATATTCATGCCTCCTCGCCTTCAATCCCCTCACAGGCAAGGAACCGTTCCTTACATGTACACCTATGAAAACCTTCCATAATTTTAGAGACCTTTTTAAGTTTGAGAAAATACGTGAGGTCGAAAACAAGAACCTTCACCTTCAAGGATAGTTTCTTTGCTCCTGTTATTTTCTCATCAGTAAAAGATAATGCACTTGAACTGTTTTAACTCTACTCTTCTCCACAACCTCTATTTTGTCTTGGAACATTACACCCTGCACTCTTTGGCTTACTGCAACACTACACCATTCAATTTTGTGTTATCATTGCACGGCATCCTGTACTTAAAAATGAGATGACCTCCCTGGATGGCATGCAAAGCAAAGGTTTTCACTGTATTTTGGTACATATAACAATTTGATTTAGTCCTCTCATTCCTCAGATGCTCCAAATGAGTGGGGTTAGGGTTATCCTGACAGCAAACTTTAAGAGCCTGTGCAGAGTTACAGTACCATTAAAAAGGACACTCTTAAAGTTTAATATCTCAACTTTACAAGACAATGTTATTTGCCTTTGTCAATCTGTAATACTGACACAATATTAACCCCCTGCTGTAGTGAATGTCAGCACTTGTGTCCCAGTCATTGCATTTGTGAGCCTACGAGAACAGATTGTTTTTCAGCTGCTCCGGGATCTTCAATCGTCTAACCGTCAAATTGCACAAACTTGCACAGTATCAACACATTCTGCCCATCTGACCTGGAATTTGGGTGAGGTTCCTAATCACCTCTACTTTACCTCATCTCATCATCATATTCTAACCCTTTCTCCCTTGTGTACTTAAGTAGTTTTCCCTTCAATGCATCTGTGATGTTCTCCATGAGGTAGTGAGCTGCAATTTCACTGACAGCATTTAATTAATTAAAATGGCTCTCCGCAGGAAGCTAAATCAATCACACATCCTAAATAAAGAGAGACATACCCAATGTCAGCTGAACAAAACAAAAACATGAATTCTGCTGGAATACTTCTAATCTGTAATGTCATCTATTTTTTTCATATCCAACCTTTCTTTTGAAAAGAAAAATCGTTGTTCTGTTTGTGATTTCTGTTCTATCCACGCAGTTAACTGCATGGCTAAACATTTATTTCTTGCTGCACAGCTGAAGAGATATAAATTCTGTTCATCCACTGAAGTGTAACATCCTATTCACATTATCCCTTGGCCTTCATGTATTTCTATCTCTCACATAGAACACAAAACCCAGTTCACGGGCATCAATTAAGTGGACAAAATCATGATTAATAAGTTAAAGGTAAGCCAGTATTTACCAGTCCTCTTTGGAGTTCCTCCACAATCATCAAAGCTTTATGGATGACACCAACACAACTTATCTATTGTGAAAATCACCTGCAACTCTGGCAAGATATAGATCTGGTGGACAATGAGAAGCTGGAGGGACTCAACTGCATATGGGTAGAAATGGCCAGGCTGTGACCTTTGATTGAGACGTCAAAATTTTGAGTTAGAGCCAAATTTTGTTCAACATAATCCCTCTGACTGAAATTTGTAACGGGTGGTTCTGGAGCAAGGAAGGTTCAGCTTCATAGGTCCATGCCATATTCAGAATGGGCCAGAGCCGATACAGTGTCTATTTTCCCTGAATTATTGAATCCTATCATTTGTCCACTCTCCACAGTGGCCACTAGGATACAGTAACTGAACTACCAGCCACTATCTTGTCAACATTCTACAGGAGCTCTATTGAGAGCATTCTGGCTGGCTGCCTCAAAGTGTGGCACGGTTGCTGCAGAGAAATGAATCGGAGGTCAAACCACAGAACCATAGATTGGCAGAGAGAGTCACTGAAGATCATTCTCTTTCTCCCATCGACATGATCTACTGGGATCATTGTCTGAAAAGGGTCTGCAGAATCATTGAGATCCCCTTCCACCCACCCACCTAACCCCCCACCCCCCCGACAGCATTTTCAACTGCTCCCATTGGAACAGAGCCAGGAATAGTTTCTTCCCATGGGCAGTGGGAATGCTGAACGACCAAAGAAAGTGCTCACACTAACCCTCCAAGACTGAGTTGAAATTTGTTCTTGCTCTCCTGGATTGACAGTCTCAAATATACAGGATTATTAGTAATTTATCCACTGTATTGTTGCTTCATAAGTGTTAGAAAATTAACAAAGGCATTCCTTTATATAACACATATCACATCAAAAATATCCCATGGTGCTTCACAGGGAAGGGAAGAAACAACATTTGAGGCTACGTTATGACGAGAGCAAATTTGAGAAAGTTTTGGATTTTAGATTTATTGTCAAAGTGCATACATGACATTGTGTACAACCCTGAGATTCTTTTCATTACCAATGAGAGGTAATTCTGCCTCATCCATGGGGAAAAGAATCTCAGGGTTGTATACAATGTCATGAATGCACTTTGACAATAAATCTAAACTTCAGTTAATTAAATAATCTGGCAGGCTTCAGTCATGGTTATTGGGAAATTACTGCTGAAAGTAATATCATCCTTCGTTCATTAATTTTCTTATCTGGTTTGTCATATATGTGATTCCAAACCCAGACCAATGTGTCCAGAATGCGATTCAGTTATGTTTAAAGGACTGCTATGGTTCTGGAAGGCCGCTCAACACAACATCCATTCGGGATGACCAATGTTCCAGCATTGGTTTTTCTCTCATTTTGCAAAGTCTCTTCCAGGGATGCCTAGCCTGAAGAACTGTCCCGATCAATGGGAATTCAGTGAGTGCTTCTCTCACTGCTCCCTTCTCCTGCTCTCCAACTCTTCGACTGACTGCTTGAAAGATTTTGGCTTGAAACCTGGATGGTCTCTTCCCTTCCGTGGATGCTGCCTGGCCTGCCGAGTTCCTCCAGTATTTTGTGTGATTCTCCAGTTTTCCAGTATCTGCAGTCTCTCTTGCTTACCTCCCAATAAATGCTGGCCCTTTTAATGACACCGGCAGGTCAAAAAACAAAATTAATAAAATGAATGAAATTAAAATCTTGTCCTCAGCATCAGATAGTTTTAAGGACTCTGGCTAAATTGAGAGACGAGGATTGGAGAGTTTTCTTTGTCAGGCTCTAGTGTTAATATCCCTTGTTGAATGAAACATAAGATTCACAGACAAAAGAATAATAATTTGTATTCTGACAGGATTTTATTCTTCATTGCATTCAGATTATGGCCTCATTGACAAGTCTCTGCTTATTCTAACTCTCTATGATATTAGAACAATTCAAGTCCATTCTATTTTAAGCTTATAAATACATTACACGGCAAGAAAGAACTGTCACCAACATGACAGAAGAAAAACAATTTCCGCTGCTTAAAAAAAAAGCTGCTTTTGTTGTTTTTTTAAAAATTATTTTGACGTCTCTTCGAATGGGGCTTGCATTATTGGCATAATTTCCGGATTTGACAGGCTGAAAGTGAAGGCAAAGAGGGATGAGAGACAAAGGTCAGTAAATGGGAACCTTGGGACCTTGGTCATGCTGTTGATGAGGCACTCTTTGGCAAGTAGGAGAGGGAGAGTTCCATCCGAATCCTCGATTTTATTGCTCATTTTAGCCAGATAATGCCTGGTCTGCATTGCACTACTGATTAACCACATTAGACTGAGAGCTGTGATTAATAGGCTTTAATCACCGTAAAACATCAGCAAGTCTAACATGTTGCTGGCCTGGTTTCAAGGCAGGTACTGAGAGAGGGGTTTGGGCGTAACAGCCTTTATGGGGATTCATAGGTACAGGGGCGGGTCAGCCCATACAGTACATTCACGCAGACAGCGCTAATAGCTCTTCGGTGGTTCCGCTACAGACTGCAAAGCAGTGTCCTCTGATTTATTTCCATGAAGTTTTAACCAATCAGTTTTCATTGGAAGTCCCTTTCTCCGTTTGTATCTGGACAGGTACGTTGGGAGTGGGATCTCAATTTTTTTTTAAACATCGATTTGAGTGACAGAATGTTTCCTGGCATCATTTACATCATCTTCACCTCATTTGTCTTCCTGTGGTCTTGAATGTTTCTCAAATTAAAAGCTCAATTATTTAATTCCCAGAGTAACAAGAGAAATTGATTGAAAGCTTATATTTACTTTGGCAATTTAGCTCAGTGAAGGCCTGAACAATTTCCTTCCTTAGTTTCCACAGTTCTATAGATTTATATTAATTTAGATTTTAAATGATAACCTGAACATTTTTTTTTCTGTGCAAATCCCACAAAGGTTTATGACTATTTAGCCCATGGCTTGCATATTGGGTTTGAGAAAACTAATCTCCTGGCACTCGCAGGTTGGCTTCTCCATCTGAGGACAATTAATTTATGTTTTAGCTGCTTGAATGCGGCAAGATTTTTCACTCTCTCTATTTAGAAGCTGGCATATACAGCACCTCTTAAAATAGTAAAGTAATCAGCTGACTTTACATCAATTTCCTGGAAAATAAGAGAAATATCAGAAAAGCTAACTATTTGATTTTCTCAATGTGTTACTGAATAAAATAACCAAAGATGCACAGTTTTAAAGAGGAATGGGAACAGAGATCTGTAAGTTTACATGCAAACCTTCAGCAGGGAACAGGGATGTTTTTAAAAAAATCTAAAGAGAATCTATACATTTATCAAATAGAATTTCCAAGTATAATATCAAGGATCTATTGTGAAATAAATAATTGGTCAGCAGCATGTTCGAAGAAGGATATCAAGCTTTGACAAGGGTACAGAAGAGGCTTATGGAATCCAGAAGGAACAAGATCTGGGTTTTGACACGGCTCTTTCCATCACTCCCAGGGCTGCAAAGAAGTTAAACCACAAAGGAACTACTTTTAAAGTATAATGATTGTTAATTTGGGGAGACAGTTGATAATGAGATAGTTATTTGTGCAGAACCAAAGGTAAGCACCAATAAATAATTTCCATAACCATATAACCATATAACCATTTACGGACCGGAAACAGGCCATGTTGGGCTTTCGAGTCCGCACCGTTCACTGATTTTGTGCGCCCTCTTCAGGCAATTTCAACTGATAAGGATCTGGTGATCAGAGAGTATGTAGTGATTAGTGCAACTCCATTATAGCACCCGTGACCCAGGTTTGAATCCGGCGCTGTCTGTAAGGAGTTTGTATGTTCTACCCATGTCGTTCAGGTGCTCCGGTTTCTTCCTTCTCTTCAAAACATACTGGGGGTAATTGGGTGAAATTGGTGGCATGCTGAAAGGTCCTGTAACTGTGCTGCGCTCTAATGTTTTTAATTAAAAATTAAAAAGGACTGGAGGGAGTCTTTTTTAAAACTCAGTGTGTTTTTATCATTTCAAATGCACCACTTGATAATATTTTGGAAATAAATTCAACTTTAAATTTTACATCGTAATTGAGGGGGAATTGAAAAGGAAAAGAGTAAAAGGATGGGATGAATTGCAGCACTGCTACAAAGAGTCAGAACGGATAATGAATCTTCAATATTGATTTAGCTACTGTCCCATTTACCTACTGCTACGGGTTATATTATATTTTGTATTATATATAAATATGTCCTTAAAGGAGATAGATTGTGAGGGTTTAGTGTAGGTCACTTGACAAACAGACATTAACATTTCACAAAGGACATCTGATTTGAAATGCAAGAACTCTGCATAAGCAGAAACTTCATGTCCACAGTGACTTTACAGAAACTTTGAAGAGTGCCTATGGAGATTCACAAGTAGGTGTTAATTGGACTGATGTTGTGGAATAAATGGGCTATTGGCTTTAAAGCAACAGATGTCCAGGCTCAGAAACTCATTCCGGTGCCAGCAATCTGTCTGGTTGTGATTTGCTGTTCTAAGAGGGGTCAATGTGGCTTTGCAGAGAGAGAGAGGAAAAAAAAACATGTGATTCTTTGGAGAGAGGGAGAGAGAAGTCAGTTCTACAGTTCTGCAGTAGCTTTTTGGGGCTGCAACATGGCAAGCTGGCAGGCTTGTTGAAAACCCCATTTTGAAGATGGGTTGTGAGTTCTGTGTTCAGCCTTACAAGAGGAAATGGCTGGCTAGAGTGTTTCTCCTGGAAGAAGAGGTGATCATTTGGAAAACCCACAATGGGGCAAGTTTCTTCGGCAAGACACTGAAGTGACTGATTGGAGGAAATCAGTTTGTGTGTGTCCAACGAGTAACAAATCTCTCTCTGAAACCAACAAGAACCTTCCTGAGCAGTAACCATTTAACCTCAATCACCAGAGCCTGGTGAAAATTCATAAACATTAAATTCTGTGCACAGTATAAGAATTTCCTGATACCAGTGAACTTGGAGAAATGAGAAGTGAATGATTGGACTAATGACACAAAGATCTTTCCTGAACTTATACATATTACATACACTTGCGCTTAAGAGTACAGATTATGTACCTTGTAATCGAAAAGGGTTAATTTAGGTTAAGTTAGTAGTAATAAGTTAAAGTTTGATCCTGTTTTTATGTTTAAAGAAAATTAAAAGCAACTTTTGTTTAAGTAACTATTTATCTTGGTGAATTTCTATTGCTGCTGGGTTTTGGGGTCCTCTGGGCACGTAACATTACATTCGGTCCAGATCCTTCTGAATCTTTCTAATCCACCTATCTGTCCAAGAATCTTTTGAACATTTTAATTATGTCTGCTTCTTTAGCCTCCATTCCTTCAAGATAAGGACCATCATCTGAATTTATCCCTCAGGTCTTAATTTTTTTCCTGCTCACCTGAAACTATGCCCTCTTGTTCAAGAATCATCAACCTTGGGATTTGCTCCAAAACGTATACCGTTTTAGCACCTCGATGTCTCTCAGGTCCACTCAATCTGTACTCTTATCAGCATATGCTGATATTTATTTATTCTTTTTTGAAGTGTGGACATCGCTAGAAAGGTCAGCATTTATCTCCATACCTCATTATCACTGTTGATTTTTATATTTTAGTTTAACTTTTAATTTAGAAATACAGCTCGGTAACAGGCCCACGAACCTGTGCCACCCAATTACACCCAATTGACCTACAGCCTCTGGTACATTTTTGAAAGGGTGAGGAGGAAACCCACATGGATGCAGGGACAATGTACAAACTCCTTACAGGCATCGTGGGATTCAAAGCTCAATCCCGATTGCTAGTGTTGTAAGAGGGCTGGGCTAATCATGCCGTCTCTGAGTTTCTTCTGGTGAAGACCTTCTCACAGCACTATTGAGAGCGGGGAGAGCACCAGGCTTTAGTCCCAGCTACAAGAAGGAAGAGCAATATAATTCCATCACTAATGTACATGATATGATTTTTCCTGCACTCAGATAACTGTGAATATTAATCAATCTTTTGTAATTATTGTTCTTTTAATTCAATTTCTTCTTCTGGCCGTCCATCCCATAGGATGATAATGGTCCCTTTCAGTCAGGTTGTGGGGTTTGATATGAGGATACCCCATTCCTCAGAAAGGAACAATGTGAGCGTGAACGGATTTAGGTGAGTAGGGGTTGCACAGGGTAATTTGGTTTATGCATATTCTTGTCGACTTTTATTTTTATGAAATAATTGTTCAGCTGCAACAAGTAAGAATTTCAGTACAATGTATATAACAACAAACTCATTATCTGTGTTATCCTGACCTGGAAGGGACCCTGCAGATGGTGGTGCTCCAATGTACCTGCCACCCTGTTGCTCATTGGTGCATTAGTCACCACTGATGGTAGGAGGGTATAGCATTCAGACATGGGTTAATTAACAGGCATCAATTAACACATGCTACATGTGTGACAGCCAAGGACCAACACCAATGATTGCAAGTTTGGGACTAAGTGAGTAACCAGAGAGCATTGTATGGAAGGCACACATTGCAGTAATGGCATACTGGTGGGGGAGCAAAATAATCTTCAAGATGGAAGATGAGGTGAGAATGATGTCTACATGTGTGATCCTGCAAATCCAGTTTCCTGCCTTCTTAATTCCCTATCCCACATCCACTCTGGTTCCCTGCACTATTACAACAAACTTAAGGATCAACACTCTTTATTCCATCTGGGAATCTTGAACGCTTCTGCACTGATTATCAACTTCTCCCACTTCACCCTTACAATCTGTACCAGAACATTCCATTTCTGCCTTCATTATCTTGACACAATTTTTCATTTTTATTATTGTCTGACTTACTGGGTATGTCCCACGGCCTTGTCTTTAGCAGCACATAACATAGACAAAGTAGGTGTATTTACGCATTTGGTCCCTCACCTTATTCCCGTTGTTGCATCCATCCTACCGAACAATCTCTGCAACTAAAAAATAATTTGCTTCCTCTTTCAGGTTTTTTTTTTCCCAGAACATTAACTCTTTCTCTTTTCACAGATACTGTTTGTGTTTCTAGACTTTTCACTTTTGATCTTGAATTTTCAGGATCTGCAGATTTATTTCTGATTATTGTAACCAGGCAAGTGACTTTGATCTGGCTGTTCTTGAGTGTTGTAAAAATTGGAGAGCATTCCATTGCATCATGCTTTGAGTCATGGTGTCATAGAGTTCTACACCATGGAAACAGGACATTCAGCCCATCTTATCCATACTAACTGTTTCCTACTTAAGCTGTTCCCCCTTGTAATATCTAATGAATAGAAGAGTGGATCTTGTTGAAAGTTGGTACAATTGCAATGTTTGAAAATGCATTTGAACAGATATATGGAGAAAAATGGTTTAGAAGGGTAGGGACAAAATCCAGGCAAATAGGGTGAGCCTAGATTGGGTGGGGATGAAAGGCATGCACAATATGTCTTGACTATGAATATATGCAATACTTCAAATAGGACCTCATAGATGCCTTGTACAGCTTAAATATGATGTCCTGACAGGTGAAAAGCAAGAGTACTAAACACCTTTACCTTTCTCATACCCCCAACACACCATCCCCATCCCCCCCACCATTCCTCCGCCCATCGCCAAACCTACCTACCTGTCTACCATTTTCAGGGACTGTGCTTCTGTGTCCTTTGGTAACTTTGCTCGACAACACTCTGTGGGGTCCTACTGTTTAGTTGTGCCTTGCAAATGGCAGAAAGGCCTTGTGGTATCGGGAGTGAGTCAGGCTTTAGAGGGCTATGAAACTGATGAATTCTCTACCACAGAAGGTGGTGGAGTGGGATGGCCAATTTATGTCAGAATCTCATTCTGCCTATGATTTCTTGGTCTGCATCTCCCTCCCCACCCCCCTCCCCCATTTCTAAACAAAACCCAATAAGAATCTGTGCAGAATCTGTACATCTCCAGTCTCAATATCAAATTCTCTAATTCGATAACTTGATTGTATCCTACTTGACCATTTCCACTTGTGCTCCTGGTATGACCACCCATTGGCAGTATTGGCCAATTGACAGTAAGGCCGAGGGTGAAGTCCCTGACAAAGAAAAATCCAACCAAGTCCTCAACAGGCAAATGAAGTTACTTTGAACTCAATGGCTCTGAAGGCGGACGAGGCTGCCACAAATCCATCAATCGTCGCAGTTTTCGTGCCATTGGAACTAGTTGGTTGGTTTGTGAAGTACCGTGGGCTTCTTGGAGTACAACATCAAGTATACATACGTGTCTTCATGATGGGAAATGGAATGAAGGCCATCATCTTCGACCTTGAGGGATAGCCACGACTGACCAACATAGACAAAGAAACCTAGTGTGCTTGTAACCCATTTGGTCTCACCCTTTCTTTGCTGGTAAAAACCAACCCTCTTTCCCCAAACTGACTCTCTTGGTGCATGAGAGCGTAGCTGCATGTCCTAAGCTTTGTAATTGCATGCCTAAATATCCCCATTTCCCTCCCCCTTTTTCTTGTAGGTTCAGTGATTTTTGTGTTCTCTGTATCATCACCAAAGCTCTGACAGATAACCCAAACAGAGCCCACACCCGCCCCGTCTCTAACTGTGTGATGATGCTCTTCTGCTGAACTTCAAGCAGGAGCCAAGTTGACATTTGCTCAACAGCTCGTGATATTTCAACAATCTCACTGAAAGCCTGCCAAAGCTATGTGTGGGTGGTGCTCAGTAATCAGCCAAAATGAAACTGGCAGTAAGATTTAGCATAAAATGGGGGATTTAAATGAAATGCATTTACTGTAGTTAGATTGTGGGCAGGAGCTTCACAGCAACTGTTCCATGACCTGTTAACCATCCTTTTCTTGGACAAATTGGAATATTCACCAGTTGGGGGGGGGGTTGGAGAAACTATAAAATTTTCTTTCCATTGCACTGTCTCTACCATTCAGTGAGACTTTGTAATCAAGAGGATTACAGTCTAGAGATGCCACCTGGTGCAACAAATCTCTCAGGTCCCCATTGGTTACTTCGACAGGACGTCAACTGATGTAAGGCTTGGGTTAATACAACGTTTTTCCAGAGCATCAGGGTATTGAGTCAATGAATCAGATTGAAATGATGCAACTGAAATGACAGAGGAAATGAGTTCCCTTTAATGGTACGTGATTCAGCCATCCTTGCTGGCCCAATTACAGGAAATGAGGAGTCGGAATATGGGATGGAGATAGAGGATCTGGTTGGTGGTTTCAGAACAGCAAGATCAAGGATCCTATTGTGGGTTTTAGGAAAGGGAGGCTGAAGCACCATTGATGGCGGTGGAGATGTTCAGTGTCTTCAAGTTCCTGGAGTCCATACATCAGCAAACCTCCTCCTGAACTCTGCACATCGAAGCAGCTGTGAAGAAGGTGCTCCAACACCTCCATTTTCTAAGATGTCTGAGGAGATTTGACATGTAGCTGTGTACTCTATCAAACTACTACTGGTGCACCGTGAATATGACAATGACCATTTGCATCATGGTCTAGCTTGGTCACTCAGGTACCTGGGAACGTAGATGGTGGCAGAAAGTGGCAAACCGTCACAGGCTCTGACCCATCCACTGAAGACATCGATGTGGATTCTGCCTCAATGCAGCCAAAATCCTAAAGGACCCTTGTCACCCTGGGCACATCCCTTTCTTGCTGCTAACTTCAGTAAGAAGGTACTGGAGCAGAATGTACAGGTTCAAGAACAGTTTTTATCCAACAGCTATTGGGGTCTTGAATTTCCCTGTATTAAGTTGATCATAAACTATTCAGGAACCATCAAAAGTTTGCACTCTTAAAACAGCACTTATTTTCTTGCACTAACTTCAACTATGAATTGTTATCTACCTATGCTCTTATATTTATTGCTATTTTCTGTCTTGGCATATTGTGGTAGTTTCATGCAGCCATTCTCAACCTTTTTGTTTGGCTATGGCCCCCTTAGGACTCTGCACAACATTTATGGGCCCCTTTCCCTGTTAAACATTCAAGTTTAGTTGGTTTCCTCTGTACTTCTCTCCTAATGACTTCAATTTAAAAAAAAAAATTATGATTACAGTCTGTGGCTCACCTTAAATGTGTTGTGGCATTTGGGGGAAGGAGGGGTGGTGGGGTGGTGGTGTTCCCCCATTGAGAATGGCTGGTTGAATATATACTGTTGTAGTATGTGTGTCTGGCTGCAGCAATCTGCGCAATGCATTTATTAACTTGCATTACTCATTAATTATCATGATCAGTGTTTACTGTGGTACAAATATTTTTGGAGGAAACCAGTGGTTCCTCTATGGCACATCTCCAAAATGGAGTCTTGAGATCTTTTCCATCTGCCCAAGAGGACACATGGGAGTTTGGTTAATAGTTCATCCAAAATAAAGTATGTATCTCTGACAATATGGCCTTCCTTCTGGAACTGCTCCTGTATATTCAACCCTCTGAGCCAGACCTTGACCTTACTTTCCCTTCCATTAACTTTATCTTCTACAATTAGAAGGGCTCTTCTGTGAGCAGATTAACAGGTTATCTCTAACATTCATATCGTCGTGTTAAAAGCACAATTTCCAGAGTAGAGAATTGCAATAAAAAGGAAAATCAATTAGCACTGACCTAATGTGAGCTCTCCACTGGCCACCGAGACAGAGGTGCACCAAAGAAGAGGTACAAAGACTGCCTGAAGAAAGCTCTTGGTGCCTGCCCCATTGACCACCGCCAGTGGGCTGATCTCACCTCAAACCGTGCATCTTGGCGTCTCACAGTTCGACGGGCAGCAACCTCCTTTGAAGAAGACCTCAGAGCCCACCTTACTGACAAACGACAAAGGAGGAAAAACCCAACACCCAACCCCAACTAACCAATTTTCCCTTGCAACCGCTGCAACCGTGTCTGCCTGTCCTGCATCGGACTTGTCAGCAACAAACGAGCCTGCAGCTGACGTGGACATTACCCCTCCATAAATCTTCGTCCGCGAAGCCAAGCCAAAGAAAGAAAGAAAAAGAAGAAAGAAATGTCAAATTCAAACATTTCCTGTTGATACAAACTTTCTATTCAATAAACATAAATATTTCAATTACGTAGAATCGCAAGTTTGTTGTGATGCAAATATAAATATATTTAAGTTAATATTCATATAATTAATATTAAAATATATTTAATATCAACAAAATATATTTATATATCAATAAAGCATATAAACATAGAAAAATATTTTTTTTAAATGGAGAAATTAATATTTGTGACCAAGTGCAACAATTTTAACTATCCAATCTATTAGTCAGAGAGTGCTAGCTCCCGAAGCAGTGAGTTTATCTTGTATGTTGGAATGATATTTTGGAATTGGATTGATTTCCATTGAAATTTCCAGAAATTGTGAGAAGGGGATAAACAACATATTTTATTTACATCCCAACAAAATTAACATTCCTCATAATTGATCCACTAAGGAGATATGAGAAAAGATCCTCAAATGTTCCTAAGTTGCTTTTGCTGTGGCACCTGGTCAAGTGTCTCAACTATTTTGAAATGTTGCAACTTATTATGTGTCCTTCAAGTATTTGAATTAAAACCACATTGGGAAGTCCTCAAAACGATGGTACATGACCCAGTTTCTTACCAGTTAAATTTTAAATATTTAGCGAAGTAAATTTTAATTCACTATGTACTGTATGAAGTCTGCTGAAGATCAATCTTGCTTGCTAGTTTATTTTTTATCTGTACCAAAAGAAAAGGAAGAATGATGAGGTTGTGGGAGAGAAATGCTTTTTATTTCATCTGTAACTGAGAATGGCTTGGTGACTTCTGACATGTATTAAATGTGTACAATGTTACCCAAAATAAAATCTCAGGAGTGGAGACCCTGTAATAGTCTTGCTGCATGTGGCTGGGCTCTGGAAAAGGAGGTGGAGATTATTCGGCACTGGATGGCTTGCAATCCAAAATCATAGGCTCTCCTATGCTTCAGAAGCACCCTTTAAACATATAGCTATAATTGTACAATATCTGTGCTAAAGTTCATGAAAGATCAAAATTAAATAAATGCATGCAATCTCCTGTGAAAACAAAAAAGAAATTCTTCTGCTTTGAGAATTTTCACCTCCTTAATATACGCAGCAGTGTTGATTCCTAAAACCTGGAGAGAATAGATAGATGAGATTGATCGAGTACCTTCCAGAGGTCTCCTCCACTCTGGGGAATGGAACAGTTCCAGGTCTCACATTTGGGTCTCTTCCAAGTCACTTGATCGATACCGATATCGAAAGTCAGACATCATCTGACAGCACTGGAAACAGCAGGATCTTTAGAACCAGACAACATCCCAACTGAGGGGCCACAGATCTGTGCTCCAGAATTATCTACAACTCTTGACAAAGTTTCCCAGTGATGAAACAATGGTAGCAGATCCATAGCAGTATGGTATATGAATTATCCAGAGTTCTCCTGTGCACAAAAAGTAAGGCAACCGCAATAAAACTATCTACTGTCAAGGAAGTTAAAATTCAAGTCTATTATCATCTGACTGTACATAAGCAACGAGATGAAATAGCATTTCTTCGGACCATTGTACACAGACTTTCTGGGATGGATGGGCACCACAGGGGCTCAGGTACCACCCAGATCGCAATAAAAACAGCCAGAAATGCTCACTGGTCTCGCCTTATTCATGGGAGGTAAAGATCTATTACTGACATTCGGCCCTGAGCCCTTCCTCAAGATACTAGTGAAGAAAAACTTCTGAATTAAAGGTTGGGGAAAGAAAGGGGGAAATAATGAGATGTGGAGGAGTTCAGATCAACAGACAAAAAAGTTGTTCATTGGATATGATGAGAGGAAAGGTGAGAATTGATTTTGGCTCTGTGGAAGGAGACGAGAAAGGGAAGAGAGAGAAAGAGAGAAACAGAGAGACATAGTGGAAAGGAGAGAGGGGAAGAAGATGGGGGTGGGGGGGGGGTGTGGTAGGATGCTTTCTAATGGAAACCAGAGATGTTAGTGCCACCTGGTTGGAGTGTGCCCAGACAGAAGATAATGACTCAAATTCGTGAGAATTGCAGGAGACCATGGACAGATATGTCAGCAAGGGAATGGGGTGGGGGTTTGAAATAGGTGGCCATGGGGAGATTCCTGCTATTGTGGCAGACAGAGATGAGGTGCTCAATAAAGTGATCTCTCAGTCTGCATCCGGTCTCCCTGATGTAGAGGAGACCACAATGAGAGCACTGGATGCAGTAGGTGAACCCTGCAGATTCATACATGAAGTGTTGCTTCACTTGGATGGATAGCTTGGGGCCCTGAATAGTGGTGAGGAAGGAGGTGTGGGTGCAAATGGAGCATCTCCTAGTCACAGGGGTAGATGCCAAGTAGGCAATTGGTAGGGGAGGGAGGAGAGGATGGTCCCTTCAGAAGGCAGAAAGGGGAGGAGAGGAGAATATGTGTCTGGTGGTGTCAACTCTATCTCTTGACTGAAAATTGAGGATGAAAATTCTTTGATCCAGTAACATCAGGATGGAGGTACAAGAGCATCAAAATCAGAACTGCCAGGATGGGAAATAACTTCTTCCCGCAGGCCAGGCGACTGATGAATAGTATCCTATTAGCGGATCATGGGACACGTTTAGGAGGCCATCGGAAGCACTGCTGGAGAGAACAGAAGCATCGAAAATGGGCCAGCATCAGGGTTAGACTGAGTGCTAACCCCTTCAGACCCATGCTCCCAATTATTCTATTCTCAAACGTAAGAACTCTGGAGAAGATAATGGTTTACCTGAGGCTGCATCGGAGAGAACTGCAGGGCCGCCGTGCTCTGGTGATTACAGAATGCTCCAGGACACCATTCCAGATTCAGCAATCCAGCTGAATAGCTTTATCTCCTTAAGGCAGACAGAGACGCCGCTGCTTCTAGCAAGACTTGAGGAGAGGGTCTGTGCATTTATATCAAAGAGAAATATAGACCCTTCTACCTGCCTGGGGAATTCTTAGCCACACTGATTCCGCCATCAGCTAATGAGGGTGAAACCATGAAGGAGCTTTATGGTGCCATCTATGAAGCCCAGACTTCCCACACTGACGGTGCCATGATTGTTGCTGGCGACTTCAACCTCGCCAACCTTAAAATAGTTTTGCTACAGTTTCAGCAGTATGTGATCTTCACCACCAGAGGAGAGAACACCCTGGATTGGGTTACTCAGATCACTTATCTGTCCTGCTAACCCTGGTGTACAGAGTGCTGGCAAATCAAACTAGGTCATTTTACAAGGAGATCAGGACATGGCTGAGACAGGCCATAGCAACGCTGCAAGAGAGCTTTCAGACCTCGGACTGGAGCTGCTTCAGGGAGGTGGCCACCTCCAAGGGTCAAGTAAACATGACCTCGAGCTCAGTGACTGGCTACATCATCAAGGGCATTGAGGATCAAATGCTTCACATCCAGGGCTAACCAGAAACCATGGTTGGATGCAGAGGTCTGGGCCCTTCTCAGAGCTCATGATGCTGCCTTCATGACAGGGTGTGGGATGGCACTAAGATCAGCCAGGGCTGAACTCTCTCATGAAATCCAGAAAGGCAAAGTGAAGGTAAATGGATACTGGCGACATGAGGTGAATGTGGCAAGGAATCAAGACTATAATGGATCACAAAGTCAACCGTGTGAATTAAGGACAAATCTGCTTCCCTTCCAGGCAGACTGAACACCTGTAACTGGATCCTGAACTTCCTAATAGAAAGATCACAGTCTGACCTGGTCGGTAGTAGAATATTGAGCATTGTCAAACTGAGCACTGGTGCAACTCAAGGCTGTGTGCTCAGCCCTCTCCTGTTCATGCAACTGACCCACGACTGCATCACCAGATGCAGCTCCAACAGTAGTTGCCCTAATCAGCAACAATGATATGATACAGTGTGAAAGTAACAACCTGAGCTTCAATATGGAGAAGATAATGGAGATCATCATGGACTTCAAGAGAACCAAGAATGACTACCCTCCATTACACATCAACAACTCTGTCATGGAGGGAGTGGAAAGCTACAAGTTCCTTGAAATTCACTTAACTCGTGTCCTTTTGTGGACACACAACATCTCTTCACTTGTCAGGAAGGTCCAAACAGTGACTGCACTTATTGAGAAGACTGAAGTGGGCAAAGTTACCAGCCACCATTATGTTAGTCCTAAGAGTATTAAGAGTATCCTGGCCAGCTGTATGGTTGCTGCAGGGAAATGGATTGGAAGTCAATCCACAGAACCATAAGAATAGCAGAGAGGATCACTGGAGTCTCCCTCCTGCGTCCCCCCCCCCACCACCCCCTCCAATTTGACTTGATCTACTAGGATTATTGTCTTAAGAGAGCAAGAAAAATCATTGAGGACCCCTTCCACTCTGCACACAGCATCTTTCATTTTTGTCTGATAGGATGGTAGATGAGCACAAGGGAAAGGACACTTCCCCATGACCTTTTTGTGTAATGAACGGGGTTCAGGATATGCTGCCCTGTCAGTATCATCCAGTCATTGATCTTGCCTGTTGTTTCAGCAACAAGAATTGGAGACCCACCTCTGGCCCCAAGGAGTGGCTCTTATTCTGATACTCATCTTCACTCAACTTCCTCATTCAAATCCATACTCATCACAATATCCTCTGCCACCTCTTTTTGCAGGTCCCCATTCTATAATTCATCACATTATTCTTCTTGTCTTCACCTCCTGCTCTTCCTGGACACATCAGGTGGTGTGGCTTCAGCTTCACTTCAGAATTGAATCAAAGTCACAGAGGGAAAAGAAAAATATATCTTTGATTTGTCAAACACATCCCTTCTCCCACCTCCATCCCAGGTTGGTTGAGTCTCAGGAAAACATATGTACCATTCATCACCATTAAAAGAACAACAGAGATAAGATTGATGAGGGATCTCCAGATGGGTTCAAATCCCACCACAGATGAGATATCCAGTTTAGCAACCAATCTGGACTTCTTAAAAATATTGTTTTACATCACTGGCCACACCAAACTTTATTGTCCATCGCTAATAGTTTCTGAAATGAGCCAAATTAGAGCTATGTGAAGGTCAGGTTTGGCAAAGAGAGAAGATTTTCTTCGCTGAAGGATATCAGTCATAAAAAAAGGTTTTTTCTCCCCACAGCAGTCTGACAGCTTTGTGACAAGAATTATTGTAACTTTTCTTAACATCTATCATTGATGTTTAAAAAGTGGTAGCGCTGCCACAGTTTCTGTAGCGGCAGGGTGGCTGCTGGTGCAGACCAGGGAGAGTGGGGGATCAGACAGAGCGCTACTCCGCCGGGTTCTACCATCCAGTCCTAACGCCGACTACTTGGTATAGGTTTTAAACAAGCCTGTTAAAGGAGGTCACAGTAGTTTAAAAAAAATCTTGCAACCATGGGGGTCTGTGTCCAAGATGGTGGTACCTGTGATGGGCAGCGTACCAAGAGGGGTTGCAGACTCTGGGAGAGCAGCAGACCAACACAGGGCACCAGAATTGTGGAGAATACCCCCCCCCCTCCATTGAGAAGAAGCATAGGCGGTGGCCTGTAGGATGATGACCATGGCAGCGGACCTGCGAGAGGCTCAGCAATTGAAGCACCCACTCAGGCTGCACGCAGACGGAGACTTGCAGCTGAAGGACTCACACAGGCTGCGGGGCTTCTGGAGACTGGCTTGTGGGAACCAGACATCGGAACCAGGATTCGAGAGAGTGCTGTTGACATGTAAGGTTCCCAAATAATCTCAGGCTTCCTGATTTTGGCAGAGGTTCGGATCTGGAGCTCGTGTTGCCAATGCTTTGAACTGAAATCTGTGTGCCTATAGAGGCTTCAGGAACATTGGAGGTGAATCCATGGACACTCAATGACTCTTAAGGGACCTTCTTTTGCATCTCTTTCTCATATAATGCCGGGCAATGCTCATGGTGATACTTTGCCTTCCAGCAGACAGAAGTTGAAGTATATCATGTATATTACAATTTAATGTACAGAAAACATATTTCTTTTACCACACACCTTTCAGAAATAAAATTGTGGTCTTCGCTGTGTGTCCTACCAAGGTGATTCACTCTTAATCAGCCTCTGAAGTGTCCTGTCAAGCCATTTGGTTCAAGGATAATGGGGATGGGGAATAAATACTGGACCTGGTGCCCATCTTCAAACCCAGGAAGTAAACGATCATGAACTGAACGGCTCCCATTCTCACTCACCACATCACCCGGGGATGACGAGGACTAGAGGGCATAGTTTAAGAATACAGGGTAGGCCCTTTAGGACGGAGATGAGAAAGCATTTTTTTACCCAGAGAAGTGTGAATCTGTGGAATGCTCTGCCACAGAGGGTGGTAGAGGCGGATTCGCTGACTATGTTCAAAAGAGAGTTAGATAAGACTCTTGTGGGTAACGGAGTTAAAGGTTATGGGGATAAGGCTGGAAAGGGGTACTGATGGTAATGATCAGCCATGATCTAAAATGGCGGAGCTGGCCCGACGGGCCAAATGGCCTACTCCAGCTCCTATTGTCTATTGTCTATTGTCACATCTAACGACAGTTTATCATTTCAGCAACTGTGGATTTTTCAGTATTTGTGGATTGGAGGGAGTGATTAGGGAATTTGAGACCAGGAGGACCAGGAAAGAGCAAAGGCTGGTGGATTTGAACACAGATCCAGTGCAGTATAGGAGCAGTGTCTTCAAATGAAAACCATGATTTGGTCAGACACTCTTCAACCATTTTAAAAATGCCTTGAGCTTTGAAAAATAAATGGAACAACTTCAAGCTTGTGGAACTCCCCCAAGTTCACTTCATTCCCAACAGATGAAAAAAGAGCTTAATGTTCACACCAACACTCCTTGTAAAGTTATTAAACACGGAACTGGTAAACTTCATTGCTTTCTTTTGACGCAAGTTGCCTTTGCTCATTCAAAGGATTAGTTTGAATCTTAGCAGAATTGCTGAATTTAAACCTCATTGTCTTTGTTTTGCAGGAAGCTGCTGGAAGGGAAGCTGTTTTTTTAAAACAAAAACTTTATTCAATGGCATCCGATTTTTAATACTTATATGAGGCTTGTGCAGGGCTTAAATAGGCCTTTGGTAACTATGGCAGCCAAGTATTACATGCACAGAATGAACAGCATTGCAATTCCTTGTTTTGAAAAAGTGAGCGAGGGTGTGTTGCAGTAGGCTAAGCATCAATTTAATATCCCTCTAGGTCCAACATTATAATAAGGTATCTCAAAAACCTGCTGACATGTATTGTCTACCGGGCCACTAAGCTCAAATCTAGAGCAGAAGCAGATTTGGACATTTAAATTATTGAATAGCTTTGCCTACAGCTGAGCAAAGCTCTCTCAGTAGCTTCAGCCGTACCTCAATAATCTTTGAATCACTGATGTTCAACATGGAAAGCAAAAATCCAAGCCACAGTATTTTGCACCAGCAATCTCTGGAGTGGTCACTATTTATTACCCATCTCTACCTGCCTTTGAGAAGGTGATGCCTTTCAATCAACTTCGTTTACCAGTGACAGGCAAGAAATTACTGGAATCGGAAGTAAAGACAAATATTCTGTTAAAGGAGCTCAGAAGATTGAAAGTATCAGTGGGAGAAAAAGAATGGTCACCGTTTTGGGCCAGAGCCCTTGGTCAAGTGTTTGTGATGTTTCTTTTTATAGTAATAAAAAAACCTTGGGTTTGTTTAAAACATCTATACTTTATTAGCTAGACAACTCACTTGGGACTGTGTGGAGGCATCCATCTCAAATCCATCTGAAGCTGCAACAACTAGTCTTCTACTCCATCTAGTGGTCAGGAAGTCACTATATTCCCTTTCCTTGTGATGTTTAATCTAACAACATGACACACTAATACAGTATTCATTTCAATTTACAGTTCAACACAAATGTAAACACAAACATCGGCAGCACAAACTTTTTAAGTGTGCTGTTTATTTTATTTTAGAGATTCAGTCTGTCAGGTGCTTTGATAACACGTGTGGATCTTCTTAAAACAGTTGCTTGTGTCGGCTCTGCTGGTCCACTACTGCCTAGCAATGGTGGTGTTTCCTCTCTTGCTGTGCAGGCTGGAGTTGTGGAACAGATCTGATGGGCCAAATAACCTAGTTCGGTTAGTCAATTACCAGCAATCCATGTGGAAGTCCCAACTTTCTGCCATGGATCTGTTGGTACGTCAGCTGTGATCATGGATTCCTCTGCCTGCTTTGCATGGTTTCAAACAGGTCTCATAGCTAGAAACCATCCTGTCAAATGTCAACATCTATCCCTGGCCAATAAACAGCAATTCTGGTCCTTCCCTTGCATTTTTTCCATTACAAGGTGCCCTTGATGCACCCTTCTCAGCATTTCTCGCCGCTGTGATTGAGGAGCGATCATTCTGTTTTGTCTGAGTAGAAGTCCATTGACAACAAGCAGCTCAGCTCTGATGTTGCAGTATGGCTGACATTCGCCTCTAGGTATCCTTCATTCAGATTCTTAATGATCTTCTGTAGAACTATGTCCTTTTCTTTATTAACAACTCATGACCTCAGTGAGTTCAGTGAGTTATTTTAGAGAACAGTTAAGAATCAGCTATTTTGCTGTATATCTCGAGACATGACAGGGCAGAACAGGTAAGAATGTCAGAGTTTCGCCCCTGAAGGACTTTAATCACCCATTGATGAATTCTTGCAATGTATGCAATCTAACACCTTCCTTTGTAGTACAATTTCAGACTGAGGGCTTGGCTAGTATAAAATAATCGGTCTCTAGTCACCCTGTGAAATTGGTGACACACTTCTGCATGTAATGAAGATCTTCTAAACAAGATGTTGACCAGGTATTTCATAGAACCTGAGCCATTAGAGAATTGAGAGTTCTGTTATGGTGTCTAGAGCACCACCAAATTGACCCTAGATGATTAAGCTTTGATCTATCACTGCACAAGGGTTTAAACAGAAATGGTCATGTTCCTGTGTACCCTTCACAGCGGTTGAGGTCAGACATTCTGCAGATATTGCCAATAATTCTTGGCTTCCCATCAAATCCTGGCATGGGTGGCACGGTTAGTGTAGCCATTAACGCCACACTATTACAGCACCAGTGACCTTGGTCCGAATCCACCACTGTCTGTAAAGAGTTGTAGATTCTCCTCGTGTCCGCATTGGTTTCCCCTGAAGATTCCAGTTTCCTCCCACGTTTCAAAACTGTAGTGGACAAGTAGGTTGATTGGTCTTATGGGTGTATTTCAGTGGTGTAGGCTTGTGGGCTGGACAGGTTTGTAACTGTGTCTCTAAGTAAAAATAAATGAAACCAGTTCAAAAGTTTTCTCTCCATTCAGAAAGCTATCATTTCCTCCATCACCTCAGATTATTCTTTATTGCCCTCCCACCCTTAACCCTCCATTACCTCTTTCTCTCCTCCCCCCCCACCCACTCCCAACTACAATTTTATTCACATGCCTGCCTGATTTTTACTCCTACCTTAATTAGGGGTTCAGGCTTGAAACACTGGTTATGTATCTTTATCTTTGCCCATAAATTTTGCTGAGTTTCTCCAGCATTTTTGTTTAAACCATAATCATAGCATCTGCAGACTTGCTTGTTTAATTTTACTGCATTGCTTCAGTGCATTGATTAACCAATTAATGTAAGATTTGCTGGTTAGTCCAAATCACCCCTACTGCACAAGCTCTGTCGCATTGTCTCATCAACCCAACGCATGCTTGCTCTGCAACACTCTGGCTATCAGTCAAATGGCTCAGCACCTTTCCAATTCACCCATCCTGAACATTGCTTGACAACACACGTTCATTATTGCGTCACATCAATCCGGCATCAGTCCAGATCACCCACCTATTAAAAAAACTCTAATGCATCACCATTGTAAGATGAAGCATCTGATGGTGCAATTTTCACATTGAATGGATGGCATTGTCAGATGATCTCATTATTCTGTGGAACCCCTCTTGCTGACACTTCAGCCCTTAATCTGTTCACTCAGCACTGGAGTTAGTGGTTGTAAGCAGAACCCTGTACAATTATTTTTAGAACTAATAGGGTTATAAAATCACAGCGTTTGTTTTAATATTGCAGACACCATGAGACCAGAACTGTTCTACACAGTTAATTGTTTAAATCAGGCAGAGTCCCGGATGGGTCAGAGAAAGATCACATCAGCACATTTTGTTACCTTCATGCCACTGCTTATCCTTTATTAACAAGGCAGCAAACAGATTGGCAAAGGATGTGCAGGAAATATAATCCATGTATTATTGTATCAGTGATCACAATTCTATTCATAACTGTGATGTTTCTTTTATTGTAATAAAGAAACTTGGATTCTCTTGTATTATTATTTTATTAACAACTCATGACCTTGTTAGACATCCATTTTGCATCTAACCTGAGATGGATCACTTGTCTCTGACACTTCTAGTGATCAGGAGATCACCAATTCCTAATCACCACATCCCCTTTCCTTGAGATGTTCAATCTATCAACATTACATGGTAATACAGTATTCATTTAAATTTAAAGTTAAACACAAACAAACTTTTTATGTATGCAGTTTTTTTTTCTTTTAGAGATTCAGCCTGTCTGGTGCTTTGATAACACGTGTGGATCTTCTGAACACAGGTGGATGTGTCGGC
Source organism: Narcine bancroftii (assembly GCF_036971445.1). NCBI lineage: Eukaryota > Metazoa > Chordata > Chondrichthyes > Torpediniformes > Narcinidae > Narcine > Narcine bancroftii. The sequence continues at coordinate 99,803,679 of NC_091478.1, forward strand.
TCTGCTGGTCCACGACAGTCTAGCCCTGGTGGTGTTTCTTCTATTGCAGTATAGGGTGGATTTTCTGCATTTGTCGGTTCTTGCAGCGTCACTTGCATTTTCAGCAGCCTCTTTTGATTCCTCCTAAGTATTTGACCATCCTCTGTCCTGACACTGCAGGATCTTCGATTTCCTTCCTCCAGATCAGTGGCCTTCTTGTCCCAGGTGTTGGAATCTCTGCATCTCACTGTGTCGTGTTGAGCCAGTGGCCCAAAGCTTCTTGCTGACTTGCCATAGTTTGCTCTTTGTCTCTTTTGCAGGTTTCCATTTGACATCTCTGTTCTTGTTTGGCTCTGAGGGTAGGGAGGTGTGGTGCATCGTCTACATCCCATCAGGAATTCAGTGGGTGACAAGCCATGTTCAAAGTGGTGAAGCTCAGTAACTCAACAGGGCTACAAAAGGATTTGAGCCACCGTCTTCTGTTTTCTTGAGCAGCTGTTTAACTGTCTATTTTCTCTGCTTTACCATTTGACTGGGGATGCAGAGGACTTGAAGTCAAACATATCAAAAATATAATCCATCTATCCATACTCTTCTGCAATGTTCTGGAATTCTCTACAATTCTCTGGAATTCTATAGAATTCTCTGGTCCATGGTCACTGTAAACAATTTGAGGAATACCATGTCTTGCAAAACTTGACTTCATATATTTGATCACACAGGCAGCAGACATTTTGGGAAGCAGCACCCCCTCAGGATCATTTGATAGATAGTCAATAACCAGCAGGTAGTTCTTTCCATCCAGGTGGAACAGATCAGACCCAACGTTGTGCCACGGCTCCTCTAGTAAGTTGATTTATGATCATGGGATCGTTTGGCAACTTTGCATGATGTTTCAAACAGGACTCACAGCTGGAAATCATCCTGTCAATGAAGCATGTATCCCTGGCCAATAAACAGCAGTTCTGGCCCTCCTCTTGCACTTTTACATTCTAAGGTGCCCCTCATGCAGCCTTTACAGCATCTCTTGTAGCAGAGATTGAAGAATGGCAATTCTTCTTTGTTTGAGTTGATAGTTCTGCGCTGATGTTGACCGCTAGGCCAACCTTCATTCAGATTCTATATAACTTTCTGTAGAATCATGTCCTTTTCTGTTTCAACTGGAATCTGCTTGGATTTCATGTCAGATATGGGAAGAGATACAGTGATCAGGATCACATGGAGATTTACACCTGTCTCTGTGGAACTCTTATTGTGTGTTTCACTCTGTGTCATTGCCCTGGAAAAAAAACACCAGTTAACACAATATGTTTCTCTGGTGCGTACACCAATTCAAAGTCATAACGTTACAGCTTCATCATCAGTCTTTGGATTTGTGGTGATATCTCACTAAGGTTTTTCTTGATTATGGCTATTAATGGTTTGTGGTTTATCTCTGCCATGAATCTTGGTGGGCCATACACATAGCTGTGGAATTTCTCGAGCCCATAGACCAGATCTAGGCACTCTTTCTCTAACTGCACATCGTCATTCAAATGAATCAGTGAACCTCAAAAGCACCAGTTCTGTAGTTAGAATGGTCTTCAATCATCCCCATTCTTCTCGTAGTTATCCATCCACTTGAATTCATATTTGTGATGTATCAACTTCCTCAAGTACATCGTTTTGGAAGACAGGTTTGGTATGAATTTACCAGTGAAATTGATGATTCCCAGATCTCTCAATATATGCTCATTTTGTCAGTGGGTCAGGACATCTCTAGAATTGCTTTCATCTTGCTCTTGGCTGGCTCCACACTTGCCTCCAACAACTTATGTCACAGAAAGGCGATTGCCTTCACACCAAATTGGCAGTTTGCACTGTTTAGCTTTAATCCATATTTCTGGTTGTGTTGTTGGACTTTGATGAGCCTCTCATTGTGTTGCTCCTGTGCGGATACCTACAGGATCATGTCATTCGTGCAGACCCATTTCTATGACGTGCTCCATTGTTCTGTGGAACACTTCAGGAACTGAGGAAATTCCAAAAGGCATCCTCAGACAGGAGGATCAGCCAAATGGTGGACTAAATGTACAGTATTTTGTGCTATCTTCATGCATTTTTAACTGCCAGCAGCCCTGGGATATATCCAATTCAGTGAAAAACTTTGCACTGGCCATTTCTCTTATAATTTCATCCTGGCTGAAATCTGATAATATTCCCTTTTTATATTGGCATTTAAGTCTTTTGAGTCACCATTATTCTTTTTGACGCACACCATTGATTTCACCCATTCTGTGGGCTCCTCCACTTTCTTTATGAGTCCTAGTGATGTCATTTGGTTGAAGTCCTGCTTGAACTTTTCTTTTAATGGCACTGGAATCTACCTTGGGGCATCCACTACTGACTGTGTGTCCTCCTTTAACTGTCTTTTCTTTGGCTTGGCTTCGCGGACGAAGATTTATGGGGGGGGTAAAAGTCCACGTCAGCTGCAGGCTCGTTTGTGGCTGACAAGTCCGATGCGGGACAGGCAGACACGGTTGCAGCGGTTGCAGGGGAAAATTGGTTGGTTGGGGTTGGGTGTTGGGTTTTTCCTCCTTTGCCTTTTGTCAGTGAGGTGGGCTCTGTGGTCTTCTTCAAAGGAGCTTGCTGCCCGCCAAACTGTGAGGTGCCAAGATGCACAGTTTGAGGCGAGATCAGCCCACTGGCGGTGGTCAATGTGGCAGGCACCAAGAGATTTCTTTAGGCAGTCCTTGTACCTTTTCTTTGGTGCACCTCTGTCACGGTGGCCAGTGGAGAGCTCGCCATATAACACGATCTTGGGAAGGCGATGGTCCTCCATTCTGGAGACGTGACCCACCCAGCGCAGCTGGATCTTCAGCAGCGTGGACTCGATGCTGTCGACCTCTGCCATCTCGAGTACTTCGACGTTAGGGATGAAAGCGCTCCAATGGATGTTGAGGATGGAGCGGATTAGTTTAGATGAATGGTAGAACACCAAATCCCTTGAAGATATCTTGAAATTAATCCAATATTTCCTCTACGCTGTTCTGTGCATTGGTGCTATTAATGCGGTACACCCTCTTGACTAGGCCTACGTTTTCACATGCTTTGTCCATCTGGGACTACTGCAAACATGCACTGGTGCTCTTTGCTTTCAACTTTTACTTTGAGTCTGCATTTGCCTTGGGTGTCAATGTAGTGTCCATTGTAAGCCTTGAGCTGAACAGAATTTGGATGGATATATGGCTTTATCTTCATTATCCTGATATCATGCTCATAGGTAAAATTGGCCTTTGCTCCTGTGTCCAGCTTGAAAGGAATATGCAATGGCAACATCCACTTATCCTGCTCAACTCTGTTCCTGCTCAGTATCTTTTGGTTTGAAACCTTCCTGCATTACCATGCCCATGAAGAAAGAATGCATCACTGAGGGAAGTTTCTTCTATAGTGTGCACTCTTTCACTTCTGTTTTGTTTCCCTTTGGAAAAACATTGCTTTGCATAGCGATTCTGTCTTTTACACTTGTTACGGACTTTTCCCTCAGCTGGAAATGTTGAGTGTCACATTGTTTACAATTGAATGCCTCTCCTTTCCTTTTTGCTGTTTCCTATGGCTCGTTTTCTGTTTATGTGTGTGTCCAGACACTATGGCTACACTGAGTCTTTGTTTCTACCAGCTCTTGCATTCTCACCAAATTTTCTCGTGTGTTGCAGAGCTAATTCACTGGCGTGACATATCTTCACAGCTCCAACTAAGGTAAGCTTCATCTCTCATAGCACGGATCTCTCTCACTTTCTTGTCAATAATTCCAAACAAAATTTGATCACAGATCATTGATTCTTGCAGCAATGTTGGGGCCCATTCATAGAATATTATCATGAATGGCAGATTTAAGTAATTTGGATGCTCCAGTGATTCTCTCTCTGGTTTCTGAAGGTCACTATTCGATCCATATCTTTTTTATTTTCTGTAAAGTAACCTTGATGAGAGAAAGGGGGTGGATTAAAATTAGTTTTCATTTTTTCTTTTTGTTCCTTTTTTTGATTAATTGATATATTCGGGCTTATTATGTTTCTCCTCGATTACAATAATAATTAGATTGTCAAACTTGCCTGTCATCTGCCTCGGCAAAAACAGATGTATTAAGAACCTCTAGTGCTTGATGTCCCATATCAGCGCAATCTTCTGTGCATCCGGTTCACTGTCAGGTCCAATGGCTTGCAGGTACAGCACGAATGGTTGTTTGAACAACCGCAACTCATGGGCAACATTCCAATTCACAGCATCTGTGGAAGTCAGCCCACACCTCTGAAATTAAATCAGGCAGCAGATAGAACACACAGCAAAATACCTTTTTTAGAAGCATACAGATCTCTATTCCTATATGGGAAGTGAGGAGATGTCAGAATCAGACAGCTTTCTGAAGTCTCAGCTCTCACTTCAAAAATACAGATGTGTGCTTCTATATTTATACAATTTCAAATGAGTAAGGGGCAAAATGACCCTCACTCTTAATATTACATCATTCCATATAAAAAATAATTTCCCCACCCCAATGCCTGGTATTTTGGTGATTATATTTCACAAGCAAAATAGAATGTGTCATGGTCTTTCATTGCCTTGAAAAATAGAAAATAAATGATGTTTATACTAGCTTTATCTCAACCTTTAATTGTGCTTATGCAAGCCATCCTATCTGTCCTTGTAAAATATATTGGGGCCTATTTTCACAGCATGTTTGCAAGGTTAGACTTCCAGCTGTCTAACTGTTTTCAGCCATCTTTTGACACACTAAAGGTTTGTCAGCCATTTTGTCTGTCTCCAAATTTTAAAAGCAAAAGCTTTAGCATTGAGATATAAACTATACTTCCATACATCAGGAGGCTCCACTCTTTCCATGTCTCCTGCTGATACCAACTTGATGTTCTGCATGTTCTGTTTTGAGTAGATATATTTCTGCCAGCATCTGAACCCAATGACTTTCAAACCTACATTGGTTTTCATCGATCGATTATGATTCTCATTCCTTCCGTGGCCTCATCACTCCCTACAGCAGAAAATTCTTCATGTTGTACAACCCAAGGAGACACCAGTGCTTCTTTAATTCTGGCTTCTACTGCATTCCCACTTTGAATCAATCACCGAATAGCAACTGGTCATTCAATGACCGATGTCTTCCCTTATAATAGGATTATTTCCAATTGCAATTTTGGGAGACTAACTTGTGCCTTTGATAAATGTGGCTATATTTTCCTCAATCCCACATCCTGCTTGTCATGTTATTGCCCTTTCCCCCCTTTTAACAATGATAACTACACTTAAGAACTCCTTAATTGGCTGCCAGGACAACTGAGATGTCTTATATCATGAAAGGTATATTATTTGTACAGAGTTATCTTTCCAGTTACTTTGTTTGGTGTTTGGCAGTTCAGAAGCCTCCCAGATCCACCAAAAACTTGACCTTATACTCTCAATGAGATTGGTAACATAAAAATGAGCTTCTGGACCTCTCAGGAAAGAAGAGTTTTTACGAAGTTCAAAAGTAATACATTCGTTGTAAGGCTATTGAAGGACATTTTCATGTAAATATAAGGTGTTTCTTTATTTGACAGTAGAGTGTCCACAAGTGTATTCAGGAACCTACTGGAAGTGCCATTGACCAACCTGCACCTCACCAATAAGCTGGAGCTCAGTTGTTCAGCAAAGACTTTCTTCAAGAGGATTCAACTGGTTCTATTTGAATACCAGACCCCCTCTCTGCTCGCTGCAGTTTTATGTAACTCAACCTTGTCAGATCGCTTCTGTTGTAGGAGCTGGGTGTGCAATAACAAGCTACTGCATTGCATTGCTTGAATATGGAAGCACCTTTCTAGCATCTTGACGACTACTCGGAGGTTGAGAAAGGAGAGCAATATCAATGTTACTTCTTTCTCTCTCTGGCCTTGGGTCATAAAAACAATTAAATGTTGGGTCTTTTCATGCCTCATCAATAAATTAAAATAAAGATGCCATTAGATGGAGATGAGAGAGGATCACTGGAGAGCTATTATGGGAGAAATAATTGGAGAAAAGGACATTGTGAGCTAGAGTAAAGCCAATCAGATCTTCAAGCCCGTTCTGCTATTTAATATTAATCACTATTCAAATTCAACTTTTCTCCTCCTTTTCCATTATCTCTGACTGATTTTATGGAAGCAAACAGAAGAAAATTTGTACTTAAGCAGTAAGTCCAAGGTGGAAAAAGTCCCCAACGTAATCTGTGTAATCAATCTAAAATTTGATTTCAAGCTATAGGAGAGATCAGGTGCAAAAAGCCTTTGTCAAAGTAGTAGAAACCCTTAGAACGGATGAGTTGGACTGCACGACATCTCTCTCTGCAATCCAAAGATCCCTTTTTTTTTAACTTTCTCTTTATCTTTTTTATACCTATAAAAATGTTTTTACTTTTTTTCAATGTGTATATTTTTTTCTCTTGGGGGGAGGTTGGGAGGGGTTTTGGAGTGGGGTGAAACCATTATATATGTAATCAATTTGTTCCTTTATTGATATCTATCATGATAATAATTGTAGACACTGCATGTATGGAATATTAAATAATTTAAAAAAATTGTAGAAGCCCCTTAAAATAACAGAATGTAAGAAATAGAAGCATGAGGAGGCCTTCAGGCCTGTGAGGCCTACTCCACCATTCAATAAGTTATTGGCTCAGCTCCACATAGCCACCTGTTCTCCATAACCCTTAATTCTCCTGTTCAAGTCAATCTGTGTCTGAAACACATTCAATGAGGCATCCATCTTCTTCCTTGGGCAGAGAATCCCACAGAGATTCACTGTCCTCTGGGAGAAGCACCTCCTCCTCATCTTTGTCTGAAATCTACTCCTCCAAATCGCTTGTCCTCTTTGAAGCTCTTTGCCCTAGCGAGAGAGGTCTTAGAAAAGAAGAAAATATCTTGATGGTAAAAGTTTACATCAGCATAAACAAATCCCTGTAACATTTGAAATGTAAATTCCATTCCTGGATCTGTCATAATTTCCAGTTAGAAATTACCTTCAATGTTTGGAGCTACGTATATAAAAAGAATTTAAGCTTGCTTCGGTATTTGTTGGTATGTAGCATCCTCCAGTGGCCACAGTGAAAGAACAACTAGAGGGAATAGTGCAGAGGTAACTTAATATCTCAACAGCACTCCTTGGAAGATCCAGGCAATCTGGTGGGTTAACATCAGGGTGGGAGTGCAAGGCTCTGGACCGGAATTCAGGAAGATCTTACAAGAGCCTCTCTAAACTTTTGAAAACATACTGCAGTAAAAGACAGAAAAAGAGAGAGGGACATCAAGAGGGGGGTATAAAGGACTGCAGCGAATAATCAATGAAACACTCTTAAATGTAGTCACTGCTGTGATATAGAAGGGCAGAAAATTCCATTGAGCTAGTCAGGAAGGATAAATGCATTTTCAAAATAATCAGACACATTTCATGAGGGAAAAACTGAGAGATATAGTAAGATATCTCTAGGGAAAAATGATCAATAATGCAGTTTATTAGTAACACTTTAAAGATGGCATTGAAGGCAATGTTGATTGAACTGAGTTCTGTATGTTATGCTAATGCATCACGCTGTCATTCGACAACATAGAAGGGGGCTTTTCAGCCCATTAAGTTAATGCCATCTCACAGTTGTCCCATTAGTCCCATTCCCCCCCTCATTCTTTTTACCATAATATGCACTGCCTCTCACACATCAAAAGCTCTCTCTGATTCTCCCACAGTTCTCCTATACAAGGGGCAATGTGGCCAATTGTTCTTTTACATGCCTTTGCACAGCAGGAAGAAAGCAGAATACCTAGGGGGTTAAAAAAAAAAGAAGCTGTGGAGTCACAGGGAAAATCTTCAAACTCTACTGAGACAGTACCCAAGTCAGGACCAAAATCAGGCAGCTGGAACAAGGACAGAGCAGCACGACTCACTGCACCCCAGTGCCGCCTTGATCCACAGTAAGTGCTTGGAAGACAAGACTATCTCCAAATCTAACTCATCATTTCCTAATGGGTCAAAAATCTTAAAGCTCCATTCCTCAGCCAGTCATCTTTCTGTGAAGGATGAGCTAGCACTGAGCATTATTCCATACAAAGATGGACCAGCCAATTCAATGCTCATGCTCCACACCAGCCTCCCTCCACTCACTCCACCTAATGCTACCAACCTATCCTTCCTTACTTTCTGTCCTGAAATACATCCACATTGTACAACCCAGGGGCTCCCTGTGACACACCATGTTTTTACTCCAACCTTGATGGTGTTTCTCTGGAGTTCCTTATTGAATTAGAAAGGAAAAACCAAGTTAACTCCTTTCTCACGGTGGCCCACACCTTTCCTAAGAATTGTATCTTTCAAACGCAGAATTATCCACATTTGATCACACACTTAATTCACTATTTTCATCCTTGAGATGCCCGCTTTGGACAGCACTTAGAGCCATTGCCTCACAGATCTAGAAATCCAGGTTCACTCCTGTCCTCTGCTGCTATTTGTTCAGAGGTTGCGCATTCACCTTGTTACCATACAAGGTTCCTCCTGCTGCTCTTTCATCCTCTTGCATCCCAAAGGGGTTCTGCTTGGTATGTTAATGGGTGATGTAAATTACTCTTGGGTGGGTGGGAGGAGAATCAGGGTGAGAGACATTTAATGGGCTTGGGAGAAAGAAAACTAGTTGAATGCAAACCAGTTCTTATCAAGGAGACAGCAGTACAGAGGGTAAAGAACTTCAAATTCCAGAGTGTCAAGATCTCTGAAGATCTATCTTTGGGCCATCATGTCGATTTAATCAAGAATGAGCTGAGCAGCAGCTATATTTTGTTAGGAGATTTGGTAGGTCGCCAAAGACTCTTGCAAATTTCGACGGGTGTACCATGGAGAGCAATCTGACTGGTTTCATTACTGACTGCTGAGGAGGTGCCAATGCACAGGTTTGGAAAAGGCTACAGAGGATTGCAAACTCAACCAGCATCATCATGGGCATTAGTCTTCACTCCATTAAGTACATCTTTGAGAGGCAGTATTTCAAGAAAGCAGCCTCTATCATCAAAGACCCTTACCACCCAGACAATGCCCTCTTCTCACTGCTACCATCAAGGAGATCCAGGAGCCAGAAGATGAACACCTAATGTTACAAAACAATTTCTTCACCTCCACCATCAGTTTTCTGAATGGACAATGAACCACAGACACTACCTGCATTTTTTCTCTTCTTTTTCACTCATTACTTATATGTATTTTTAAATAGTGTAGTTACAGAACAGTAACTTCTTCACCTGCAACGCCCAATTACTGTGCACAAAATGACAAATTTGGTGGCACATGTTCATTGCAACAAACCTGATTCTGATTCTCTATGTGGAGAGGAGCTGGAGAGAGTATGTCTAGGCTGGCTGCATCACAGTACGGTATGGTGGCTACAGAGAAATGAATTGGAGGTCAATCCACAGGACCATAAGAATGGCAGAGAGGATGACAGGGATTTCTTTCCCTACCACCCGCCGCCATCAATGTGATCTCGCAGGATCGTGGTCTGAAGAGGGTGCGTAAAATCAGAGAGGACCCCTTCCACCCTGCACACAGCACCTTCCACCTGCTCCCATCAGGGAAGAGATACAGGACGATCAGAGCCAACATCACCAGGCTGAGGAGCATCTTCTTCCCACAGGCAGTGAGAACACCAAACTGCTCTTATTCATGAAACAATATTTTTTATTTATTTGTACAGTTGAAATATTGTCCTGTATATGTATTGTTTGTCTGTATTTGAGTTACGTCTGGTTGTACGTCTGTGTGTTTTGCACCAAGGACCGGAGAATGCTGTTGAGTCAGGTTATACTTATACAATCAGATGAAAATGACCCTGACTTGTTAAACTGAGTAGATATGACCAAAGGATGGCCATTGGACTGAATGGGCTCCTTCTGTAACAAGCTAATTCTATGATTGTATTCTACAGTTCTGGGCAATAATGTTTACCATTATAATCCTTGAATATTTCCTCTTCCCTGCCTGTGAACTTTCAATAAATTCACTTCTTATTTGGTGAAAGATTGTTTGAGATTAATTGCCTGATTATTAAACAAACCCTGTTGAGGTTCTGAGTTATGCATCCTTGTAAAGAAAGATTTCCCTGAGGAGTTTCTACACCTTATTAGGAAGAAAAAAATTCCAATTTTCTGACAGGTTAAAGAAATTCTCAATCAGTTGGGATTGTTTAATTTTTGTTTGGTTAATTAATAAAATACCCTCCGGAATCTCTTCATCTGAATGCAACATGTTTGATATACTATCTCATAATCTGCAGGAAAGATTTGCAAATCTTTGTCCCACAATAATGAATTCTAAGTGGTTGTTAACACACAGAGCAATAAATACTTTGATCAGCACTGCACCTAGTAACATGAATATCTGCTCCCTCCAAGGGCTGAAAGGAGATTTCTATCATTATTTTTCTTTGAGGATTACTGTTGTAATTTAGGTTATAGCTGCACAGCAGCTAAGAGTGGCTGCTACATCTTAATGTGAGCTGCACAGTTTAACAGGTGCTGAATGAGAGGGAATGTAGAGTTTGAAATTGGTGATTGTCTGAGTCAATTGTTACGAGCCCAAAGGACCCAAAAACCCAACAGCAATAGACATTCACCAAGACAAGTGGATTTCAAAACAAAAGTTATTTTTAATCAACTTCAAACATGAAAATAGAATCAAACTTTAACTTAACTCTATTCTTATACTATATACCAACCCAAGTCACCCCCTTCTAATTCTAAGCGCACGTGTATCTAATGTGGGTGTAGATTCAAGAAAAGTTCATTGGTTCACTGTTCAATCTCACTTTTCCTTCTTCCAAGTTTTCTGGTTGCAGGCAATCTCCATATTGTGCACAGAATTTAACATGTATAAAGTTCACCAGGCTTGGTGCTTGAAAGGTAAATGTTTACCGCTCAGGAACGTTCTTGTACGGATTGCAGAGAGATATTTGTTGCTCCAGGATTTCCGAGGTACCACCACTAGTCACCTCAGGGTCTCGCTGATGACACTTGCCCCATCAAGGTCTTTTAGATGGTAACCACTTTCTTCAAGCTACCACAGAGTTCCATTCCTTCCTCTATTTCAAGAGAAACATCAGACAGATAGCACTTCCAGCCATCTACTGTTCTGGAATTTGCTTTCATCAGTTTCAAACAATTTTCCCTGGATTGCACTTTTCAGTTACTTGTCAGTGTCCCACACTCTGACTGACTGACTGAGCTGTTAACTTAACTCTCTCTCTTTTCCAACTGAAACTCCAAAGAGAGCATGTGACTCATGTCTTGCAAAACCCCCACCTTCTCCAGCAAACAACAGGAGTTCTTTCTTCTTCTCAAGTTGTTATCTTAGGTAAACAATCCAGAATTGACCTTTCTGTGAGCACTTTGCAGAAAGGGTACTGATAGACAGCAGGACTCCAGCAAGACAATGGCCAAGCATTTTATGATGTCAGTTCAATTAACACCTACTTGTGAGAGGTGCTTGTATTCTCCAGAGATCTTGCAATGTGAATTCGTCAGTCTTTCAAATAAGATCTGTTTTAAAATGTGACCTACTCGAAATCTTAAAAATTCTCCCCAAATATTAATATTGTTACACACTACTGAAGGCAAATATTTGGAGAGTACTTGGGACTTTGGACAATCTGAAGAAAGGGTTAAATCTATTTTTGAGTTTGTCATCATATATACAGGTACAGTATGTTCCAGTTGCGAAACCACCTGCCATGTTTCCAACTGTGCAATGATATTTGAAGAGCCAGCTTCATTAGCAATGGAATTCGATGTGACAACCTGGACACTGCAGCTTAAATGCAAGGATGCTTAGCAGCTTGAAATTAGCACCTGCACCAACTGTTCTCCTGGCTGTATTTGCATTGATTAAAGCTTGCTGTACATAAAATGATTCCCTGGTTCCAACAGTAGACCAATGGTTGACCAAAACTATTCTGAGAAAGCATTTGTTATGCTTGCCATTGAGTATAAAGTTAAGGAAGTCGTGTGTACAACTTTGGTTAAGCCTCACTTTGGAGAATTATGTCCAATTCTGGTCCCCCTTTACAGGAAGGACATGGAGTGCTTTGGAAGGGAACAGAAGGGATTTACCAGAAGATTGCCTGGATTAGAAGGTATTAACTGTGGGGAGAGGGTTAGGTAAAACTTTTTCTGGAACTTCGGAGAATTAGGGGGAAACCTGATAGAAGTTTCTAAGATTATGAGAAGTATTAAAAAGGTATGCAGTCAGAATCTTTTTCACAAGATGACATACATTTAAGATTGGGGTGAGAAGGGGGGTTGAAGTTTAAAGGTGATGTGTGGGCAGGCGTGTTTTTTTTAAACTCAGAGAGTAGTAGGTGCCTGGAACTAGTAGAACTAGAAAAAGTAGTGGCACTTAGAATGCTTCTAGATAGACACATAGATATGTTGGGATAGAGGATTATGTGCCATGTGCAAGTTGCAGTTTTAATTTAATCTGGGCATCACACTCAGTTCAGATGCCTGTTCTGTACTATTCTACATTCAATATTCTGTACTCTGTGGTCTATATCCTATTCCATCAAGGGGTAAAACTCTTCAACATAGCATGGTGTTGTGAGAAAGACTATTTGCTTTTATCAAACAGAAATATTACCAAGAACATCCCAGCCAAGCTGAAAACCTTTATTGCTACTGATCCAAAAACAAAACAATAAATCCCATAACATTGTGATTAATGTCTTGTATCTCTTCCAGATACAGCATTAACTTTATTTGTTGATCCTCAGCTTGCTGCTACCGATTTCTTTCCTGGTGAGAAATGTCATGGGCAGTAAATATTAAATCCTTTCTCTCTGCACCTGTTGATCTACTGAGTGTAAACCAAAGGCTGAATATTTTAACAGGACAGTATTGTGGAACAGTCCTTTGCCAGGCAATGTTTGTCTCTCTTTATTGGTTAGAAACCAGAAAGAGTGATCACAGCTGCTCTCAGGTGTACACAATTGATAATTTAAGTGAAAACCTTCCTCTAGGCACGTTTTTATTTTTAAACTTTTTATTTTGGTTATGGCCCCTTAGGACTCTGCCCCCCTTCCCTGTGAAGCAGTCACTTTTAGCTGCATTCTCTCCTGCTTCTCTCCTACCAGCTACATAAAAGTTTTTTTTAAATTATTCTTTCAGTCTGGGGTCCCCCTCCCCTTCAATGTGCTGCGGCCCCCGTTGTGAATGGCTAACTCTAGAACTTTCTCATGGCAGTTTTGGTTCTTTTTGAAGTATATGATCGAGCAAAAGAAAGAGAATATTAGCTCTGGCCGGAAAAGACTTGGAACCTATCCCACACCCATTTTGGAAGGACTATTAATGATCAAAGTTTCCACTCTGTTGGGAAATAGCCAGTGCAAGAGAGCATGTTGCTGTAATGACATGAAACCATACACTATTGGCACATAAGGGTTGACAAATCTGCTATTTTGGACCTCAACAATAGTTAGGAAAGTTCAAAGCAAACATTCTGTTGGCTACTTTCTAACTGGCTTGCCTTCCTTTACTGAGAGAGGATTATTTGGCTCAGAAACGAACCTCAACTTGTCAAAAAGTATTTTACACAGGCAATTGACTAATGTTACATTTACTGCAAGGGAAATAAGGAAATTTCACTGAACGAACTCAGAAGCTATGAATATTTTGTTCAGGCAAGACGTCAGTCTGGCAGCAAACTATTGTTGCTGGTTTACGATTCTATACCACGAATTGCCAGCTGCAAAGATGTGAGGTCAATCCTTCTTCATATGCAATGATCTTGATATAATGGCCTCATGAAAATTTAGATCTAGTGTTTGTACTTTAGTGTTAACTCGGAGTGTTTCAAAGATATTTATCACTTGGCCTTGCTGTATGGTGTATTTTAAATTGATCATTTGCTTGAGATTATCATTCCCCCGACAGAAGCAACATTCGCTCACCAAACCAGCACAGCAATGGTCTGACCATCTACTCTGCCCCTACTCAATAACCTGAGTGGGTTTTGCCCTCAACCTTTGCAAATTGGCTCTCCCTAAAACAGAAATACATAAAATTATGTTAGGAGTCGATAGTATTGAAGCAGGGAGGCTGTTTCCACTGGCAGGAGACTAGAACCAGGGGTGGGGGGTGGGGGGGGGGGGGGGCGAAACGACACATGACCTCAAGATTCAGGGGAGTGGATATGACAGAGATAAGGAGGAATTGCTTCTCCCCAGAGATCAGTGATTCTGGAATTCTCTGCCCAATGAAGCGGGGATTAACATACATTTTTGAAGATTGGGGGAATTATGGGTCGTAGGGATCAGTTGGGGAAGTGGAGCTGAGTCACTGGCCAGATCAGCTGTGGTCTTATTGAATGTCGGATCATACTTGATAATCTATGTTCTGAAAGAACGAGTTTTTTGATGAAGTCATGATGTTAACAAAGAAATGTTCACCCTTGGCTCAGTTGAAGAGTAGCCTATTTAATCTTCCTATTTTAATTTAATACTCTCTTTTTCTATTTATAGTTTTCTTTTTACCCCCCATTTGTAACACATGTGTTATATGTAATATCAGCCTGTGGACGATAATTGTTCCTTTAAAGCTAAGATTGTATTCTGTGTTTCCTTCCTTTACTCACATTGCAATTCCCGTCATCCCATTACTGTTCTGATATGAAGGCTTTGAAAAAGATACAGAGGACGTTTACCACCTGGAATAGAATGTGGAATTTACATAGAGAAATTGGACACATTTGAATTGTTTTCTCTGGAATGTCAGAGGGTGAAGGGAGATCTGATAGGAACTTATAAAATTGTGAGAGGCCTTGATAAGATAGACAGTCAGAATCTTTGTACCAGGGTAAAAATGCCACCTGCTAGAGGGCATGAAAGCATTGAGGTGGTGTTGTTTGGACATTGAAAGGTGATCTGCATATACATGTAAAATATTTTTTTATAAATGGAAGAGTAGTAATTTCCTGAAATAGGCTCACAAGTGTAATGGTAGAAGCAGATAAAGAGCTTTTAGGTAGACACGGGCTTGTGCAGGGAGGAGAGGATATGCAAGCCACAGGGTCTTAGTTCAATTTGGGCAGCATGTTGAGTGCAGACATTATGGGCTGAAGGGCCTGCTCCTGTTCTGCACTATGTCATTTGTCTTCATGGGAGAGGGGGTGAATGGGGGAAAATCAACCACCACCATTTCACTTCTTTCAAATTGCCTTGAACATCACACGCAAGAGCTGTCTCATCTGCTTGACAAACCACAAATGGCATTGGTCTCAATGTCACTCTCACTGTCTTGACTATGTTTGGATCTGGTTTCAGGCCATCTCCATTGAGCACATTGACCCAGGAAAGAGACATTTTTGCAATATTTTGTTGTTCAACTTCAGTTACTTTTCCTGCTGAGTCCTCACCTTCCAGTCACCAAAGACCAAAGGTCCATCTGCTCTGGTCTTCACCCCACTGAGAGCAACAACAGTAGCATCCAAATTTTGCTGACTTCTTCTAGTGCTGTGTTGATTCTAAATGACACCCTTCCACAAAATTATCAGCCAAATGTGGTTTTGAAACGCTGGAAATATGTCATTTCCTCTTCAAGCTCCATGTGCCAGAACCTATCCTGTGTATCCAACGCACTGAAATTATTTGGATAGATCACAGCCTGACACAGGGACTGGAGACACACAAGAGGTTGCAGAATCTAGAATGTGTAGCAATGAACAATGTGCTAGAGGAAATCAAGAAAAAGAATTGTCAGCCCTTCAGTCCGGATGAAGGGATCAGACATGAAATGCCAACCATTCTTTTTCCTCCCACTGATGCTGATTGACCCAGTGAGTTCCTCCAGCAGAGAATATGCTGATATAAACGTTGCTCTGCCCAAAACCACAAGATAGGATCAAGGCTCATACTGTCACACAAACTATCAATTCCATCGACGCTTCCTGATGCCTCGGGAAAGCAGCCATCATATTTTTAAAAAGCATCCCACCCTCTTCTCCTCTGTCTCCTTAAACAGAAGATAGAGGAGGTTGCAAATGCCCATCACCAGATTCAAGGACAGTTTCTTTCCCACTGCTATCAGGTGGTTGACAGACATCTCATCAGTAAAATTATTAAATTTTAAAATTAATTGGTCCATTTGGAGATGTAGCGCACTAACATCAACCACTACATCCATACCACTCATGTAAATATTGAGCCTACTCACCTCATATGTCTTTGGAATCAGGGACCAAACTGGATCACCTGAAGGAAACCCTTGCAGGAATGTACAAGCTCCTCTCAGCAACACCGGATTCGAACCAAGGTTGCTGGAATTGTAATAGCGTTGTGTTGACTGCTACACTAACCACGCTGCTCATAGTGATGGCCTTGCACTGTTTTAACTCAACTTTTCCACAACAGGACCATACACTGCACCTTTGTTTGATTTGCACTGCCTAAGGATGGGTTGACTTCCCTGGATGACACGTAATACAAAGATTTTCACTGCATCTCAGTCTATGAAGACCAAAGGTTTGCTTAACATGAAAAAAAGATTTTTAAGTGTTTGTAATCTAGGAAGTGTTTAGAAGAAAGGAAGTAATAGAGTGTGAACGGGGAAGATCTGTTGGAGGCAGCTCACTAAATGTTATCTCGCTTCAACGCCACCTTCTACAGAATTAGACTACTGTATATTATATGATGCATCACTGTGTGTTCAAGTGCTTTGTTGTTAATTCTTAAGAAAGTAAACATAAATAAATTCATAGTGTCTTATAGAAATTATGGTTGGAGTTTCCCTGCACTCTGCATGCACCAGTGTGTCCCCATAAAGTACAGAGCACAATTATTATGAATCATTGATACAGCCACAATTGTCCTGACATTAGGAAAAAAATAAATAACTAAGCTATGAAAATAAATAACTAAGCTATGAGTTGTCACAGATGTCAAATACTGTCCTGACTCCCCACTCCCCCTCCCCCCTCCCCCCTCCCGATTCCCTCCTTCCTCCCCCTTCCCCCTCCCCTCCCCCTCCCGACTCCCCCCTCCCGACTCCCCCTCCCCCTCCCGACTCCCCCTCCCCCTCCCCCTCCCAACTCCCCCTCTCCCTCCCCCTCCCCCCTCCCTCCCGACTCCCCCCTCCCTCCCGACTCCCCCCTCCCTCCCGACTCCCCCCTCCCTCCCGACTCCCCCCTCCCTCCCGACTCCCCCCTCCCTCCCGACTCCCCTCTCCCTCCCGACTCCCTCCCGAATCCCTCCCGACTCCCTCTCCCCGCCTGACTCCCTCCCCCCTCCAGAGTGCTAGGAACTCAATTAGCAATGTCCCTGACCTTGGCACCTGGGAAGCAACGCACCATCTGGGAGCCTCGATCTTGTTTGCCAAAACTCAATCTTACAGCGAAAAATGCTTATCTTGGGACAATTATGAGGAGCGGTTCTCTGGAGAGCTGAGTCTGTCAAGAGCCAGCTGGAGGTGAGTACCTTTAAAAAGCAAGTTAAGGGTTAAATAGAACAGTGATCGGTTGGAGGAGTAATTAAGAGAATTAGTGACAAATAAAAAGAGGGTTAGCTCAAAGAGGAGTGGCCAGTGTGTGACTAGCTTAGGGTAGGAGTGGGACTCAGAGGCTTTGGCTCATGAGACTTCAGTGAGCAGAGGATGAATTTGATTCCATTAAGGTAAGATCTTTGAATTTAATTAGGAAGAGTTAATAGGGCAGGTGAATGCAAACTTTGAATCAGTCTTGATTTGGGAGGCAGAGACAGTCCTCTCTAAAAGTCAGAAGGCTGGTGACTGTTTGGAGAGGGAAGAGGCAGACAGTGCAGAGCAACCCTTTGGCTGTATCCCACATCAGCAAGTATACTATTTTGGATATGGTTGGGGACTAATTCTGGTGGTCAAGTCTCTCGTGCAGAGGCTGGCCCCTTGTCTCAGAAAGGAAGGGGGGAGAAGAGGAATGTTATGGTAACTGGGCACTCATTGGCTAGGAGAGCAGATAGGAGGTTTGGTGAATGAGCTTGAGGCTCCTGGATGGTATGTTGCCTCCCAGGTCCCAGAGTCAGGGATGTCTGATTGAGTTCCTAGCATTCTGAAGGGTGAACAACCAAATGTTGTGGTCCATGTAGGGACAGAAGACTTAAATAGGAGTAGGGATGAGATCCTGAAAAGGGATTATAGGGAGTTAAGAAAGAGGTTAAAAACCAGAATCTCAAGGGTGGTAATCTCAGGATTTCTGCCCATGCCATGTGCCAGAGAGGGTAGGAACAGGAAGTTGTAGCAGGTGAATGTGTGCCTGAAGAGTTGGGGAAGGGGTTCTGGATCATTGGGATCTCTTCTGGGGAAGGTCTAACCTATACAAAATGGATAGGCTGCTTCTGAGATCAAAATAGAACAGGCCTGTGTGCTGGAGAATGTGGAGATTAATGAAGAGAAAGTGCTGGATTAAAAAAAAAAAAAAAAAAAATCAGGATTGATGTCCCCAGGGCCAGATGCAATATGCCCCAGGTTTCTGTGGAAAGTGAGAGAAGAGATAGCTGGGGAAGTACCTATGATCTTTGAATCCTCTTTAACTGCAGGGGAGGTGCTGGAGGATTTGAGAATAGCAAATGTAGTCCCGTTGCTTAGAAAAGGTAGTAGTGAGAATCCTAGAAATTGTAGGCTGGTGAGCATTTGGAGAAGTACAGTCTACTCAAGGATCGTCACCATTGGCTATGTGAAGGGAAGGTCGTGTCTCACAAGCCTAATTGAGTTTTATTTTAAGAGGTTACCTAATAAATTGAGGGTAGGGTGGTAGATATGGTCTACATGGATTTTAGCAAGAATTTGATAAGGTGCCCAATGAGACACTCCTCCAGAAAGACATGAGGCATGGAATCAGTATGTATGGATTTAAAAATGGACTTGCAGGAAGAGTAGTATTAGAAGAAAAGTATTCTGTCTGGAGATTGGTGACTAGTTGAGTAGGGCAAGGATCTGTTCTGAGACCACTGCTCTTTGTGATTTTGAAAAACAAATATTAAATAAGTGACTTGGATGAGGAGGTGGAAGGATGGGTCAGTAGTTTGCAGATGATGCCAAGGTTGCAGGAGTTGTGGATGGAGCTGAAGTTTACAAGAGGATGTTTAGGATGCAGAGTTGGGTAGAAAAGTGCCAGATGGAGTTCAATCCAGACAAGTGTGAGGCGATGCATTTTGGAAGAACAAACCAGAAGGCCGAGTTCATGGTTACTTAAGAGGATGGATGAACAGAGGGACCCTGGGGTTCAAATCCATACATCCCTCAAATCACCACACAGGTTGATAGGATAGTTAAGGCCTATGGGATGCTGGGGTTCCATAATAGGGGGATTGAATTCAGGAGGAGAGAAGTCATGTTGCATTTCTACAAATCTCTGGTAAGACCACATTGGTAAGAGTATTGTGTTACTACATTATAGGAAGGATGAGGAAGCTATGGAGAGGGTGTGGAGGAGTTTTACCAGGATGTTGCTTGGATTGGAAAACAAGTCTTGAAGGACAACTTTAGTAGAATTGGGACTCTTCTCTTTGGAGTGTAGAAGGATGAGAGGAGTCTTGATAGAGGTCTACAAGATTATGAGAAGCATAGATCAGGTGGACATTTGTTTCCCAGGGCAGGATCAGCAAACACCAGAGGATATCTATACAAAGTTAAGGGAGAGATCAGGGTTCAGTTTTTCTTTTGTGCAGAGAGTTGTGGGTAACTGGAATGCTTGTCAGGTAAGGCGATGTAGGCTGAAACATTAGCAGCATTTAAGAGACTCTTGTAGACAGGCACATGCATGAAAGAAAAATAGAGGGTTATGGGGTAGTAAGGTATGTACGCGTCAGCAGAAATTGAGGATTGAAGGACTTGTACAGTGCTATAGAGTTCCATGTTATCAGGTGATTGTGATTTGTATATTTTAACACCGATGAGACGACTTAACAAGCCATAGCCAGGGAGAAACACAATGTGCTTCAGGCAGAGACAGCATTTGATTTTCTTTCCATTTTAATTGCTTTATGATGGCATTGGCACAGAAGTAAAGCCTTCAGCAAGGTGCCAGGGGATCAATGTCACTTCTGGAGCTCCTTGGCACCTTTGGTAGGAAGCAGGCACAGCATTAGAAGAAAATGTGAATCTCCATTTGTGGAGGGGTATGTAGGATTTCTTACAGCAGAATGCCTTTTGAAGAGATTAAGTCTGTTGAATGATGGGGAAATTTAACTCTTTATCAGTGGTCAATTGTACTGCAAACAAAATTTAGTAAATTAATCAGAAATCCGAGCACATTTTGAGATTGGAGGAAAAAATAGAACATGCGGCAGAAGTCTCACCCAGTGAGAGAATACCATCTGCAAGAAAGCTAGGGAGTGGAGGATAGGTGTGTACAAAACATGTGCATAATGTGTCAATCTTGGTCATTCACAGCAATGCAGTTAACAAGTTTGATTGACAGGTGTATTGTACCCTGCCTGGTAATGAGTCAATTATGAATGGAAGTATCCCCACCTGCTTCCCCATCCAAAGGTTTTGGTGATGAAAGCTCAATAGGCCAGCAATCAAAGTCTTAACACTTTGATGAACACAGGTCTCCCTTTCGAAGGCACACAAATGACTGAGGGATGCTTGGAGGTATTATCAGTGGATTCACGGTTGATATTGAGCAATGAAATAATTACTGAGGAAGTTTCCCCACAATATTGTGCAAACTGTGCCTTCAAAACTCAATTGGATACCTACTTAAAGATATTATTTTTAAAAATCAAAGCTTGCAGAGAACGAGCAGGGGCTTAGACTGACTGGAAAACCTTCCACTCGATAAAATTCAGTGTTCAGCCTATAATCCCTGCTTAAGTTTTCTCCAACCTGACAGACCAAGAATTCCAAGTCGTCAACACTTTGTGCTAAGAAACACACTGCACATTCATTTACTGAAACAGTCAGGAAGAAAATAGGGGAGACATTTCTTCATTGAACAAGACTAGAATGTGGAATGAGCTGGAAGGAAGCGTAAAGAAAACTAGATATATTTATGAGAGACGCAGTAACCAGAAGAAAAGCCTAAAGGCTAAAATAAAGCAAGCAAAATGCAAGATTACTCACAATCCATTTTCTTGCACTAACTGCAACAGTGAATATTTATTTATCCTTTCATATTTATTACCATTTTTTCTCACTTGACATATTGTGGTCATTTATCATTTAAAAATGGTAACGCTGCCACTGATGTGGACCAGGGAGAGTGGAGAGCAGAAACACAGTGCTGTCCTGAAGGGTTTAATTGCCCTATCCTAATGCCAGCAGCTCCTTACAAGTATTAAATGGCCCATTAGAGAAACTGGCAGTATTTTTAAGCTAAAATCCTACATCTGTAGAGGTCTGTTCCCAAAATGGTGGCACAAGGGGTTGCAGACTTTGGGAAGCAGCAGACTGGCGCAGGGCACCAGAAAGGGGGAGAACACACTGGTGAGGAGGAGACAACCTCACACGATGGTGACCACAGCAGCAGAGCATCAAGGGGCTCAGCTGCTGAGGCACCAACACAGGCTTGTGAACTGTTGGCTCATCAGAACTGTGTATTGGGAGTGGGATTTGAGAGGCTGCTGAGGGCAAGCAAGGCTTCTGAAGGGGCCCCAGGTGCTGAAGGCCTCCTGATCATGTTGGAGGTTTGGATTTGGAGCTCAGGCTGCCAATGGATCAAGCAAGTCTGCGTGGATGCAGAAGCTGCGAGAATGCTGGGGGTGAGTCCACAGACACTGTCTCTGAAGGGATTCTCTTGCTTCCATTATTCTCGCACTGTAAGGGGCAGCGGGTGACCATAATGATGGACTCTTTGCCTTGTTGCAGGTGGGAGGCAGTTTTGTGCAATATTACATGTTCTGTACTATTAAATGACAATAACAAAATCTTGGAATCTACTATTGTAATTAATGCATCTTATGATCAGTTTGGTTGCATCAAGTATAAATTTTGATTCATTGGTAATGTGACTGGTCCAGAGGACCCCAAAATCTGGCCAAAATCACCAAGACAAATGGTTACTTAAACAAAAGTTACTTTCAATTTTTTTTCAACATAAGAAGGATCAAACTTTAACTTGTTACTCTTAACTTAACCCTCTTCTAATCCTAAATGCATGTGTGTAAGTTCAAAAAAAGTTCTTTAATTCACAGTCCATTTCTCACTCCTCCAAGTTCACTGGTATCAGGCATTTTTTATACTGTGCGCAAAATTTATCATTTATGAATCTTCACCAGGGTTTGGTGCTTTAAAGGTAAATAGTTACTGCTTGAAGGTTCTTGTTAGTTTTCAGAGAGATTTGTTGCTCATTGGACACAAACTGATTCCTTCTGATCAACCACTTCAATGTCTAGCTGAAGAAACTTGCCCCATCAGGGTTTTCCAGATAACCTCTTTCTTTCAAGTCTCCAGAGTTCCTTTTCTGTTTACCTTTTCTGAGGTGAAACGTTATACAGCCAACCATCTCCTCTTGTATGGACCACAAGGGCTTTGAACAGGCTGAGCTAAGAACTTACAACCAGACTTCAAAATGGGGGTTTCAAACAAGCTTCCAAAAGCCACTGCAGAAGTTTGTCTGTCTGCCCTTGCAAAACCATATGACCTTCTTAAAACTACATTCAGACAGATTGTGGCACCGCACCTAATCTTCTGAGTCCGTTCTTCTGTTGCTTTCTAGAACAATCGATTACTCCACAGCATGTCCAATTGACACCTACATATGAAGTCCTTCAGCAAAGCAATTTCCATTGTCTTTACAAAGGCACTGGGAGCCTGAACTGTCTGTCTTGAGCAGAGCTCTGGCATTTTAAATGAGATCTGTTGTGAAGTTTTTTTTGCAACCTACACTAAAAAACCTGCCACATTTTATCTCCTTTAAAATATATCTATATACTCTATAAAATATAACATAATCTGTCACAATACATTAGACATGTGTATATGACAATAACCTCTCATCTCATTCTCAATAGAACAGAAAATGCTAGAAATACTCAGTAGGTCTCAACTCTGGTAAAAGAAACAATCAATGTTTCAGGTCAAGAAATCTTTTGCCTCTATTTCTCTTCCTACAGATGCTGCCCAACCTGCTGAGTAATTCGAGTTCAAGTTTATCATCTGACTGTACATGTACAACCTGATAAAACAGTTTCTCCAGAGCACAATGAACACACAGTTCATAATGATCATGTATATGCGTAGATATATAATTTAAAATAAATATTAATGTTTTGGGATGATTTACTGGGTTATAGAATACTGTTTATCAATCTCACAGCCTTGTGGGAAGAAGGTATTTCCTATCCTGGCAGTCCTGATTTTGATACTCCTAGGTTAAAGATACTCTGAGCTGGATGGAAAGGATCTTCTATAATTTTTGGGCTTTATTTAAGCAGTGCTCCTGGTGAATGTTGCCAATTGAGGAAAGGGAGACCCCAGTAATCTTGTTGCTGATTTTGATTCTTCTCTGCATTGACTTTGGATCCAATGCTTTGCAGTTTGTCCTCCCACTCCATCTTCTCCCACTTGGAGAAAGACTGCTCGTATGCCAGTGTTCAATACAATCATAATGCCAGCATCTTTCTGCTACTCCCATGTAGAAAAAGATATAGAAATATTAGAAGCAGAACCACCAGGCTGTGGAATAGTTTCTTCCTATGGGTAGTAGCCTGCTGAATGACTGATAAAACAACTGACTTGTTATTTTAATATGTTTATCTATAGTCTGTATGTGTGTCTGAACATGTGCTTGCTCCATGGAGTGAAGAATGCTGCTTTCTCAGGTTGTACTTGTATAATTGGTTGACAAATAAACTTGAACCAACCAAATGCAGCACTCTCTCAATTGTATCCCTATAAAATGTTAAGATTGGGATCAGTAGCCTTGCCCTCCTCAATTTCCTTTGGAAAGGTAGACACTGCTGGTCCTACCTGACCAAGGAAGAGGTGTTGTGGGTCCAGGATATGTCATCCTTTATAGACAGACACCAAGGAACTTTACAGTTTTTGTTTTGAATTTTCATCATCTGCATTATCTTATTTTATTTTCACTTTCTGCGAGGTTCCTTGTATTAAGTGTAGAAATCATGTAGGAAGAGGCTGGAGGAACTCTAGGTCAGGCAGCACCCATGGAAAGAAGTGGTCAGCCAATATTTTCGACCAGAACCCTTTGAGTCTTGATAAGGTGTCTCGACCTGAAACATTCACTGGCTATTTCTCTCCTTGGATGTTGCCTGATCTTCTGAGTCCCTCCAGCCTCTTTACTCCAGTTTCTAGCTTCTGCAGGTTTTCCTAACCATCAGTCGAGTTGGACCAAATGTCCACATAAAATAGAATTGCTTTTTGCATTATATTTTCATGCTGTTCATATTTCTCCAATCCACATAAATTTGCTACCCCTGGGAGTTATTTTCTGCAGCTTAATATTTTTTCATGAGAAAAAAGTCACCTATCGTTGTTTTTTTTACATAAATCAATCTGTGCACTGTTATGTTTCATTTCACTGTTCAATCATTGATTGACCCATTCCTACCTATTAGATTTCACAAGCAATGTGCAGTTTGGGTTGTTGAGAACACCAATTTTCCCCAATCCTGTATCCTACTTCAGGTCCTTTTATTCTTTTTCCTTCATCTATGTAGCCTAAAACATCCATAATATTCCTGTCAGTTGCTCCACAATGAGTGGAAGAGTTGGAATGTCATGTTGCAGCTGTACAGAATGTTGGTTCGGCTTGAAGTATTATCTACAATTCTAGTAATTACTCAGCAGGAAGGGTGTGGCAGCAAGAGATTTGTTGCCTGGAATGGAGGGCTGTTGTTGTATGGGGAAATGAGCAATATTGGGTTTATTCTTTCTCAAATGGATGGCTGACCTTTGAGGTTTACAGGGAATAGATAGGATGGATAGAATTGTATTTTGGAGGTTAGTGGAGTCTGAAACCAGAAGGCATGCGATTAAGGTTAGAGGAGAGAAATTTAAAGTATGTTTGAGGCATAGGTTTTTCATAATAAGAGGGTGAACAATATCTGGAAAGAGCCTCCAGAAGAAGTGATAAAGATGTATACAATTAAAATGTTGAAATGACATTCTGAATCCGAATTTATTGTGTTTTGTGGCAGCGTCACAGTGTAAACATTCATATTGTATCCATCTTACAACATTACTATATTGTTAAAAATAAAGTGCATGAAAAGTAAGGCAGTACCTTTGGTTAATTTAGAGCAATACTAGATAGAAAAGAGGTGGAGAGATGCAGTTCTCAAACGGACAAATGGGATTAGTACAGAAAGGAGTCACAATCGTCATGGATAAGATGGATCAAGTCATCTCACACATTCCTCATTCTTGCCACCCTTTCAGGTAAAGAAATTTCTCCTGAACTTTCAATTAAATTTTATTTTGGTGGCAATGCAAAACTTCTGACCTTCTTGATTGGACCCAGAAACTGAATGATCTCCTTGCCTCTCCTGGTCTAACACTTCATGGTTTGGAACACCTATATAGGCTTGTCCTACATGCTTCTAAGTTAAAAAGAACTGGCCATATTAAAACACAAATGCCAATGTGAGAGCAGAGATGAAGTTGAGCCTTCACTAAGATGTGAGGAAGCAAGTTCTCACTGTCTTAAGGTGTAATAGTTCCAACACCCCAAAAATCGGTCTGCAATTCGCACAAAAATTGGGTGATACAGCACAAAACAGTCTCTACGGCTCACTCGCCCTTGCCAACCATTCAGTTCTTGGCATATTGCCCTAATGTCAGCAAACAGGATTCCTAGAGATGGCCAATAGGGTTGGTTTGTGTGATGTACAACACAATTGCTCCTTTCATAATAATCCTATTCACCAGCACTTGCTCACGGATCATGAATTAAAAATAATGAGGATAAGAAACCAGAAATATTTTGATTGAAATTACGAGGACCCCTACCACCTGGCACAGAGCATCTTTCAGCTACTCCTGTCGGAAAAGAGATACAGGTGTATCAAAGCCAGAACCATCAGGCTGAAAGACAGCTTCTTCCCATGGGCAGTGAGACTGTTGAATGAGCTGCTCATACTAACCCTCCAACACTACTACTTAGTAAATAAGATTTATTTATTTTTGTATATGCACTTGTTACATCGTAGACCAGCAGCAATAGAAATTCACCAAGACAATGCTATTTTTAAAACAATGTATTTAATAATTACTAATAATATAACATCTTGCTTAAATCTAATCCTCCCAATTTTTCCATATCAGCCAAGTTATTCCCTTTTGTGCTTGGTCTAAACCTTTCCTGTCAACGTAGCTGTCCTGTTTGAATGTCTTTTAAATATTACAACTGTCCCCACCTCCACCCCTTTCTCTGGCATTTCATTCGATATTCCCACTACCCTCTGTTTGAAAAGATATCCAAAATATTGTGGAGAAGGTGGTGGTGAATTGCCACTTTAGAACTTCAAATGTGCAGGTGGGCAGGGGATTCTAGGATTTAGCTCCAGTAACTACCACCTTGTGTTGTGATATGTAATTACACTACTAGGTCACCAGGGGTCATTCCGATGACCTTGTATATAAAGAAGCCCAGAGCTACAGTCTAGCCTTCCAGGTTCATCTTGCAGAGAGACAAGACCTCTAGTGTACATATTAGTTTATTAAATTGTACTGTCTTATACTCACACTGCTGGTGTGGTTATTGTCAGTACACCTTGAATCAAGGAAATATTTCATTTTGTTCATCAAGCTGTCCTATTTAATTGTTAGCCAGGTCCTCGGGTATTATTCTGGGAAAATGGGATATTAAGAAATTACACAGCAGGTCAGGCAGTATCTGTGGAGAAAGAAACATTTGATCTATAACAGGTTCAGCATCATGAGGGCATTCACGGGCCATGTCCCCAATGAGTTATTGTTCCACCCACAGCCATGTGGTTCCATTTCCATGTGTTATAAGCATTTGCCTGTTATATTGAAGAGGTGGGGGGGAGGAGGAGAAGTGTGACGGCAGTGCACGGAGGAGGTTCATGGCAAGTATGGCACCACTTCTTTCTTTCCCCATCCTACTGAGTGAGTTTTTGACTGTCAATTTGTGTGGTTACTCTAATGCTCCCCCCCCCCCCCCCATTAGACTTGGAAATATGAAGGATAGGTTCTTGGATGCAGATGAATTGAAAGAGAAGGAAAAATAATACCTGGGGTGGCTAGGAAAAAATCAGTCTTTTACACAGTGGTAGGTGCCTGGATAACTGCCAAAATTTTGGCCTGGAAGTCAGCCTGAAGAAAACTGAGGTCCTCCATCAGCCAGCTCCC
The DNA here is from genome assembly GCF_036971445.1 of Narcine bancroftii. Taxonomy (NCBI): domain Eukaryota; kingdom Metazoa; phylum Chordata; class Chondrichthyes; order Torpediniformes; family Narcinidae; genus Narcine; species Narcine bancroftii. Next base: position 99,831,002 of record NC_091478.1, read on the forward strand.
CACCATGACTACCAGCCCCCCCACATCTCCATCGGGCACACAAAACTCAAAACAGTCAACCAGTTTATCTCTCTCAGCTGCACCATTTCATCGGATGCAAGAATCGTCAACGAGATAGACAACAGACTCGCCAAGGCAAATAGCACCTTTGGAAGACTACACTAAAGAGTCTGGAAAAACAACCAACTGAAAAACCTCACAAAGATTAGCGTATACAAAGCCGCTGTCATACCCACACTCCTGTTTGGCTCCGAATCATGGGTCCTCTACCGGCATCACCTACGGCTCCTAGAACACTTCCACCAGCATTGTCTCTGCTCCATCCTCAACATTCATTGGAGCGACTTCATCTCCAACATCGAAGTACTCAAGATGGCAGAGGCCGACAGCATCGAATCCATGTTGCTGAAGATCCAACTGCGCTGGGTAGGTCACGTCTCTAGAATGGAGGACCATCGCCTTCCCAAGATCGTGTTATATGGCGAGCTCTCCACTGGCCACCGAGACAGAGGTGCACCAAAGAAGAGGTACAAGGACTGCCTAAAGAAATCTCTTGGTGCCTGCCCCATTGACCACCGCCAGTGGGCTGATCTCACCTCAAACCGTGCATCTTGGCACCTCACAGTTCGGTGGGCAGCAACCTCCTTTGAAGAAGACCGCAGAGCCCACCTCACTGACAAATGACAAAGGAGGAAAAATCCAACACCCAACCCCAACCAACCAATTTTCCCTTAAAACCACTGCAACCATGTCTGCCTGTCCCGTATAGGACTTGTCGGCCACAAACGAGCCTTCAGCTGACGTGGACATTTACCCCTCCGTAAATCTTCGTCCACGAAGCCAAGCCAAAGAGAGAAAGAGAAGAGAGGTGCCTGGAATGCATTGCCAGAGTTGTGGATGTGAGGCAGGGAAAAGTTAGATTGTTATGCAGTAGGTTAACATAGATTGGTGCAACCACATGGGTGGAAGGGCCTGTACCGTGCTGTAATGTTCAATGGTGATTTGCAACAAGATAGAAAACTCAGAAATGAAATGGAAATAAGATTAATGATGCAAGGCGAATTAAGATGATGTGGTAATACTTGTTCTGCACACTCTTCAACGTCAACGTATCTTGCCAAGGTCCTGAGACCAAGTCATTGTTCTAGATATGCTCCAGTAAGAACTTTGTCCAACTGAAGTACAAATCCTCCTTACATTATCCAGCACAGTTAGAATATTGGCTTACAGGATGGGAATCGCTTCCAAATCCATTAAAGGAAAATCCTCACAGGAATCTCATGATTGCCATCTACGCAGTCATAGCTTAGATCTGAAAACTAGGAAGGAGTGTTAATTATGAGAAAATCACACTTAATTTGCATGCAATTCCCATGACATCCATCCAAGTAATAAGATCAAAGATTACCTGAGAAGTCAGTAATCATCTTAAAATTCTTCATAAACACAATGTATTGTTGCATCATAAACCAGCAATAATAGAAATTCACCGATATGGTTATTTTTAAAAACAATTTATGAATAACTACATAAAACAACCATATACTTAAATCTAAACTTAACCCTAACTATGCACGTGTGTGTATTACCCAAATCATTACACCTTGGGCACAATTCTGAAAAGTCAATTCAAAGTTCAGTCTTGGAAGTCCTGTGTTGAAACTCTGAACTTTTAAACTAATATTCAGAAATAATTATGAAGAAAGTGAGACACTGAGTCATCAGTCTCCAAACTCTCAAATCCTTGTCAAGTTGCTTCCAGAGAAGTGTTCTTTCATACAAATGATGGTCACAACTCCTCTTCCTTACATAGGGGAAACAAAACATGTGACTTCCATGAACCCAGGCAAGGGTTAGAGAAAATGTCCATCAGAATGGTCATGATCCAAATACAGGAATTATCTTGTTTCCTTTATCCAGAAATGGGTAAATCAAAAAAGACTATTACAATAAGTCACTGTTTTCACCTGACAAGGAGAAACAATGGAAGTGTCCATTTCACACCAAGTTACTTCATTTCTGGTTACTTATTAAATCAACTTTGCTTCTTCAAATGTCACATGACTTGATCAATACTTGTTTCAATTTCCCAAAAGCAGGAGTAATAATATAACCTGTAAATGTACCATCTGGTCCTTCCTCACCACTCTTCAATGGAATAAAAATCATTATTCTTTTGTTCTCCCAAAACATTAACTTGGACCTGATGATATGCTGTCTGAGAGAACAAGCTGTGGATGGTCTTGCTGTAAAAAGATTTTGCCATGAAAGTCTGATGTAAGTGTTACAGTGGCAAGATAATTGACATGAATGCAATGGGCCAAAGAGCCTTTCTCTCTGAATTCGACCTCAATTACTCTAATTTTATCAATGATTGCAAGTGTCCTTTCATATAGTGGACTTGTGAAAGATCATTCCAATACCAAAGAAATATTTGTTTTATTTTCAAATTTGTCACACAGCCCAACTCTTATTGTGAAGGCATAATCTATCCAGTATTTTCATGAATGATTTTTAAAGAAGTTAGACAAACTGAAAATTGTTCTATCTTTTCCTGAAGTGACCGTATGAAGTTTGACCTTCGACAAGTTGGTGGGAACGCAGCCCAACCATTCCTGGTGGATCAAAGTAACAGACAGGCTTGGGACTTGAAGCTCATGACCATCTGGTTGGGAAGTCGGTGCTTTAACAGTGAGCTACTGGCCTGCCAAAACCAGATGGTTTCTGATTAAAAAGCCTTCAGGCAATTCTGTTTCACCATGTGAAGTGCAGACCACACTTGGTAACATCTGTTTCTTCGTCTCAGAGCCAGATTTCTATAATGCTTCACCTTAAGGAGAAATTCTGCTGCCAGAAATCTCAGATGATACAATATGTTTTCTTCCTGGGGTAAAAATGTTTTCAGATGTACAAAGATTGCTCTTAAAGCAACTGTTCCCTCCCCCAACCTCAGGAGAGGAGAGGGTTTTATCTCAAATCAACTTTTGACTTGTAAAGTTTGGTAATGATAGAAAAAAAAACTTGGCAACACAAACCGTGGTGAGGATGCTGGCACTTGACAAGGGCAAGATGGGAAATTTGGCAGAAATGAGGCAGGTGGAGTCTAGAGCAGAGAAGTGTGGCTGATGTACTTTGGGATGACTCATTTGGAAGACAGTGTATTATCAGTGGCACAATTTAGAAAAGTATAAATGAGCAATGAGATTTTCATGTTCAAATACACAAATCCTCAAAGAGTAAGGTGGTTATAAGTTTATTGTCACACTTACTGAGTCTTTGCAAGTAGACCAGCTAGTCAACCTATATACAGGTTCTCCCTGACTTGTGACCTATACGACTTGTGTCCATCTGTACACATGACTAATTTTTTTAATGTAGAAAAAAAATATAAAATTTGCATGTTTTTTGTTATATTTGACAAACCATAACAGGAATACTGGACATGTAAGAGCCAAAATGTGTTAATTGGCATGCTGGGGTCTATAGGCTGGGTGTGGCCATCTTGATTCCTGAGTGCATGCACAAGAGTTAAGGGTGCGAATTCAATTCATCAGGGTGCTTAACACTCACTCATGCACGAAACTCCAATATGTGAATCTACCATGCATGCGCCACCCGAAGACTCGTGCATGCACACAGGAATCAAGATGGCCGTGCCCAGCTGACAGACCCCAGGAGTCTGGGACGCCGACTAAAAGCGTAAGCATGGACTAGAATGTGGAAAGAATCGCCAAGGTTGATCAACACATTCAGGAAGCGTTTAAGTTCTTATCGTAAATCTATGATGAAAGAAAGATTTGATTTTAAAGTTTGCTTTAAGACTTCAGAACTCCACTGCACGGTTAAAATTCCGACTTGTGTCTATTTCAAGATGTGACTGATCCTCCAGTCCCAATCATGATTGAAAGTTGGGGAGTACCTGTATAATACAGCAGCAAAAACACAATGCATAGTGTGGATTTGGAGAGAGATCAGATGGAACAGAGCAAAGACAATGTTATTTTACTGTTGCATGGTAATGAGTCTGAAACGAAGCAAAAGAAATTCTTGAATTTGATGGTGGGTGATTTCACACTTGTGAATCTTCTTCCCAATGTGAGGAGGATGAAGGGAGTATGGTAAGGTGGAATAAGTCTTTTAATATGTTGGCTGCTTTTCCAAGGCAGTGAGACATCTAGATGGAGCCAATAAAGGGGAGGTGTGTGTAATGGTCTGAGATGTCTTCATAACTCTGAAGTTTCTCGTACTTGGGTGGAGCAGTTCCATTGGTTACAGGGTATGAAGACAAGCAGAGAAATCACAGTATAATCTTTATTGTGGACACTTCTGGGCTATGGATTTCAGTTAGGGTACAAAGCTCTTGGAATTGGCACAAAATTTTAGCACATTATCAGGAGGGATGAGACACTTAAGCAACAAGGGGAGGTTTGGACAATTAAAATTAGAATGCATTTTTTGAGCTGACTAGTTCTGGTAGAGAAGAGGGGGAAAGCTGTGTGTCACAAGTGGGTTAATAACTGCTGGAAAAAAAGATCTAGCAAGGAGATGGGAAGAAATTTATTGTGCTCAGAAGTTTTGGGGTTTGGAATATACCTTTGAAGAAGACAACTACAGGTATAAATACTTCTATGGACTTCAAAGGGTTCTGGACAAAAGGTGCAAGTTGAGCAGTGATGGTGAGACTATATGCATGATTTCTCTTTCAATTAACTGGTACGGGTCCAGTGGGCCAACTAGCCTGCTTCCATTGAGGAAGCGTTGGCAACAAATATACAGAGGTGAGTGTACACAGGAGCCATATTGACTTCCTCAAATTATCCATGGCAATGGCACCAAGCAAAATTTCTGAAATAGGTTCAGCAAAAGTTATGGACCAGACATTATCCTGACTGCTGTACCAAAGATGTGTTCTCTATAACTACCTGTGCCTCTAGTCAAATTGTTCCAGTACAGACATCAAAATGAAATATACCTGTTAATGTGAAAATTTATCCAATTTATGTTATTCAAAAAGAATCACAGAAAATGATCTTGCCAAGGCTATGCGACCTGCTGTTCCTCCAACTTTCTGAAGGCCTCCGATCCAAAATGTCAACTGTATATCTTTACCTTCTATGGGTGCTGCGAGCTCTGTGGAGTTCCTTCAGCTTTTGTTTGTTTTTTTTACTACCATCACGGCATCTGGGGACTTTTGTATTTTGCAGTCCATTATGATCAGTTTGACACATGTACACGAGCACTGAAATTCTTACGGGAGGCAGGGAATAGTTCAGACAATCCTTTTGTGGTGTCAGAGTAATCTGTGATTAGTGTAACAAGGGTTTGATTGCTGTCGGAACAAAACTGCTCTTGAACCGAATGGTTCTGATCTTGAGACATTCATGCCAGTACGTTCAATTGCCTTCACCAATTTTCCATAGCACAAGCTCCCAAGGCTACATTTGTGCATGCAGGATTGAGACTGGAAAGGGCTCATGCCCCACAGATTAGAAGCTGACAAACATCTGATTGTAAACAGCCCCCATGGGATGTGTTCAGTCTAAAGAAATGGCTTGACTCCACCTGGGAAACACATTGATCTGCTCCAACCACTTGGATTGACTTGGTTTTGGGAAACTAACACTTGTATCTGTGATCAAAGGGCAGACAGGATAGTATATTCCACAAATTCATGCAGGAAACTGCTCTTCTGTGCTGTGAAGATCTTTAGGCCTGTGTTAAAACCCTGGGTGTTTTACTTTAAACAAGAAAAATCTGCAGACGCTGCGGCTGGGTGCAACACAAACGTGCTGGACAAACTCAGCAGTCCTGCAGCACCATTTTGTGCCTAAACCCCTCATTAGGAATCAGCAAAAATGGGTCAGTCTGAATAAAAAGGTGAGGAAGGGGGTGGGGGAGGAGTGCAGGCTAACAGGTAAGGGGTAATGGTTGGGTGCAGGTGAAAGAATAGAAGCAAAAGAGGGTAGGTCTCTGATAAGGGAAGAGGGTGGGGAGCTAGATGACAGTGGGCTAGATAAAAGAGATGGGGGGGTTAATGGAAATTGTAGGTCAACATCCAATTGGCATTAACCGTCTGCCATAGCATCTCCCTTTCTCTTTTACTTCCTGTGGACCTGCTGAGTTTCTACCATGGTATTGAGTACTGGACTCAAACCCCAGTATCTGCAAATTTTCTTGTTTAACTCTATTTGGCTGTTATTTTCATATTTTCTAACCATCAGGGAACCAATGAAAGCCCAAAGTTAGCCACTTAATTGGGTTTATAATCAGTCCAATATCATTAGGAACATGTTCCATTTAATATTCCACTCTCAAAGATGCAAGTCGTCAAGAATATAGGAGACTGAGCAGGTCACTCCGACCCACCTTTCGACTCTATTCCAGACGATTGGCCCCAGGACTCATTTCTTCTGCGCCAAGGACTCATTGCTCCCAAATCTTTCAAAAACGTATCCATTTCTTTAAATGCCTGCAATAATCTGTCCTCTCTACCCTCCAGGTAGAATATTCCAGAGATTCACTGCCACCTGCAAAAAGAATCAAAGTAGGGTCATTCTTATTCCATATTTCAAAATATTGAATTTTTTTTGGGGGGGGGAAACTAAGGCAATTTTATTTTTTCACATCCGTTCCAACAACAAAAGTGCATAAAAGCAGGTGGTAAGGAAGAACAGATTCCATAATGTTCCACCCTCAGAAGGACCATTGCTTGGAAGTCATTCATTAAGTGACTAACACCCAAGGCGTTAGCACAAAAGGAAAAAAAATTGCATGGCTGTGCAAGAAGTTGTTAATGAATGCGAATGCCATTAATGAGTGGAAGATCCCTCTCTCCCTCTTCATTTAATGATGCCATTCCATGTTATATAATACTTTTAAACAGATCATTCTCTGCTGAGAATTGACAGAGCAGGATTTCATTTTGGATTGAGCTGACTCGATCTTTAATTCTTATCTCAAAAATGACCTGGTCTCAAAGTACCTACCTTCTTCTTCTTTCTTCTTTGGCTTGGCGGACGAAGAGTTATGGAGGGGGTAAAAGTCCACGTCAGCTGCAGGCTCGTTTGTGGCTGACAAGTCCGATGCGGGACAGGCAGACACGGTTGCAGCGGCTGCAGGGGAAAATTGGTTGGTTGGGGTTGGGTGTTGGGTTTTTCCTCCTTTGCCTTTTGTCAGTGAGGTGGGGGCTTCAGGTTAAGCAATCACATTAATGGTTTCCTTGTGGTAAATGAGCTTTGACATCAGCTTGTCAATTTGATGAGAGGTGATGTCACACAAATTATAAAGCGTTAGTATCAATTAAATCCATTGCATATATTTAAAAAAAATGCATTTAAAGCAAAGAAAAACAAATACTTTTCCTGCCTGTCACGAAATGTTAATTGCAGGTTGGAAATCAAGCTAACAAGGTGACCTGTTGACCAAACCTTTGTTTGCCAACACAATGCATAGACCTGAATTAATGCATGGATTTGATCACTATCAAGGGACTGATTTAAAGTCTTTAATGTACCAATGTACATGACAATAAGGGAATCTTGAAATTAATCTCTCACTACACCAAAAAAGTACTCTGTACTATTGCAAATCACTTTTTTTGCACGATTACTGAGAATATTTATTCTTTATCTACTTATCTGATGTATTAATTGTCTTTTTAATTCAGTTCAGTTTGTTTTTTTATTAAAAAATACCTGTTCGACTCCAGCAAATAAGAATTTCGGTGTATATGCACATTGTACAATACATATGGCAATAAACTTATTATTCTAGGTTTGGTAACCTAGAGTTCAGTTTTAACTGGAGGTAACAAGGGGAGGAAAAAAACATTCTTTTCAACATTAAATCCAGAAATTGGACTTCACCCTGACTTAAACTGGATGAGATCTGAAATTTCTACTAAGTTTATTATTGGAAAATCCCAAAAAAATTCACATGAGAAGTTTTATCGAGTGAAGTTGCTTGGGTCATGTTCAGGCTTTGATAACTTTGGAAGCCAAGATTTTATTGTATCAAAAGCCTACAGATCAAATGTGGGTAAATGTGGCAGATATGGTGGGCCTGTTTCTGCACTAATAAGAGTTTATGATATTGACTGTGTTCTTGAGGCAGGTCTCCCATGGATGTCTACAATGGATAGGAGGTCAGCAACTGTGATGGACCTGGCTATGTTTGCTCCTATCTTCTGAAGCCTTCTCCATTCCTGGGCACTTGAATGAACAAATCTGGCTGTCAGTCAACCAGTCAATATAACTTATGACAATGACCAACTCCAGTGCAGGTCAGCAAGTGGGGGAGTTGTGCAGGGGACATAAATTACTGGACAGGCAACAGAGTCCTTGAAGTCTGATTTCCAGAGACTAGATAACAACTCACTTTTAACCAGGCACAGATGAAGCAGAAAGCCCTAGCAAGATGCAGTGCTGTGTCCGACTCAGATCATATTGCTTAAATTTTCTTCATGTTTCCTCTAAAGTGGAATTGGAGAGAAATACAAGTTGCTTCATGTGTCAGACAGCTGTGCAGGTGGAGAAGACAGAAAAACGAGGAGGTGATAGCTGATGGTTATATTTCAAGAGAAAAGGCTGTTAAGTGACCTGCCTTATTGCAGAATTGCAAATGCAAACAGACATGTAATCCAACTAACTGTGCCAGTGAAAAAAATGCATTAAAAGAATGTGTCAGCAGAAAATTGCCCTAGAGAGAAGTAATAACATTTGTTTACTCAACATTTGTGTTTCAAATGCAGGATTAACATAATCCATGTCTGGGGGGGGGGAATGTTTTATGAATTAATCCTCTGGAGCACAATATGAGGGTCCATGAGGCTATTCTTTGCTTGGGTCCCAGAGCATTTAACAAGTGCAAGGGTCTGCAAAATTTCCTGTAGTGCCATTCAAGCCAGTCTTGCTCCCTATTCTATCGTAGATTCTCTATTTGGAAGGCACAAAAGTGTTGGTGAAATTCGGCAGGTCAAGCAGTGCCTTAAGGAAGCAAAGAGATATAACAGTTTTGGGCTTGAGTCCTTCGTCTGATGAAGGGCTCAGACCCAAGATGTCAGTTATCTCCTTGCTTCCTTTAGGTACTGAGTGACCTGATGGGTTTCCAGCACTTCTGTGCCTTCCACTATACCAGTGGTTCCCAGCCTTTTTCTACCAACTCTCATACCACTTTTAGTATTCTCTGTCATTGATGCTGTGTGATTAGTAAGGGATTGCTTAAGGTGGGATGTGAGTGGGAAGGTTGAGAATCACTGCTCAAGACCCAATTGTTACTGAAATATTTTGTTTGGGAAAAATTGTCATTGACCCATTTCCTTTGGAGTTGTGAAACTGTGCACATAATAAGTCAATTATGCCCGATTAAAACAGTGGTTTTCAAATGTATTTCTTTCCACCACATCCCACCTTAAGCAATCGCTTACTAATCACAAAGCACCTATGGCATAGGGAATACTTAAAGTGGTATGTGAGTTGGAAGAAAAAGGTTGGGAACCACTGCACTATACAGTGCCTGCAGACTTTCCTGTTTAAGTGATTCTCTATTTGTTCTCTTCTCTATCTCTGCAATATAAAACATTTTGAAATAGTCTTTGTTCTGATATTATGTCATTCACCAGAAGCATTACCTCTCTACAAATACTCTCTGGCCCAAATTTTAAATTAAATTTGCCATACAGCTGCTTATCCATGAGCCCGTGTCCCCTAAATACACCAATCAACCCTCCTTCCCATCCATTTGGAAGGAGGGGAGGAAATGGGAGCACCCAGAGGAAACCCACAAAGTCCTTACAGACAGTGCCAGTTTTGAGCCCAGGTCACTGTAGCTAACTACCACACTAATCAGACCTTTTATTTCTAACCATTTGTAATTGACGAACCTTTACTAAAACCATGATGGAATTTGAGCACATGATTGGGCCAGAGTAAGGGCACACTGGCCCCATGGACGTTGGTAGCAAGGGCTGATGGAACAATTTGGAATGGAAAGATTTGAAAGGATGAAGGCCAAATACAAGCAGTAAACATGGGTGAGTTGGGCTGAAGGGCCTGTTTTGTGCTGCATAACTCTCTGGTTTTATTCAGTTTTGGAGGACTTGGCCACGATGAGCAAGACCAACATTTGCTGCCTAACAATAAAGTTCTTCATTTCGAAATTAAGCCGTGTAAACTCAGACTGATGTCAGGACCAGGTCAAATTATCTGACCTCGGGCAACTAATTAGGCTGTGACAACAATATTAATTTTAGACATGCAGCAGGTTAATATGCTCTTCCGGCCCACAAGCCCATGCCGTCCAAATACCCCAATTAACCAACAACCTTCAGATGTTTTTGAAGGGTTGGATGAAATTGGAGCACCCGTATGAAACCCATGCAGGCACCAGGGAAATCGTACAAATTCCTTACCAACAGCATCAGATTTGAAACTGGGGCTTGGACACTGTTAATAGTGTTGCGCTAAATGCTACACAAACCATGCCGCCCATCTTAGTCACCATTAAGATCAGTTGCTGCTTTTACAAGTCATTAACTAAATTTTAATTCCAGTTATTCTAGTGAAATTTGAACTCTGTTCTGGCCCTCAACATTACTGGTGAGGTTTTCTGACATCATTGTACCTTAGCACTCCACCTAAAGACCAGGATGGTACAGCAAACAAGACCTGCAGAGGTGTGAGGCCGACTCCAGACACAACAATGTACATGACATCAAAACCTGCTTTGCAAATGTTCCATCAATCAGTGCAGACATAATGGGCCAGGGTGGCCTTCTCCAGTGCTGCGCTCTTCTCTCCAATATGCAATCCAGCACAAACGGGACCAAATTTAGATTCACAAATGAGTGCAAGTGTTTCCTCAATTGTGCTCTCTGATAACATTCCTTGTGGTACTATTTTTGGCATGCCTTAGAATATAAAATAACAATTAAAGCAGGTTTGCTGCAACATTGAAGATCCCCTGCAAATCGATTGGTGCAGAGTGTCTCCTGATCATGTTACTGTGGTGACAGATGCAGTGAGACATGAAGCAGTTAATTGCAGAGGAAATGGGAGCTAGAGATCACCAACCACATATCGGGCTCATCACTTCAATTAGTCGCAATGACAGGTTTATGACACAGAAATCTTTGGAAGGCTTTTTCACACCAGTGTGGCCTGAAATAAACGTTAAATGAAAATGACCTATGAGGGAGAGATGCTCTCTTTTTTTAAAAAAAAGAGCATGCAATTCCATGTCATTTGCTGGGCTGTGGCTCTGTCCAGAACCTGCCTATTTAATGTGATGTGACATGTTCTTCCACTTTGCCAATTGATCATATCCTGTGTTTATGATCACGGCTTGAAAATAAACCCTTGGCAATTCATCAACCCCATGTAGCCATTTGGTGCACTATAAATCACACATATACCGTGGATGCTTGCATACACACTTAACGCAGATGCAATCCACAAATGCGCACACTCACTACACACAATATAAACACAAACATTCATGCACATGGATTTGCTTCTTGGTTTGATGTGGCCCAACAATTTGCCTTGGTGCTCCTGGACTGTATAAAGGGACAATTGATCTGGGATCTGCATTCTGACTGTAGGTGCCTGTCTACATTTTGCTCATACCTTGATGTAGACTCAAGCCTGAAATGTCGGTAATGCATCTTTGCTATATAAACTACACTGTTTGACCTGCTGAGTTTCTCCAGCGTTGTGTTTTATTTCAATCGTTATATCTGCAGACATTCGTATCTTATTACACAGTATGATGGGACTTTAAAACCAAGGAATCCATCTTTTCTCTCACGTGGATGTAAATGATCGTATTTCTTTGGCTTGGCTTCGCGGACGAAGATTTATGGAGGGGTAAATGTCCACGTCAGCTGCAGGCTCATTTGTGGCTGACAAGTCCGATGCGGGACGGGCAGACACGGTTGCAGGGGAAAATTGGTTGGTTGGGGTTGGGTGTTGGGTTTTTCCTCCTTTGTCTTTTGTCAGTGAGGTGGGCTCTGCGGTCTTCTTCAAAGGAGGTTGCTTCCCGCCGAACTGTGAGGCGCCAAGATGTACGGTTTGAGGCGATATCAGCCCACTGGCAGTGGTCAATGTGGCAGGCACCAAGAGATTTCTTTAGGCAGTCCTTGTACCTCTTCTTTGGTGCACCTCTGACACGATGGCCAGTGGAGAGCTTGCCATATAACAGGATCTTGGGAAGGCAATGGTCCTCCATTCTGGAGACGTGACCTACCCAGCGCAGTTGGATCTTCAACAGCGAGGCACAATAACAAAGAGCAGAGAATTTCTCCCCAGTCAGATGGCTTCCTCAATCAATATTACTAATACTTTTTAATCTGTAAATTGTGACAATATTTATTTAAGAGTCATGACACATCCAAATTGTTACGAGGTGACCATACTTGTTACATTGGCTGTGAAATGCTTTCAGGTGTCCTTAGAGGAACAATAAATACAAGCATATTTTTTAATCAATACAGATACTTAAATCTTGAGTTGCTGGAGGGACTCAGCATCCATGGAGGAATGTGGTCAATGTTTCACCTCAGGACCCTTTCTGGAAATTAAAATGGAAAGAAGTAAGCAGGCAGAAGTGCATAGACCGAACACAAGCAAATAGGACCAGCCCAGAATGCCAACTTGGTCAGCATGGATGAGTTGGGGGTGAAGAGCCTATTCCATGCTCAAGAACTGTGTGCCACTTTTTGGATAAGTGTATCTGGATCACCTGAATGTACCACTTCCAACTGGATTCGCAGCAATAACCAAGCAGTCAATATAGGCAGAGCAAATTCAAAAATAACAATTCATCTGCTTTGCTGACTTCAGTCAAGTTGATCTCCACAATCTCCCTAGATTATGGAACAAGAGTGCATTTCAGCTTAACATTTCATGGAAAAGGCAGCTTTTCCAATCGTCTCCACAAATACCAGTCTGTGAAGTCGTACTTAAAGCTTTTGCTTTTATTTCGTTCTTGGCTATTGATTTTGCTGGTCACACGGATGCCAGCATTCATTATCTAACTGAACCTGAAATGAGGAGGCAGATAAGAGTGACTAAATTAAAGTTGACTTGGTTCTTTGAGCCATATAGATGGAAAAGGGCCCTTTGGCCCAACTTTCCTATGCTGTTCAAAATGTCCAACTTATACTGGTCCCACCTGCCTGCATTTGGTCCATAGCCCTCTCAACTTGTCTGTATTTGTCCAATTTTTTTTCTTAAACATTACGTTACCTCTCAGGTTCCTGATAAATCTCTTCCTCCTTACCTTAAACCTGTATCTTCTGGTTACCAATGATGATACTCGGGACAAAAGATTCTGGGTTCACCCACTCTATTCAGCACAGTTAATATAGCAGTTAGCACATTGCTGTTATGGTGCCAGTGACCTACGTTCATATCCAACGCTACCTGTAATGATGTTCTCCCTGTGTCTGCATGGGTTTCCTCCCACTCTTCAAAATGTATGGGGGGTCCTAGGTTAATTGGGGTATTTAGTCTGCAAGAATTCATGGGCCAGAGGGGCCTGTTGCCATGATGCATGTCTAAATTTAAAATTTTAAAATATTCTTCACATGATTTTTTTTACATCTGAGATAATCCCTCATTCACCTGTACTCCAAAGAATTAAGCTCTAGCCTGCTCAACCTCTCCAATTAGGCCAGGCCCCTGAGTCCTCGCAACATCCTCGTAAATCTTTGCATCCTCTCCAGCTTGACAACATCTCTTCTAAGCACAATAGTCCAAATGTATACTCACCAACATACTATAAATCTACCACATGAACTCCAACACGGTTAGCGTAGCGATTAGCGAAATCCTATTACACCGCCAGCAGCTTGGGTTCAAATCTGACGCTGTCTGTAATGAGTTTGTACGTTCTCCCGTGACCTGCATGGGTCTTCCCTGGGTGTTCCAGTTTCCTCCCAGCTTCCAAAATGTACAGGGCTATAGGTTAATTGGGTATAATTAGGTGGCATGTGTTTAAATGGCCAGAATTGGTTGCTACCATGTTGTCAGAAATAAAACGACATTCAATAAAACCAACGTGCCAAAAGGCTTTTTGATCATCCTATCTACTTTTAAAGGTACTATGCACCTGTAATCTGAGATCTACAGTATTCCCCAGATCCCCACCTTTCACTGTCTCATTCCTACCCACGTTAGACCTGCCAAGATGCAACACCTTTCATTTCTGTAATAAATTCCATCAATCTTCTTGCCATCTGCAAAACTGATCAAGATTCTGCTGCAATCTTTGGCAGCTGTCTTCACCATCTACAATAACAGACACTTTAGTGTTATCCACAGACTTGCTGATCAAGTATGTCTTCATCTGAATCATTGATATAGATAACAAACAGCAATGGGCCCAGCGCCGAACCCTGAGGAACACCACTCTGAAAAACAACCTTCCACCATTACCCTCTGCTTGCTTACAGGAAGCCTATATTCTATCCATTGTATTATCTCACCTTGGATCCCATGTGTTATAACCTTCTAGAGCAGCCGACTGTGTTGAATCTTATGGAATGCCTTGTTGAAATCCATATATACAACATCCACAACTCTGCCTTCATCAATCTTATTGGTCACACCTTCAAACATGGAATCTTTTGTGAGACATAACCTCTCACTTACAAAACTATCTCTAGTCACCCCTTGTCTATCCGAGTGCATGAGCATCTTTACCCACAGACCACTCTCAAGTAACTTACCAACCACAGATGTGAGGCTCACTGGCCTGTAGTTCCCAGGCTTTTCTCCACAGCCCAACTTAAATAGAAATACAACATTCACCACTCTCCAGTCTTCTGACACCTCACCTTGTACTTAATGGTGACTCCTAAATCTCAGTCAGGGCTCCTGCACATTCCCCTCTAGCTTTCACAGTGCCATGGATATATCTGATCAGGCCCAGGAGATTTGTAACTTCAAATGCATCAGGATCTTCAGCACCTCCATAGCTGTAATACTGACTATTGCCATTAACTGCCCCAAGTTCTCCAGTTCTCATGCCTTTCTCCACAGTAAAAGCAGAGTACTCATTGAGGACTTTGTCCATCTCCTGAAGGGTCCTATTTATAAAAAAAAAGAAAAAAGTTCCAGTTAACTCTTTATGTACTTAAAAATTCTTTCAATATCATCCTTAATGATACCTGCCAGGGCTATCTCCAGCCTCCTTTATGCCCTCCTGATTTACTTTATTTTTAGAGAAACTCCTGAACCCCCAAAACTCCTCCAGGTATACACTTGATCCCAGCCTCTTATACCTGCTCCAAGCATCCTTGGCTCTCGACCAGAGCCTGAATTTCCCTAATCGTACCTTGTATGCCTGACCTTTTACTCTAACAGGAACATGCATGTCCTGGATTCTAGTTAACATACTTTTTTTCAAAAACCTCCTATTCTCTTAAAATGTTCATCTTCTGTCAAACACCTTGTTCCAATTAATGAGCTAGATGGAGAGTGCAAATAAAAATCAAGGTTGAAACATTTATTCATATAGGATGAAAGTAAGATATCAAGTTGGTGCTCTGCATTAAATTATAGATCTAGAGAGCACAGAAACAGGTTCTCACCCAACTCAGTTGCCCATTTAAGCCCATCCTATTTGCCTGCACTTGGTCGATATCCTCTCATTAAAGAAAAACTATCCTAGAATAACAATCAAATCTATGTGAATAAAAAAAATAATCCCTTTCTTTAGGGTTTAATCTCCTCAACCAAGTGTCCATTAAATGTTATAATTGTACTCACTTTACCACTTCTTTTGAGAACTCATTCCATGCCTGCTCAAACCCCCTGTTGGCAATGTTGCCCTTTAGGTCTCTTATAAATCTATATCCAGTAATTTGAGACTCTCCTTCTGGGGGGGGGAAAGACTGACTTTATCGATGTCGCTCATAATTTTATACATTTCTTCAACTTCTACATCCTTCTGAGCTCCAGGTGAAAAGAAAATCCCTTTTCTATCCTGGCTCATCGAAAACTCGAGCCCACGACTCCTGCTAACAGAATGTGAGGTTGGCAATGTCCCCAGGTAAGTGAGATACCAGTATCTCTTTGCCTTGCATTTATTCCCCTATCTCATTCAGCCGATGATAGTCTGAGCTAACCCTTAACCATTTGTGTGGTAGCATGATGCATTTAATTAATTCAGAGGATGATAATAATGGGGGTTTATTGTCATATCCATCAGTACAATGAACAGAGATAATGAAATTCTTGCTCGTTGCAGCTGCTGGAGTCTCTGTAAAACACACCATCAAACAAAAGCATAAATTAGATTTAATACTCTACAAATGTTTTTAAAAATAAAGATAATAAATATAAAGGAAAAATTGGTAAATATTCACAGTTGTTGCAGTGCAAAAAATGTATCAATAGTCAGACAGATTTTGATCCCGGAATACTTTATTATTGGGGGGTAGTTTGGGAAGGATGAAAAGCCTGATGGCTGTTGGAAACTTAAACAAGCAGTGAGGTCATGGAATCAATGGAGATTAAAGAGAAGGAGGTGCTTGCTGTCCTTGAGCAAATAAGGGTGGATAAACCCCAGGCCCTCAAAAGGTATTCCCTTAAACCTTGAGGGGGCTAGTGTAGACATTGCAGGGGCCCTGGCAGATATATTTATGCGTAGCCATGAGTGAGATGCCGAAGGGTTGGAGGGTAGCTCATGTTGTTCCATTGTTTAAAGAAGGCTCCAAAAAGAACCCATGAAAATATAGGCCGGAGAGCCTGAAGTCGATGGTAAATAAGGTATTGGCAGGTGTTTGAAGAGATCAGTTATACAAGTATTTGCTTAGTCAGAGACTGATGAGGGATAATTAACTTGGCTTTTGTGTGGTAGGTCTTGTTTAACCAATCTTAGTTTTCAAGGAGGTCACCAGGAAAATTGATGAAAAGGTTGTGGAAGTTTTTTTTAAATTTAATAGACTTTAATAAATGTAGAGCATAGTAACAGGCCATTTCTGTCCATGACTTTGTGCTGCCCAATTAACCTACAACCTCCAAGTTTTGAATGGTAGGAGGAAACCGGAGCCCCCGGGGAAAGCCAGTGCAGACATTGGAAGAACATACAAACTCCTTATAGATTCAAACCCCGGTCCCGATTGCTGGTGCTGTGGCATCATGATGCTAAACACCAACTGCGCTGCCCTTTTCATGGACTTTAGTGAGGCCTTTGACTAAGCTCCACATGTGGGGTAGTCACGAAGGTTGAGACGCTCAGTATCCATGGTGAAGTAGTGAACTGGATTCAACATTGGCTTTACGGGAGGAGCCAGAGGTGTACAAAATCATGAGGGGTTCAGACAGAGGAAATGCAAAGTAGGCTCTTTCCACGAAGGTTAAGTGAGAAAGGAGAAAAGTTTGAGGGGAACATTTGGGGGAATTTCTTCCCACAGAGTGTAGTGGGATTCTAGAATGAGCTGCCCAGTGAAATGCTGAATTTGGGGCTCAATTTTAACATTTAAAAAAAATTTGGACAGGGATGTGGATAGGAGGGGAATTGAGTGCTATGGACAGGGTACAAGTCAGTGGGACAAGGCATCATAATAGTCCAGCACGGACTAGAAGGGCCTAAATGCCTGGTTCTGTGCTGTAATGTTCTATGGAAAAAGAGATACACACAAGATGCACCATCTCAACAGGTTCCAAGAGTCTAAGAATTAAACCTGACCCTGCCAACCAGACCACTGGCACACATACCTGAATGTGCACTGGCATTCTTTACCCACCAGATGGTCAATGGGCTTGAACACAACATCTTAAAGTGTTTAGTTGTGATGGAAATGAGCCAAATGCTACTGAATCACAAAGAGGCTCCAGCGAACCCATCCAAATCTTCCCTCCAGCTGTCCCTGGAGTTTCTCAATCAATTTTGCTTTTGCTTTACTCGTGTTGGAAAATCTAACAGATGCATTTAACTAATTAAGAAAGCTTGACAACATCCGTAAACGATGGAAGTTTTACTGCTGTCCAAGATCTCACGGCAATAAGCCTTGGCTCTAATCATATCATATACCCCTTACTCAGAGAGTTTCCAGCCATTATCTGCAGGAGATCCTGCAGCATAAAAGGACCCTGCTCCATCTGCTGGTGGGATTTGATGGGAAAAATTACATTGATCTTATGGCAGAAGAACAAACTCAGTGTTTCATTATGTCTTCTAGGAGACTTTAAAGTGACTTGTACTCTTGTCGGTTCTGGAGGAGAACAGAAACTACAAGTGAGGATATTAATGAATTATTAGCCAGATTTTTTTTTAATTGTGATGATTGATAAGGGACACTGTATCTTGCTTTTCTTCTGATACAGCAATTGAATCTTTAATAGTCAAGAGTTGGCAGATAGGGCTTTAAGATTAATGTGTTACTTCATCAGTTGGAGAGAAAACAGCAAGGTTCATGTTTCCTTTTATTGTTACGTGATAATACATTAAAAAATATAGTATTGCCCAGCATCCCTGAGTGTTGAAGAGAAAACGAAGCAAATAAGAGTCCCTCCAGAGTCATTGAGTTTCTGAGAATTTGCCTCCAGCACCCCTGCAGCCGCACTGATGGGTGTTTGATTCATTGGCAACCCGAGTTCCAGATCCAATCCAAGCACCCGAGACTGTTCAGGATCCCTTGTCCTCAGCACACTATCGACTACCTGGTTCCCACGAGCCAGTCTCCAGCAGCCTGCAGCGTGTGTGGATTCTTCAGTCGCGTGTTGGTCCACAACCTGCGCGAGTCCCTCAGCTGCTGGGCCTCTCACTGGTCCACTGCTGTGGTCACCTTCCCTGTAGGGTAATCTTCTCCTTCTCAACATGGGTGGGATGGATAGTTTCCCTGTTTTGGGTCCACTGCTCCCCTAAAGTCTTCCACACCTTGTGGCCACTGCCAGATACAGGTGTTGCCATCTTGGGCACAGACCTCTGCATGTGGAGGATCCCAAACCTTGACAAATACTTGATCACCAAACCAAGTTATCACTTGAGCAAAAGAAGGTTCATATTTCAAAATGCCGCTGGATTGGTGGTAGAGTGATTTTGATGAATGCCATTATCTGGTGACTACACTTCTTAATCTGCACTGGTTCCTCAATTAAGACTTCTTTCCACCACCTGAAAAAGCAACTCTGGTGCTTTAGTAGAGCTGAGGCTACCTGGATCAGTACAACTGCAATATCAGTAAGAGAGTTAACAGCATCCAAAACAAATTAATTTCTTGTCACCTTTCCCTGCGACCACAGGAAATGTGACACTCGTGTCCACACTCCTCCCTCCCCACCATTCAGGGCTTCAAGTAACACTTCTCTTGGGAATCTGCAGGAGTTATCCATTGCCCCTGTTGTGGCCTTCTATACATCGGTGAGACTGGATGCAGATTGGGAGATCGCTTCACTGAGCACCTTCGCTCTGTCTGCATCAAAGACAGGGAACTCCCAGTGGTCAACCACTTCAATTCTGTGCCCCACTCCCATACTGACAACTCTGTCCAGGGTTTCATGCACTGCCAAACCAGGGTCACCGGTGAATTGGAGAAGCAATACCTAATATTCCATTCTGGCACTCTCCAACCAGATGGCATTAACATCGACTTCTCTGGTTTCTGCTAGAGCACTCCACAGTCTCTCCCTGTTCCTTCTCCAAATGGCCTTCTCCTGAACCTATTTTCTGTTTCTCCTTTTCTCCAGGTCTCCAGTCCATTCCCAGATAGATCCAACCCTCCCCATGTTTCCTTCCCTTATCCACCTATTTCCTCTTTGTGGGCCTGTGCTTCTCCCCCTGCAATCCCCCCCCCCCAAAAAAAATTCAGGTGCCTTTATCTTGAAGGGCTTAAGCCCAAAGCGTTGGTTATGTATGTATCTTTATCTTTGCTATTTAAAGTATGCTGCGTGACCTGCTGAGTTTCTCCAGCATTGCATTTTTACAATTTTCTTGAATGGAATCCATCTATCATGTTAACATTCACTTCATCCGTTTTTGGCCCACGCTGTGTGGAACCTTTGGTGAGTGCACCAAAGTTCCTCAACTGGACTATTCTGATAGCAGCTCCAAAATTGACAGTGTAAAGAGGCTCGAAAGAAGGTGAATGGGAACAAGAGAGTTACAAACTATTTTGAATTGAAAATATATAATTGATCCAAATGCTGCATCTCCCTCCTTCCTCCCTCCCTTATCTCCACCATCTTCCTCCACCAAAATATTTAGGAGCACCTTTACCAGAACTTGTGCAATGATTCAAAGAGGTGGCCCCACTATTACCTTCTCAAAAGGAATTATTGACTGAAATGCTGTCTTGACCTGATTAATTTGGAGAAAATCGGAATGATTTAAAATGACATTTCATGCAAGCAGCTCAGAGATGTTTGAGATATCAGGGGTTAATACACATGGAGGGATTGTAAAGTCACTGGAAGAGTTTGGAGATTAAAATGTTTTAAGGTGCAAAGATGGAGGGAAGTGAATATTTAAAGAAGTAGAGACACCAGAGTCTCCAGATGCTGGGATTGAGAGCAAAAAGTAGATAAAGTAGATTTTAGAAAATATATAAAATATAAGTTTAAAATGGTAACGGAGTTTCAAAATGGTGACTGGAAGGGAAAAGGGGATGGGCTGCATTTTTAGGATAATTGAGACTAATTGAGAAATTGGGGGGCACGGTTAGTGCAGTGTCTTTACAGGGTTTTGAATCCTGCACTCTCTGTAAGGAGTTTGTACATTCTCCTAATTTCTGTGGATTTTCCCTGGGGGCTCTGGTTTCCTCCCACCATTCGAAACATACCAGGTGGTTAATTGGATGTAAATTAGGCAGTACGACTTGTGGGCTGAAATGGCCTGTCACCATGTATGTCTAAATATAAAAATAAATTTAAATAATTTAATAAAAATCCCAAGTGAATTTTAAGGAACATGTACTTGTATGAAGCAGTCTATTCAAATATTCCAAAAATTAGAGGTTAAAAATTATAAATTAATTTTTTGACAGCCATGAGGCTGGTCTTCTTTGTCATAAGCTATGTCTCTTACTGTAATGGAGTTTTTACACTGTAAAGTAATTAAAAGTTTGTTTTTGCAGCTCTATTCATGCTTGTATTGGAGTACCTCAGGTCCAACACCTGAGGTACTTTAACACCTGGAGTAAGTCAACTAGCATCAATGGGTTGATGGGTATTGAGTTGAAACCCTTACCTAGAATGATTGTGGAAAGGAGAAATACAAGGAGGACAATATAAGGAAGAAGGGATGAGGTAAACAATGGCAAATAGGTATTAAGGGTGACAGTGGAGTTGAGATACAGAGGTGATTGATGACTGTAAGTGAGAAATAAAGAAAAGAATGATGAGTCAGGGAAAGATGGAGACAGCTGGTGGAGGGAAATACTCTTGATATGAGCAGAAGTAGGCCAATTGGCCCATCGGGTCTGCTCTGCCATTTAATCATGAGCTGATCCTTATCACTCAGCCCCACTCCTCATAACCTTTGATGTCCTGACTAATTAAAAACTTGACAATTTCTGACTTAAATAAACCCAATGACATCACTTCCATGGCTGCCTGTGGCAACAAGTTCCACAGACTCACAATCCTCTAGCCAAAGAAATTTCTCCACATTTCTGTTTTAAATTGACAGCCTTTTATCCTGAAATTGTGGCATCTTGTCCTAGACACCCCCCCCACCTTCCTTGGGAAACAACTTTGTCACATCTAATCTGTCCAGGCCTTTCAGCATTCAAAATTTCACTATGAAGTCCCCCCTCATCTTTCTGCACTCCAATGAGTACAGTCCAAGAGCCGACAAATTCCTCATGTGCTAACCCTTTCATTCCTGGTATCATTCTAATAAATCTTCTCTGAACCCTCTCCAATGCTAGCACCTCTTTTCTCATATAAGGCACCCATATCAGTACACGGTACTCCAAGTGAGGTCTCACCAGCACTCTATAGAGTCTCAACATGACATACCTGGTCTTCTATGCTATTCCTCTAGACATGAACTCCAAAATTGCTTTCTTCACTGTCAATTCAACGTGGAGGTTAATTTTTAGGGTATCCTGCATGAGGACTCAAAGCTATCTATTCCATTATCCAAACCATTTGTACACAATGTAAAAAGAAGCAGCCCCAACACTGACCTGTGAAGAACATGACTAGTATCAGGCAACCAACCCGAATAGAATACCCTGATTCCAACTTTCTCTTTCAAGAAGATCTTTTCAGGATTTTATCAGGATCAACCACCAATTTTCCTATCCATGGAAGGATCAATGGTTCTCCCAAGAGGCTCATTTACTACTTCAAAACTTGTAAAACCCAAGTGAAAGTCATCCTCAATCCCGAGGGACTGCCTGAGAATGGCATAGAACATAACACAATGCAGGTCCTTTGGCCCACAATGTCGTGCTGACCCATATAAATTTACTCCCAAACTAAACCTTCCTTCCCTCCCTCACACCCAAAACCCTCTATTTTGTAACGGCCTCCACCATGACCCTAGCAACATATTTGAGGCCCTCACTGCTCCCTGTGTACTCTCCCCTCATCTTGTACAAATGTCCTCTGGTACTTTCACCCCAGGAAAAAAGGTGCTGGCTTTCTACCCTATCTATGGCTCTCATAATCTTGTAAACCTCTATGAAGTCACCTCTCATTCTTCTTTGCTTCAGAGAAAAAAGCCCCAGCTCTGCTAACCTTGCCTCATAAGACACAATTTCCAATCCATTCAACATCCTGTAAATCTCCTCTGCATCCTCTCCATCGCTTCTACATCCTTCCTGTAATGAGGTGACTAGAACTGGACATAATATTTCAAGTGTGTTCAAACCAGAGTTTTATAGAGCTGCAACATTATCTCATGACTCTTGAACTCAATCCCCTGACTAATGAAGGCCAGCACACCAGAAGCATTTTTAATCACCCTGCGTGGAAACTTTGGCAGATCTATGGATTTGGACCCCAAGGTCATTCAGTTCTTCCACCCTATTAAGCACCTGACCATTAACCCTGTACTCATCCTTCAGGTTTGACCTTTCAAAATACATCATCTCACACTTGCCTGGATGGAACTCCATCTGCCACTTTTTGGCCCAACCCTGCATCCTGTCTATACACTGTTGTAACCCATGAGAATCTTCTGCACTGTCCACAACACCTCAACCCTTCACATCATCCTCCAAATTACTGACCCATCCTTCTACTTCTTTGTCCAGGTCATTTATACAAATCGCAAAGAGCAGGGGCCCCAGAACAAATATTTGCGGAACTCCACTAGTCACTGGGCACTAGGCACAATACGTTCCATCTATTACTACCCTCTTCTTTCTGCAGGCAAGCTTATTTTGAATCCACACAGCCAATGTTCCTTGGATACTATGCCTCATGTCTTTCTGTATGAGTCAGCTACAGGGTACCTTATCAAATGCCTTACTAAAATCCACATACACCACATCTATTTCTTTTGTTACTTCTTCAAAAAAACTCTATTAGGCACACGAGGCATGACCTACCCTCACAAAGCCATGCTGACTATTCCCTGAGAAAATTATACTTATCTAAATTCTCAGAAATCCTGTTCCCAGAAATTCTCTCTGATAGTTTACCCACTACTGAGGTAAGGCTCACTGATCTATAATTCCCAGAATTCTTTTAAACAAAGGGAACCACATTTGCCATTCTCCAATCCTCAAGTACCTCCCCTGTGGCCAGGGAAAATATAAAGCTCATTGACAAAGCCCCAGAAATCTCTTCCCTCCCTTTCTGTAGCAAGATGGGCTATATCTTGTCTGGTTCTAGGGTCTTATCAATCCTAGGAATATCCATCACTTCCTCTTTCTTAACCTCAACCAGCTTCAGCACATAAACTTGCTCTATACTTACCTCATTTTGACCAAAGTTCTCTCTCTCTGGTGAATACTGAAGCAAAGCATTCATTTTGGACCTCCTCTGTCTCCAGGCCTCCTTTATCCTTAAGTGGCCCTACCTTCACGTACGTGTAGAACAGAAGAACTTGCCTATTGATGCAAAGGCCAATCAAATAATTGAAATCATTATAATTCATAAGCCAGCTGGAGTCCATTTGACCCACTGTATCCATGTCAGCTTAAAAAATAACCTCCTGCTGTCCTTTCTTTCCAGTCCTTCCTGTTGTCTCATTCCAAACATCCATCTAGTTTTTCCCTCCCACCTCCTTCCTTAGAGGTTACAACACTCCCAAATGTTCATCCAAGAATTTATTAAATGTGGTGATTTTGCTTCCACCAAACCATTCAGATAGTCAATCCAAGCCCTGCCACTGCTCCTGGGTAATGTCAATCGAATCAATCAGATAAATCTGGAATCAAAGCCCATCAGATGGGAAATAAAGCCTGCAATGAATATTTTAGCATGACTCTGGGGAGCAGGAGGTGTAGACAATGCATCTGCAATTTGTATTACACATTTCAGATTTTCTGTCACTTTACAACCATAGGCTGTTGATTTTAATTCATGCATTTCTAATTTCGAACTGACTGCGATTAAACGAAAAGGTCAAATTTGAAGCAACAATGAAATTCTAATGTGTCTTCCAAGGTGCACATAGTTCATAAATCTAATTCAGACTGACACGATCAATTAAGCAATTTGGCCTGGAATTTAAAAGGAGCGATGGTCCATTAATCTTTCCCAGTACACGAGAGCATACGTGCCTCCTGCTCTGTCTAATGCACCATTCACCCACGCTGAAATGGCTGCTGAATCTGGGAAAACAATGGGATTTTAAGAGGATTCTAACATCACATGATTTGTTGGAAACCTCTAACATGGTCTGATTATTAACATTTGTTAATGCATTAACTGTAGAATTGCAGGTTTTAACATATTCTTTTTAAGGATAACATTCTTCTTCTATGCCCTGTGCCCTTGTGAAGCTATTCTCTTTGTCACACACTTCTCCCACAATGCTCATCTTCAAACACCAATAAAGAACTCTCTGTACATGAGTAAGATATCACTGACTAGGACTGGTAAATGGTCACCATGGAACAACCTTGAGTTCAAGTGTAAGTCATGTGTACATGGATGCAAAGATAGAGATTGTTTTTGCAAGTAGTCCAGCTGGATATCTCGTGTATTTTACAAGTAAGACAAATCATGGAAGTGCCGAGTCACAGAGTGAGATCCTGTGGTACAGGACCAAAGGCAGAATAAGTTTACTCATGGCGAGGTTCATTCGGGAGTCTGATAACAGCAGGAAAGGAACTAATTGGCAAATTTAAATGAGGTTTGAGAGCGGTTTTCTATGAAAGGAGTGGGTGCCAGGAACAGGCAGTCTGGGGAGGGGGTTGAAGCAGTTCTGAGTGTGAAATTTAAGAGCCAGTTAGACAGATGCATAAAAGGGAGGAAATAAAGGCTAAGGATGAGGTGCAGGCAGGTACAAAATCATATGAGGAATAGATCGGGTGAGCGCTGAGAGATTTTTTTTGCCCAGAGCCGGGGGACCTGTAAGGTGAGGGGGAGAGATTTAACAGGGACCTGAGGCAGTAACTGTTTATATACACGGTTGTGAGTTTGTGGAATGATCTGCCGGTGGATGTGGTTGAGGCAGAAACTATTGCAATGCCAAAGAAAAAAAATGGACACATACATGGATAGGACGGGTTTAGAAGGATATGGGCCAAACACAGGCAGATGTGTGGGAAAGATGGGTTGAAGGGCCTGTTTCCATGCTGTATGACTCTATGAATCGGCAGCAGGGTTGCTGCAGACATGATGGCCGAAAGGTCTGTTCCTATCTTTATCTTTAATGTTGTCTCATAACTTTAATGTCATAGGCCGGCATGGTCAGTGCAACTCCGACCTGGGTTCAAACCCATCACTGTCTGCAAGGGATGCGTGTTCTCCCTGTGTCCACGAGGGTTTCCTTCAGGGGCTAAGTTTTCCTCCCATGTTAGGGGGTTAGTGGGTTAATTGGTCACATGGGTGTAATTTAGCGGTAGGGGCTCATGGGCTGGAAAGGCTTGTAACTGTGTTGCAGATGCAACAGATGTCTGCACAGTAGCCTGGGCTAACATGCCTGTCAAGTGATTAAGGGAGAGATGAATTATTGGGAGATGCTGCCCCCTGAAACTTTTGTTCTGTGTTTTTTGCTGTATTAGGTTTGGAATGTATGTATGGCAGGATTCTTAACCGTGTGGAAGAACAGGGGGGCCTTGAGGTCAAATCCATATCTCTCTCAAGGTCGCTGCACAGGTTGATAGGGTGGTTAAGAAGGCCTATGGTTTGCTGGCTTTCATTAATCAGGGGATTGAGTTCTAGAGTCATGTTGTAATATTGCAGCTCTATTGCAGTTAGACCACACTTGGAATATTGTGTTCAGTTCTGGCCATCTCATTACAGGAAGGATGTGGAAGCTGTGGAGAGGGTGCAGAGGTGAGTTTACCAGGATGTTATCTGGATTGGACAACATGCTATATGAAGCAAAGTTAACAGAGCAAGGGATTTTTTCTCTTTGGAGAAGGATGAGAGGGGACTTGATAGAAGTCTACAAGATTGAGGCATAGATAGGGTGGACAGCTAGCACCTTTATCTCAGGTCAAGACTGGAGAACACCAGAGGACAAGGTGAGAGGAGGAAAGTTTAGGGGAGACAGCAGGGATAAGTTTTTTGCACAGGGAGTAGTGGGTGCCTTAGACAAGCACATGGATGCAGGAAAAATAGTGGGTCATGGTGTGAGGTAGGGAAGGTTTAGATTGTTGAGTAGGTTGGCACATCGAGGACCGAAAGACATGTACTGCACTTTAATATTCTAGCTGGACTGCTTGCAAAACAAACATTTTCACTGCATGTCGATACATTTGTTCAATGAATGAACTAAAAACATTTTTGCACTCAAATGGTATATAAGGGGAAATTATATGGAAAAAAGCAAAATATCCTTCCAACACAGTGAGCTATTGAGAGTTGTAAGTACGACCTTACTGTGTCGATGGACAACTTTTTGTGCGTTACAACTGTGATCACTCAAAATGCTGTGTAACTCTGGGGTATTGATGATGTCAGACAGAGCATGGAACATGGGTGAAATAGGTTGGTTGATTATTGGAGCTTTGCGATGATTCATCGACTAAGACGTGGTCTGTGATGTATTGGGGTGTCAAGATGTGGCATTGAAATGCCTAATTATTTGCCCCTTTCCACCAATGACCACAGCTGGATGTTCCCCAGAGCTCGAAGGGGTCTCCCAGCCCGAAACATTGACAATCATTTGCTCAATCTGCTGAGCTTGTCACTCCGGCTTCCAGCATTTGTGATCTCACCAATCCAGGCAACATCCTGGTGAACCTCTTCTGCACCAGTTCAAGGTATCCACATCCTTCTGTCATGTGGCAACCAGAACTGTGCACTGCATCCAAATGTGGCCGAACCAAACTTTTTATACCGTACAACAAAACTTCCCAACTTTGACACTGTGTCCTGACCAATGAAAGCAGGCATCTTCTTAATGATCCTTATCACCTTGTGTTGGCACTTTCAGGGAGGTATGGACTGGTGCACATAGAACACTACAGTATAGCACAGAAACAGGTCTTTCAGCGCATCTAGTCTGTGCTGAAGTATTATTCTGCCTAGTCCCAATAATCTGCACCGAGACCCCATCCACGAACCTATCCAAATTTGTTTTAAATATCCTAATCAAGCCCACATTCACCACTTCAGCTGGCAGCTCACTCCATACTCTGTGTGAAAAGTTTCCCCTGATGTTCCCTCTAAACATTTCACCATTCACCCTTAACCCACGTCCTCCAGTTCTTGTTTCACCCAACCTCAGTGGGAAAAATCCTGCTTGTATTTACTCTGTCGATACCCCTCATCATTTTGTATATCTCTCTGCACATTCTTGATCCAAAGGGTTCTACCAATTCCAATAGGTGGCACATTTAAGTCCTTTGAGGACATATAGGAGCATGAACAGAAGCCTGCAATATCAACTCTTATGTATCATAACAGGACCATTATTGCTAATTGAAAAGTAATAAAACGACATATACAAGGAAGCTGATAAATTGCGAGTTTCCATTCTTAATAATTTAATAAAACTTATGCCTTCAGATGCAAACTGCTCTAATGACATGAATAGTTTCTATTTAATTTTGCACAGGCTATGCAATTAATTCTTCCTCTTAAATCAATTAAACATTCTGACAATTGGCCTCTGACATTCAATGTCCCTTCCTGGGACAATGTATGCTGCCAGTCCACTGATTCACAGCAGATGGCGGTGCAGTCATAGGAACGCTCACGGACTCCATCAGCCAACAACAGCTTGCATTGTGACAGCACCCAAAACACTGGAAAATCTCAAGTGCATTTAACAAGTGTTAAATCTTCATACTCATTTATTGCAACATAGGAGAAGGTCATTCAATATCTTTGGTCCATGTCTCTTGTTTAATTCCCTTATGCTCTCTCCATCTTCTTCTCCCTCACCCTACTAAATTCTTTGATTTTATTTTGCCATCTACCTACACTAAGAGGTCATTTACAGTGGGAATTAAACCTCTGGTACATTTTGGGGCTGTGGGAGGAAACCCATGCAGCCAAAGGGGAACATGCAAACTCCACACTGATCTTTCCAGAGGCTAGGATTGTACTGGGCTGCTGGGGCTACGATACAGCAGCACGAACCGCTGCAGCGTACCTGACTTGCATTATTCTGGCCAAGAAATTGAAAAATCTGTAAGCTAACAAAAAAGTCCTCAGAAGGTGACAGTATCTCTGCTACAATTCTCATGCTTCACTCTGAGAAACTAATCTCACACTCCCTTCTAATTGGACAATAGATACCTTCATACATTGGGAGTTTGTGGAGCCGGAAGGTGTCTCGTACTCTGCGATCATTACTTCATTCTTGTTTCAGTGATCCTGATGCGCATTTGACCCGTTATGTTTCTGATGTCTTAAGTTTGGAATGCACTGGCTGAGTGAGTGGTGGAGGCAGGTACTCTCACAGCATTTATGATCTATTTAGACAAGTTATTGAGCAGACAAGGCATTGAGGTCTTTGGGCCAGGCAGATGGGTTTAGCACATGTCTGCATCTGGACTCATGAGCTGTCGGAAACACTGTGACACTCTGAACAAGCTTCCCGCTTCCCCTTCTCACAAAGTTTTGCAAACTATACATACCAATTAGCTGGTGTAAAAATCAGTTAGGAAACATTGAGTTAAAGGTGCTACGTACTGTAAGTGCAAACCTCAGCTCCTTCTGCTTCACCTTTGAATCCTGAGTTTAAAAAAAAAAGGAGCAATGTGATGGGAAGAAGTTGGTCAAGGAGATGGAGAAGATTGTTGGCACAAGTTGAGAAAGGGGACAGCAAGATTCTGGTTGGGTCTTCACTGCTCTGAATGCAGGGATGAGATAACCACACTCTTCATGGGCATTCACACGAGCTCTTGCGTCACAGAGACTCGTACAAAACCAGGTCCTTCCCCCTCCATCCCCCACCACTAAGCACTTCTCTGCGCTAAACCCATCTGCCTGGCCCAAAGTCCTCAATGCCTTGTCTGCTCAATAACTTGTCTAAATAGATCATAAGTGCTGTGAGAGTACCTGCCTCCACCACTCACTCAGCCAGTACATTCCAAACTTAAACCGTCCTAGAGGTAAAAATGTTCTTCTTTAGATTCCCCCTCTAACCACATCCCTTACTCTAAACCTATGGTTTCAAGTTTTGGATGCCTCCATTCACCAATATCCGTAACACAATTGCTTTAACATTACCCTTTTTGTTGTATCCAACTTTCTACCACAGCTAAGGCCTTTGAGAAGCAAGTTGAGAGCATCAAGAAATAGTTTTACTGTTGCGTGAACTCTACATGCATTTGAAATATCCACAAATTCATATTCCAAAAACACTGTGCTTAACATCTCATTGAACATCCCGGGAAGGGATTACCCTGTACAAGCAAGTATGGACAGGTACAACAGACACTGGAATGCCTTTAATGTAGAACGTCTTGTTGAAAGAAGCATATCACTTTTTATAAATGATGTCAGGCGCACACGAGGAGAAATGTGGGGACAAACTTAATGAAGATTATTTGAAAGGATAAAGCAACAATCTTTTGATGCAGGAGAAATGGGAGGGATCAGGGTTGACGACTTAAGTACCATTAAGTCCCAAAGGAAAGTCTCGACCTACAATGTCGCCAACTTATCGCTGTTGCCTGAGCTACTCAGTTCCTCCAGCAGTTCGTGTTTAGTGCCAGATTCCAGCCAGCTCTTGTGCCTCCTAAGTGCCAATCAGTTTGGGGGGGGGGGGGAGGGGGAGGGTGAATAAAAAGAGAACGGTTAAAATAACCCCCATGAGCAGGGATTACTTACAATGCAGCAAAAGCAACAGGAAAACACAAGAAGGAAACGTGGGACCAATCAGATGGGATTTCATGAATGATCCCCAGGCATCTGCTACTTTTCTGCAACAACATCTCTAGGCTGTACTTGTGCCTTTTAATGTCAGGATGTCCCAAAAGTTCCTCTGTTGGAATTGCACTGATTGTGGAAGAAGGAGGTTGTACAAGACAGGATATTACGGGCAGCAAGAAGTGAATCAGATCAACAAATCAGACTACCAGCTTAGTCAGGTGTCTGTCTGATTTTTTGCATACTTGACTAAGGGCTCAGGCTCGAAACATCAGCTGCCTATTGCTTTCCACGGATGCTGCGTGACTGGCTGAGTTCCTCCAGTACTTTTGCGTACTGCACTAGTTCCCCAGCATCTGCAGACTTCTTGTTTGCCGGCAGTGCACAAAGGTGCTGGAGAAACTCAGCCGGTCATGCAGCATCTGTGGAAAGCAAAAGCAGTCGACGTTTCAGGCCTGAGTCCTTCGCTGGGAATGTGGAATTCTATTCCCGACAAAGGTCTTCGGCCCAGAATCTTGATTGCCCTTTACTTCCCATGGATGCTGTGTGACCTGTTGAGTTTTCTCCAGCCTTTCTGTATATTTCACTCCACTCCAATGTCTGCAGATGTTCTTGTTCAACAACCTCGTTTACCAGTAGTTTAGTTTTGCTGGTTGAAGGACGCTGGGAGTGCACCACGGCTCTAATTTGAAGAATACCGTGGGATCAAATTCAATACACCTGAATTGAAATGAAGGGAATAGTTCATTGTCATATGTAGAGATAAAGTGAAAAACTTAGTTTTGTGTGCTATCGAGGCAGTTTGCAAAAAGTTGCCACACACAATTTTGGGTCCACAGATAGGCGCTGGCTTGATTTGCGGTGCTCCTGAAGAAAGGCTCAGGCCTGAACCATCAATGGCCTTTGGCCTTTTAATTTAGATACAGCACTGTAACTGCCCCTTCCATTTCACAAGCCTATGCAACACAAATATAGACCTGTGACTAATCCAGTGTCTTTGGAACACGGGACGAAACCGGAGCACCAGGAGGAAGCCCTTGAAGACATGGGGAGAACGTACAAACTCTTTAGTGACCGTGGCAGATTCAAATCCACACCAGGTGACACAATTAATTGTGACAATGGCAGCATTTAACTTTAACTTAATACCAACTTTCTGATGGGAATCTGACACAAGTGTGGCTCCAAATATTGCCCAGTTCAAGCTCAGTTTATTATCATCTGACTGTAGATTTATAACTTGGTGAAACAGTGCTCTCTGGAATACAGGCCGTGTGTGTATATATATATGTGTGTGTGTGTGTGTGTGTGTGTGTGTGTGTGTGTGTGTGTGTGTGTGTGTGTACGTACACACACACAGCGTGGACCTCTTCGTCTGTCCTAAAAGTTAGAATGCAGAAGCATGTCCACCAGTACAAGAGTCACGGAAAATACTCAACACAATAATCACATTCACACAAAAAGACAATTTCAAATCAATGTATATAATCTAAATATCTTGGAATGATTTACTGTAAGGAGTTCTCCCCTCTGTGTGGCCTGGTTTCCTCCCACGTTCCAAAGATGTATGGGATTAGTAGATGGGTTGGTCACATGAATGTATTTGGATGGTGAGGGCTCGTGAGCCAGAAGGATATGTTACCGTGCTGCATCTCTCAAAATCTAAAATGTGCCCTAGAGAGTTGGGTAGAGGTTGTAATGTATATAGCACATAGTCCCATTGTGCCAAAGCAACATAGAATATGAACTTACATTACAGTTATGAGACTCCAACCCAAAATTTTAGATTCAAGAGAACCAGTAATAACTGACCCTCTGGCTGAGGGGGAGACCCCAGTATAGGAGAGGGACTGCTCCACTGCTGGAACTACCCTTTTGGATCAGACATTGAACCAAGGCCTGGTCAGGTAGTTGTTATAGATGCCCAGGCACTGCTTTGAAAAAGAGCCATGGGAGAGACCTGAAAATTAATTAAGATTGTTCAAGCAGTTGTTCGATAATGTGGCTTGTGGGAGTTTGCTGTGCATAATCAATTATGGCAGCTTCTTCATAAAAAAAAGCTGGATTTGAGGATTTTGGATAATGAGGCCTTCATTGGTGCCTGGGGTTGAGAGAAAATAGAAAGATTAATCCTCCTCAGCTCCCTCCTGAATGTGATGGTGATTATTTCACTATTGTAACATCATTTTTTTTGCACACACTGGAAGTATTTATATTGTAGCGGTCCACAAACCGAGCCACTCACATAATGGACGGCGAATGCAAGGGCCCCGCAGGGATCAATGGCCATTGTCCCACGTGACCTCCCGCACGGCGGGAACACTGGCCAGTCAGAGGCCGGCACTCCAGTGATGTCACTCCTGAGCCGGCAGAGCAATAAATCAGTCTTCAACCTCGACTCGATAGTGTGTGTGTGTCATTCTTACTCCACACTTGGCTTAGAGCGCATGCTACAATATATTTCTTTGGTCTTGTGCAATGATTTATGCTTATTATTAGCGTATTTTACATGCCTGTGTATCTTCTGCAAAGAAGAATTTCAGAGCATTTTTACATTGTACTTATGACAATAAACCTTCTCTTCCCAATTGACTACTCTTCTTAATTCAAGCTCACTTTTTTCACCCTTCCGTCTAACTTGTCCACACCAACCAATCTGTCTTCCCCAAATCCCACGTTGTCAAGGGCAGGGCAGAGGATTAAATGTAAATGATGTAAAATGACTTCCGGATCACACAGCTTTCCACGACTCCAAGACAGTCCCTTGAATATCAGAACAAGTTAATGTGTCAATGAATTTTATTACAAAAGAGATTTACAAAAATTAAATAATACTTACAGTATTAATGCACATATGAAAAGCAAACTACAACCTCTCTCAATAACATTGCATCATTGTGTTCCTCTTTTGCTTGTACACAGGGAAATCCACTACATGAATTTATTAATAAATTAAAAATGTACAAAAGTAATAATAATCAAATATTTTGTTTGAAAAGGCCTCCTAGCATGACAATATATGACAGACATCAGCTCCAGGAGATGACAGGCAAGAGTTAAACGGAGAGTTTCCTTCCCCCCAACATTATCACTTGCCCAGTTGATTTAAAATAGCCATCCCTACCCTCTCCCAATTTCTAAACTGTTTCCTATGGATTTTAAATGCTAATTTAACTTAAAAGCTATGTTGTAGGCTACACTGATGCATAGCAGAACTAAGATCCTCTTAATTCACACTGTAGTTCCTTGGAGTGCTGTGGATCTTTCCCTCACTACTTCATATTTTAAGGGGGCTGTTCAGCCCATTGCAGGGATGGCCGCTCCTCCAGCATTCCTATTATCCCATGGGCAAGTTATTCTCTCTCACATCCACCCTGATTCTCTGCAAATCACACACAGTAACTGACCTGCACACAGACGTGACCCACTGAAACGCACTGTCCAATACTTCTTGGGATGAGAGAGCTGGGAATCGGGGGGGTGGGGGGGGGGGGTGAAGAAAGTAGTGTGGCTCTGCACAATGATGGACAACCAGAGGTTCAATAGGCTGGACCCAACAGTCATTACCAATCTGTTTCCAATAACCTATTGTTGGAGTTTTAGCAACTAACTTGGTTATGTCATGTAGCTGAGGGGGGGTGGGGGGGGGAAAGTAGAGAGTCTTCCTTTCTCCCGAGAAGATTAGTAGGTGAAGTTAAGTTTAGACTGGTGTGACCATAATAGACCTAGAGATGGCTCCAATTGGATGTAATGGGCCACAGAAATGTAAGAAACAAGATTGCGTTAGATCTTGGAATTACAAAGAAATCAAGAAGAATTGGTTTAAAAAAGGTGGATCTGAAGCCAAGATTAGAGCAGCAATATCTTTACTGAATGGCAGAGTATACAGGTACTCTCTAACTTGCGATCTATGTAACTTGTATCCATCCACACACAAGACCAAATTAAAAATATATATATATTAAGAAAAAAATATAAAATTTATGCAGTTTATGTTGTATTTGACAAACTATACAGGGATGCTGGGCATGTAAGAGCCACAATATGCCGGTGTCCCGGGACCTTAGGCTGGATGCAGCCATCTTGTTTCCTGTGTGCACGAGAGTTAAGGGGCAAATTCAATAATGTTAGGGTGCTTAACTCTCATGCATGAGCCAACAGAACTCCAATATGCG
This sequence comes from Narcine bancroftii, assembly GCF_036971445.1. NCBI lineage: Eukaryota > Metazoa > Chordata > Chondrichthyes > Torpediniformes > Narcinidae > Narcine > Narcine bancroftii. The sequence continues at coordinate 99,865,578 of NC_091478.1, forward strand.
AACCCACCACACAAGCACCAACCAAAGACTCGTGCATGGGCACAGGAATCAAGATGGCTGCACCCAGCCTATTGAACCCCGGGACACTAATTAACACACATTTTGGCTCTTACATGCCCTGTACCCCTGCTATAGTTGGTCAAATACGACATTTGTGTTAAGACTTCGGTACTCCACACGCGCGGGCAGAATTCCCACTTTCCATTTTGAGATGTGACCGATCCTTCAGTCCCAATTACAGTCGTAAGTTGGGGAGTACCTGTATTGTAAGACAGTTGCTGAAAAATACAGAATATAATTTAGAAAGAACATCTTTGGCTACACAATACAGATGGAACTGAGTCCTGTAGAGAGCGGTTGAAGGAAATAATTAAAAAAAACCTACACAGGTATATGTAGGAAAGGAACAGAAGAAGTTGAGACAAAATAGTGGAGCACAGTATAAGACCCTTCAGCCCACAATGTTGTGCAGATCTATAAAACTCTTCCACAATCACTCTTCCTTCCCTCACAGTCCATACCCTCCTATTTTTCTTACATCCATGTCCCTATTATACCAACCTCTACCACCCCCCCACCCCTTCCCCCAGCAGAGCATTCCAGCATATTTAAATAAATGCATACAGGATATCCCCTTTCACAATCTTCTGGAGTACTTCGCAATTTGGTGTCAAAATCTGCCCTTGTCAGAAATAACTGACCTAGCCGCTGTGGGTGACTTTTTTCAACACTTTGTCTAAGACAGACAGACGGGGTAAAATAGGCTGATAGCCAATCACGTGGCAAAGAAGCCAAAAAAAAATCAATCTGCTCACCAGCAGGTAGAGCAGTATCAGAGGGAAATGAAGAACGGTCGACGTTTCAGATTGGACCCCTTTGTCAGTCTTGCTGAATGGTTCTGAGCAGAAGATCAGCAAGGTTCTGATTTGAAACGTTGACCATTCTTCTCCTTCTCCTCCCACTGAAACTGCTCGATCCATGAGTCCTCCAGCAGATTCCTGGCTTCAGATTCAAGCATTTGCAGACTTTAATTTTTCCAGGTTATAAAGGATCTATTTACTTTCTGAGAAGGAAAATGCCACGATGAAGAACAGAGGATGCTAATTGTTATTGGGGGTGGGGTGGGGTTGGGGACGGATCAGCTGGAGGGATTGGGTTTTTACGGTGCCTGCAAAACAAGTGCTCAGGCAAGAGTTGACAATCCTACAGAGGACACTGTGAAGGAGAATGAGGCAAAATGGTGTTAGATGGGTGTTTTGCTGAATAAATTACCATATGTGTGTTTGAAGTTATCACCATGGAGGGGAAAAAATGGTGCAGCCCGATTAAAATCTTGAAAGAACGTCCAGTGAACAGACAGGTGGAATCGTGCCATCCTGCGGAAATCCAAGGGAAGCAAGTTCAACGTGTGCCTAAGTCTTTGCCCAGTTTGACTCCAACTAATCATTGCCAAACCCGTGACCAGGGCAATTCCCGACTCTTGTACTGGTGGACATGCTTCTGCATTCTAACTTTTAGGACAGACGAAGAGGTCCACAGCTGTGGCAGTGTGGTTAGTTGTGGCAGTGTGGATAGCTGGGGCAGTGTGGTTAGCTGGGGCAGTGTGGTTAGCTGGGGCAGTGTGGTTAGCTGGGGCAGTGTGGTTAGCTGGGGCAGTGTGCTTAGCTGGGGCAGTGTGGTTAGCTGGGGCAGTGTGGATAGCTGGGGCAGTGTGGATAGCTGGGGCAGTGTGGATAGCTGGGGCAGTGTGGTTAGCTGGGGCAGTGTGGTTAGCTGGGGCAGTGTGGTTAGCTGGGGCAGTGTGCTTAGCTGGGGCAGTGTGGTTAGCTGGGGCAGTGTGGTTAGCTGGGGCAGTGTGGTTAGCTGGGGCAGTGTGGTTAGCTGGGGCAGTGTGGTTAGCGTGGCAGTGTGGTTAGCGTGAGAGTGTGGTTAGCTGAGGCAGTGTGGTTAGCTGAGGCAGTGTGGTTAGCTGTGGCAGTGTGGTTAGCTGTGGCAGTGTGGTTAGCTGTGGCAGTGTGGTTAGCTGTGGCAGTGTGGTTAGCTGTGGCAGTGTGGTTAGTTGTGGCAGTGTGGTTAGCTGTGGCAGTTAGTGCAATGGTGCAGTGCTAGCGATCAGAGTTCAAATTCTGCTCTGTCTGTAAGAAAACATGTCTGCGTGGGTTTCTTCTGGGTGCTCCAGTTTCCTCCCACCCTCCAAAATGTATCGGGTTAGAGGCCAATTGGGCGGCATGCGCTTGTGGGCCGAAAGGGTCTGTTACATGCTGTAGATCTAAACAAAAATTGTCTCAAAGAACATTGCGTCCATCTCCCATTCACACCTGACACTGGTTCTTTTTATTTTGAGTTGAGGAGGGAGGAAGGTTGGGGTAACTGAAGGTGAAGGTGAGTGAAAGGTTCACCTGATGAAAGGTTGGAGTCTCCACTGCCTGGGTTTTTCCTGAAATGATGGTGGTCAGGTCTGAAATAATCCCATTCAGAGATCCATCACAGACACAATGCGTCGAATAGCTCCTTCTGCAATGTATATTTACCTACCTAATGATGCTGTATTTGCCCATCTCATTCTCCAGCTATGACGGGAACAATCCTTGAATTAGCAAACATTGGGGTAGTAGTTTGATTTCCTCTCTTCTCCCCACCCCTGAATCACTGGTTCCTTCTGACAACTATTTCCTTTAAAATACAATCCTTTCCCTCATCAGCTTTATATTAAAAAATGCACACAGAGAACATTTGGTGGATGAAGCTTTAGATTATTGCTACATTAATGCTGAGGACTGCAATGTAGATTGTGACAACCAGACTAAATGTCTGGTTGGAAAGTAGCACCACAAAGTTTTAATGCTGCTTTTAACATTGTATTGAAGACAATCATTCTCCTTCCATTCATAAGTGCATTGGCCTTGCTCTCTCATAAAAGCAATTGCAGTCCACAGGCTCATTTTACATATAATATTGCATGTATTACACACACACACACACACACACACACACACACACACACACACCCACTCAAGCATGCATGCACACACGTGCAAAACAATCAATTGCATACCACGCAAACTGTTAATACTTCTTACAAAAAATGCACATTATATATATATATATATATATTTATATTTATATACCTAGGTAACCATCTAAAACTCCACACTGATTAGGATTAAGTTTATCCAGCAGGATAAAATTCCATCCATAGAGCTGACAAATACTTCAAAGTTTGTGTAGCACCAACTGATCAACTGGTCTTTGAAGTCCTGCTGAATGCCAATGGTCCATCAATCTTGGCACAGAGTGAAAAAAGACCAATTGACCCTCATCCAAATCAGCCCATAAACCAGCCTGATAAAGGAATGCAAGGGGCACTGAGTTAGGAGTCCGTCCTTTTGTTTAGATGTGGTCAATCCTTCCTGACGGCAGCCAATAAATAATCGTGTGGGGAAAGGGGGTTGTGAGAGAAAGTTGAGGTGAGCATAGCGGCGAAGACACTGATTGCTGTCAGTTGGTTTTGCTGCAGGATTTGCAGCACTGCTTGCCATAGATCTCGTGGCCGCAGAGACCGTGCTGTGGGACCAGGTGGCACCAAGTAAAGTAGTTGATGCAGTTGAGCTCTATAATGGGAGAAGAAGATATAAATTAAGACAGAATAAAGCCCTGAATATAACAGAAATCATGTGCACATTTGATAAATTCTCATATTTGATACTTTCCCAATCCACCTGCAAATCATTCCAAGTAAAATACGTCAACCAGTATCTTCAACCTAGTTAATTAAAGAGTCATGCAGCAACGGAAACAGGCCCTTTGCTCTGACTTGACTGGGCCGACCAAAATGTCCCAGCAATATTTGTTCCAGCTGATTGCATTTGGTCCATATCCCTCTAAACCCATTCAATCCACTTATCTCATTTCAAAATGCATCCTCCAAACTTATCCTATCCATGTATCCATTTAAGTTTTCAACCAGTATTCCTCTCTCTGAATTGTTACCGTGAATTGTGGTTGTGTAATTAAATTAGATTATCAGCTGCCTGGATTGGCGATCCAGAGAGATTCCATATCCCACGACAGAATTGCTTTAATTCAATAATGAACTCCAAACTTACACTTCCCTCCCATCTGTATTGGAACTGGCCATTTCTCTGTGTCAGCTTTTGTTTCTCCTTTTTATAATCCGACCTCCTGGGCATATCCCACAAACTTACCATGAGCTACACGTTACACATACAATGAAGCTTGATCTGATTTTAACTGCCATTTGGTATCACCCTATCAAAGGTATTTCCTTTGTTTTACCCATTCCTCCCCAATCTTTTCTGCTCCAAAAGCTACCCTGCTGTCTCTCTCTTGTCCAGTTCTGATAAAGAGTCCCAGACTTGAAGTTTATCGGTCCATGGATGCTGCCTGACCTGTTGAGAGTTTCCAGCATTTTTGGTTTCTATTTCAGATTTCCAGCATGTGCAGGAAGAATTATCCTGTTGTCGAGGAAGCCCAGAAGAAGGGATCGCAGTCTAAGGGATAAGCCATTTAGGACCGAGGTGAGTAGAAATGCTTTCACTTTGAGTGGAACTTCCTATCACAGAAAATTGATGAAGCCAGTTCATTCAATATAGTGAAAACAGAGTTGGATGCAACTCCATGATCCATGATCACCCCAGGCAGTTCATTCTAGACCTTAAGCACTCTCTGCAACAAAAGAGCACAGGTTTAAGGAGAGGGGAAAGATTTAAGAGGGGACTGAGGGCGGAATATTTTCACTCAGGTGGTCCACATCTGGAAAGAACTACCAGAGGAGATCAGAATCAGAATTTATTGACATGAACAAGTCAAGAAATTCATTGTTTTGTGGCAGCGTCATAGAGCAAACATTAAAATAAATCACCTTACCAAATAAATAAACTTTGTGCAAGTAAAAGGAAAAGACAAAGCAAGTCAGAATCTGTGGTTCATTGATCATTCAGAAATCTGATGGCAAAGGGGAAAATGCTGCTCTTGTGCCATTGAGTGCTCGTCTTTAGGCTCCTGTACCTTTTACCCCGATGACAGCAGAGTGAAAAGGGCATGGAATGGGTGATGGGGGTCTTTGAGGATAGAGGCTGCTTTCTTAAGACATAGCTTCATGTAGATGTCCTCAATGGAGTGAAGACTGGTGCCGAGATATCGCAGGCTGAATTAACAACCATCTGCAGCTTTTTTTTCTTGTTGTGAGTGTTTTCCCCTTCATACCAGACAGTGATGCAACCAGCCAGAAGGCTCTCCACGGTACACCTGCAGAAGTTTCCGAGAGTCTTCAGTGACACACCGAGTCTTCTGAAACTCCTTACAAAGTATAGCCATTGGCAAGCCTTCTTCATGATTGCATCAGCATGGAGGCTCCAGGACAGATCCTCAGAGATATTGACAACCAGGAATTTGAAGTTCTACTCCCTCCCCACTGCTGACCCCTCAATAAGGTCTGGGTCATGTCCTGATTTCGTGTCAAATCCACCACTCAACAAACTGCTCTATCTCCCTCCTGTACTCTTTCTCATTGTTGTCTGTGATTCTGCCGACGACTGCGGTGTCATCTGAAAATTTGATAGCATTTGAATTGTGCCTAGTCACCTGCCACACAGTCATGTGTGTAGGGTGAGTAGAGTAGTGGGCTAAGAATGCATCCTTTAGGTGCACCTGTGTTGATCGTTATTGAAGAGGAGACGTTGTCTCCAATTCATAGTGATGGTGGTCTTCTGATGAAGAAGTCAAGGATCCAGTCACAGAGGGAGGGTTTAGTGCTTGTTGACTATCACTGAGTGAATTATGGTGTTGATGGCTGAACTGTTGTCTATGAAGAGCAGCTGTATATATGAGTTGTTGAGATGCAGATACAATTATGCCATTCAAAAGACCTTTAGGCAGATACATGGATGGGAAGGGTTCAGAGGGACATGGACAAATGGGATGAGTCCACAATACCAACTGGGTTGGCATGGATGAGATGGGTTAAAGGGCCTGTTTTATCCCATCTGACTCCATAATAATCCTGGCTCCTGCATTCAAAGCACAGCAAGGCAGATAAGGGCTTTACCTTTCCTGGGTGATGGGCAGAAGACTGTGTTACAAGCTCTCGACACTGCTGGCTTCTGGTGGGCGAGGCAGCCCGTTGAGGGGCGTCTGTGTCGTAGGCAGTGCATGGAACGGATCTGGACTCCTCCCCCACACGTTACTGTACACTGCACAAGAAAGAAGGAGCTGGATGTTTGCACTTAAAAGACTGTCGACAATCCTTGGTCATTTCAAAGTGCTTTAGAGCCATTGAAATACATTTCTGGAAAGCAGTTATTCTTTTAACCCAGGAAAGTAATGCAGCAGTATGATGTGCTCATCATGCCACAACAAAGAAAATAGAACAGTACAGGCCCTTCAGCCCACAATGTTGTGCTGACTTATATAAACCTACTGCACATCAAACCCTTCTCTTTCTCACAGCCCATCATCCCCCATTTTTCTTACATCTATGTGCCTATCTAAGAGTCTTTTATTACAGAACATAGAAATCTACAGCATAGTACCAGCCCTTCGGCCCAGTGTTGTGCCAACCCAATAACATTCTCTAACAGCTGGCTAGAATTTCCCAATGCATAACCATCCATTTTGCTTAGTTCCACATACCTAACCAATAATTTCTTAAAAGATCTGATTGTACCTGCCTCCACCACTCTTGCTAGCATTGCATTCCATGTATGCATCACTTTATCTTAAAAAAGGTACCTATTACAACAATTCATCCCTTCCCTTGGTAGCCATTTTAGCCCTTGGGAAAAGCCTCTGGCCAACCACACAATCAATTGCCTCTCGTCATCTTATATGCCCATTGTACCAGCCTCCACCACTGGCCCTGGCAGTGTATTTCAGGCACCCATCACTCTCTTTATAAAAAAGTACCTCCCTCTGACATCTCATCTAAACTTTCCTTCACTCACCTTAAATGGATGTCCATTGTTATTGGCCATTGCCACCCTGGGAAAAAGGTATGTCAATGTGTTGTTGTTTTGGACTGTTTTGAAGCTTTGTTTGGGGAAAAGGTATCTAGAAGGAAGCCATTCATCCCATCAAGTCTTTCAGCTCTGTCCTACAGAATTAACTCTTCCTTAATCATTATATACACCAAGCCAGCACACTTAAAAGTTTGGTACATGGTCCTGTATGAAAGCAATCATTCCTAGAATGTAATCCTTCCCCCGAAAAATGTTAATGGATGGAGCGTGTGGGAGTTTGTCACTGTTGGACCTCTTCCCAATGATAACTAATGTGACCATTTTCCATCTAAATCCGGTGGAGTGGGGAGGAGGAACAGAGCAGAGATTGTAGTATGACAGCTGGTGACAATTAAAAAAATTAAAAACTCCATGTCAGAAGATAATGAAGGTAACAGAGAAAAGTGTAAATGTTATACCCAGGGTGTTGAAATAATTTCTGAGGCTCCACATTTTGTGTCCTGAAATCCCAGTGCACACATTGAGGCATTGTAGGTCTTCACAGCTGATATATGTGGCCAGATGTCTTTCCCTCTGGGTAAGCTTAGAGGATTCCTGGGCCAATTCGGAAACAGAAGGCACTGCAGCATAAAACGTATGTAGGGTGGATGCTGGGATCGGGAACCACCAGAAAGTGCTTGGGAAATGGCGGAGAGTAGAAGAAGGGGCAATGGTAAAGGCAGGCAGATGATATCTGTTGGTAGACTGGAAAAAGGAAGCTGGCATTGTGTTTTGAGCTGGGAGAGTGAATCCCCAGGGGGCTCAAAAACTGCCAACAATGACCATGTCATCCAAATCCCTGCAATGATCCATAAGGAGCACTGCACAATGAGCGCGACCAATATATATCCCTGATGTAGAAATTGGCTCAGGGTGACCAACAACAGGAAGCAATTAGTCAAATTTCTTTATGGTGCACAGTGACTCAGAAAGGATCAGTACTCCAAACGAAAACAGCATTGAGCCACATGGCATTGTAAAAGTCTAATTATGCGACATTAATGGAATGTTCCATTCCCCAGCCTCAGCCTCCTACCTGTTGCCATGGTGATGCATACCACGCTGGTACAGCATTGTTAAGAATTTGATTCATGGAGGGGTTGGTGCAGGCGCCCAGGTTACAAGCTCGCTCGAGGTCAACTTTAGCTTTGGGCAGGTGTCGACACCTCCTCTGAGGGAATGAGATGTACTTCCCAGAAAGGCTTTTCTCACTGCACTTCAGCTCACGCTTTTGTAGGCCCGGACCACAGGACACTGAGCACTGCACAAGGCAAAAGGAAGCAACTTTTCAACCAAGAGAAGTCATCGTAAAGTTAGAGCCTAGAAACAGCCAATGAGATTCACATTCATGCCCATTTATTCCCCATTGAGGTGGAAGTAAACCATTTTGAGGAAATGACCAACACAATCAGAGCTAGTGGGTTCTCTTTGCTTTTCTCTCCTCTTGGTAGGGTTGCTGGACTCATGATGTCTTTTTGTGTGTCACTTTGGGCAAACGAGTAAATACATTACAAGGCAATGATAGCAAAAAAACTGAACTGGCAAGAAAGATAAATCTCTCCATCTAATAGAATATAGAACACAGAACCTTACAGGCCCTTCAGCCCAAGATGTTGTGCTGACCTATATACTGCTATCAAAAAATACTAAACACTTCCCACCTCGTAAACCTCGACGTTTCTTTATCCATGTGCCTGTCTAAGAGTCCCTTAAATGTCTCTAATGTTTCAATGTCCACCACCAACACTGGCAAGGCATTCCAGGCTCTAACAACTCTCTGTATAAAAAGCTTGCCCCTGATGTCTCCCCTTACTTTTCATCCCTTTACTTTATACATAGGTTTGCTACTCCCATATCTATGCCTCTCATAATCTTGTCGACTTTCATTAAAGTCACCTCCGTGGTAAATCAGTTATGTACAATTGTCTGGTCGGGCACACCTATTGGCTGATTGTACCTGTGCGCCCCCCCCCCCCCCAACCCCACAGGCTCTTGTATAAAGGTGGCTGTCCCACAGCCCCCTCCTCAGTTCAGGACAGTCAAATATTATGGATGTGCTGTTGTTCTTAAGTGAATAAAAACCTATTGGTCTCTCAACAACAGTCTTTCGAGAGTGATGACTGGTGCATCAACCTCTCATCTTTCTTCACCTCAAAGAGAAAAGCCATAGCTCTGCTAACCAACCCTGCCTCATAAGACTTATTTTCCAAACCACCCTGTTAAATCTCCTCTGCATCCTCTCCATAACTTCCATAATGAGGTGACCAGAATTAAACATAATACTCTATCTGTGAACTCACCAGAGATTTGTATAGATTTGCAACATGACCTCTTGAATCTTGAACTCAGTCCCCTGACTAAAGAAGCCCAGTATCCCATGGGCCTTCTCCACTATCCTATCAACCTATGGTTAATCTTTGTCAATTGAATTTGATTTCAGAGCAAAGAGAATATTCAATTTAATATACAATATAATGATTATCTAAGCAGAATCCAAGCACTGACATCCTTTGTCTTGGCTTTTTGCCCTGCAAGACTCACCTTCCTCTCTTTTTTCCTCTTGCCTCTCTCACCTGCCAATCCACTGCATCATCCTTCACAACCCCCCCCCCCCCCCTTCCTGGTTCACCATTCCCCTTCTGGTCCCTGTTCAACCACTGCTACCCTGTTCTCGCGGCCCACATTATATTGCCTATCTTGCCTCTACACCCTCGGCCTTGAAAGCTTCCAGCCTGAAATGTTAGAACTATAGAACACTGCAGCACAGAACAGTCCTTTTGGCCCATTTATTCTGTGCCAAACAATTACTTAACCTGCACTCAGATTATAGCCCTCCATACTCCACCCCTCCAGGTATCTATCCATTTATTTTCTTAAATGTCAAAATTAAGCCTTCATTCATTTTTCCCCCCCACTGATGATGCTTGACCTGCTGAGTTCTTCCAGCAGATTTTTTGCTACCAATGTTTGATTCACTGTTCTCACAATGGTGTGGCCAGTTGGTCTAACGTAAGGCACATTTTCCCCACTCCTGCAATGAAGTCGTTTTATTCCCCAAGCTAGCTCGCTGTGTTGTACCACCCGTGAGATTCCCCTTCTAAGTCATTGTCAGACCTCTGTCCAGGCTGATGAGATCCACCTCAATCGATTGTTTTTCGGGCACCTTCGCAACACACAGATCTCCTGATATTTTGGCTTCGATTCCTGGTTACACAGGCTATCCAGGACGGCATACGGCTTGGACGTTGGATTGGTGCTTCTGCAGTAGACATTGCGCTTTCTCATTCCCCGGCCACAGGTTTTAGAACACTAGAAATAGGAGATAGAAGAACATCAGCAATGGGAGAATTTGTGGGTCCTTTCCACCACTCAGTACGAGCTTGATCTTGGCCTCAAACCCACTTTTCAGGAAAACTCCACCAGTCCGAGTTGCAAATGCATGCAAACGTACAAAATGCACATACAGACAAGCAAACGTACACCACGGTATAGGCCCTCACGGCCCAGGAGCCCATAAAACACAAATGCACCAATTTACCTACGACATACATTTTGGAGAGTGGGAGGAAACTGGAGCACTGCTGGATAGAGACCACCACAAATTGTAGGAGCAATGCTAAATATTCTGCAACCAGAGTAGCCACATAGACTTCTCAATTTTTCATTAGCCCCTCACTCCCCCATCTCTATCTCTCTCTCTCTCTCTCTCCCCCTTTCCCCATCCCTCTGTCTCCTTTCCTCCAGCTCTGCATTAACAGAGCCACTTCCTCCCCCAATCAATTTTCCCCTTTCCTCTCCTGTTCTACCCATGTCCAATTATGGCCTTTTATCTGTTGGCCTGAGGTTCTCCCTTGCCCTTTCTTCCCTCCTCCCCAGCCTTTTTATTTAGTCATCTCACTGTTTGTCACTCGTAGCTTGTAGAAGGGCTCAGGCCCAAAACGCTGGTTATAGATTTTTACCTCCTATGGATGCTGCGGAACCTGCTGAGTTCCTCCAGCATTTATGGCAGATCAGGTGTGGTCTTGGTGAAGGGCAGAATAGGCTCGTAGGGCTGAATGGCATCCTCCTTTATGTCTGATTAGGATGCAGAATTAGTGGTGCTTAATTTTAGTGGCCACTCTGTTTCCTGAGATCAGCAGGGACACGCAGTTGGGAATATTACAAGTGCTTTCTTCCACACCCCCTCACTCACCCCCACACCACGCACTGATCTCAGATGATGCAACGATATTCAAATTTGCTGACAGAGCTAGGACCCAAATGCATCGGTCACAGACATAAACACTCAGTAACATTACACTTCTGAGCATTCCCCACTGCCTCAAGAGGCCTTTCCAACTACTATCCCAGGTGCAGTAGATGATTGAGCAGGTTGGCCACTCTGATTCAATGCTGTATATTTAGACATGCAGTCCATTAATGAACAGGCCCTTCCAGCCCATGAGCCCGTGCCTTCCCTCACCCATCCACCTATTAACCTACAAGCCCCCGTACATTTTGGGAGGAAGGGAGGAAACTGGAGCACCCGAAGGAAACTCACGTAGACACAGGGAGAACGTAAAAACTCCTTACAGACAGATTCCTTGCCAGATTCAGACTGCACCATCCACACTATCTCACACCAGAGCGCCAGTGGTCCCCAGTTCAAACCCGGTGTTGCCTGTAAGGAGTTTGTATGTTCTGTGTGGGTTTCCTCCAGCTGCTCCGGTTTCCTCCCATCATCCAAAACGAATGGGGTTGTAGGTTAATTTGAGAGTAATTAGACAGCATGGATTTAAATGACTGGAATCAGCTCCAACCGTGCTGAAAATAAACTGCAAAAAGATAAAAAATAATGTTTACATGTTGACGAGGTTTATATAGGTCAGCACAACATTGTGGGCCGAAGGGCCTGTGCTGTTATATAATGTTCTATATTCTGACACCTCTTACAGATTTTGCCTTGTGACCATCCACCAGTTTTGAAGAAGTGTATGTAGTCACCCTTACTCTTGCCTGGACTACAGAAAAGACCTGCTGGCTTGTTGGTCCGCTCTAGAAGTTAGAATCTATTGTCATGCACATGTCATGAAATTTGATGTTTTGCGGCATCACATTTCAAAACAAATAAAAATAATGCAAGAAATAAAAAGTGAAGTAGTGTCTGTGGTTCATTGTTCACTCAGGAATCTGATGGCAGCAGGGAAGAAGCTGTCCTTGTGCCTCTGAGTGTTCATCCTCAGGCTCCTGTACCTTTTTCCTGGGAGTAGAGTCAAAAGGGCATGGCATGGGCAGTAAGGGTCCTTGAGGACAGAGGCACTTTTAACATATAGCTGCATGTACTCTGTATGTTTGGATGTGAAATTTCAATGTCAATAAAAATATTGAAAAAGAGAGGATAGAGGCTGCTTTCTTAAGACACTGCCTCTTATAGATGTCCTTGATGGAGTGAAGACTGGTACCTCAGGCCGAGTCCCTATCCTGAGTATAGGCACCTCCACACCAGTCAATGATGCAACCAGAAAGAATGCTCTCTAAGTCTACCAGTAGAAGTTTTCGAGAGTCTTCAGTGATGTACCAAATCTACTCAAACTCCTCACGAAGTATAGCCGCTGGCGAGCCTTCTTCACGATTGCATCAACATGGAGGCTCCAGGACAGATCCTCATAGATGTTAACACCCAGGAATTTGTAGTTCTTGACCCTCCCCACTGTTGACCCCCATGACAAGGACTGGTTTGTGTTCTCCTGAAGTCCACAATCATCTCCTTGGTTTTGCTAAAGTTGAGAGCAAGGTTAGTGTTGTGACACCACTCAACGAGCTGATCTATCTCCCTCCTGTACACTTCCTCATTGCTGTCTGTGATTCTGCCGACTTCTGTGGTGTCATCTGCAAATTTGTAGATGGCATTTGAATTGTGTCTAGCCACACAGTCGTGGGTGTAGAATGAGTGGAGCCGTGGGCCAAGCACACATCCTTAGGGTGCGCCTGTGTTGATCGTCAGTAAGGAGGAGAAGTTTCTAATTTTTACTGACTAGTTTTCTGAAGAGTTACAATTACAGGGGTGGTGGGGTGGGGGGGGGGGGTTACAGAGACCCAGGGTTTGGAGCTTGTTGACCAGCACCGAGGGAAATAATGGTGATGAAGCCCGAGGTGTAGTTGATGAGTCGCTATTGCCCTAGATGATGCAGGGCTGAGTGGAGAGGCGGTGATATTGTACCTGCGGAGTAGCAATTGTGACTGTAGGTGAATGGCAGTGGGTTCAGTCCTTCGGTGTTAATTCTGGCCATGACCAACCTCTCAAAGCTTTTGATCACAGTAGATGTGAGTGCCAGTGGATGATAATCACTGAGGCAGCTCACACAGCTCTTCTTAGGCACCAGGATGCTGATGCCCTTTTGAAGCAGGTTAAATCGAGGTAAACAAGAAATCTACACTTTCGAAGCAACGCTTCCTGTGTGAATCTGTAGGGTTAATTTTCTGCATCCATGACTCCCGATACAGCGACCTTGACATCGCAGAGAGTGGAAGCAGACGGTGGGGAGGGGAGGGGGGGGTGGAAATCGCTTTGTTGAGCACTTGTGCACTGACCTCTGCAACAGTAAGGGCCTCTCAGCAGCCAACCATTTCAAATGCACTCAGCATTGACACGCTGACATGTCTGTCCAGGGCCTCAGGAACTGCCAGGTTGGGACCGCTTGAAAATTAGAGGGACGATTACACCCATGATTCCATCTGAGCGGTGTCCAAACAGATGGCATCAATATTGAATTCTCCAATTTCCATTCATCCCCCTCCAAAACCCCACCCACTTTCCCCACTGTCTCCTTTCCTCCAGCTCTCCCTTCCTTCTATCAGAGTGATACCCTCTGAGCCGTCTGCCCCCCCCCCCACCATCACCTCAGCTCATTTCTCTTCTTCTACCTCCTAGCTTTTTCCACCTATCCATCATCTGCTAACCTATGCTCCACCCCTTTCCCCTTCCCCCCCCCCCCCACCTCCCTCCCCCTCATTCAGGCATCTGCCTGGCTTTTAGAACTCCTAAAGAAGGTCTCAGGCCCAAAATGTCAGCAGGCCTTTTGCTTTCCATGGATGCCGCATGACCTGCTGAGATCCTCCAGGATTTTTGTGCACCCTGAAAGTTAAATCTTTGAAGTTCCAGTATCCTACCCGTGAATCTCTCTTTTTGTGCATCTTTTCCAGTCCCTCGCTGTTCTATTCTTAGAATTCCAGAGAGCTGAACGACGTACAAGGCAGCAAGTGAATGAAAGGTTTGCAGGCGGGATTAGTTTCATTTGGTGTCAGGAGAAATACCCATCCAGGCACACAACTTCTTGGCAAATGAAGTCAATTAAGATTCACAGGTTGTAAAATCACTGTACTGAAACATGATCATCCCAAGGGCTCTAAATCACTAGAAGGCAGTAAATTGGAGTTCTCAGCGCATTTCACCAGACCGATGCAGGTGTGGCTTCTTTTACAGATGTCGCCAGGACAAGTGAAATCCTGATGAAGTTAACCTTCAGAGGGAAGCAGCAAATTGTGTGAAAGAACAAAGTGGTTTCAGAAAAACCTCAGTCGAGGAAATGAATGAATGTTTATAAATAACGGAAGGCATCCACAAATATGAATCAGATCCAAATTAAGTTTATTGTTCATTTGGGCTATGTGAATGGTCACAGTCATTTTTTTCCCCCGGAGACTACAACTAAAGGGCATGGAATCAGGTGAGAGGGGAAAGAGTTAAATGTGTCCTGAGGGATTTTTGACACAGAGGGTGCTGAATGTCTGGAACCAACTGCTGGAGGACTAGGACAAGGAGGTGCATGAATTGGAACAGTCTTGGAGGGTTATGGGCCAGTGGGACCCACTCCCGTGGTCAGTAAGGATGAGTTGGGCTGAAGGGCCTGATTCCATGCTACATCAAGTTCCCTGGCAGCATCCATGTTTCTTGTCCACTCTGACTTCCCTTTGACTTGACTGGCTTGCTGGGACATTTCAGAGAGCGGTAAAAATCAGTGGGTCACTCTGTGCTGATTGTGGCTTCTCGGGATACTTTCTGTAGATCCCTGGCTTTTTTGCAAAAATGGTCGTGGAATTAAAATTCAGTTGCATGAAGCAGCGAGTGCACAGACATTTTGATCCAAGGGAGTGAATTAAAAAGTCTGCAGATTGCTGTGGTTGCAGTTAAATCATAAAAATAGCCGGAGAAACTCAGTAGTTCCTGCAGTGTCCACTGGAGGTAGAGATATGCAGTAAAATCCCTGGTATCTTGCACCCAACTTCACTATCCTCTGCAGGGTCTTGCAGACTGAGGTAATGCAGGAGCACAGGATGCTCTAATGCGTGTTAAGCTTTGATTCTAGGATATTTCAAGAACAGTTTTATCCCCCAACAGCTTCCAGTTTCTTTAACTTCTTATGCCGTATTGTTAATTTTATTATATTGTTAATTTTATTAACTCTTCACTCTTTATTTGGGGGGGGGGGGGGAGAGGGCTGGATTAATTTTAAGATAGATTACTAATATTGTGTTACAATTAACAGGGGGGGGTTATTTTGTGTAGTTTTCTGATGTAATATTGTAATCATACCATTTTAATTTTTTAAATTTTTCTTTAAATGTAATTCTCTATTGTATTCATGTTATAAAACTTTAAATAAAGTCTTCAACTTCTCATGCCGATTAACTTGCCGGGGTGTCACAGGGTTGAGGGAGGAAACCAGAGCCCTCAGAAAAGCCACATGATCATGGGGAGAAGGTGCAAATTCCACAACCCAAGATCAAGGTCAAACTTGCTTCCCGAGAACTATGTGGCAACTTTCGCCCATGCATCTGGACAGAAGGTAGACCTGGCATATTGAGCCTGCTCTGCTGTTCAATAAGATCATGGTCGATCTCCACTTACCCACCTGTCTCTCATCACCTTAATTTCCCCTATTATTCACAAATCAATCCCTCTGTGTCTTAATTACATTCAAAGAGGCATCTTCCACTGCTTCCTTGGACAGAGAATTCCATGGATTCACTACCCTTTGGGAGAAGCATCTCCTTCTCATCTCTGTATTAAATCTACTCCTCCAGACCTTGAGGCTATGACCAAGTTCCTGGCAGATGTAAGACTGTGGGGTTATGAACACACCCCTCCACAAGACATCTCTCACAACATTTGAGAAGCACCAGGGTGAGCGCTTGAGTTTCCAAGGCATAGAAGACGGCAGACCAAGCATGATGGGTGAATAGGCTTAATACAAATGGGTGCACAATGGTTAGCATGGACATGATGGGCCCAAAGACCTGAAAGGCCCTCCCAACTACACTACAAGAAAAGAAGGACTGCAGCCATTCAAGAAGATAGCTCCACACCACCTAAGAACATAAAACAGTGCAACACAGGTACAAACCCTTCAGCCCATGATGTCAGTGCTGCCCATGATAACCAATTAAACTATATTTCTGCCTGCATGTGATCCATGTTTCTACTTTCCCTGCATATTCATGGGTCAAACTAAAACCCACTGAAATGCGACTATCGTACTTTCCTTCTGCAGGGCAATTTGGGGTGGGCAACAAAAGTTGACCTTGAAATTCATAAAAATTGATCATCAAATTCTGGCAAGAAAAAAAGGAATGAAAATGTTGGCATCACAATTTGTGGGGCCAGGACAAAACTCCACTGATGGAGATGCTGCAAAATCCTTGGTAGGCACTCTGTCAAGTTCCATGCCTCCCCGTACTGCAAGTCCCTCATCACAGCTGGCTTTACCTGGGTCCATGCTCCAGGACTCCACTCCGGAGGGCAGTCGTGGATGTTGCAGGGCTGTACCCGGGAGGGTGCCAGCGCAGGGCACAGGGAGTGAGGCACCAGCTGGTCGCGGTGGAAGGCAGCCTTGCGGAAGCACTGAATCTGGCGGTTTTGTTCTCCTCCTCCACAGGACCTGCTGCACTCGCTCCACTTGCCTGTAGACCAGCTGTCGCAGAAACAGAAAACAAAATGGGTGAGCTGATTGGCAAGGAACAAACAAAGAACGTGGCAAACCCCAGAACAAATCTAGTAATGTAAGCCAGATGTCTTTTCTTGGAAGCAATCCATTTATTCCATCATCTTTTGTCAAACCTATCTCTGTTTTAGGATTTGTGGTTTGGCTTGGGTGGGATTGATTAAAAATAGAGGCTATGAATATTAATGAGAAACTTACATTTCTATAGCACCTTCCACAACTGTAAGGTAACTTAAAGCACAGTGAAGCAACGAAATATCCACAGCTTTCGGGGGTTCCTCACCTCAAGTCGCCAGCAGATCGCCACATGCGCTGGTCCCCCACTGCCATGGTCACCATCCCCATGGGTCATCTACTCTGCTTCTCCTTCTCAGACAGTCCGTGATCTTCTCGTCCCTTGGTGCCATGTTCCAGTCCCTCCACTTCACCAGAGTCTGCAGCCCCTCATGGCTGCTGCCGATTAATAGGTGCCACCATCTTGGGCGCAGACCCCGCGGTCATGGGATTTCAACTAAAACCGCTATTGGCTCCCTCAACGGGCTGTTCAAAGCTCGTGTGGAGCCCCCTGACAGCAGTGAGCTGGACCCCGGGGGTGTGCTGTGTCTTCGCTCCCCTTGGGAGTGCCACCATGTTTCATGCTCATTTCTTAAATGAGGAGGCCAAACTGCTCACAATATTACATTTGAGGTCTCACCAGTGCCTTATAAGATGGGGGGTGGGGTGGGGCTAAGGACTGAAATCCTTAATGGGGTGGGGGGGCAAGATGTACAAAGGAATGTAGAACCTGTAATATTGACCATCATGTTTTCTTCTTTCCTAATAATTTCCTATTTGTAATTTTAAAAAATCCACACAGCCAAGATTCCATGGATCCTATGCCTTATGACTTTCTGAACAAGTCTTTCATTGGGGACTTGTCAAATGCCTTGTTAAAATCCATACATCTACTGCCCTACCCTCATCAACTTCAAAAAACTCAGTTAGTCTCGTGAGTCATGACCTTCCTTTTACAAAGCCATCCAGATTATCCTTGAGTAGATTGCTGTTCTCCAAATGCTCACAGATCCTGTCCTTAAGAATCCTTTCCAATAGTTTGTACACCATTGACATAAGACTCACTGGTCTATAATTCCCACGATTTTCCCTATTACCTTTTTTTTTTAAAAAAAAACAAGGTGACTATATTTGCCATTCTCCAATCCACTAGCACCTCTCCTGCGGTCAAAGAGGACTCAAAGGTAATAGCTACTGCTCCAGCTATTTCTTCCCTCGCATCCCACAGCAACCTTGGATATTAACGTGTCCAGCCCTGGGGATTTATCAATCTTGATGTTTTTAAGAAGATACAACATTTTATCTTCCTTAATCTCCACATTGTTCTGTTCTATTTCAACCTCACTCTAATCAAGGTCCTTTTATCTTGCGACTACTGAAGCAAACGATTCATTTAGGACCTCCCCAACTTCCTCTGCCTCCAGGCTCATGTTGCCTCTTTTATCCTTTAGCGACCTCACCTTCATTCTCATCATCCTTCTGTTCTTCACATATGCATAGAACACCTTGGGGTTCTCCTTAATCCTACATGCCAAGGCCTTCTCATGCCCCCTTCGAGCTCTTCCAAGTCCTTTCTTAAGCTCCTTCCTGGCTACCATATTACATTTCATGAGCCTTTCCTGTTTCCTGCTTCATATATCTAATGCTTCCTTCTTCCTCCTGACTAGTTGCCTCACCTGTTTCATCAACCATGTTTCACTTTTCCACCCTATTTTCCCTGTCCCAGTGGGACAAACCTATCCTGAACCCAGCACAAGTGGTCCCTAAACTTTCTCAACATTAGTTCTGTGCTTTCACCCTTGAACATCTGTTTCCAATTTACTCTCGCTAGTTCCTGCCTTATCCCATCAAAATCAGCCCTTTCACAATTAAGCAATTTCCCATCCTGTCTGCTTTTATCCTTTTCCTTATGCTAAAGTTCAGGGAGTTGTGGTCACTCTCACCAAAATACTGCCCCATCAAGAGGTCCGCCACCTGACCGGGTTCATAACCCAGAATTAGATCCTGAATGGCCTCATCAGATGGTCCACATTCTGTGTCAGGAATCCTCTTGGACACACCTGCCAAATTCAGTCCCATCTATCCCTCTTGCAGTAAGGAGGTGCCAGTCAACATTAGGGAAGTTGAAATCACCCATAACTACAACCCTGTATTTCCTGCACCATTCTAAAATCACAGCCCATCTCTCTCCATTTTTATTACATTGGTGTGCCTGTCTAAGACCCCTTTAGCTATCCATTGCATCCAACATTGCATTCCAGGAAGCCACCATTCTCTGTATAAAAGTCCTCCCTCTGAAATCTCCTTGTAAGAACAGGTCAGAGACTGGGCATCCTCATGACCTGGAGCCATTCCACCATCTACAAGGCAAGAGTTAGGAGGGTTGTAATACACTTTATTTGATTGGATCAGTACAACTCAAGCTCCTTGACTGGCAGGATATTAAAGCACTATATAGTTGCTTGCCTTGGCTATTCTACCATTAAGAAGGACAAGGGTGGCAGGCTCATGGGAAAGAACCGGCATCAGATTTCTCTCCACCATTTTGGTTTTGAAAAGTACTCCTGGTCTGCCATCGCCAGATCCAAATCTTCACACTTTCGAGTCAACCACCCTGTGAGAGAATCCACAAGGATTCCAGTGGTTCAAGAAGATAGCTCTCCACTGCCATCTAAATGAAACCAGGGATAGACAATGAGTGCTGGCCTTGAATAAATAATGGCACCTTGTATTATGGGCCAGAACATAACTAACTTTTAGGAAATGCTGCAAAAACCTTGACAATGAGCAAAGTGATGACCACAGATTAGTCAGCTGCCAAACCAGTGAAACAGGATGGAGGCTGAAACAGAAAGTTACACCATCATATAAGATGTTTGGCCAGGAATGAGTTTCTAGTCATGTGATCCTGTTCATCAATGTCTGGATAAAATTACAGGAAAAATGTTTTTTTTTTTAAATTGTGATACATGATGGTATCCAGATTGAAGCTCAGAAATAGAACTGTTTATTGTTGTGAGAAATGAAATGCATGGCAGGTTTGGGACTGATTTGGGAGACTTGTCAAGCTTTAATTAACGCAATGTTAAAACTTTGGACTCGACTATTTTCCATAATGAAAATTCATCTCTCGAATCCTGCATCAATTTATGCTCTGCCTTTGTCACAAAACACTTCATGGAAGGAATTAACAAGGGAAGCAGAATGGCAGATTCAACCCTGTCATCAGCTCAGGAGTTTGCAGAGGTTTGGTGTAACATCAGAAACCCTGGCAAATTTCTACATGTGTGGTGGAAAGTGTGCTGACCAGTTGCATCATGGCCTGATATGGGGGATACCAATAGCCCTGAGTGTAAAGCCCTCCAAAAAGTAGTGGACACAGCCCAGGACATCGGAGGCAAAACCATCCCCACCATCGAGAAAAGCTACAGGGAGCTCTGTTGTTGAAGAGCTGCAGCAATCATCAAGGATCCACATCACCTAGTACATGCTCTGTTCTTGCTGCTCCCACCAGGAGAGAGATGTCGGTGCCACAAGACTCGCACCCCCAGGTTCAGGAACAGCTGCTCCCCCTCCACCATCAGACTCCTCAACCACAAACTCAATCAGAAACTCATTTAAGGACTCTTAGTTTTGCACTTTTCCCCCCTCTGCATTGCATAATTTGTTGACATTTCTTTATTTGTTTACATGTGTACAGTGAGTACAGTTCTTTTGCACTACCAATAAGTGGTCATTCTGCCTCGCCCACAGGAAAAAAGAATCTCGGGGTTCTCCGAGATGTCTTGTTTGTATTCTGACAATAAATTTTTAAAAAACAGGGCATTGACACTTACTTCCCATTAAAGTTTCCCTTGAAGTCTAAAGTTCCATATAAACCATTCACTCCTGCCAGCATCAGACTCCTAAATGAACCTCACAATAGTAAAATAATTAAGTTTTTGCTCTGATCTCTGACTATCTGATCTTTCTCTCTGCAACTCTTCACTTGACTGTGTTCTACGTATGAGATGTCAATCTGGTCTGCTTGTAAATTAAACCGCACTCATAAATTCTAATCTCATTGTGACATAGCCTTGAGGAGCATCTCCACCAAGTGATATCAAAGCCGAGCCTCAGCTCCAAAGCCCTAAAAAGTGTCATTCCTAATCAGGACCTTCATCCCTGGTTTACTGAAGGCCAAATCCCCAATTTACTACCCACTTCATTTCTTCACTCATACCCCGCTCTCATTCCAACATCTGATATGTGTTGTATGAACTTTACAAATGGCAGCAAACATTGGAGAAGCAGGTACAACAAATCAAATCACAATAGTTCCCAAAAAATGAATAACCACTCCCTAAACCAATGGTTTTCAAACTTTTTTAAATTCACAGACTACTTTACGTAGTGACCACCTATGGGGTTTGGGGCTGGTGAGCTCAAGCCCCTTCCCTATCCGCTGCTGAGCAAACACTACCTTTTAAGTGAGTAATCGATGTGTCATGTCTTGTCAACAACTTGCTGAAGGAACTCAGTGGCTGGATCAGTTTGCTGTCAAGACACGACGTATCGATTCTTCACTGACCTCCACAGGAGGTCTGACCCACTGCCTGACCCACTCATTTCCTCCAGCCACTCATTTTTTTTTGCTCAATTTTCCAACATCTGCAACCTTTTGGTAGGTTCAGAATGCATGCTGGAGAACAAAAAGGGGAAACATCTACAAGGTCACTTCTACAAACCACGTGGTCAGCAGTAGCCATTAGTTCTTTTCACAAATGTAATGAGAACATTTTGAATAGGCAAGGGTTAAAAAGCAAGTTGTGAACACCTGCCGGGAAAGAATAAACGAGCTGACTGCATTCCTGCGAGCAATCCTTTTGTGTTTCCACCTGTTGAAAGCTGTCTGCAGTTCGCCTGGCACAAGTCAACCATCAGCCCCTCCCTCTGCAAGCAGTTCTTCATGTGGAGAACTTACACCCATGGTAGTTCTAGCAACCAAATTGTTTGCATTGAACTTAGAGACAGACAAGTGGCACCCTGGCCAAGTTTGTTTGGACCATGGTCCTCAAAACCAGCCCTTTGGTCGGAACATTAGTCCAAAACCCTGAAGCTTCTTGGGGTGCACAGTAGCACAAGTAGTCTCGCTGCTACCCCTCAGTACTGCTGACACAGGTTCAATCCTGACCTGCAATGTTGTGTGGAATAAACATGTTCTTCTTGTGGCTGTGAAAACACAAAAATGCTGGAGGAACTCAGGAGGTCACGCAGTATCCACAGGAAGTAAGGACCAATGTTTCGGGCCTGATCCCTTCTTCAAGGTAGGAGCAGAAAGCAGGTAGGTGTCTGAATAAAAAAAGCTGGAAGGGGAAAAAAGCACAAGGGGAAGCACAGGCCAACAGGCGATAATTGGACATAGATAGGAGGACAGGAGAGGAAATGTGAGAATTGATTAGGGGAGTGGATGGCTCTGTTAGTACAGAGCTAGAGAGAGAGAGGAGAGAGAGAGAGAGATCCTCCGACCATCAGAATATTGACCAAATGAATCAGAAAAAAAATGGGACACAAGGAGTTAAAATGTAGTGAAATAGCTCAACATGGCGGCCACCAAGGCCAGCTCTCGTGAGAGGTTGGACACCAGGCAACATGGTGGCCACCATAGATAGGCCCAATTTTCATCGTAATCATGCAAGTTTTATATTTTTTTCAAAATTTGGTCGCGTAGATCGTCAAGTTGGTGAGTACCTGTATTGCATTCAGTTTTGGTCACAGAGCTACAGGAAAGATGTAATCAAGCTGGAGAGGATGCAGTGAAGATTTATGAGGATGTTGCCAGAATTCAGTGTTCTGAGCTATAGGGAGAGGTTGAACAGGCTAGGGATTTATGAGGGGTGATCTCACAGAGGTGTACAAAATCATGAGAAAATAGATCGGATGAACACACCGAGTCTTTTGCCTAAAGTAGAGGAACTGGCAACCAGAGGACATAGGTTTATAGTGAAGTGAGTGAGATTTAATAAAGCCTGAGGTGTAACTTTTTTTTTTACACAGAGGGTGATGGAGGTGGTGGAGGCAGGTAATATTGCAAAATTTAAGAAACATTTGGACTGATACATGGATAGGATAGGTTTTCAGGGATATGGGCCAAATGCAGACAAGAGGAACCAGTGTGGGTGGGACATTTTGGTCAGCATGGGACATTGGGCCAAAGAGCCTGTTTCCACACTCTTTGACTCTATCTTAAAGATGAGCTGGTTGGTCTTTTAAATTGCTTCTAGTTTCCCAGGTGAGTGGCAGAATATGAGTGGAGTTGATGGGAACGTGGAGAGGACAAAATAGGGCAAGTGTAAAAGGGCACTTGAGGGTTAGCACAGAACTGATGGGCCAAGGAGCCTGGTTCTGTGCTATATGACTCCATGACTCTTAACAGAGAGAACAATGGCTATCAGTTGAAATTTGAAGCAGTCTCACCGAGAAAGCAATTAGGTTGGCCTCTCACTACCAGAGACGTGGCTGGAGGGCCATTTGGAGGTTCTGAAAGCTGCAGAGTTTTGGAAGGAAAGCTCGAAGTTAAGATTAGTCTGAACATCTTTCTCAGCAAGCCTGCTTACGATGGACCAAATGGCATTCAAATATCATGCATTTTTAAGATATTATTTCAGGTCCTATTTACTAGGTTGGTTTTCAAGAAAAAACAATCGCGTATGAAACGCTCAAGGAGAAGGAATTTGTCCTTGCTTCACATAGTTAATGAGTTACAATTAGTTTTTTTTTTAAAAACCAGAGGTTCAACTCACTCAGACTTAGTTCCATTGGCTTGTGTAGTCAGCACAACTAGTAACTAATATCTTCAAAAGCATGTCATGGACTATTCCTTCTTGCAAAGTTTGGCAATGCTTTCTTCATACCACACATCTTTTGGTATCAAGAAGAACTCTTAAGTTATTGGATAAGGGCAAGAACTGGACAAATAGTGGACAATAGGACTAATAAGAAAGATAGCTCGAATGAGGACGATGGGCTGAATGATGTCCTTGCGCATATACCACAGTTTCCAGGTGTCACTCATCAACAGTGCTGGGAATTTTAGTCATGGGACTATCCATTCAGAGCAGTGTATATCATCTGCCTGACTTGGACTTCTCAGACATTTGGCATTTCATTAGTTTCACTGTAGAAACATGGGTAAAATAGATCAATCTGAAGCATTTCATTACAACAAGATGCCAGACAGGTACAAACAATATTGGATATTAATAAAGGAAGCATTTTATGATTTAAGAGACTCTCCTGTCTCTGTGTCTGGGAAATCTCAGTTCTAAGTGTGCAACAGCTGACAGAATTTTAAAAAAATCTGATAACCACCACTGGGGTCTCAGAGAAAAGCAATGACCATATCTGCCGGCCTGGAAGGCGAGCTAACATCAGAGAGGATTAAGAGATTGGTTCAACAGTGTTTTAGCGCTCTTATTAGATTAACTATCGACTTTGTAAATATTGAATTTTCCAACAAAAAAATTTCGAAATAATACAGACTTGGAGGACCACCATTCTTGCTACTGACAACAGTCTGTAGAGCCAAAAAGAGATTTTGGATGAATTATAAAAGGCTCTTGGAAAGTTGTTTGAGGAGTATTCAATCATCTCTCATGACTCACCAAACTAGACCAGTAATCAGCAAACATAGTACAGGTGCTCCTCTACCTTTGATGGGTTTACGTTCCAATAAACCCATCGTAAGTCAAAAAAAGAATACCACACCTACCAAATATCATAGCCTAGCCTACCTTACATGTGCTCAGACCAATTACCGTAGCCTACAGCTGGGAAAATTTATCTAAAACAAAGCCTATAATTAAATTTTGAATACCTTTTATTCCACACTGAAAAAAACCCAATTTTTAGTCATAAATATAGCACCAGCCAAAGCATCCAATCCAACTTAAGATTTATCAAACAATAGCTTGATGGTCATTATTCATCTTCATGTGATACATTAAAGCATTGTCGATTTTTCCAATAAATGTTGATAATTCCTCTAAAGTGAATTCTTTGTAGCCTCCTGGTCAATCACTCCTAGAAGTTCAGTTGAAAAGTTTCCAGAGACTGATACAGCACTGTCGGGAGAGAGCACGGCAGTGGAATCAGTGTTGGGAATGATAAAGGGCTGTGGGGAGGGAGAGGGGCAGTGGGATCAGTGTGGGGACTGATACAGAGCTGTCTGGAGAAAGCAGGGAAGTCAGTGGAATCAGTGTTGGGTCATGATAAAGGGCTGTGGGGAGAGTGTGGGGCAGTGGGATCAGTGTGGGGACTGAATCAGTGCTGTTGGGAGAGAGCGGGACAGTGGGATCAGTGTTGGGAATGATAAAGTGGTGTCGAAAGACAACAGGGTAGTGGGATCAGTGTTGGGAATGATAAAGGGCTGTGGAGAGAGAGCTGGGCAGTGGAATCAGTATGGGGACTTTGTCATTATGTAAAGCATACCTGTATTCTTTTACGACTTGCGATTTTTTCGCCTTACAATAGATTTGCCATTGTAAGTCTGAGGAGCACCTGAACAGTATTTTCATTAGAATGCGATTCGCTATCATACCATCATAACTTCAAAAAAACGTAAGTCAAGCCATCGTAAGTAGAGGAGAATCTGTATTTGTTTTAGCTCAGGGTTTTTAATCAAGAGAATAATCAGCCAGCTCTTCAGCGCTTGACGTCCTGCTTTGCGGAAACTGCCAAAATGTTTGGCCTGGAAGTCAGCCTGAAGAAAACTGAGGTCCTCCATCAGCCAGCTCCCCACCATGACTACCAGCCCCCCCACATCTCCATCGGGCACACAAAACTCAAAACGGTCAACCAGTTTACCTATCTCGGCTGCACCATTTCATCAGATGCAAGGATCGACAATGAGATAGACAACAGACTCGCCAAGGCAAATAGCGCCTTTGGAAGACTACACAAAAGAGTCTGGAAAAACAACCAACTGAAAAACCTCACAAAGATAAGCGTATACAGAGCCGTTGTCATACCCACACTCCTGTTCGGCTCCGAATCATGGGTCCTCTACCGGCACCACCTACGGCTCCTAGAACGCTTCCACCAGCGTTGTCTCCGCTCCATCCTCAACATCCATTGGAGCGCTCACACCCCTAACGTCGAGGTACTCGAGATGGCAGAGGTCGACAGCATCGAGTCCACGCTGCTGAAGATCCAGCTGCGCTGGATGGGTCACGTCTCCAGAATGGAGGACCATCGCCTTCCCAAGATCGTATTATATGGCGAGCTCTCCACTGGCCACCGTGACAGAGGTGCACCAAAGAAAAGGTACAAGGACTGCCTAAAGAAATCTCTTGGTGCCTGCCACATTGACCACCGCCAGTGGGCTGATAACGCCTCAAACCGTGCATCTTGGCGCCTCACAGTTTGGCGGGCAGCAGCCTCCTTTGAAGAAGACCGCAGAGCCCACCTCACTGACAAAAGGCAAAGGAGGAAAAACCCAACACCCAACCCCAACCAACCAATTTTCCCTTGCAACCGCTGCAATCGTGTCTGCCTGTCCCGCATCGGACTGGTCAGCCACAAACGAGCCTGCAGCTGACGTGGACTTTTTACCCCCTCCATAAATCTTCGTCCGCGAAGCCAAGCCAAAGAAAGAATCAGGAAAATAGAATTTGACTTTGTAAGTTATGTAGGTGCATCATTCCAATGTTACGATCCTGACTCTCCTCATAACTTGCCAGCCCCAGTAACATCCTGTGAATCTTTTCTGCACCCTTTCCAACTTAGTGACAGCCGACCTGGAGATTTATTGACTAAATTCATGGGCAATTAGAAGGCCAGGATTGGATGAGCACAGGCACCTCAGACGATTGCTTGGTTTGTGTGGATTTCTGAAAGAAGTGGAAGGTGTTGGATGAACATCAGGCCATGGAAGGATCTGACGATGCTGAGAGTCTATTGTCATATTCCTAAATACAACAGGCAGATGCTCCAAAATTATTACTTGCTGCAGTCTCACAGGTACAGTTTGTCAGATACTCAAAATACAACTGTAAATAAAATTGCCAGAAGAAGCTGAGAAAAAATGAGATAATAAATAGAAAAGTAAATAAATATTCACAGTTGCAGTTAGCGTAGATGTTAGTGCAATACTAATACAGTGCCGGCGACCTGGGTTCGAATCTGGTGCTCTCTGTAAGGAGTTTGTACGTTCGCCCCATGGGTTTTCTCCAGGTGCTCCTGTTTCCTCCCACATTCCAAAGAAGTTTAATTAGACACACGGATGTATTTGGCCAGTGTGAGCTCCTGGGCCGGAAGGGCCTGTTACTGTGCTGTATCTCTAAATAATGAAATAAATGAAAGAAAAAAAGGTGGCATTTTAATAGTGCAGACAAATCTTTTGGGTTTGAAAATGAGGATGAAATTTTGGAAAAGTGATGTGTTTCAGGATCTGCAAAAGTTAATAATTTAGGAGACTGGCTTGAGACTGGCCGAAGGGGGTACTAGGTATTTGAACCGGGATGCGAGAGGGTGAAGAAGTCGCTGAGGGGGGGTTTCCTGATCATGCTGGAGGTTTGGATCTGGAGCCCGGGTTGCCGATTGTTTGGACTAAAGGCTGTGCGGCTGCAGACTGCGGGAGCGCTGGAGTTGAATCCACGGACACTCAGCGACTCTGGGTGGTGGGGGGGGGGGGGGTCTCTTTTGCTTCTCTTTCTCTGACTGTAAGGGGCACTAGGCAATTTCTGCCGATGGAAAATCTTTGCCTTACGGTGGACTAAAGGAAATTTGGTGTTTATTACATGACAATAACGTAATCTTGAAAGGATTAAATTTGCTGTCAGGTTTACAAATTGCATTGCACTTGATCTCACAACTTTGTAACATCAAAGATCAAGGTGCCTGAATCCAGGGCCAATACCACCTGACTACTAAGGGGGTCAAATATTTTTGCTTTCAACAGTCAATAGATATATCGAGTATAAAATTAAAACTTGAACCGAATATTATCTGACCTGGGTTAATCCAAATCCAACTCTGATCCAATCAAAACATGGCCATTCCAACCATTATTATTCATACAATAATCCTATTTGTGCAACTCAAATGCAGTAACAGCAAAAAAATCATCTGACTGAGATGCAGTACTGAGCCACACAATCAAGGCTGAGTCTGACGACTATGATGGGACCTCTTGGGCTTGGGTTGGGAAATCAGGCTTTAATTGCTTGTGCATAGCAGAGTGCAGTTGCATTGAATGATTGAATGCCCAGCTCTCTATTTCTCCAAAATCCTTGTGACAGAGTGAAGGATTGCCTGAGTCAGGAACAAATTGGAATTTTCCAACTTGCTGTTATGATAAATAGCCAGAAATGATCAAGAATCAACTTAACTTTTATGTGAATTTAACAACATATAATATTACTTCTGCATTGAGATTTACAACAGAGCTCAGGAGTGCAGACCATATCACACTAAATTGCTGGTTATAACAGTGCCTTTGGCAGACACTCAAAAGGCTGTACCTGATCCAATAAATGTGCTATGGTCAAATGAAATTTTGCAAAGGTTTAGTGATGTTCTGGATCACTGTCAAGATTTTATATATGGCTCAAAGTCCTTGCTGAAATTCCAACCAGCCACAATTCACATTACACAAACCCACAAGCCTCCTGTTCCTCAAGCTTCAAGGAAACATTTAATTTTCAACAGGTTGAAAAGAGGGAAAATGACTCTAACAGATATACCTGAAGAAGCTCGTCTGACAACTCCCTGAAACAGAGGAACCTCAATTTTAGGAAATGAAAACCAGTTAACTTCAGCTGTTGGAAATTAAAATAAATGTTGGGGATTCTCTGCAAGACAGACAATGGAATGACAAAAAAACATTAACGTTTTAAGTATGATACCCTTCAACAGGGTCCCATTTGGAATAATTCTGCTTCTTTTTCTACAGGTTAATACACAAGTGCTGGGGAAACTCAGTAGCTCCTGCAGCCTCCGATTGGCGCTGCATGACCTGCTGAGGTTCCTCAGCACTTTTGTGTATTAACTACAATCACT
This sequence comes from Narcine bancroftii, assembly GCF_036971445.1. Taxonomy (NCBI): domain Eukaryota; kingdom Metazoa; phylum Chordata; class Chondrichthyes; order Torpediniformes; family Narcinidae; genus Narcine; species Narcine bancroftii. The sequence goes on from NC_091478.1 coordinate 99,894,667, forward strand.
GCTGATTTCTTGTTCATCCACCTGGGTGTGGCCACGCTGCTGGAGCTGCCGGTGCAGACCTGTGCAGAGCGAGGAGAGGAGGCACAGCACTGTTCTGCAGGGTTCTAACCCTCACCCCCCCCCCACCCCCACCCTAAGTCCGACTACCGAAGGCTCCATATAAGCTTTAAAGCCCTGCTAAAGGAGCAAATGGTGGCTTATTTTTGAATTCTGTGTCTGGACCCAAGGTGGCGGCGCCTATGATTGGCAGCAGACTCGAGGCATTGCAAAATCCAAGGAAGCAGAGGGCTGGTGTAGGGGAGCAGAAAGTGGGGAGACCGACCTCTATTTGAAAAGGAGAAGCAGAGGAGATGACCCCATGGGACAATGACCACAGAGACAGACCAGTGAGGGGCCTTATGGCTGAAGAACACACAGGTGGCGGGCTGTGGGCGACTCAAGGTGAGGAACCCATGTGGGCTGCTGGGGACTGCAGTCAAAGGACTCACACCAGGCTGCAGACCTGAATGGATACCAGGTATTGGAACCAGGATAAGAGAGGGTTCCCAAGGGTGCTGAAGGCTTCCTGATCGTGTCAGAGGTTCTCATTCAGAGCTCGGGTTGCCGATGGTTTGGACTGGAGATGCCCAGTGGCCTCCCACAGTCTCAGGAAAGCCGCCAACATATTAAAGGACTTATCCCACCCGGTCAACCTGAAGCGTATAGCCTGGACAGCTAAAGGCCTGGCCACCAAGGATGATATTCAACAAAATGACAATTTGTAAGAACTCAAAACTGCAGAGGTACAGAGATTACAGGTACAGAGATTATAGAACATTGTGTGCTGTAAAAGTGACCATGTGGTGGCTGCATGGCTCCATCTTCATAACTAAAGATCTAATATCCTTTAGTAAAAAAAAACACACTGCTGGTGGTCAAATAGTGTACTTTATAAAATGAAGATAAAGATGCATAACCAACGTTTCAGCTCACGTTCTTTAGACCAACATGCAACCAACCCTTATAAAGGATTCAAATCCATATCATTGATTATTTCTACCCATGGATGGTGCCTGACATGCTGAGAACCACCAGCATTCTTTACTCAAGATTCCAGCACCTAGAGCTTTTGTGTTTCTATTTCCACTGTTTCTGGAAAGCTGCCAACACATCCTTCCCCATCTGTTGGGCAGAAGATGCACAAGCAGTTTTGGGCTCCGCATTTAAGAAAAAATGTGCTGAACAAGGATAACAAGGATGATTCCAGGAATCATATGAGGAGTGTTTGGCAGCTTTTATTCCAATTCATTGGAATTTAGGAAGATTGCGGGGGGGGGGAAAGGAATCCCACTGAAACATTTTGAATATTGACAGGCATAGACAAAGTAGATGTAGAAAGATTGTTTCCCATGGTGGGAGAGTCTTGGACAAGGGGAAACAACTTCAGGATTTAAGGGTATTCATTTAGAATAGAAATGCATAGGAATTTTTATTTTTAGCCAGAGGGAGGTAAATCTGTGGAATTTGTTGCCACAGGCAGTTGTAGAGTTCAGGTAATTTGGTGTATTTAAGACAGATCAATAGGTTCTTGATTAGTTCGGGTATCAAAGGTTATGGGGACAAGGCCGGGCAGTGGGGCTGAATGGGAAAATGGATCAGCTCATGATTAAATGGCAGGGCAGACTCGATGGGCTGAATAGCCTATTTCTGCTCCTATGTCATGAAATGCTCTCTCATCCTACTATGTGAGCATGGTATGAACGATAAATAAAGTTGACTTGATTTGACGTGGTCTAATCTTGAAAATACCACCTTCCAGATTCAAGGACAATTACTTTCCTGCTGTTATTAGACTTTTAATATGTTTGCTGCTTTTCCAAGGCAGAGGGAATCATAGATGGAGTCGATGAAGTGGAGACGGGCAATACTGAAAGAAAATTTAAGAGAGCTATTAATCTTAAATTTGATAGAGTGGAGGGATAGGAGAGTAGAGGAGAAGATCTGATGGGAGTAGAGGGTGGTGCAGACTGGACCATTGGGGTATTTAAAGAAGAGGTTGGTATATTTTTTAAAGATCAGGGATCTGAGAGCAATGGGGCCCATAACAGGTATTGAGGCTTGGGACAGATCAGCTCTTCAATGATGGAGCAGGCTTGGGGTTTGCATGGGCCTCTCCTGCTCCCATTGTCTTGTGTTCTTATGAGAACTCAGTTCCAACTGGGCCTGTGACCATGGTGATGAGGGAACTGATGACACTCAGCCCATGGGTGAGCCAGTCTCCTTCCCAAGGAAGGGGGGGGGGAACAAGGAGGGCGTATTTTGGAGGGAAAAAGTGGGAACATATACCCTCTTTTAATTTAGTGTCTCTTGGAATATTCCTCCTGTGCTCATCAGAGAGTATAACCTACAGACATACAAGGTGATGCGGATGATAGTCTCAGTGTGATTGACAGGGAAGCAATGGGCTCCAACTTATTCTACACTTCGCGGTTCGCTCTCCCGGCTCAAAACTCAGAAATCTCCTCAAGGTGAGTGAGGGGGTGGGGAAGAGGGACAAGGGCTTGCCTCTAAGAATGGATGTGTCCAGACTCGTCAGCTTTTGAATTCGCCGGAAAGTTCAACAGGAGCCATTCAGCTTCTTGTACCACTCACGGGGGAAGGTGCCAAAAGGAAAATACACCCACAGCAGGTGGAGGGTATTCTCAGTTATCTCTCATCTGTGGCTCACAGGATAGATTTCAGGGGCTTGCTGAGGTAATCGGAACGGAACAGCACGGTCTGTGCTGAACATGATGGCAAATTAAATCCATTCGCTGTGGATTCATGTTCTAGCTAGAGGCCCATCAAATGCGACTTATTGTATCTGCTTCCACCATGACCCCTGCAGCAAGTTCGAGACACCCACCACTTTCTGTGTAAAAAATCTTGCCCTCACATCCCCTTGCACTTTTTCCATAGTGGTTGGTGCAACGCTGTAGCATCGCCAGTGAGTGCTGTTTGTAAGGAGTTTGCACGTTCCTCCCATGACCTGCGGGGTCTCCCAAGCTCCAAAATGTATGAGGTTGGCCAGTAATTGGATGTAATTGGGCAGCATGGGTTTCATGGTCTGGAAGGAGCTTCTACTGTGCTGTATTGTTAAAATTTTAAAAAAAATCAACTTTCTCCTTCTCACCTTCAACACATGTCCTTTCATATTTGACAATTTACCCTGGGAAAAAGATTTTGTCCACTTCATCTATGCTTCTTAGAATTTATTACCAGCTAACAGACCTCCTCCAAATTTCTAAAACTAAATAAAAAATCCTTTGTTCAATCTCTCCTCATTGGTTCAATGCAGTGGAGCAATAAAAGGAGAGGTTTAATCTGAAACGGTGGAAAACCCAGTAGGCTGCGCTGCTTAGCCCAATAGATAATGGTGAATCTGAGTAACGGCAAAAGGCTGAAAAGGTTAGGAACCCTTTCCCTGGATCATTAGAGATTGAGGGGAGATTTAATCGGAGTGGACAAAGTGATGAAGGATATAGATAGGTTATATACATCCAAGCTTTTCCCGAGACAAGAACCAGAGGACATGGGTTCAGGGTGAAAGCTGAAACCTTTAAGGGGAACATCTTTCCTCGGCAGGTGGTGAGAGTGTGGAACAAGCTGCCGGCAGAGGTGGTGGATATGGTTTCGACTTTGACATTTAAGGGAAATCTGAGTTAGTACATGAATTGGAGGGGTATGGAAGGCACTGGTCCAGGTACAGGTTGATGGGACTAGGCGGAAATTTAAAATGTTATATACAGCCAATTCTAGTCATTTAAACCCAATGGGACTAGGCGGAAATTTAAAATGTTATATACAGCCAATTCTAGTCATTTAAACCCAATTACTCTCAAATTAACCAATAACCCCATATGTTTTTAAAGGATGGGAGCACCCAGAGGAAACTTCCACAGACACGGGGAGAACATGCAAACTCCTTACAGACAGCGCCGGATTCGAACCCCAGTCACTGGTGCTAACCACTATGCTACCCGTGCTGCCCAAGTCGTTTGGCACAGACTAGATGGGCTGAAGGGCCTGTTTCGGTGCTGCAGTCTTCTATAGAATACCCAAAGAAGGGGCCCGTGGGTGAGCAACAGGAGGACATGTGAAAATATTTGAGTATTATCTCACATGAAAAAGCAGGAAAAATAACAGGGGAGCCATAGAATCCAAGCAGGAGACAGGATTTTATACTCATTCAGGGTTTATACAATACCTTAACCTTAGAGATGAATGTTTGTTCAACAAAAACTTCCTGTCCCCTAAGGCTGCTCTTTAATAAGCCTACCATGAAATACAGTGCTCCTCAGACATGGCAAGTCAAAGGTGATAAGGGGGTTCATGACACCAGCCATCCATCACTGGAGCAGTCCAAACTAATGATGTCTGAAAGCCACCCAGACTTTCCCTCAGACATAAAGAGGGAAGTAGTGAATTGGCAGCTCTCCTGATAACTGTTGTTTGCTGGGACGTTGAACGCGCAGCTCAACAAATCTCATCGTGTTTAACTCAGCAAAAGGTCCCAAAGCACTTGACCAGAGGGTTATTAATACATCTTTGACCCACAGAAGGAGGCAACAGGAAAGATGTTCAACAATTTGGTCAAAATGCACGATTAAAGTTGATAAAAACAGGGTATTAAAAATAAAAAACATTAAATACTGAAACCTGGGTAAGATATCTTCTAATCTTTATTTATCTCTCACGGTTAGCGTAGCGGTTTGCGCAATGCTGTTACAGTGCCAGTGACCTGGGTTTGAATCCAGCGCTGCCTGCAAATAATGAATTCTCCCCGTGTCTGTGGGGGCTTTGGTCAATTCAGTACCAGGGATGTAGGTCAATTGGGTGTAATTAAGCTGCACGGGGCCAAGGGCCGAAAGGGCCTGTTACTGCGCTGTCTAAACAATAAAAATACAAAATAAACTATTTATCTCTCCCCATTCCTCAAATTACATGATAGACACCAATCAAAGGAGCGACCCATTTTATTATTTAGGGTTGTTAATTGGCCAATGCCTATTACCCCGAGTGTGTAGGTGAATGGTAGATGCTAGAGGAAGCTCGAGGATTAATGTCAGTTGAAGGGAAATGAGTGGCCAGCACAGACTCAAAGGTCTGAAGGGCTGTGTCTTGGGTAAACTTGTACCTCTCACTTTGTTCGATTTAGATTGGTCACAGTGTTTGAGCTACCGAAAGAAAATAGACACATACACCGAGAGCAGTTCATTGATGGGTCTAACTTCTCATCCCAACTAATGGGTGGTCCCAACAAAGACAGGGTATTGGCCAACATGCCAAACCCATCGTCTTTGGAAGTCCATCCTGGAATCAAGAACTGCTCAGGGCTCACCTCTTTCTTTCAGCGAAACATCTTGAGACCAATCCTGCTCGCACCGCCAATTGTCTTGGGTAAACTTATACCTCTCATTTAGTTCGTTTTCGATTGGTCACAGTGTTTGAGCTACCGAAAGAAAATAGACACACACACCGAGAGCAGTTCATCCCAACTAATGGGTGGTCCCAACAAAGATGATGGGTTTGGCATGTTGGCCAATCCCCTGTCTTTGTTGGGACCACCCATGAACTGCTCTCGGTGTGTGTGTCTATTTTATTTCGGTAGCTCAAACACGGTGACCAATCTAAAACGAACAAAATGAGAGGTATAAGTTTACCCAAGACAGGCTGTTTCCATCCTGGGTTTCTATGACTGCCAGCTCTGCCAATGTCCGTGAAGCCAGGTTTATCAGGACACCAAAGGGGAAAAATAAGTTGCCTTGCTGCACCTTTCACCATTTAATGCATTCCAAAAATCAGCTAATTGAGTACAATTAAGCGTTACAGATAACACAACTCTATTACAGTGCCAGTGACCCAGGTACGAAACCAGCGCTGTTTGTAAAGAGTTTGTACTTTCTCCCCATGTCTGCGAGGGTATTCCCTGGGTTCTCCGGTTTCCTACCTGTGGTGATTCACCCACTAAATTGGCTGCACTCCTACTGGCCGACTGCAGGGGGGACCACTGTACCTGCAGGTAGGCAACCTGGGGGAGGCTGGCCCCACCTGGCCACCTGTCAATCACCGGCCCATATAAAGACCCGAGCCGGCCCCTTCAGGGACAGTCAGACACATGGAGCCAGCAAAGATACTGAGACTGGTGTGTACAAGTTTGAGCTAGTTAAAGCCTGTGGTACAGTCTGTGGACTTTGTACCAGAATTATTCGCACAGCAGTACTCGCAATCCCACCCTTCGAAACGTATGGAATTGTAGGTTAACTTGGGTGTAATTGCTCGGCGCGGGTTAAAATGGCCGGTATCAGTTTCTATTATGCTGTTAATACATTTTTTTTTAAATTAAAAATTACATTTGAAGTATACACAAGACTGTAATGCAGGGAAAAGAGAGTTGATCATGATGCCTCTGTTAACCGTCATGTGATAATGATTAATTATCTGTCTTTTAATCAGGTTGACAGAAGGATAAATACTTGTCAGTATGTCCCCCCTGCATTTGGTCAAAGCAGTGCACTGGGATCTTTTATGTTTACCTAAGGCAACAGAGCATATTGCTTCAATAACTCAGACGAAACGTGGTGAATCCAACACAGTATGACATCAGAAGCAATAGGCTGTGGACGATGGAAGCCGAAAAATACACTGAAATGTTGGTCTTCAGTACATCAATGAGAAGGCGGACCACTGTAACAGGATTCCCAACAAATTTACATTTAGTACTCTTTTTTAAATCAATTTGAATGAAACAAAGAAAGTGAAAATAAAACACATGCTGAAAATCTGAAGTAAAAAAACAGAAAATTCAAGAGACACTCGGCAGGTCTGACAGAAGCTACGGAAAGAGAAGAGCGTCTGTCCTGGGTTGAGGATCATTACTGATGCCACCCGATGCGCTGAGTGTTTCCAGCCTTTTCCATTTCGTTAAGCAAAGTCTCACAGCTATCTCAACACATTCCTGGTTGCTTCGCATTCAAATAATTCCAGGTGCTCTGCTCTTTCTCCATTTATGGCGCATAAACTGATCCAAAACTCACTGCTCCATCACCCACCACTCCATCATTGATCTACGTTTGGTGAAACAATACTGTGACTGAAAATTCTTATTCATGTTTTCATATTCTTCCTTGCCCTTGTCCCTCTGCATTCTCCTCCCAGCCTGCAGCTCTCCAAAATCTCGGCAATCTTCCAATTCTGGCCCCTTGATTATTCCTAAATTTCCACCAACAGTAGAATTCCCCTCTGAATGTGGCTGTACCTCCTCCACCTCAGTTCTATTTGCTTGGTTTCGACTGTTACAATTTCAGAAAACAAAGATGGAAGAGTTGGTACTTCCATTACCCATAGGGTCAGAGATAGATAATAGCAAGGAAAGAGGCACTTCAGCCCATTGGGTCTGTGCCAACCATCATCCCAGGCCCAAAACATTGGTTATTCTTTCGTTCTCGTGGATGCTGCATGACCTGTTGAGTTTCTCCAGCATGTTTCTGTACTGCACATCTTCCCATTCATGCTTCCAATCTTAGGCTCTTCCTCAGGCTATTCTGCCTCTTTCAAACTTCCTCAAACTGGATCTATGAACTTATGGCTGAATACAGATTTCATCATATTCCTCCTGAAACCCAAAAACATTGATTTTTTTTTCTAATTTCAGGTAAAAACTCTACCTGGTTCCCACTCCCTGACTTTTCTCTCTGACCTCACCACCACCACTGCCCACCACTCAACTTCCCAGTGGTCTTTCCCTCTACCTGTCTCTACTTAGAACCATAGAACATTACAGCACAGAAAACAGGCCCTTCAGCCTTCTCGACAACACCCTATCATTTCGTAGGACCTCCTCAGCATCTTACCAGCTGTTTATTTGTGGCCTCCTTGATATACTTAAAATCACACCTTCCTACTTTATAAAGGGTCCGGTCCTGAAACGTTGACTGATCATTTCTACCCATGGACGCTGCCTGACTCAACGAGTCCCTCCAACTTCTCACTGTTTGTTCAAGAGTCCAGCATCTATATCTCAATTGATCCATTACCACCATTCTTCCACAGTGCAAGGGGACATTGAAACTCTTCTCCTTGCAGCTCTGATTATCAAAGATTTTCAATCATACTGAGAGGACAGATTATAAGGAATAATTTCCTTTAGCAGGCAAATTATAAACCAAAGGACAACAATTTTAAACAGTTAATGAAAGAACAAAAGGAGGATGAAGGAGGGGAATTTCTTTATAATGTAGCTCATTTAATGTCGCCCTAACTGAAAACTAGTCCAGGATCACCAAGAGATCTGTCTGGATGATTGAAGCATCACTTTTTAATTTAGACATACAGTACAGTAACAGGCTCTTCTGGCCGACGAGTCTGTGCCACCCAATTTACCTACACCCCTCTGTACGTTTTGAATGGTGGGAGGAAACTGGAGCCTCTGGAGAAACCCATGCAGACACGGGGAGAACATGCAAATCCTTACAGACAGTGTGGGATTTGTACCCCAGTTTGGTCCCGATCGCTGGAACTGTAAAGGCGCTGCACTAACCGCCACACCAATGGTGCCGCCCCGGTTTATTTCTTGCACTCACGGCAACTGAGAGTACTGATCTATTAATTCTTTTTTTTATATTTATTCTCTTTTCTTTCTTGGCATGTAGTGGTGATTTAATGTATGTGACAAGTAAGAATTTCAGTGTAAATGTGTATATGACAATAAACTCTCATTACTCATTGTTACAAACTGCAATAGATTTCTTGGTAAAACATCTATGAGCGCTACGGAGGAGGCAGCAGATGCTGGAATCTGAAGCAAAACACAATTGGCAGGAGCATCTCAGTTAGGAGGGATTATTGGTGCTCCTTGACTTGCTGAGATCATCCAACAGGATGTGTTTATGTTCTCTGAGAGAGTTGAGAGCTATGTTCAGAAGGACATTGGGGTGATCATCAAAAAAGCCCAGATCTCTGGGGGTCTTCCTTTTTCCTCTATTGACGACATTCACCAGGTGTGTTGCTTAAATAAGCCTCAAAGAATTACTGAGGACCCTTTCCATCCAGCACTCCATATCTTTGACCTCCTAGCATCATGAAGGAGGTACAGGAGCATCAAAATCAGGACTGCCATTCAGGGAAATCACTTCTTCTACCAGGCTGTGAGATAGATCTGTGAGATTTGTATCCTATGACCAAGTAAATCATTCCATAAATGTGATTACTCTGTGTGAATGTGTGTGCATGTGGTCTGGACAAATGCTGTTTTGTCTGGTTGTATATGTACAGTCAGATGACAATAAACTTGAACTTATAGGCAAGATTTTTAAAAAAATTAAGTCTCTTTAAAACGAAGAAAGGTGAGAGGTGACTCAATAGAGGTCTACAAGATCGTGATATCCATAGTTACAGTGGACAGTCAGCGACATTTTTCTGTGGTGAGACTTTAAAACATTGGAGAACATCTGCACAAGGAGAGGGGAGAAATATTTTGGGGAAATGTCATGGGTAAGTTTTTTTTTTAAACAAAGAGTAGTGGATGTCTAAAATGTGTTGGCAGAGGTGGTGGTGGAGGCTGGTACAAAAGGGACATTTAAAATACTCTTAGATAAAAAAATAGAGGGCTATGGGTGTGAGAGAGAGAAGGGGTAGATTGTTGAGGTTTATATAGATCGGTACAACACCTTGGGCCGAAAGCCCTGTACTATGCAGTAACGTTCAATGTAAAGTGAATATGGTGGTGGAAAACAGCAGGTCAAGAAATAACTCTTACAAAAGGCCGTCAGTCACAATGGGTTGAATTGCCTCTTCTGTATTGGAGAATTCCCCGTGGCACAGTGTCCTGTGTAATTTGAAGACAGCATGCCAAACTTCCAGTGTATTCTTGTTTAGAAAGAAAAATGCTCCGGACATTCAGCTGAATTTTGCCTGCATTTTGTTTGTTTAAGATTTCCAGCATCTGTACTTTTTATTTTTTTTTAATTTCAGGGATAGAATTTGATTGATATTCCAACCCCCACCCTCCTCATTTAGGTTCTTCACGGCCTGCTGCATTCAGTTCCCCTTTGACCTTGGCTCTTTGTGATGCACCTGAAATGTCAGATTTGTTTTCTCCCATTGAGGGAGATAGGCAGGGGGGGACCTCCTGGGACCGGCCCAGCTCGCCTCCACAGGTGTCCCTGAAAACCCAGGCATCATCTCCTCCTTCCCCGAACACTCTGACCCACTGTAGGTTGAATCCATTAACAATCCCTGGGGTCAACCATGTTTCTGACATTGTTGCTTATCTGAGTTTCCCTCTCCAATGTCAACACACTGCTCCTCATGTTTCAGGCTTATATTTCTTATTGCAGATCACCCACACAGTGCATCAGCCCATCAATAACTCTACCAGCAAAATTTAATTAATTAAATGTTAAACTAACCTATTGAGAACAACAAATGTTTAATTTTAAGTATCACGATTAGTAAAAACTTAATGTCACTTGCACTGAGACCACCTCTAATCTTCAACAACTAGGGAGCTGTAATTAACCTATTTTAACAAAACATGGAAATCACTGGGAAAACATTCATGGGCGATTCTTTTCCTTACAAATTGAGAGGGTTGCACTTCACCCTGGATGTCAGATTCTCGGATCCCATAGTTTTTAATCTGTTATATTGCTTGCCGCGGCTCAGGAGAAAGTTCCTCCTTTAGGATGAGGGCTGTGATGCTCAATGGACAGCACAGTTGAGCTGCCACCTTGGCTTCGATTCTAATCTCTGCTGCTTGTGTGGAGTTTGCATGTTCTCCCTGTGACTGGATGCTATTCTTCCCACATCCCAAAGAAAGACAGCAGTGGTTCTCAACCTCTTTTCTTCCACTCACACACCCTTTTCCGCAGAGCCCACCTCACTGACAAGACAAAGGAGGAAAAACCCAACACCCAACCCCAACCAACCAATTTTCCCTTGCAACCGCTGCAACCATGTCTTCCTGTCCCGCATCGGACTTGTCGGCCACAAACGAGCCTGCAGCTGATGTGGACATTACCCCTCCATTAATCTTTATTCGCAAAGCCAAGCCAAAGAAAATAATGCCATAGGTGCTCTGTGATTAGTAAGGTGGGATGTGGGGAAAGAAAAAGTTTGAAAACCACTGTTTTAATCGTACTTCATTGACTCGTTTATGTGCACGGTTTCAGAACTCCAAAGGAAATGGGAAAATGGCAATTTTTCTCAAGCAAAATATTTCAGTAACAATTGGGTCTAGAGCAGTGATTCTTAACCTTCCCTTCCCACTCACCTACCACCTTAAGCAATCTCTTACTAATCACAGAGCACTAGTGGCATAGGGATCACTTAAAGTGGTAGGTGAGTGGAAAGAAAAAGGTTGAGAACCAACGTGCAGGTTGGAATATCAATTGACCACTGTCAAATGCCCCTTGATTGTAGATGAGTTTTTGGGGAGGGGGGGCGCACAGCTGGTTGATGGGAATCTAAAAACAAAAATGGTGGAGGAACTCAGCAGGTCATGCAGTATCCATTGGAAGTAAAGATATATAACTAACATTTCAGGCCTGAGCCCTTCTTTCAGGGTATATGCAAATGGGAATCAGGCCAGACAATGAAGTGGGATAAGCACAGGACTATAAATGAGCACTTGATAGTTCGTGTAGAATCAATAAGCTGAATGGCCTGTCGCTCCATTGCTTGACTCTGGCCATATGAGTAGTGCACGGGATTCTTATGGACTAGATGTTAAGCCAAAGTTGCATCTCTCTCTCAGGTAGATGTAAATGATTTGTAGATTCAGAACATATTTACTGCACAGAGAAAGCACATTGGATTCATGACAAATTGCTGCTCAGTTGCAAGGTAAAAACACAGAAATGCTAGAACTCAGCAAGTCTCGCAGGACTGTAGGTTATATTCCCTCACACACATTTTAAATCCCCTTTTATCCGACCTTATACTCAATGAGTTTTAGAACTACTTACACCATGATTTCCCTCACATCTCTCCCCTATTATTTGCTGCTATGCCTCCTGTCCTTGAACTATCCTTGATATGGATAAGATGATTCCTCTGGATCGTGCAACAGTGTCACTCAAACATGTTATCCTTACATTGTAAGATCTTACAATCTGTGAATACAGACATACTGTACATATTATTCACACCCATGAGCTTTTTAATAAAACCATGGCTAATCTGACTGCAAGCTCAATTCCATACTCATGTCGTTCCACAGGGCTCACATTCTCCTCCGCTTGTGGTAACCGTAGAACCTTTGAATATTACAGCATAGAAAACAGGCCCTTCAGCCCTTCTAATATGTGCCAAACTATTATTCTGCTCAGACCTACTGACCTGCACCTACTCCATACCTCTCCCATCCATGTACCTGTCCAAAGTTTTCTTAAATGTTAAAATTGAGCCCGTACTTGCAACTTCAGGTGAAAGCTCATTCCACACTCTCACCACTATGTGTGAAGAAACTCCCACACCCCCCCAATGTTCACCCTAAACTTCTCTTCTTTCACCCTTAACCCATATTTGTATATCACCTCAACTCAGTATCTCACCCAAACACTTCATAATTTTGTATACCTCTATTAAATCTCCCCTCATTCTTCTACACTCCGGGGGAATAAAGTCCTAATCTGTTTAACCTTTCCCTGTAACTCAGTTCCTTAAGTCCCAGCAACATCCTAGTAAATCTTTTTTGTACTTTCAATCTCATTAATATCTTTCCTGTAGTTAGATGACCAAAACTGCACACAATACTCCAAATTTGGCCTCACCAATATCTTATGCAACTTTACTATGATGTCCTAACTCAAATAGTCAGTACTTCTATTTTTGAATGTGTCAAAAGCTCTCTTTCACTTTGTTGCTTATCAAGAATCAACCCATTTCTGCCCTAAATATATTTGGACTCTGATTCCAGCATGCTTTCAGGAAAAAGAATTCCAAAGAATCATGACCCGTTGAAGAAAAATAATCATTTAATTTCTGACTCAAATGGGTGACACCTTATTTTAAAATAGTTATTCTTATTTCCAGATTCTCCCACAGGAGCAAACATCCTCTCCACATCCACCACGTTAAAGTCCCTCAATATTTCAAACAAGCTGTCTCTCACTCTTCCAAACTACAATGGGCATGTGCCCAACCTATCCAATCTTTTCTCATGAGACAACCCATCTATTCCAGATATTAGACCGCATCTGAACAGCTTCCAACACATCTATGGCTTTGCATGAAGAGACCAATGCTTCAATTTTGTCCTCACTAATGCCTGATAAATAACCTTTTGACTTTGGTAGTTTATCCTTCAAACAACAGTTTACAGGCCTTCTCTGAATTATCTACTTGAACATTCGTCTATGAACTCTCAACATTTAAATGATACATGTTTCTTCAAGAGGACGTGGAAGGCCCCCAACAACTTTCTATCCATTTCCAGTGCATTACCTGTAATTTACAAGAAAAAGGAGCTCCCCATGTGCATCTCGATCGGTTCCTGAGATTTACCTTGCAGGGCATGGTTGAGTGTTGCAGGTAACCGTTCCTGTTGCAGGTCTTTGGTGTGCAAGACACAAGGTGGTGTTGACTTGAATGAGGTGGTCCTGCAGACAATAGGCAGTGGTCATCATTTTTCCTGTTAGAAGATTAAGAAGGTATTTATAGAACATAGAGCAGAACAACACAGAAACAGGCCCTTCAGCCCATAATGCCTATACCCAACATAATGCTAAATTAAACATTATGATCGCTCTCTATTCCCTGCATATTCTTGTGTCCATCTAGAAGCCATTTAAACATTATAAATGTATTTGCTTCCACTACTACTCATGGGAGCCTGTTCCAGGAATCTACCAATCCATGTGTAAAGAAATTGCCCTGGATATCTCCTTTAAATTTCCTTCTAATATTCACGGGCTTTTTGTTTTAGACATACAATGCAGTTATAGACCCTTTTGGCCACACCCTCGATAGTTTTTGAACTGTGGGTGGAAACTAGAGCACCCAGAGTAAACCCACACAGACACTGGGAGAACGTTCGAACTCCCTACAGACAGTGCTGGATTCGAACCCCTGTCACTGCAACGAAACCGTGACGATTCAAGCTAATAATTTCAGGGAGTGATCGTGCATTGATAAACCACCGTGGAGCTAAGTTTTTCCATTTGGGAAGGTTCAGCTTCCTGTATTAGCCTGCCCCAAATTCAGTATGAGTGGGGAAACATGAAGCTATGCACCATTGAAGGAAATAAGAGAATTCACTTTGAATCAGACGGGTACAGAACGTGTGGCTCAAGTCCTTTCCAACCATCCCTGCTGATCTTACACGAATCTCATTTTATTCCTTTCATGCCCCCTTCAACTCCCCCCAGACTCCACCACTCACCTACACCCTGAAGACAATTTAATGTAAATATCTTTGGAGATGTGCAATCCCTCTTGTCCCATTGTCTAGAGAGAGTTCTCATTCTTCAGTGAATCCTGCAGCTCTGAAGAACCAGGCAGTCTATTATTCCTGTGCTAGCTTTTCAAAAGAGATAACCCTTGCTCTTTTCCAGTTTCCCTGCAAACATTTCATTTTAATTAAACATCTAACCCTGTATATAAAGTCATTGTTGAATCTGTATCACCATCCAGAGTGTATGGCATCTTATGCTCTGTGGTTAGTAATGGAACACTTAAGATGGTATGAAAGTGGGGGGGGGGGGGGGGAAGGATGAGAACCCCTGCCCTAAACAGATGTCAGTGATGTGGGTTCAGCTGCAACTCCTGACCAGCCTAGTGATCCGACCTGCAATGTCACCTACTGTTCCTGCCTCCCATTCAGAGAGCTGTGGAGGGGAGGGGGTGGCAGGGGCACACCAAGAAGTTATCTGGAGTTGCTTGCAGCTACATCAGGAGGAGCAGCGGTTATTGGGAGAATGAGAAGAGAGGCTATGGCGCAGAGGCTGGTGCTTAACCACTGCATTCTTGTGGTTAGCCTACAGGCTTAGGAATCATTTAACAAATATTTTCCATTACAGGATGGTAAAGTTAGCCTAATGCTTAGTGCCATGCTGTAACAGCACCAGGGGTTTGAATCCGGCGCTGTCTGTAAGGTTGTTATCCCCATGTCTGCGTGGGTTTTGCCTGGGTGCTCTGGTTTCCTCCCACCTCCAAAAATGTACGGGATTGGGAGGTTAATTGGTGTACTTAGGCGGCAGGAGCTCATGGGCCAGAGGCCTTGTTACCGAGCTGCATCTCTAAATTTAAATTAAAAATTGAAATGGAAATCATCAATTCCAGAGGCATGAAGAGGTTTTCATTTTTATAGTAACATTCACAGCTTTTCAGTGCATGAAAGCTGCTGTTATTATGTAGGAAGGAAAGCAAGGAATTTGTCCACAGCGAGAGCCCACAAAATGTAGTGTTTTAATGACCAGACTATTTGTTTTGGAGACATTGTAGAAGGGTTAAATCGTGACCGAAGAAATCATTGTGGCTATAATTTAACAGCACAACCAAGGGTGCAGCACACCGCAGCAGTGTGCATTTCGGGTCACCCAGTTATAGCCATTAAATTGGAAATAGGGCAGGAAAAGTTCACTTGCACTGGAGGGCTTGAGTTATAAGGGGATACTGGATAGGAGAGGGCTGAGGGTTGACCTTATTAAAAGGTATATCAAATCATAAGGGGCCCTGAAAGGGTGAATGGTCACAGTTTTTCCTAGAGGGCATAGATTTAAGGTGAAGGGGAAAATGTAAAGGGTCTGAGGAGCAATTTTTTTTCCATGTAGAGTGGGGTAAGTATGTGGAAGGAGCTGTCAGAGGAATGGGTGTAGGTGGGTATAATTACACTATGTAAAAGTCAGGCATATGGATAGGAAAGGTTCAGAAAGATATGGGCCAAAAGCAGGCAGAGGTAGACAACTTGGCTGGTATGGATGAGTTGGGCCAAAGGGCCTGTTTCTGTGACATATACCTCTATGAGAGTTCAGTGTCAAGGCTCCTCATGCAGGATTTGAACAGGGGAAAGGTTTTCATCATGCCTAACCAAAGAAGTCATCACTCCTAGCCAATCTATGTGGGTTGCAATACAAACTCTGGCTCAACGACTATCCTTGACATTTAGTCCAACATTCTATTAGCCTTTTCATTTATTTTTAAATTTAATTTATAGATTTAGCACAGTAACAAGCCCTTGAGTCCTCACCGCCCAAATACACCCACCTGACCAATTAACTTACTAACCCCATGTATCTTTGGAACGTGGGAAGAAAACGTAGTGACCGGAGAAAATCCACATGGATATGGGAAAAATGTACCAAATCCTTACAGATGGTGCAGGATTCAAACCCGAGTCACTGCTGCTCTGATTTAACCGATATGCTAACCATTTTTTTAACCCATTCTCTTGATTACAATGGCTTCGCTGAGCATTATCCCAATGCAGATGGCAGGGACTTGCTGTGTCCAAACTGGTCTGAAGTTACCACAGATGAGTGCAATTCACAAATATTATGATAGACTGCAAGATCACAGTAGTCCAAACAGAACGTGCAAATCAGACAGTATTCAACAGAGCCCCTTCAAACTGTCTGCCCTGGTGACCGAGGGCAGGCCCAAGCGTTTGATTAAAGTCCCCTTTTGTGTTATTTTTCCCAAATCTATATGGCCTCCGTTGAGATCAGACACTAAGAAGCAGAGAGGATAAAGAAAAAGAACAATATCTTGGCACATCATGGCATTATAAGCAGGCTGTGTGTCGAGCCATGCAGGTGGCAGTGGGCTGGAGAGAACAGAATATCAATGGAAACATGACTGTGGGGGCTACGGGCTATGAAGAGGACAAAGCCACGCACTGTGCCTGCATCAGAAAATATGCTAACGTTTTTCTCTCTCTCAGGATGAGAGAAAAAAAAAGAGCATTCTTCTTCAGATGAATGGGAGAGCTACTCACCTCCAGCACAAGAGGCAGAGCAACCTGATCTCACGACCACCCAGGTGTAGTTGTGTCTCGGCACAGTAGTCTTGCTTTCATTTGCAGTCTTCGGTAACGTGTACTCCCAGGCGATACCTGGATTCTTGCCTTGTAACAGGATCTGTTGGAGGGGTGTGTGATTGAAGAATGTGGAAGGAGGGAAGAGAATGGGGGTAAAAGAGATATCAAACAGGATTAGGGCAAATCGCTCCTCACCGCACACACACAAAAAAAGACAATTCAATCCAATGTAGTTGTGAGATTTATGAGGTGTTCCGTCACACAAGGGGAGCAAATTTTAAAAAAGCAATCATAAATGTGTAAAAATATGTTTGAAGTATCAGGGATAATAGAATATTTTTAAAAAAATACCCTGATCCTTTTATGGGGATCTTTAAAGGTTCCTAGATACATATTCAACTGTTTCCAAAAGGAATTGAATAAATATTTGAAAATGAGATTATTGCCTGTACCTCTGTAACCCCATCAGGGCAATGAGATAAATTAGGAATTTTTAAAAAAGTATTTGGCTGTGTTACAAGGAATTGTGTGAGAACCTGCAGTGCTATTATCATTCTGTGAATTCCCTTCTTATCTTTTCATTCTTCAATAATTGAAGATGTTTGATTGGGTGAACTCTGATGCATCTGGCATGGTGGTTAATTTACTGGTCCAGTAATCCCAAAGTCTAGATAAATTTTGGGGAGATAAAGATTAAAAGATCCAGTAAATCACAGCCAGCAATATGTAAATATCCCGTGGTTATCGGACAGAAAGACATAATTTGCTGTCAGATGGAGTATTGACTCTTATTTTAAAGTTCCTGAATCTTAAAGAGATCGTATGAATTAGACACATAAGTACTTCACCCAGCCCCTTGCTTTGTTCTGCCATTTAATGAGATCACAGCTGGTCTGAAGGTAGCCCCCAACCTCACATTCCCACCACTCCCTCACTTAACAGAGAATTTACAAGCAATCCACTGCAGTACAAGGGAGCCCCTCCCTCAAAAAGAAATGACACTCAGCAAGTTGGCAGGACCTCTGGAGTGGGAAACAGAAGTTGCTTGAAAAATTCTGAAATGTTCTTTCTCTTTCTCCACAGATGCTGATGAGTTTTACCAGTAATTCCTATTTTTATTTCAAACCTCCAGCATTTGTTCTGTGATGCTTTTGTATCAATGGATCTGGAAATGTGATGTCAAATATGAATGCAGCATTTGGGGAATTTACCGTCAGTAAAAATAAATAATCTGAAATTGAAAAACATGAAATAATAGTTGTTGTCGAATGGCCATCCTTGGGTTACAAACTCTTGATTTATGGATACTCGTAGATACAAACAAGATCCAATATTATTATTAAAAATCAAAAATCTGATGTACGTAGATATGTTTGTTCTTACGAATGGCGGAATTGGTTTTCTCGCTCTCTCCACTTTCAGTCATTTCCTTTCTTCTCTGTCTCATGTTCATTTAATGGCATTAACATCGACTTTTCCAGTTTCGATTGTAGTCCATCCTCCGAGTCTCTCGCTTTCCCTATCCACACTCCCTTCCCTCTGGGACTTCTCAGCTTTTCTCTCTTCTGCCCTCTGACCCATATTCACCTCTTACCTGTTAGTCTGCCCTTCCTCCCTCCTCCCCTCTCTCCAGATGCCTGCCTGCTTTTTGCTTGTACGTTGATGAAGGGCCCGAATCGTTGGTTAACTTTTACTTCCTATAGATACTGCTTGATCTGCTGAGTTTCTACAGCACTCTTGTGTATTGCTATTTGTGGAAAGGTACCTTGTACTGATGTGCATGACAATAAACTCATTAATAGTACTGTGGAGATTTGGTTACTATACCAAGTGATTTTTATGCATTTGCCTACTTGTGGATAAAATCAACTGACGGATGCCATAACCTCAAGGCAGCAAGCTCCAAACCATCTTAAAAACCCAGCGAGTTCCCTTGCATCCTCTGGGAAGGAAAGCTGCTGTCCAAACCCGGTATGGTCCACTGAAACTCCAGACTGGTTAACTCTTTGAAATGGCTCGGCAAGCCTCTGTAGAACCAGCGCACCTTTACCTGCCTTCTTAATTCAGGATGGGCATAGTTGCTGGTCTTGTCAGCAAAGTCCACATCCTATAAGGAAATCATAACCCATTCCCAAGGCTCCTTTAGGTGGGACAGCAGCATTGCTTCCCAGGTCCAGCAACCTTGGTTCAATCTCTGTGTAGAGCATGAACGTTCTCCCACATCTCAAAATTGTGCTAGTCTGTATCAGAATCTTTCAGCCCAATTAGTCCAAGTTGGCATTCTGGGCTAGTTCCATCACCTCGCCTGGATCTACATTTGGCCCACATCCTTTAAACCATTCCTATCTAACTAACTCCTGTACATTACGCCCAGTTTAGGTGCATAAGAAAATCAGGAGTGGATGGGCAAGTGAAGAGAACGAATTATTGGGAAATAAAGGTGGTGTGGTGAGTGCAGCAGTTTAGCACAGCACCAGTAATTCTGGTTCAACTCTGCCATGGTCTGTAAGGAGTTTGTACATTCTCCCCGTGACCTGCACGAGTTTCCTCCAGGTACTCCGATTTACTCCTATGCTTTAAAGACCTATGGGCTTGATATGTTGATTTGTCACATGGGTGTGTGTGGCGGGTGTGGGTTGGAAGAGACTGTTTCTCTGCTGTGTCTCAAGTTAAAGAGCAGGAGGATGTCAGGATTGCATTGAGAGGCATCAAAAAAATTGAGGAACCCAATGGCCTCCTCCAGAAAATCTGAAAATAGCCAGGAGCCGCGATGGCTGATGGAAATTTCCCTTTGATGGTGTCAGTCTTGGGGTCTGCCAAATTTTGGTGGTCAGTGGTGATATTCACTTCTTTAATACCTAGTGGTTCTTAAAGCAACTTCTTTCTTAGTTACGGCCTTATCACACTCACAGCCACACTCTTTCTCATGTCACAGACAGCAAAGTGACCTGCCTATATTATTTTGCTCTGTGTACTGGACTCAGAATCCAGCTGGATGCTGACAGAAACATGAAAATTGCAAGGCAACGATGGATGAGCTGCGGAACTTCTTTTGTCCTGGACTGTTCCTCCAGCAAGTCCAGTAACCGACCTGCTTTAACCCTCAACTGCTGGCCTCCTCTTAGTGAATTTACAGACCTAGATATGAAGCTGCAGGCCAGGCCTGAAACCTAACCAAACATTCCCAAGTCCTCTTGCTGCTTATCAGCTCTTCCCAAATATTTATGGTTGGCATTAAAAAAAAGAGCCTGTATCAGCATGTCCTCATTCTAGAGCTAAATCTTAACATCTGCCTTGACATGCCATCAATCGTCATCAATCACAAAAGGGTGCCCTCTTGACCACAGGATTTTAGTACAATATATTTTACAGCTTTCTAAAATCCTGCTAAGTATATGCTTTGGTATTGGAATGAAGCAACTCTGCATCCTCTCAAGTCTGCTTTCATGTTTTTGTTGAGTTTAGCTTAGGGCACTAGTGGAAGGCGGTGACACAACAGCCTGCGTTGGAGTAAATAATGCGTTCCTCATCTTCAGGATGTGACATTATATTCACTGCCAGCTGTGCTGGGGCTTGTCTCAAGTCCAGCCCGTCGAATATTGCTGCTGTTTGGGGCTGCAATGTAGACGGAGGTCAATGGGCACAGCAAGGAAAATGGGGCTTGGGCTACTGTGGGTGGGTGCAGCCATGAGATACCAGCCAGTGACACTGACTGCAAGTTGCCCTCTGACGGGTGACTGACCAATTTACACAGGTGCATGGAGAGGAAAGGTTCAGAGGAATATGGGCGGAATGTAGCCGGAGGGGACTATGTTAGGGGGATCCTGATCCCTGTTTTTCAAATCGTGAAGGGTAGAGACCAGGTATTTTCCCAGGGTATGGGAACATAAACAGAGGGCATGGGTGTAAGGAGAGAGGAGAAAATGTTTTAAAGGGGCACTTTTTTCACTCAGAAGATGGTGGGTGTGTGGAACTAGCTGCCCGAGTGAGCAATAGAAGGTGTGTACAATATTAATGTTTTAAAAATATGGAGAGATAAATGGACAGAAAAAGTTTAGAGCGATATGGGCAAAATGCAGGCAAATGGGACAAGCTGAGTAGATAATTTTGTTGGCATGGACAAGTTGGGCTGAAAGGCCTGTTTCCATGCTGTAAAACTCTGAGACTCTAAACTGGGTTGGGTTATGCCACTCCCAGGAAGAGTATTTGGGAATATGCATTCACGAGAAACCCCTGAAGCATGAAGTGCTGAGAGAACAGACCACATGATTGAAGCAGTGGTGCAGTAGGTAGTGTTTCTGCTTCATGGCCCCAGGAGCCTGGATTTGATCTGGTCTTGGCTGCACTGGAGTTTGACACAAGGGATAAGGCCGGTAAAAAGTAACGCTAACTACAGAAACCCTTGGCCGTCATTCAAATGTACCTGGTGTACAATAAGGACCCTCCAGGGGAGAAAATCTGCCATTCTTACTCACCACCAAGACCATGTGGGACCCTCAACCCACTTCACGTGCTTGACTGAAATGGTCTCGTCAGCCATCAGTTCATTTAGAGAGGGCAAGGAAGGTAAGCCTTCTCGGCATTGCCAGGGCCTCAGCAAGTGAACACAAAAAACCAGCAGGTTATTTCAGATGGAAATTATGACCGAACCAAATTGGTTCAGGACTGATGTCATATCCAGGATGAGCTCACCAAAGGCTGGCTTCCTGCACTAAAGACTACAGAGTTCATCAGTTTCAAAGCCCAGCAACTTTTGCCTTCACCATCTTCTTATTTCTGAAATGATGTGACGTGGGCTGAATTTCACTTTTTGTTCATTGCATGGCCTTGAACTCACATTTTTGAGATTAATTCATCTAAGCATCTGGACAATGAGCTACGGAATGCAAGAAATGCCCTGCCAAATCCATACAGAGCCACTGACATTTTACTGGAAATTAATTAAAAAAATGACGTGGAATGATTACAATTTTTTTTAAATTATTACTGTGCCGGGAACAAAAGGCAGAGTAGATTCAATTAAAATAGTCGACCAGATAACTTTCAAATTAGTTTGGTCTTGTTCATTTATCTCCTGACAACTGACAGCAATTGTTCCTAAAACACTACATTTCAAAGCACTGATGGCACAGGGCAGAGAGAAATCACTTCTCATACTTGCCTGGGATATACTGAGGAGTTTAGTTGAAAATTCTCACTGGAATAATGAGCATTCCCATTAACCAAGTGTGCTGTTGCAGCGTGGTACAAAGCTTCAATAGATTAGTGTAACAGCAAAGTGGAATGTCCTCTTAAGTCACTTATAGACAGCCCCAACTAATAGCCAACAGAAAATGTTCATAAGCTCCCTTGGTGAAGGAGACCATTTTCAAATGGGAGCCTCGAGTGTGTGGGAGAGAAAAGTGGAGTGAGTCGCCTCCCAGTATAGCATTGAGGCACTGGAATAGTTCAAAGTTTAATGGTTTCCATTCAGCTTCTACTTTGAGGTCACCTTTAATTGCACTCGAGATTTAGCATGGCCTGCTTCTGAGACTTCACTTCGAGTAATAACT
Organism: Narcine bancroftii; assembly: GCF_036971445.1. Classification (NCBI taxonomy): domain Eukaryota; kingdom Metazoa; phylum Chordata; class Chondrichthyes; order Torpediniformes; family Narcinidae; genus Narcine; species Narcine bancroftii. The sequence continues at coordinate 99,917,215 of NC_091478.1, forward strand.
TACTTTAACAAACATGCGAGACAGATCTGAAGGGATTCGCTTTGAGGTATATACGTGTTTAGATGCTGAACTAGATCTGGCTTGACTAACGATTTAAAACACTGAGCCATACTTGGAAGGCAAGACACATGATAGCAGTTTATATCTTGAACAATTACAAACATTAGTCTCTATGCAAAGCTCCCCAATTAAGCAAGAGTCACCGATTGAGGCCACAATGCCACTGGACCTCAAATGCTACAGATTGATTGAATATTTATTATCACATGCACAACATACAGATTGTATGACCAATAGAAATTTACTCAACAAACTAAACCTTGGCAACACTCTTTCTTGCATTCACATGGCAATCAAAGGGTTTCTTTTAATGTCACTATTGTACCAGACTCCACCACCACCCCTGGCAATGAATTCCAAGCGCCCCTTACTCTCCAGTAAAAAAATCTATCCCTGACGTCTCCACTAAACTTTCTTCCCTTCATCTTGTACAGGTGTCCTCTGATGTCTGCTACTCTTGCCCCGGGAAAAGGTGCTGGATGTCCATCCTATCTATGCCTCTTGTAGACCTCTATTTAATCACCTCTCATCCTTCTTCGCTCCAAAGAGAAAAAAGCCTAGCTCTGTTCGCCTTGTCTCATAACACGCATTCTCATATCATCCTCATAAATCTCCTCTGCACCCTCTCCGAAGCTTTCACATCCTTCCTGTAATGAGGTGACCAGAACTGAAAATAATACTCCGTGTGGTTTAACCAGAGTTTTATAGACCTGCAACATTTCCACACAACTCTTGAACTCAATCCCCTGACGAATGAAGGCCAGCCCACCATATGCCTTTTTAACTCGTGCAGCAACCTTGAGAGAGCTATGGATTTGGACACTGTGTGATAGTACAGATCTATCACCAATGTACATAGTGTATATAGTCACTGTATCTAGACTGTGCTTACAGCGATTGGCTGAGAGCTAAGCCACACCTACTGTCTGGGCCTTAAAGGGTTGTGTCCCTAGCCAGGTCTGATCATTCCGGACTGGTCGGTCACCTGTGAAGAGCTCCTGTCTTTTGCTAATAAAAGCCTTGGTTTGGATCAACAAGTCTTTGATTCTTTCAACGAGCTCTACACACTGTTTCCACACTGTTAAGAATCCCACCATTACCCATGTACACTGCCTTCAAGTTTGACCTTACAAAATGCATCACTTCACACTTTTCAGGATTGAACTCCATCTGTCAGTTTTCTGCCTAATTCTTCATCCTGTTTATCCTTTTCTAACCTATGACAACCTTCTACACCTGGGAAGGCATCTTTTTAAAACTCACAGTCCACCTTAAGTATTCCCTATGCCATATGCCATAAGTGCTCTGTGATTAGTAAGGGGTTGCTTAAGGTGGTAATGGTTTGAAATGGTTTTGAAATGGTTTGAAAACTCTGTTTTAATTGTACCTAATTGACTCGTTCTGTGCATGGTTTCATAACTCCAAAGGAAATGGGCCAATGACAATATTTTTTCAAACAAAATATTTCAATAACATATGGGTCTAAATCAATGGTTCTCAACCTTCCTTTCCCACTCACCTACCACCTTAAGCAATCCCTTACTAATCACAGATAATTTATGGCATAGGGATTGCTTAAAGTGGAATGTGAGTTTTTAAAAAGGTTGCCCAACCCTGTTCTACACTATCCACATACCACCAACTTTCTGTTATACAGTGGAAAAAAAACTTTGCTATGTGTGCTATCCAGTCAAGGCAACCTATCTCAATAGGTTAATGAGAGAACTTGAGAGGTCTTCCATTAAACAACAATGCAAAATCAGAGTTTCGATCCTCCACATTGTGGAGCACAGCAAGGTGGCTCACTTAGCTGCCTCCCAACAGACAGGATGTTGCACCCTGGACTTAAATAGCTTTGACTGGCTTCACAGTTGAGCCAGAACTGCCCCTCCACTGAAAATGATACGACTTGGAAAATACTGGTAGCTTGCAGGATACCAGAGGCTCATGGTATCCATGGAAGCATACTCATTAGAGGGCTGGTGGTATCCATGGAAAAACATGGCATTAGGGACAAATAGTGTTCATGGAGACACTAGGGGGTATCAGTGTAAAAACACAAGAGTCAGGGCAATTGGCATCCATGGAAATACAGATTTGAGAGCATGGAAATATTTAGTGAGTTGATGCTCCCTCACGAAGCAGTTTCTTTCTAACATCCTTGCACATTCATATATCAAAAACCTGTGGATGGAATATTGAGAGTGCGATGGGCATTGGGGAGAAAGGCTTTCAACCTAAGGAAGATGCACACTGTCGAGGCACTTGCCATAAACTCTCATTCGGGAAATGATATAATGTACAAGATCCGAGTATTTGAGTTCTAACTTACTGTTGGAATAACACTAATTATTTCAAGTTCAGGCAATCTGATTCCTTGCTTTCTGCAAATAAGGATATCTCCTTTTCCTGCCTTCCAACCACTTTGCCCATGTTGTTGTTCACATAATGAAGCCATTTACCTCGGCCAGTTTGTGAGGCCTCCAAATCTCTGTCTCCCCCACCCCTCAGTTCTTGGCCTCACCATGGGCCTGTCCGCCAAGTCACTGTCCCTCCGCTTTAAACTCCTGAGAAGAATCGCATTCAATGTCTCTTGGTGGCCAGCAGTGCCACAGGTAGTCGAGCCAGTGTCTTCACAGTGCCAGAGACTGAGGTTGAGTCCTGACATCAGGCGCCGTCCATGTGGAGTTTGCAGGTTTTCCCGATGATCACATGGATTTCCTCTGAGTCCTCCTGCTTCCATCCACATCCCAAAGTCATGTGGGTTGGAAGGTTGAGAAGGGAATGCACTTTTAAGAATGGCTGTGATAGGGCAGAGTGTACAACCTCAGGTGGCTGAAAAGGGTCTACTTCACTCAAAAATAGTTGCTTCCTGCAACAGAATCCCTTGGGTCTCTTCTAAATGAAACTGAGTAAATCAGTCACAGCATTAATATATGTTCACTTTATATTTTCATGTATACATGTGATTATTATGAGCTAGGTATTGTGTGTGAACCGTGGTCCAGAGAAATGCTCTTTCGTCTGGTTGCATACGTACAGTCAATTGATCATAAATTTGATGAACAAAAAATGGACAATAATACCATGACTGCTTGTAGGAGCTTGCTGTCATGAACCGATAGCCCATCTCCCTACAGCTCAATTGTCTGAGAAACTCTGGGACGGTCGAGGTCATGGGAGGTGCAAGTAATTTGCGTGTCTTTCTTCTTGTTTGAGGGACAGTGGTTGAAATATGAAGATTTGGGAGGTGCAGCACTTCTCTCTCTGTCTTCACCTACCTCCCCATTTATTGAACGATGGATGACCCTGCAATGTTCCAGTCCCTTGGTGACTGATAACTGCCACTGCAAACACTTGCTGGCCCCACTTTCAAGACCCTTAAAGCACATTTATCCCTGCAATGGTCTGTTTGCTGCAGGCTTCTATTCTGTGGTGAAGCCAATGTTATCCTGGGGTTTCAACAGATCCTTGTTGGAGGGTAATGGAGTGGGAAGGAGCTGTATGTTCACATGAGAAATTAATGGGACACTGTTCTGCTTTTCTGACAAAAGTACTTGTTTTCCTCCCCAATGGAATCAAGTTTCACACAGACTTTTCCACAGAAACATGCTCCTCTCTGCACTCTGTTGACTTGAGGTCCTGTCCTTGAATTACTCACCAGTAATGAGAAACGACATTTGGTTCTGACACCAAAGTGATATTTATAGGTCTACATCTTGCTCTCAGCGTAACCTTACTCCGAGAACAGTCAGAGGCTTAACCTCCAACATTGATTCAGGACACCACAAGAGTAGACCACATAATTGATGCAACATTCTAAAGCTCTCTGCCATCCACCTGTTCCTTCGTACACTGTAACCGACCCAGAAAACTGCTCCCTTTCAATCATCTCATCGGTCAAGATGGATTGTGGCCAAACCCTGTTCTGTGTAACATGATCAAAACTGTCCCACTCTTGGTCCCAGCAGAGTGAAAAACTCTTCCCCAGAGTGAAATGGTTTTCATATGAAGATGCTCTCGCACTGTACTCATTGGAGTTTAGAAAAATGAAATCTTGCGAAAACTGAAAGGTCTGGTTAGAGTAGATGTGGAGGGGATGTTTCCTATGGTGGGGGAGACTGGGACCAGAGGAAGAGGCTCAAAACACACGATTCTTTTTAAAACAGAGATGTGGAGAATGGTATCGAGTTGATTCATAGGATGGTTAGTGAAAATGGCAACCTGTTTATGGCTTTGAGACTCAAAGGAGCCATCCCGTTTGAATGCAGTGAATTGCTGGTAGGGATCCAAGCTTGTAACTGAATTGAAGGATATGTTGGGGTTTAGTTGCTTATTTTTCAATGCTCTTAAAAAATACACACTCCCATGTATCTCCCTGGAGCACAGAACATAGAATAGTGGAGCAGAGGAACAGAACCTTCCGCCCATGTGTTTGAGCCAAATATGATGTCCAAATCAAACTAAAGATCTGTTGTCTGCAATGTTTCAATATCCCTCCAACCAAGGAATTAGGTTAGGAGTTAATGCAGAAATGTTTAAAGGGAACATTGGGGGATTTCTTCATGCAGGCAGTGGTGAGATTGTGGAATGAACCACCAGCTGAAGGAGTGAATATGGGCTCAATTTTGGCATTTAAGAAAAATTAGGATTGGCACATGAAAGAGAGGGGTATAGAGTGTTCAGGTGCAGAGGAATGGAATGGACAGAATAATAGTTTGTCACAGACCACATGGGCTGGAGGAATGTTTCTCAGCTAACGTGTTCTATAGTTCTATCTACAATCCTCTTAAATGTTACTATGGTAGCTGCGTCCACCATTACTCTGGCAGCCCGATGCAGGCACTCACCACTCTAAAATATTTGGCCCATACAATCCCTTAAACCCTCCCCCTCATCTAAAACGCATGTTCTCTAGGGCAGCCATTCTCCACCATGTTTTTGGCTATGCCCCCCTTTAGAACTCTGCTCAAAGTTTATGGCACCCTGCCCTGTGACACAGTCAAGTTTTGGTTTCTTCTGTATCTCTCACCTACCAACCAAATAAAAATAAAAATATTTTATAGTTTACAGTTTTGGTCTTAAATGTGCCCTGGCCCCCATTAAGAACAGCTGGTCAAGTGTATGAAATTAAGCTTTCATACTAATGAAGTCCCATGATGTCAATTTAAAAAAAAAAACAACCATTTACATTTTCGGTCTGTCATACGGCACATAAACAGGCCTTACATCCCACCTTATCCAAGATGACCACCCATTCATCACTACTGTGGCCTTCTATGCTTTGACAAATTCAGGTGCCTGTCCAGCAATATTGTGAGAAAACCTGCCTCTATCATACCTGCATGAGATATCCCAGATTTCAAACAACCCCAGGATGAGAAGAAAATACCCCATGAATCTTTCATTTCTCACACGTTTCTCCTTTGGTTTTAGGCAGACCTACTCGGGAAAAACGATGTTTAGTTGGTGCAAAGGAATTTAATATATTAAAATTTTTTTTTTACATTCAAATTAAATATTTTTAAATTTGAATCCCACACTGCCCAAATACCCCAATTAACCTCCAAACCCCATCATATATTTTCAAAGGTGGGAGGAAACCAGAGCACGGGGAGAATATAAGAACACATTTCAGACAGAGGAATGTCTGCAATAGCATTGCGCTAACTGCTACGTTAGCCATACTCTCCTGGTAACCCTCGTAAACATCAGAGATGGCATTTGAGATGCCTGAAAAGTTGTAGTTTATTATCATCTGACTGTACAAACACAACTCGACGAAACATTGTTTCTCATGATCACACACAAAAGATACAGCATGCAATACTCACATAGATACATAAATAAATAATTTAAAATAAATATTTATAAAAAATTGGAATTGTTTACTTGGTTACAGGATGCCATTCATCAGTCTCCCAGCCTACTGTCCTGATTTTGATGCTCCTGTACTTCCTTCTTGATGGTAGTGAGTCAAAGATTCTGTGTGCTGGATGGAAAGGGTCTTCATAATTCTTTTGAGCCCTATATAAGCAATGCTCCCAGTGAATGTCATCAGTAGGTAAAAGGCAGACCCCAGTGATCTTGGTGATAAGACAAAGGCAGTTACATAGAACGTCAAAATCTACAGCCCAAAGTGCAATGGCAACCTAATAACCTTCTTGGACAACTGCCTAGAATTTCCATATTTTTCTCAGTTCAATGTATCTATTAAGTGGTCTCTTGAAAGATCCAATTGTCACTGCCACCACCACCATTGCCAACTGTGCATTCCATGCACCCACCACTCTCAGTGTGAACAACGTACCTCTTGCACCTACTCCCAAGTGCCTTAACCTCTGCCCCCTCATGTTCGCCATTTCAGCCTTGGGAAAGAGCCTCTGGCCATCCAAACGATCAATGTCTCTCATCATCCTGTACACCTCGATTAGGTTACCCCTCATCCTCTGTCGTCCCAAGGAGAAAAGACCAAGCTCTCTCAATCTATCTTCATAAGGTATGCTCTCCAATCCAGGCTGAATCCTTGCAAATCGACACTGCACCCTCTACGTCCTGTAGTGAGATGCTCAGAACTGAATACATTATTCCAAGTGGTGTCAAACGGAGATCTTATACTTTACATTTTCAGTTTGCTTTAAGATTTCAAAATGCTAGCACTAGTAGATGACCAACTCTGGCCTGTTGTGCCAGCAAGGGGTGAATGGAGTGAAAAAAGCTAGAAGAACAAAAAAACACAAGCAAAAATGAAGCAAAGAAGAAAGGGTGTTATTGATTGCCTGAAAGAAAATGAAGATGGTGTCATAGGAAGAAAGAAGTAAAGTCTGAACTTGGTTTTAATGGTTGTTCCAGTTTTGATTTCTAGTGGCACAGTAGTACAGTTCGAGGACTCGCTGCCTCATAGCACCAGAGACCTGGCTTAACCCTGACCTCGGGTGTTACACGTCTGGAGTTTACATGCTTTCACTGGGACTACGAGGCTTCCTCACTCGTTGGAATATAAAACCAGGGGAATGACGTCGAAGCTTTACAAGGCATGGCTCGGACCACACTTAGAAATATTGTAAGAGTTTTAGGCTCCATATCTGAGGAAGGATGTGTGGGGACTGGAGAAGGTCCAGAAGAGGTTTACAAGGAGTGAAAGGGTTCTCATATGACGAGGGTTTCAAGACTCTTGCACTGTACTCGCTGGAGAATGAAACCTTTTGAAAGCTTAAAGGGCTGGATAGAGTGGATGTGGAAGAGGTCACTATTTGATCCATATCTTTACCATTTCTACACGTTAACCTTGGTTAGAGGGAGGGGTTAGTTTCATCTTTTTTTTCTTAGATACATAAATATGGGTTTATGTGTGGTTATCATGGATCATAATCAACAAATAAGATGAAATTATATCTTTATCTATATAAAGGGATTTCCAATTTTGTTCCATTTAATTTTCATTCTATATAATATTGAACACATTATGAGAAATGGATTAACTACTGATTAATATACAATAGAATTAGATATATGTATAAGATATGTACATGGTATGGCTTGTTAAATACTAGTCTGAGATGATTATGCATTATTAAACTCATTAAAAATATTTTGAAAAGGAACAGTGGATGTGGAGAGGATGCTTCCAATGGTAGGGCAGACTGGGACAGTGGAATATGAAAACATCCTTTTGGAACAGAGATGAGGGGAAAATTCTTTACATGGTGGTGAATCTGTGCAATTCGTTGCTGCGGTGAGCAAGTCATTAAGCAGATTTAAGGTGGAGGTAAATATGTTCTTGATCAGGAAGGAAATCAATGGTTACAGGGAGAATGGAGTTGAAAAGAATAGTAAATCAGGCACGATGGAATGGTGGAACAGACTTAATGGAGTGATGCCCCCTCTTATTTCTTACGGTTCTAAAGAGGTGTGGGTTGGTACTTTTTATTTTAATTCAGAGGTACAGCATGGTGACCAGCGCTTCCAACCCACGCCACCGAATCACACCCATGTGACCAATTCACCTGATAACCACATGGGAGGAAACCGGAACACCTGGAGGAAACGCATGCGGTCACAGGGTGGTCGTACAAACTCCTTACAGTGTCTGATTCGAACCCGGTGTCGCTGCCGCCCTTGGCAAGCGAGTGAGTGATATACTCTGGGAGCAGTTGATGAGAATGAGGGGAGAATAAAAAGCGGATAATGGAAGAATGTGTGGACTCAGTGGCTGAGGGACATATCTTCACATTGCATGATTTAACAACAAATGAACATTTCTGACTTTGCCAAATCACTGATAGACATGAAAAAAAACTCCCTGAACTTACCAAAAGAAAAATGTTCAAGGCCTCAGCATTTGCATCCAAACCGGATGGTGGTATTTTGGAATTGATGTTGGCTCAGCTTAATCTGATACTGGTCAGTGCTTGTGAATCATCATATTGTTCAGAGACGTTGAATGAAGGGCTCCAGCCCAAAACGCTGGTTATGTTCTTTTATCTTTGCTATATAAAAGACACTGTTGGACCTGCTGAGTTTCTCAAGTGTTGTGTTTTTACTTCAACCACGGTGTCTGCAGACTTTCATGTTTTACATTGAACAAAGGCATATGTTGGAATTCAGTCACTACTTCTGATCACCACAGGAAGGACTGAGACACAAAGTGCTGCCCTGTTACACCTTACTCTGCTTTATAACCTTGTGCTCTCGTGGGCTGAACCTCAGCCTGCAAAGTGGCACATTTCAAATCCATTTCCTCAAACTCTCAGTTCCTCCTTGCCTCTGTCAGTCTGGCAAGATTCCTGTTCTCCTTCCTCATTCCCAGCTGTGACTGCAGCCGCCAAGACTCTAAAGTCTGGTATTCTTCCCTCCTTAACACCCTCTCTAGTCCTAATGAGCATTTTTGTTTTAGATCACCAGCCACAGCACTTTTTAGCGGTGGCTCAGTGTCTAATTTTGACTGATCCCTTTCCTTAGGTTACCTCATTACATTAATAGAGAGTACCAACTTCCTCAGAGTCCACTTTAGAAGTGAACATCTCCTCACTTGTCAGGAAGGCACAACAGTGTAGGCTGAGGCAGTCAAGGCTACCAGCTACCATTCTATCAACTTTATACAGGAGCTCTGTTGAGTGTCCTGGCCGGATGCATCACAGTGTGATACAGTTCCTGTGGAGCATTGGATTGGAGGTCAAAAGCAGCAGAGAGGATCACTGGAGTCTCCCTCCACCCCTCCCCCCCACCACCCCCACCACCACCACCACTCAGCTCATAAAATCTGTAGGATCCTTACCATCTCATCAGGAAATAGATACAGAAGAACAAGAGCAAGGATCACCAGGCTGAGGAAATGTTTCTTCACATGCACTGTGAGACAGCTGAATGAACTACAAAAACAACTCTCCGAGTCTCTATTAGTTATTAATAATGTTTATTTTAAGTATATATGTAAATGTACTTGCCTGCGTGGGTTGTATGTCTGTATGTGTGTTTGCACTGTGGACTGAAGAATAGTGTTTCGATGGGTTGCACTTGGTACAGTTGGATGATAAATAAACTTGAACTCGAGCAAAGCATAACTTAAATAATTGAAGTGGTTGCTGCCAACCTCAGATTATGTAAACGTAGATAAGGATTGTGCTCTTGTGTGGAAAACCGGACTGACTACCTCCTGGCACCTGGATTGGTAATCCATTAATCAGACCACAAGATACGTGGGCAGTATGGTAGCCATAGCATTTATCATGATGCTATTCCAGTGCCAGTGACTCAGGTTTGAATCCGGAGATGTCTGTACGGACTTTGTACCTTCTCCCTGTGACCGGTGTGGGATTTCCCCAGGTGCTCCCATTTCAGCCTACCCTCCAAAATGTTAAGGGTTGTAGATAAACTGGATGTAATTGGGATGATACGTGATTCAATCACCAGAATCGGTTTCTACCATGTTGGAAATAAATTTTGAAAAAAATAAAATAAGACATTGGAGCAGAATAAGGCCATTTGGCCCATTATATCTATGTGCCCTTTCCCCATAATCCTCGATTCCCCCACTCTGCAAAAAATCCATCCAACTTTGTCTTAAATGAATGAAAGAAAAAAAAGAGAAAGTGAGTAAAGGTAAAGGTTCCATTATGGTCGCCTGATATGACATTTAAAATGTAAAATACATGAAATTCTTTAACTTTGTCAACCAGAAGGAAGTCTGAGAGTCACCACTTTGTCCAGCATACCTCACGTGAATGAGGCCCCAGCAAGGAACAAATTTCTGACCCCCTGGTTTACAAGGCCAGTTCTCTAACCACGGAGCTGTATTGTTTTAGGGATATATAATACATTGAAATAAGCAAGTTGTAAAGCTGGCCACCAAAATATATGGGTGATGAACAAATACCCCACAAACCATGCACTGTGCCCTTGTCTAGGTCCCCACCACCACCACCATTTCCCCCACCCCCCACCAACCTGGTTCCCAATTAAAAATGTTTCAAAGCACTAATGTCGATATTTTGTAACCTGTTGCATCCAATTAAACTTTTCTTTCATCTGCCCCATTAAGATGAGGGCCCAGCCATTACATCACACTGTCTGGGATTTTAATTCTCATTCCCGAGTGAGGAATGAAAGAAACCACAACAGTTCCTTTACAAAGCCGAGTACCTAATGATGAAAACATTGTGTGAGGGGCAGACATCACCCTTTCATTCCACCATCTCCGCTCTGGTCATTTAGAAAATTCTATAGCTGAGGAATCATTCTCAGAAAACTGCGTTGTGTTGTAATTAAATTAAAACATGGGAGGAGAGGTCCCAGTGCCACCAATCCCACTGAAGACTGCGGCCAGCTGCCAAGCTGTCACGAGTAATTTTGTGGTAGACGCAATGATGGGAGCGAACAAGAAGGGGGGCGGGGGATGAAAAGAAACTCACTTCAAAGGCGAGTGACTCATTAGTTGGTCCAGCTGAGTACAAGCTCTCCGGCTTGTTAAACGAACGTTGATAGTCGAACTCGGCTCCCCCGAACACGAATTTCCCCGGCCAGTCGACTGTCCAGTCGCCAGTCAGGTGGTATTTACCTGCTGGAATGCGCACTGCCAGGTAACTGGTGGAGATCTCCAGCTCACGCACGTGCACGTTGCGAGCCCCGGCTGGGATGGTGACCACAGCGTAGTACTCTTCGAGACAAAGACAGAAGAAAAGGTAGCACTGGGAGGGAAGCAAGGACAACTGCCACAAAGGAATCGGTGAAAACACGTGAAAAAGGTGGCCACTAGTCACAGAGTCCCCTAAACAAATCCCACCTTTCAGCTGTCCTGTACGCAATGCTCTTCAGGTGCCAGTAACACATACCCTCCACTGGCTGGGAGAAAACTCTTTCTCGTTACCTCCCTTCCAAGCCCTTTGTTTATGATGAAGCCATAGGCATTTCTTTGCCCCCTACCTTAGCCTGTCATAACTTTATGGAATAGCATCTGTGGAAAGAGAACCAGGGGAAATGTTTCAGGTCAGAGAGTCTGGCGCAGGGTCTTCAGCTTAAAGTAATAAACTAATTTTTCTTTGCACGGATGCCGCTTTCCAACTTGTTCTGTTTTTTAAAATATTTTCTACATTGATCTTCACGTCTTTCTTGAAGACCAGGATAGTCCATAGTAATCAATCTGTGGTTCATGTTCTATGCCAGGGGTTCTCAACCTTTTTCTTTCCACTCACGTGCCACTTTATGCCATCGGTGCTCTGTGATTTGTAAGGGATTGCTTAAGGCGGGTTGTGGGTGGAAAGAAAAAGTTTGAAAACCACTGTTTTAATTGTCCCTAATTGACTCGTTATGTGCATGGTTTCAGAACTCCAAAGGACCAATGACAATTTTTCTCAAGCAAAATATTTCAGTAACAATTGGGTCGAGAGCAGTGGTTCTCAACCTTCCTTTTCCACTCACATCCCACCTTAAGTAATCCCTTGCTAATAATAGAGCACTGATGGCAAAGGGATTACTTAAAGTGGGATGTGAGTGGAAAGAAAAAGGTTGAGAAGCAGTGTACTATTCAGTGTTAGTATATCCTCTCTGCTCTTATAGTCTATACCTTAGCAAAGAATGGGTGACAGTGACATGTCTAATAGAGTGGCATTTCATAGTTCAGGAGCCCTGGGTTCGACCCCAGCCTTGGTTACTGTTCTGTGTGGAATTTTCACCTTTTCCTGTGATCAAGTGGGTTTCCTCTGGATGTGCCAGTTTCCACCCACATCCCTAAAACTCGTGAGCTGGTTATTGAATGCAGTAAAGTTGATGAGAATGAGGAAAGAATTAAAAAGTGGAATTTGTGCCATGGAAAATTGAGGGTCAGTGCAGAGTCAGTGGGCCGAAGGGTCAGCCTTTATGTTGACGACTCTATGACTCTTTAAACCTGCTTCCAGAACATTAAGAGAATTAATAAAATGGAGCAACTTTAAAATAACTTTCTGGGGTTTATGCAATCAGCTTAGGAACTACACTACAGGAACAATATTTTGGCAGATTAATCTGAATGATAGCTGAATAAATGGGTTGAATTGTAAGAGCAGTTTGCTGAAAATAGGTGTGGATGCCCTTGGGATACACTGCAGCCTAACCAAGGTGTTTGAGACAGTCTGATGTGTTTTATGGGGTGGAAAATGAGAAACTATTTCCTTTAATTGCAGGAGGGACAAAGAGCTAAGTTGGAACCAGGCCAACAAGGGAAGTATCTCTTCAGATGGGGCAATGGTGCACTAGAACTCTCTCACCCCTTTTAAGTTGATTCCTGGTTCCACATTCACTGCATCCAAATTCGTGTCTTTCAGGCTTGAACAACAAGCATTCTCAATTGAGCAGGAATTCTTGTTCCTTTTGGATCCCTTTTCATTATTATTTCATGTCATTTAAGCACCAGTGGTTCAGGTTCAGATCTAGCTCTGTCTGTATGGGGTTTGTACGTTTTGCCCGTGATCTGTGTGGGATTTCTCCGGGTACCCCACTTTCCTCCCACCCTCCAAAATGTAGAGTTTATAGGTTATTTGGACAGCCCGGATTTCACTTGCCGGAAAGGGCTTCTACTGTGTTGCAATCATTAAAATTTAAAATATTAAAAAAATCCTCGAGCACAGAAATATCCACCATAGCTACTCTTTTTAATTTAAATTTTTTTTTTAAATCATTTGTGATGTAGCATGGTAACAGACCCTTCCGGCCCATGAGCCCATACTATCCAAATCCACCCACCTGACCAATTAACCTTCCGTCTTTGGAACGTGGGAGGAACCCAGAGAAAACCCACAGGGACATGGACAGCACTGGAATCGAGCCCGGGCTGCTGGCATTCCAATAAAGCTATGGTAACCATGTCATTTACCGTGCTTTCAAGGCTCAAACTAGACAATAATTGCTTGATAAAAGTCTGACAACACTGGGATTTAGAAATAATCCCACAGCTCTTTATTTCTGGCATCTTAGCCTCATTTTGATGGACAGTGTGGCTTATGGTTAATTCAGGATGATCCTGGGATTTCAAAGATAAAATTATGAACAAATTGCTTGAGCTTGATTTTTATTTTCCATTCTAATAAGAAAATTAGGACAATAACCAAAATGATGGAAGGATTCTAAAGTTGTGCTATTTCCTGTGGCACAGAGAGCAAAGACAAAGGGAAATCATTTTCAAATTTACAAGGAAAAATCAGGAAGAACCTTCTCACACCACGAGTTGTAAAAATCTGGTATGTTCTCTGCCAAAAGGCCTCGGCTCTCTGGGGACAATTGAAGCTTTCAAAACTTTAAATTTATTCCAAGGATGTGGCTTCACTGACAAGGAGAACAGTTATCAAGTATCCTCTGATAATTTCAGGCTACAGCAGAGATCAAACACTCAGATGAATCTAGGCCAGACAAGATAAATTGCACAAAAGAATTTAGCCACAGAGACTGACAGCAGGGAAGCAGGTCTAACTTGTCCCTGGCTTCCAATGCACCCTCCTATTACGGCCCCATAGCCCTCCAAACCGTGCACTTATCCATACATTCCTTCAAGAGGGCTAACACACCTCTGTCTCCTTTAGATGGGGTTTCATGAGAGTTGTTTCAATGAGCATCATTACTAGCTACTTAATCAAAATTTATTTAATTATTTGAATGTATATTTCCCAAATGTTCAGGTCTCCTCACAGTCCGGACCTCTGCCTGTTCAACCTATAGCAACAGTGCTGTTCTTATTTGCTATTATTGCAGAACCTTCTATACTTACTTGGATTGCACACAAAATGGAAGCTTTCGACACAGGCTTGGTAGACGTGACAAAGTACAACTCAAGGAACAAATTTGGAATCACATCACTGATCCATAGATCTTTATCAAGTTGGGGAGACGAGTATGAGGCAGGGAAAACGAACCCAAGGTAATGACCCAATCAAATGGTGCAGTACACCATGTGGTGAATGGCCCACATCTGGCCCACTCAAACATGCTCCCAAAGAGGTTTTTTTTTTCCCTTGTATCGCCCCACAAGATAATTTGAGAATAAAATCTTTAGGATCAAACAATTGTTTGAGGGCAGACATTCAAAAATTTGGATGTGCTTAAGAAAATTGAATTTCTATCAAAACTTAAAAATAAAAAAAAAAATCGGTTAGCCTGTGCTTCAGGAAAGGATAGGGAAAAGCCTGATCATTCATCAACTTGAACATCTATCTCACCTCCTTACAGTTAGGAATTCTCATGGGAACATCAAAAGCAAACTTGCTCCATATCCTACATTGCCCGACTAGACAAAAATCTATCCGTTTCCCTGGTGAAAACACCAATTCATCCAACTCCCATGTCATTCCGGAATATAAATTCACATAAAGAACTTTTCAGAAATGGAAAGAAGAGGATTTGGCACTGCCTTGATGGGCCAAATGGCCTCCTCCTGTATAGGACAATGCTATTGTTTTGTGACTGGTTTTGGTAGGAGTGAAAGTACTATTACTGAATGGCCTGACCCCCCCTCGATCTGCACAAATTTTTTCCACATTTATTCACTAGAGCAAACAAGTTCCCTCAATCAAAAGAAAAGATGCTAACTTGAAGGAACTCACAAAGCAACTTTGAGACTGTGAGGAAACTCGCATAATTTGGCTACATGAAGCAGATTGCCCCCAGCAACTTGGGTCCTTTGAGATTCATATTCAAAGGAACAGCTGCCCAGAAATTTATCCCAGCTCAGTTGTAAAGTATAGTGGTGACTGTTCCATTTTACTCTTCCAGCTCTAGGTTGCATTGTAGTTATATTCTAGAAATAAATTACATAACTACTACTCATGGAGTAATAGAGATCCTCAACTCATTGACTCTGCGCCGACCATTAAAACCCCAGTTAAACAAATCCCATTTTATCATCCCCAACATTCCCATTAATTCCTACCGATTTGGCCACCCACCCACACACGAGTGGCAATTTACAAGGGCCAATTAAAGACGTGTGCCTTTGAGGCACGAGACGAAGGAGGAATGCTGCGTAATCAGAGGAGAACGTGCAAACTTCGCATGGACAGGACCCGAGGTGAGGATTCACCCTGAATCGCTGGAGCTGAGGCGGCAGCTCTACCAAGTGGGCGACAAGTAAGGACACATTCCTCAGTGCTGAAGCCTTCTCAGAATCTCTCTCTCTCTCTCTGAGGTTGTGAAATTCTGCTAGGCAGTGGAATGAATTTCTAAATTTGAGCAAATCCATCAAAAGAATTTAAGAAATGCTTGTCCAACAGGCAGTATTGTGTGAACATGTAACTCACTCCTCCCAGGACGTCTGTTTCAAAGATACTTGCCATTTGCCCGGTGCTGCTGAAGGTACTGTCCTTGAAAGAATTTGCAAGTTGAATTGTCTCCGTTGCAGACCCCGCAAGCATCCATGGCAGCCTTTGAACCCAGAACACGGTCACAGCCCACAGCCTGAAGGAACATTTCACTAATTAAGTTTAGAATAATTACTTTAGCACAAAATGAGAATTGGACTCCAGGCTTTTCCATTTTGTTTGGCCCCCAACTAATCACTGCCCTAAGCAGATCTACCCGGATCATTTACAACAAGTACGCTCTACTTTAGCACTTGACAGTGAGTGCAGGCAGTTAAACCATCTCTTAGCTGCTGGCAATGTTTCTCAGGGAGAGGAGAGGTATGGGAGCAGCTGAGAAAGATGAACTGGTGACTGTTCTCTCATCCAGAAAGCATGTCGCTACTTCTCTGCCCACGAGCAGATCATCCGGCAGGATCTGGAAATGCTCAGAGATGACACATGCAGGTTAGAATATTGTGTTCAATTCTGGTCATCTCATTACAGGAAGGACGAGGAAGCTATGGAGAGCATCCAGAGGAGATTTATGATCCTTGGACTGCAGATAGTGTCTTATGAGGCAAGGTTAGCAGAACTTTTCTATTTGGAGTGAAAAAGGGTGAGAGGTGAAGTCTACAAGATTATGAGGCATAGATAAGATGGAACAGTCAGCACTTTTTCCCCAGGGCGAGAGAAGCAAACACCAGGCGACATCTGTACAAAGTGAAGGGGAGAAGGGAGGGGGGGGGGGTGCAGCCGGAATTGAGGGAGATCTCAGGGGTAAGTTATTTTACACAGAGTAGTGGGTGCCTGGAATGTGTTGTCATGGCTGGTACAATAGGGAGATTTAAAAGACGCTTAGACACAAGGATGAAATAAAAATAGAGGATTATGAGGGAGGGAAGGTTTATACAGGTCGGCAAAACATTAATATGTTTAATGCCTTAACAGGTTCAGTGAGTGCTTATTCAGACATCCATCTCAAGTCTCACATATAGCTTTCTTCTTCGAGATAAATGTGTGTGTCAGAAGTTGCAACCTTGCAGAACTCTGGAGCATAAAAGTAGGAAAATCTTGCTCTGACTATACCAAATGTAGCTGAAACAAATGGTGTGCTAAGTACAATTTTGGTCTCTTTATATAAACTGCCTGGGCAGGGGAGGAGATGGGGGGGGGAGAAATGGGTGTACTTGCTTTTCTGGGGAGGTTCAAGAGTTTACTACCAAGGGGAAGGGTTTGTTTAATTTACAGATTTTTAGTGCAAATTACAGATTATAGCACAATAGGCCTTCTGCCCCATTGAGCCCGCACTTCCCAGATACACCCAGGTGACTAATGACCCTGCTAGCCCCATAGGTCTTTGGAACATGGGAGGTAACTGAAGCACCCGAAGGAAATAAACACAGGTCATGTGAAGAACGTGCAAGCTCCTTACATACAGCTGCAGATTCAAATCCAATTCAATGGTTGGACAGGTTGAATGTTTCATCATTTGAGTTTGGATGAATGAATGATAACTTTTTAATATTTGTAAGGTTGCTTGGTTGTCTTAAAAATGATGCTGATCTCTTGTTTCATGGGAAATCTAGAAATTGGGGCACAGTTTCAGAACAAAGGGCCACCCATTTTAAATGTAGATGAGATGGAATTTCTTATGGCAGAGATTTGCGAATTTTCTGCGGAGGCAGTGTTATTAGGGCTCTCGGAAGTCAATCCACATACCCATAAGGGTGCCAAAGAGGATCATTGGACTCTCCCTCCCATCTGCTCCCGCCCAAAATCAACATGATCTCAGGGATCATTGTTTGAAGAGGGTGCGCAAAATCATTGAGGATCCCTTCCACCTCCCCCACCCAGCATTTTTCAGCCTGCTCCTGATGGGAACGAGCCAGCACCACCTCGCTGAGGATCAGCTGCTTCCCAGCTGAATGACCAGAGGAGCTGCTCACACTAACCATCTGAGATGCTCATATTCACAAAACAATATTTATTTATATTTTTATATATTTGAATATTTGACCTGCATGTGAATAGTTTGTATGTGTGTGATGTCAGGCTGCGTGTTTTGACTGGAGAACCCTGTTTTGTCGGGTTGTACTTGTGCAATAAAATGACAATAAACTTGACTCATTAGGCGGGCATAGACAGATATTTGATCGATAGATGAGTCAAGGGTGAAGGCAGGGTAGGATGACCTAACCTCCCATAAACTTGCTGAAGGAGGAAAACAGGCTCCAAGACGATTTAGCTCACTCTTCGTTCTCCTGTCCTTTAATTTGCAAATCTCACATTTAAGTTCTACAGATTGATTGAATGATACAATAAGTTTTTCCCAAGCATTTGATCTCAACTAGTCACCTGCAGTTGAGGAAATGAGCCAGGTTTGATTTATCTCCCATCACAGAATACTACTACCTCTTAAAATGATGTTGCGTGGAGTTAAACCAGTTGAAGAGGGAATAGTGCTCCAAATAGAATCCACGTCTAAAATAATGGAGCTACTCGACAACTTGTGCAGCACCTGTGGAGAGGTGCACAAGCTTAACTTCTCACTTTTTCACTTGAGGCAGTTCATCAGAATTTGGGATGGTGGAAATTAAACAAGTTTTAAGATAGGATGATTGGTGAAAAATGGGAAGGTCTGTGGTGGGTTGGAAGGCCGGAGAGACATAATGGGAACAAGGGGTGAGATAAGAGATTGTGGAAAGAAAGAAGAAAGTTACTCAACTCGATGATGGACCAAGAGGCTTGTTGGAAGAAGTGTCATTTTGCTGGCTCGTTGGAAGGAATTTGCACATTCTCCTCATGATCTGCATGGGTTTTCTCCAGGAATTCCAGTTTCCTTCCATCCTCCAAAATGTATAGGGTTGGATGGTTAACTGGATGTAATTGGGCAGCATGGGCTTCAAGGGCCTTCTACCATGTTGAATCATTAATAATTTTTAAAAATAAATATAGAAGAGTAAAGGTAAAGAAGTTAGATTGGGAGCAAGTCGGAAAATGTACAAATTGGTGATGGCTTTTAACCCAAAATGTTGACTCTCCATATTCATCCATAAATGCTGCCTGACCCACTGGGTTCTTCCAGCAAATCATTTAAAAAAAAATTTGCTGGAGCTTAAAATGACAGAGCTGGATTTGTGGATCAGCCATGATCTTGTTGAATACGGTGGCACAGGCCCGACATGCCACATAGCCTTCACCTGCTCCTCTTTCGTATGACCTTATGATTGAACAAAGGAGTTCTTAAAACCTTGAGCAAGATCTTGAGTACAACAGGAAGCCATTGCTACATCACCTCACAAATGCCATCAATGCAGACATCAAATCTGTTCTCCACGCAACGGGTGCCGTCTTTCACTTTGTTGGACATAGCGAAGAAGAAGTCAAAATCTTCAGCAATGCAATACAACTTGCAAACATCTTCATCTGCAGATACAACATTATGGAATCACATCACTTCAAACAACACCACAAGATGATCAGCAGGTTAATTAGATAGCCAATAGCCACCCATCTGCACTAGCATTTATGTGCTTTAGATTGTATCAGACAGTGACAGCAAGTGACACAAGGGAGACACATTAGTCTCTGGACATTTCAGGTAGATCTATAATCCATTCTGCAGGCTCTTCTGAAATGATAGGGGCACATGATTAGCACAACCCTATTACAGGGGCAATAACCAGGGTTTGAATCATCCACTGTCTGCAAGGAGTTTGTACATTCTCCTCATGATCTGTGTGGTTTTTCTCCCACCCTCCAAAATATACAGGGTTGGAATATATTTTTCAAAGTTTGCCTGCTCCTATACCTCAGAGATTTTTTTTTCAAAACCTTAATGAATGTATTTCTGTGGAAAGGTCAGCCTCCCAGAGTCTCTGTTGATAAATTAACTTCAAATTATCAATTGGGTGGATTAATGCTCCCAGATTTCCAAAAAATATTTCTGGCCAACCCAATTGAGTTTGTCACCTCCCTCTTTAATGGAGGAGGCAATTCTTCATGGTAAAATTGGAGTTACATGAGGTTGGTGAGAAGATAGCAGAAAGCCTTATATATATGGATTTCTAAATTATTATCTGGCTCCAAAGAAGCCCCAAGTAAAGCATATAATTACAATTTGGAGTAAAATGGTCAAATTGGGAATTGAGGGGGGGGGGGGGTCAGTTCTTTCACCTAAAACAGCCCTGGCTCAAAATATGTTAATTCCATTAATGACTGATAACAGGCATTTGGTCCCAGAGAGGGATCAAGTGTATTGAGGATTGTAATGAGCAGGGACAATTTATGACATTTGAGCAAGTTGGGAATAAATATGGAGTTTTAAATGCATTTTATTTTCTCCCATCTTGAGTTAAGATCTTATTTTTGGGACAAATTAGACCCAGCACTAATTTTAACCGCGGTGTAGCGAAATGGATGCTCTGGTTCGAAAGGGGAGCATAATTTTTTTTAATTTCAAAATGTATTCCTTACTTCAGGCAGAAACCCCTAAACAAGGGCTTGGTAAATCAAGACAAAGGTGGGAATCAGATTTAGGTATCGAAATTGATCCATTTTGCCGGCCAATAAGTCAGGACAGCATAATTAACACGATAAATGTAAGGCATTGGCTGGTACAATACAACTTCTTGCATCAGCTATACCTGACTCCACAAAAGTTATATGAATTCAAATCAGAAATATCAGACCAATGTTTTCTATGTGGTCAAGTAGTAGGTTCTTCCTTGCATTCAACCTGGTCATGCCCTAAAGTGAGGCCTTTCTGGGAAGATCTGTGTTATCTCCTGAAAACAATGACTGGAATTTGATTCCTTCAGGCACTTGAATTATTTTTAGTGGGGAATTTAGAAGACACAAGACCTAAAATGAGGCTGTTGAAATATCAATTAAAGTTCGTTCAGCTCACTTTAGCAGTGGCCAGGAAATGTAGAGCAGTTGCTTGGAAATCTGATTCCCAACTAGGTTTAGCTGCTGGAAGATAGAAATGCATCTTTGTGCTCCCCTGGAGAAGATCACCTATAACCTCAGAATCAGGTATGATGTATCTTTAAGACTATGGAATTCATACCCAAGGTCTTTCTTTGGCTTGGCTTCGCGGACGAAGATTTATGGAGGGGGTAAAAAGTCCACGTCAGCTGCAGGCTCGTTTGTGGCTGACCAGTCCGATGCGGGACAGGCAGACACGGTTGCAGCGGTTGCAGGGGAAAATTGGTTGGTTGGGGTTGGGTGTTGGGTTTTTCCTCCTTTGCCTTTTGTCAGTGAGGTGGGCTCTGCGGTCTTCTTCAAAGGAGGCTGCTGCCCGCCAAACTGTGAGGCGCCAAGATGCACGGTTTGAGGCGTTATCAGCCCACTGGCGGTGGTCAATGTGGCAGGCACCAAGAGATTTCTTTAGGCAGTCCTTGTACCTTTTCTTTGGTGCACCTCTGTCACGGTGGCCAGTGGAGAGCTCGCCATATAATACGATCTTGGGAAGGCGATGGTCCTCCATTCTGGAGACGTGACCCATCCAGCGCAGCTGGATGGGTCACGTCACATACCCAAGGTACATTGCGGTAAACTGTTAACAATTCCTCCCTCCTGACTCTTATGCCCCCCCTCCCCCAACTGCCCGCTGGTGCTCGCAGCAGCGAGGACCCTAGATTAGTCAGGTCATTTGTCCTGTACTGTACTGCAGTGTCTTTGCCACAGGCTTCCTCTTGAGTAGCTTGATGCAATTCATCTTAGATATTCTTCAAAGCAGTAAATTCCTCATCTCCCTCCTCCATCCAGCAGGAGATGTTTCCCCTAAATCCCATATTTTACTTATTCATATTAGATTTAGCACCCCCCCCCCCCACCACCCCCACAGATTTACTCTTCCCTCAAAACTTACAGGAATGTCTTCTGTCTGGCTGATCTCAAATAAGTTCTCTTGGACATTGCATGTGTGGGCATCACTGTGAAGTTACTTTTGATTGAACTGCCTTCTGACTGAGGACAATAATAAAGGAGACAACTTTGCATCCAGAAGACCATTAGTGGGCAAAGGCCAGCCGGGTTAGTTGAGGGAGATGTGTTCAATACTGAGGGACGAAGCTGCTTCAGCAAATACAATGTCCAATTCCATCCAGAGGAGCTGGTTTTTCATATAGGTCAACTCACAGGATTATCCCCTGCATTAACTTGCTTCCAATTCTATCCTGTCTCTCCCAAGTGATCTGGTGACACTCCCAACCCTGTCCTGTGATGTATCTTGGCTTGCAGTGGCAGGGTGCATGAGAGTTGAGGCTTACCCATCCCTTTTAAGTACCTTTCTGAGTCTCACAATAGGTGAAACATGACAGCCAATTTTCCTGCAGCAAGCTCCCATTAACAGCGGTGTGCTGATGACCAGAAAATCTGATTTGACGATAGCAAATAAAGGTGTGGCGTCTTGGTCAGCACACTGGGGAAGAACTGGGGCCAAACGGTCTCTGGCCTCCAACTGAGAACTCAGAATGAAAAAAGCAAATAAATTGGATGCAGGCCTCAGTGTTGTGCAAGTTCTCCACAGGTAGTCCATGTCCATGCTGCCACTAAGTGAAGATGGAAGAGGGTGTCACCTTTGAGGTTTTTATAATTAAGATGGGTTTTTTCCGCCCCCCCCAACTGAATAGAGATAAAGATAATTTTAACATTTGTGGAGAGCCCAAATCTGGAGGCCAATCAGGTAAAGTGAACAAGTGTAGGTGCATAGGGTAGGTAGCAGAGCCAGATATCCAGGTTCAATCCTGGTCTCTGCTGCTGTCTATTAGAAGGAACCTGTGACCTCAGGGTTCCTTTTGATTAGTCTAGTGGCTATTACAGTGCCAAGGATCTGGGTTCAAGTCCACCACTGACTATAAGGAGCTTGTACGCTTCCTCCCCCCCTCCCCCATGAAGTGTTTCCTCCCACCCTCTAAAATGTATGGGGTTTGATTGGTTAAATGGGTGTAATTGAGCCACATGGCTTTTATGGGCTGGAATGGCCTATTACCTTACTACATTGGTGAGTGGTAGAACTTGTGGGAAATTGATGAGAATACAGGGAAAATAAAACTTGGATTAATGGAGAGTTAGTATAAATGGTCAGCATGAACTTGATGGAGCAAAGGGCCTGCTTTTAAGCAGTAGCTTTTTCTATGACTCTATAGTAAGGATGTGAAATTTTCTGCCATGAGGGCCTGCTAAGCTTTGTGGCACAGCTTTTCCCTAAAGAGGATCTGTGTAATATAACGAGAAGGAAGTGGATCTCATTATATTGGGATGAGATAAAGCAGATTTAAAGGCAGCCTCTGGCACAGCACAAATATCAGATGCATGCAATGCAGTGGAGTTCCATGCAATGGTCCAGGTCTGGATTGGGCAACACCTAAGACATACACATACCTTTTGTCACCCTTCGCAATGCAACCCCATGAAATCTCTGCATTCAAACATTTACCATTGACCTTCACGTAGGGCTTCCACTTGTAGTACCATCCCCTGAAGGGCTTGCTGTTGTATTCGGCGCATTGCTGGGCTCGAAACACAATGCTGTTGCCATGGCAAGCCTGGATGTTGCACATCTGATAGGTCCTGGAGGAGTCGAGGCAGAACTTGCCACCGTACTGAGGCCTGAGGAAAGAAAAGAGGAAAGAGAACACCTTGAATGCAACAACCAAGTAATGAATCACAGATGAGATGAGCATCCACTGTCTTCATGTTATCAACTCTGCCTCTCTGCCTGTTCACAAGATAAAATTGACCTGTTGACCTGTATCCTACCCACATGCATTACTGATCATGACACACACTTTGAATCAAGATAACAAATAAACAACAAAACCCAATCTCAACTGTCTCTAAGTTGGTGGTTTCTCTCTCTAAGATATGAAGATTGTGAGAAGAACGTGGGGCAGCATGGTTAGTGTAGCGGTTCCGCAATGCTGTTACAGTGCCAGTGACCCGGGTTTGAATACGGAGCTGTCTGCAACG
This sequence comes from Narcine bancroftii, assembly GCF_036971445.1. Taxonomy (NCBI): domain Eukaryota; kingdom Metazoa; phylum Chordata; class Chondrichthyes; order Torpediniformes; family Narcinidae; genus Narcine; species Narcine bancroftii. The sequence goes on from NC_091478.1 coordinate 99,941,052, forward strand.
AGTTTGTACGTTCTTCTTATGTCTGCGTGGTTTCCTCCGGGTGCTCGTTTCCTCCAACCCTTCAAAAAAACTTAGTGTTGGGTAGCACAGGCTTGTGGGCCAGAAGGGCCTATCACCATCCTGTACAGAGCCCTTCATAGATTGAGAACAAAGACTTTTTTTTCTCCTTTATTTGCCCCTGTGCTCCACAGTTTTAAATTTGTAATCAAACAATTCACATGATTAAAGTGCACATTCCAGATTTTATTCAAGGTTATTTGTACACATTTTGGTTTGACCTGTAGAATTTATAGCACTTTTTATACATAATTTCCCCATTTCAGGGCAACATAACTTTTGGGACATTTGGCTTCACATGTGCTTGCGATGACTCGGGTATGTTTATTTGCTTCATTAGTGCAAGAATAAGAGAGCTAAGCTTGCTTCTGAGATTTTGATCACCTTTGGAGTCTGTAGTTGCCATTTTTCAACATGAGAACCAGAGTTGTGCCAGTGAAAGTCAAAAAAGCCATTATGAAGCTTAAAAAAAAAACAAGAATAAGACAGTAAGAGCATTACCCAAACCTTAGGAATTTGGAACATCATTAAGAAGAAGGACCCTACTGGTGAGCTCAGTAATTGCAAAGGGACTGGTAGGTCAAGAAAGATCTCCACTGCAGATGACAGAAGAATTCTCATCATTATAAAGAAAAATCCCCAAACACCTGTCCAACAGATCAGAAACACTCTCCAAGAGGCAGATGTAGATATGTCAATGACTACTGTCCACAGAAGACTTCAGGAAAAAAAAAGTTCGAGCAATATTGCAAGATGCAAACCACACATTTGCCACAGAAACTGGATGGCCAAATTACTTTTTGCCAAGAGGTATTTAAAAGAGCCGACGGAAATTTGGAAAAAGGTCTTGTGGGCAGATGAGACCAAGATTAACCTGTATCAGAGAAATGGCAAATATGGAGGCATAAAGGAACAGCCCAAGATCCAAAGCATACCACCAAATTTGTGAGACATGGTGATGGGGATATTATGGCCTGGGTATGTGTGGTTGCCACAGGTGCTGGCACACTAATCTTCATTGATGATGTACCTGGTGATGACAGTAACAAAATTAATTCTGAGGTGTATAGAAACATTTTATCTGCTCAAGTTTGAGGAAAAGCCTCCAAACTCATCAGACAGTGCTTCATCCTACAGCAAGACAATGATTCCCAGACATATTGCTAAAGCAACAAAAAAGTTTTTCAAAGCTAAAAACTGGAAAATTTTTGAATGGCCAAGTCAGTCACCTGATCTAAATCCAATTGAGCATGTCTTCCATATGCTGAAGAGAAAACTTAAGGGGATAAGCCCCTGAGACAAGCAGGAGCTGAAGATGGCTGCAGTAGAGTCCTGGCAGAGCATCATCCGATAAGATACTCAGCACCTAGTGATATGTATGAATAACAGACCAAGTAGTCATTGCATACAAGTGATATGCAACAAAGAACTAAACGTGATTACTTTAATATACAGACCATTGCTATGTCCCAAATATTATGGTGCCCTGAAATGAGGGGACTATGTATAAAAAGTGCTGTAATTTCTAAATGGTTAAACCTAAATGTAGACAAATACCCTTTAATAAGATCTGGAATGTACACTTGAATTGTTCAATTATAAATTTAACACTGTGGAGCTTAGGGGCAAATGAAGGAAAAAAATTGTCTTTGACCTAAACATTATGGTGGGCACTGTATGTCTAAATGTAAAATTTAAATTTAAACCCAAATGAAGACAATAATGTTCATGAAGAATCTCAGGTAGGGATCAAGGATTGGGGGATTTCTCCCCAATATTACATCCACAATAATCAGGTATTGACTAATTGATCCTCCAAATTCCCAGGGATGCCAGGTCACATCGAGCCCACCTCATTACATTTAAGATAAAGTTGGATAGATTTTTGTACAGTAGGATTATGGGTAACAGACGGAGTCCAAAGTCATATCACCTATTGCACTGAATGGCAGAGATGGCCAACCACTGCTCCTGGTTGGTTCACAGTCCACCTGCCCAACACCTGACCCACAAAACCTCCGGCTTCTGCCGCGGGAAGAGAACTACGAGGACTGGCCAAAATCCTCCTTGAAGAAATGTCACATCCTCACAGACTCCTGCGATCCCTGGCCCACGATATTCTAAGCAGAGAAGGAAAAGTTCGGTGCATCTGTCTTAAATTCCCTACCTGGAGGGAGGGTATTCAATCTGGCCAAGTCTCAGCCCAAAGAAAGATCACAAGATAGAGGCGAAGTCAGCCCATTGGCTCTGCCATTCTAATCATTAGCTGATCCATTCATCCATTCCCTGGCCTTCTCCCCGTAGCCCTTGATGCCCTAACTAATCAAATACCTGTCAATCTCTGCCTTAAATACACCCAACCGCCTCACTTCCATAGTGGCTTGTGGCAACAAGTTCCACAGATTCATGACTCTCTAAGGAAATTTTTTCTACATTCCTGTTTTAAATCGACACCCTTTCCTCCTGAAGTTAGGCCCTCTTGTCTGAGAATCCCCTACCACACGAAACATCCTTGCCACAACCACTCTGTCCAGGCTTTTCTGCATTCAAAATGTCTCCATGAGGTCCCCCCTCATCTGCTTGTACTCCAATGAGTACAGTCCAATAGCTCATACCCTTTCATTCCTGGCATAATTCTAGTAAATCTCTGAATCCTATCCAATGCTCGTGCATCTTTTATCAAATACATGGCCAAAAACAGTACACAGAACTCCAAATGAGGTCCCTCCAGTGCTTTATAGAGTCTCAACATTACATGCCTGCTCTTGGATGCTATCCACTCTAGAAACAAATGCCAAAATTGCATTTGTTTCCTTCACCACTGATCCAACCTGGAGGTCAACCTTTAGGGTATCCTGCACAAGGACCCCCAAGTCCCTTTGCACTTCAAAATTTTGTATTTTCTCCCCATTTAAATAATAGACTGTCTACTTCTTCAACCAAAGTGCATGAATTTACACTTTCCAACAGTGTATTTAATTTTCCATCTCCCATTCTCCTCATATATTCAAAGTCTCTGCAGCCTTTCGGTATCCTCAACACCTATGTTGGTATCATCTGCAAAGTTATATACAAAACCATCTATTCCATAATCCAAATCTTTTATACACAATGGAAAAAAAGAAGCAGTCCCAACACTGACCCCTGTGGGACACCATCAGTAAGTGGTAGCCAGCCAGAATAGGATCCCTTTATTCCTACTTTCTGTTTCAGGCTGACCACCCAATGCTCTAGCCATGCTAGTAATTCCATCAGCTCTCATCTTGTTTAGCAGCTTTATGTGTGGCACCTTGTCGAAGGCCTTTTTAAAATCCAAATGCATGACATCCATTGAGTCTTCCCTGTCCATCCTACCTGTGATCGCTTCAAAAAATTGCAATAGGTTTGTCAGGCATGATTTTCTTTTGTTGACTTGGGCCTATCTTCTAATACACCTCCAGGTATTCCTTAACCTCATCCTCAACAGCTTCCCAACTACCAACGCCAGGCTAATTGGTCTATAACTTCCCTTCTGCTGCCTCGCTCCCTTCTTAAACAGTGGAGTGGCATTTGCGATCCTCCAGAACACTGGAACCATGTCAGACTCCATTGACTCCCAAAAGATCATTACGAGACCCTCCACAATCTCTACACCTACCTCCTTCAGATCCCGAGGGTGCATTCCATCTGGTCCGAGAGTCTTACCTACTCTTAGGCCATTTTGCTTCTGAAGAACCTTCTCTCTCGTGAACTTGACTGCAGTCACTGTCTTCCACAGTGAAGTTGATCCAAAATATTCATTCATTTCCTCCGCCATCTCCTTGTCTCCCATTACAATTTCCCCAGCGTCATTTTCTATTGGTCCTATGTCTAGTATGGTCACTCTTTTACTCTTTGCATATTTATAAAAGCTTTTAGTATCCTCTTTGATTTTACTCTCTAACCTTTCATAATTCATCTTTTCCTTCCTAATACTCTTCTTAGTTGTCTTCTCCAAGTTTTTATAAGTTTCCCAATCCTCCATCTTCCCACATATTTTTCCTTCCTTGTCGACCGTCTCTTTTGCCTTTACTTTGGCTTCAACTTCCCTCATCAGCCACAACGATCTAATTTTTCCATTCACAAATTTCTTTCTTTTTGTTATGTGCCTGCCCAGCATTCTCATTTCACACATGAACTCCAGCCAGTGCTGATCTGCTGTCTTCCCCATTAGTGTATTTTTTCCAATCGACTTTGGCCAGATCCTCTCTCTGTAATTTTTTTAAACTCCATTGAAATATCGACACATCAGACTTTAGCCTCCCCTGTTCAAATTTCACAGTGATCTCGATTATAGCATGATCACTGCCTCCTGAGGGTGTCTTTTTACCTTAAGCTCTCTAATCACCTCTGCTTGATTAAACAGCACCCAATTCAGAACAGCCGATCCCATGGTGGGCTCATCAACAAGCTATTCCAAAAAGCCATCCCGTAGGCATTTCACAAACTCTCCCTCCTGGGATCCCTTACTGACCTGTCTTTCCCAATTGAAACACTCTCATTCTAACATGCCTTATCTATTTCCAGTTGTATTTTGACATCCACATCCTGGCTGCAGTTTTAGGTCCTGTACATAACTGATATTAGTGTCCTTTTACCTTTACCAATTCTTACCTCAACCCATAAGGACTAACTTTTCTGATCCTATGCCGTTTCTTTCCAATGATTTAATATTGTTGCTTACCAGAGGAGCTACAAGGATAGGCAGGGAAGTAGTCCTCTATTTCCCTGCCTATCCTTGTGATACACTGTGTATCCTTTGGACGTCCAGCTCTCAATGACATCCATCCTTTTGCCGCAACTTAGCAATGGCCACATCCGACCTGTAGCTGTACAGCAAGATTGTCCACCTTGTTACTAATGCTGCATTTAAGTATAACACCTGTCGACCAGTTTTTGAATGCTCTGTGTCTCCGTCATCCCCCTGGTTATTATTTTGTCTCGTTGCCTCCCTGTCACCCAAGCTGCACACTATCTTCACTTCATTGGAGATTTCCCCTTCAGCCCTAGCACTCTGGTCCCCATTCCCCTACCAAATTAGTTTAAACCCTCCCAAAGAGCTACATTAAACCTGTCCACTAGGCTATTAGTCCATTTTGGGTTTAAGGTTTATAGGTCGAAACTTCCCCAATGATCCAAGAACCTGAAGTCCTACACCAGTTTCTCAGCCACTCATTTATCTACCTGACCTCACTATTTTTACACTCATTAGCACGTGGAAGAGTCCTGAGAATACCACCCTGCAGACCCTGCTTCACAGTTTCTCCCCAATTCCCTCTTCAGGACCTCCAGACTGACTTATTTTCCCTATGCCATTGGTACCAACATGTACCAAGACCTCTGGCTGTTGAGACTGCTTCATTAAATGTAAATAAGAAACAAGATAGATTTATAATAGGAGAATTAATGGAGCACAGGTGGGGAATTGGAGCCGAATCTCATTGAATAAGAGTAGGCTCAAAGTTTGTAGTTCTTAGGCTCTTATGGTTGAAACCCACAGAGGGCCTCACAGATCTAGGTGGTAAACTGACATTTAAATTTATTTAGAGTGTGATAGAAGCCAATTCAGGCCATTTGATCCCATGCCGCCCAATTTCACCCAAATTCTAAACAATCCAGTTCATTTTCGAAGGTGGGAGGGAACTAAAACACCCAGGGGAAAACCCATGCAGATGTGGGGAGAACGTACAAACTCTTTGCAGTCAGCGCAGGTTTCGAACCCGAGTCGCTGGCGCTGTTGTCAGTGTAGGGTGAGCACGCTCTGCCTGTGAGCAGGTGGGTTTACCCTTAGATAATCCATTTGCCTCCCACAGCCCAGAAGAGCTGGGAGATTAATTGCCCTGAGTGTGTAGGTGAGAGACAGAATGTAGAGGGGACGTAGAGAGAATGAAATCAGATTAGGTAACTGGACTTGTTGATTCAGGGGTGAAATGTTTGTTTCAGCACTCTGTGATCAAAGGCAAACTTTACTGAAATAAAGCGTCTTACAGTGAAGTTACTTACAGTGAAGAACCTGGAGGTTGGGAAAGATTGGGGTGGAGAGTGTTTGGTGGGCTATGAACACCATCATATTGAAGTCAAGAAAAATACCTTGTTGGAGGCAGAGGAGATAAAATATTTCCCTCTGTGACATCCAAGTAAATATGTGTGTCAAACAGTGAAGTCAAATTGTTTCAGAAACCCTTCGAATTTTCTCCTTTATAAGGGACTATTTCCAAAATATACTATGTATTAAAGCTTCTCTCATACAGTGGCCACACACCCCGGGGGTAAATCTTAAATCACTCCCCAAGGTTGACTGAACAGATTTTATTATGAGGAGTTTGGCTGTCTTCCAACTGCAGGAGTACAGCTGTGCAGGAAGCCAAAGATTCCAAAATGAGCTCAAACGCAGAGGCTAATCTGCAGTGAAGCTCGGCAGCGATTAAATGAACTGGGATGCTCCTGGAAGGGTCCAAAGATATTGTCAGACACCCATTTTCATGTGGAGGGATCACCACCTCGCAATAAACTTTAAAAAATCTACAGTAAGGACATAGGCCAGTGTGGCTTGTGAGGGGACTTCAGAGCATAAGCTCCTGTGTGTGTGTGTGTGTGTGTGTGTGTGTGTGTGTGTGTGTGTGTGTGTGTGTGTGTGTGTGTGTGTGTGTGTGTGTGTGTGTGTGTGTGTGTGTGGGGCTTTGCACTGAATTTGTTGGTTGGAAGTGAACGAGAGTGACTTGAGAAGCTAGAAAACACAACACACAAAATGCCACAGGAACTCAGCGGGGTCAGGCAGCGTCCAAGGAAGGCAAAAGATGGGCAACATTTTGGCCCAAAATGAATACTCCCTGACCCGCTAGGTTCCTCCAGCATTTAGTGTGTTGCTCTGTTGGAAGAGAAGTAATTTGCTGAAGGGCTACCGGCTGCAAGAAGCAGTACAAAGGAGGAGTGACAGAAAGTTTGATGGAGTTCGTGCTCTGAGTTGACTGAGCTGGCCCAGATAGCAAGCTGGCTTCGTCACAGAGGCGCTGCTCTTCGGAGCCAAAGTAATGTGTATTGACGGAGACTGCAGACATTGGAATCTGAAGCTAAGCACAATCTGCTGGAGGAACGGAGTGGCTGAGAGAAAATTCACCAGGGCTTTGCACTACTGATAAGAATAAACTTGCATTTATATAGTACTTATTAAAAAAATAGGATATTTCACACAGTGCTTTGAAGATCCTAAGGAATCGCCTGAGTGTAGTCACTGATGGAACACAAGAAGCAGGGCTACTGCAACACCAGCAATCAGGGTTCATTCCGCAGCTGTCTACAGGGAGTTTCTGCGTTTTCCCTGTGAGCGTGTGGGTTTCCTCTGGGTGTTCCAATTTCATCCCATGTTCCAAAGACATACAATGTTACTGGATTAATTGGCCACATGGGTGTAAGTGGGCCAGATGGGACTGTGGCTGTACTGAACTTCTAAATTTAAATGTAAAAGTTTGACAATTTATGCAAAGCCCAAGTAGCAAAGGAAAAATTACCAAAAATCGAAACAGAAATAACTTTTTCAGATTGGTGATTAGATCTGCATCTTAAATAACAAATGCATCACCATTCTAAGGCACTGACAACATTTTCTGTTTCTCTGCTTCCTTTTAACTCATGATGTAAAGTAAAAAAATTTTAATTTGTTAAATATTGCATTGACTAATTATTTCACACAGAATGTGTATGTGAGAGAACGCATGAATGAACGATGGTTGTTTGGGAGCATTGGGCAAAAGTGACAGTGTGAGAGAGTGAGTGTCTAGCAAACTGTATGTGGGTGGGAAAATTATGGACAAGAGAAGGTGACTGAGAGATCGTGTGTGTGTTGGGGGGGGGGGTAAGTGTGTGTGAGAGACTAAGAGTACAAGTGTGAGAGAGGAAAAGAAGGGGTTTATGAGGGAGAGAATGTGAAAGATACTGAGAGGAATGAGGGTGTGGAGAACATGCCGAACTGGCTGCATCTGCCTCTCTCACTGGTCAGCCATGGACTGCGTAAGTCAAGAGTTCAAGTCCCACTCCAGGCACGGACGAACCAATGTCAAATTGAGGGAATGGTGTTCAAGTGCCATTTCTGGGATGAGATTTCAAAGCTAAGGTCCACAGTCTTTCTCGAGTGAACATAAAAGGCATAAGAATTCAAGGTTATCCCTTCAGCGCCCTGACCTATATTTTATCCTGGAGGCACGATCACTAAAGGAGATTATCTGCCCATTCTTGCACTGTTATTTCTAGAGGCTTGCTGTGCATTAATTGGCTGTTGAATATTGCACATTACAGAGACCATGCTTCTAATGTGGTTCAATTGACTGTAAGATGCTTTGGGACAGCCTGAAACTGTGAAATACCTCATAGGCCCTTATTTCTCTGATTTCTATAAAATGCAAAAGTATTTTGTAAGGTCTGATGGACAATTGCTCAACAATCAATGGCAGAGAGACCTTGTGAACAGAGACTACATGACAATATTCATTAACCTCCTCTGCTTTAATTGGAAGCAGATCAATTCACACTGCAGAAAACCCACTGTATGAAGAATATTCAGTAAAAGCTTAACTCTTTGCATCCATACCTTTCCGTTATGTATAGAAAAAAAAAAAAATCGGGTGTGAAAAAATGCTCTGGTGTGCCTGGGCATGTTAGGGTCTAAATACACTGTAGCAGACTTGAATATTCTGGATCATTTCCAGATGTAGTGGATCTCATACTTCTTCCACAAGAGAAAGGAGGACTTGATGAAGAGCAGGAGGTAGAGCGATAATAAAGGCAAAGAGAGAAACAGACAGGAGAATTAGAGAGATTTACAAAATGAGAAAGAGATGGGGGGGGCACAGAAAGGAGGGAGACAAAATACCAGCAAGAGAGAGAAGGAAGCAAGGAGGCAGTGAGGGGGGGGGAAGAGGGAAAAAGAAAGGTGAGAGAGTGAAGGAGAAAGAAAAAAAAGAGGTGGCCCGGAAGAATTTGGTGTGAGTCTGTTAGTGGAGTAGAGGCAGAGGGAGCATGCCTACCCATCAATGGAAATGAACCATGATCATATTGAACTGAGACAGTCTGGAGGGACTGAGTGGCCAACTCCTGCTCCTAGTTTTTGTGCTCTTGATATTTTGAAATGGGATACATTGAAAACCAGAGAGAATCTTTGGCCAACTGCAGAAAGACAAAAAAGGCTGGTACCCTACATCAGAACTGAGAAAGGGGGAAACAAGTTCAAAACCATGAGAGGCACAGATAGAATCTTTAAAAAAGATAAATTCTAGAGGGCATGTTTAAGTTGATGGGGAGGGAGGGAAGCGGAAAGGAGATGTAGGTGTATGGGACAAGTTTTCATTTATATATACCGTGTGGTGGGTGCCTGGAACAGGATGCCAGGAGTAGTGGTAGAAGCAGGTACAAGAGTAGGGTTTAATACGCTTTCAGGCAGACACATGAACATGCAGGAAATGGAGCATTATGGATCAAGTGCAAGCAGAGGAGATTTAACATGGGATTGTGGTTGTTGCAGCCATTGTGAGATGAAGGGCCTATTCTCGTGCTGTCCTATGTCTTATATGTAACTAGGAAAGGAAGTGGAGAAGGTAGGGCTGGGCAACAGTTGGAACAAAGAATATTTCTCCCAGAGGTCAAAATTATACTTCAGTTAAGTAGCAGTTGAGCATCTTTGGTAATGCTATAAAGCTTGCACAGCATTGTCTGGTCTGGCTTGCTTGGGCTTGCAGAGTCTTTAAAGTGTAACGCCCACCATTATATCTATCCAGTGACACGCTGTGAAATCGGAGAGTGACTTCACCATCAGAGAGTTTGGTCGGAGCAGGAATGTTTACTGGATGCCAGGACAAACTATCTTTCGGAAAAGGTGCTCCTTCTCTCCAAATAACCCACTTCGTGACTCCTGTGTGAACTTCTGGCAAGAATTTGCTTTGTTATTAATCCACACCATTTGTAAATTTTTTTTTTTAAAGAACCTACAAGGAAAGGAACAGGGGAGAATCTGCTGGGGCTGCTACACATTCAATATTTTTCTTTTTTTTCTTGCACTATGGTAACTGTGAATATTTATCATTCATCTACCTTTTCATTTATTATCTATTTTTAATTTAATATATGCTGTTCTAGTTTTTTTTTTTTTACAAAGTTCAGCTGCACCAAGTAATCAATTCCATACATACTGTATGGAGGATGTACAATGTCTATGACAATAAATGCATTATTTTATCATTACCTTATTCCATGGGTGTACTTCTATTCTGCACTATTCCTCACACCTAGACCTTGTGTGTTGAAGACATCAATTATTGCCAGCATCCACTTTGAGTACAAAGTTCGAGATTTCCATGATTATTCCATCTAGATTCTGCTTCTAAACAGCCCTGTTCTAATTTTGGATTGTGATTGTGTCTGCTTATTTAGAACTACATCCATCATTATTTCCATATCTCCCCTCAATCAGACCGCCCCTCGGTTTGGTTACAACAATCTGCTGGAGGAGCTGTGCGGGTCGAGCAGCATCAGTGGGAGAAAAAGAATGGTCATTGTTTCAGGCTGGAATCTTTCACCTTGACCAATGCTTCTCAATCTCTTTTTTTCCCCCACTCAAGTACCACCTTAAGTCATGCCATTGATGCTTTGTGGTTCGTAAGGGATGACTTAAGGTGGTCCGTGAGTGGAAAACAAAACAGTTGAGAACCACTGACCCAGACGGTAGAGCGCAGAGGGGAGATAGCCAGCATCATGTGAATAAGGTAGCAGTGGTTTGAGAGGTTGGGGATTGATGAACCAGGGAGGGGTGAAGGATGACGGACAGAGGCAGTTGACTGGCAGGTGCCAGAGAAAGAGAGAGAGGGAGGTGTTGAGAAACAGTGACCATTCCTTGTCTCCCACTAATACTAGTTGGCCAGCTGAGTTCCATTAGCAGATTATTTGTTGCTCTAGATTCCAGCATCTGCGAGATCAACTGGGTTTAGTTTATGTCACGTGTACTGTGTCAACCAGACATCACAAAAAATCGTTATACTCTAACACAATTTTGGATTTAAAAATTCACAGACCAGCACTGGGCCATCCCTGTGAAACCATCATATTGTGCGGAGTATTAAAATTCACAGACCAGCACTGGGCCATCCCTGTGAAACCATCATATTGTGCGGAGTATTAAAATTCACAGACCAGCACTGGGCCATCCCTGTGAAACCATCGTCCTAGGAGTCTGCATTGGCCACAAATACACACCCACGTGACCAACTAACCTACAAACTTTGTACGATTTTGGAGAGTGGAAGGAAACCAGAACACCTGGAGGAAACCCACGCAGGTGACAGGGAGAATACACAAACATCTTACAGACAGCAACAGATTTGAATCCAGGTTAATAGTGCTGTCATTAGCGTTACGCTTACCACTATGCTCACCGTGCCACCATTTTTAGCTGCTCTTGCACTGCCCATATAAATCATTCATTCATATAACATTAGACTTGGACAATAATTCTTTAGTTTTAGTATTCAGAGCTGGAAACCTATCTTTCCCCTCTATTCTATTCACAAAAACGACCCCAAAGCTAAAGGTTCAACGCACAAATGTGCTGGAGAAATTCAGTAGTTCACGCAGCATCCAGAGGAAGTAAAGGGTAACCAACACTTTGGGCGCCGGGCCTTTCTTAAGTAACTTATAAGTTTAATGCCTAATTCATGGCCTCTCCTGACAAGAAGATTAAATGCATGGGAAAACTTTTCTCCAAGTTACATCCTGTTGCCTGCACTTGCATGGACATTAGGTCAATACTCTGGGACCTCTTACTCAACAGCATGGTTGGCCAACGTCAACCCATGGAATCCACAGATTCCAGAGGGGAGGACAGTCCTCCTGCTACAGGGAAGGACAGATTCTCCTGTCAACCTCCTGACATTGATTACTGCTGTCACTATGAACTGGAAATGTCTTTTGATTTCATTTATTTTTTATGTTCTCTTTTGAAGTAGAATGGGACCATTTATCCCATCAAGTCTTTGCCAGCTGCCCTCAGTGACATTGCCATTCCCCAAGTTATCCCCCCCACCCCTCCCCATGACCTTCTTCCTCTCATGCCCATCAAGTTTCCCTGGTTTATCTGCTATGAGTCGCAGAGGATGGTCACCGTGCAGTGACGGAGATGGATGAATGTTTGGAAGATCAAGGAAGTCAGGGGAACACGACCCAGTCCTCATCGAGGGTGCAGTAGTGGAGAGGGTCAAGAACATCAAATTCCTGGGGGCGTCAACCTCTCTGAGGATCTGTCCTGGACCCTCCAGGTTGACGCAAATATGAAGAAGGCTCTCCAGTGGTTAGACTTCGTGAGGTGTTTGAGGAGATTCGGTGTGTCACCGAAGACTCAAAAACTTCTCCAGGTGTACCGTGGAGAGCATTATGCCTGGTTACACCATTGTTTGGTATGGAGGCACAAACTCTCAGGACAAGAATAATCTCCAGAGGGTTTTTAACTTGGCCTACAGCATCACGCGAGGTGGTGTCTTAAAAAAAGCAGCCTCCATCTTCAAAGATCCCCATCACCCAGGCCATGCCCTCTTCACTCTGCTATCATCAGGGAGGTACAGGAGTCTAAAGGTCAGCACTCAGTGGTACAAGGACAGCTTCTTCCTCGCTCTCATCAGATTCCTGAATGATCAATGAACCAAGGACACTGCCTCACTTTTCATGCAGTTATTTCTATTTATTTATTTTTTAAACATATTAATGTTGTAAGGGCTTATAATCTGAATGTTTGCACTGTGTGATGCTGTCGCAAAACGCTGAATTTTGTGACTTGTACGTGACAATAAATTCTGATTCTGAATTGGAGACCATGAGTACTGGTGTAGATGTCGAGACCTGGGGAATCTCATTTGGATGGCAGGGCATGCAGGAGGAGTTCTATGGCCTGGCGCTGCTCCTGGATCCTTGTATTCTTCGGTACAGCTCATCGTTAGGATGCATGTGTAAACCAGAACACCCAAAAGATATGTGTGGTCACAGGGAGAATATACAAACCCCAAGACCACAGGCTTCCAATATAAATGGTCAACACCTTTGGTAAAACAATGTGGCTATATTGGCATATACAGCAAACAAAATTCTGAAAGAAAAATAGGTAAGATAGAAGCAGGAAAGTTATTGACACTGGTAGGTAAGAGAAGAACCGAGGAACACAGCCTCAACATTTAGAGAGTAGCACAGAGATGAGGAGAAACTGCTTCTCTCATGGAGTAGTGAATCTACGAAAGTAGTAGAGGCTGCCTCATTACATGCTTTTAAAACATAGATAGTTGGGAAATTGAGGGTGATGAGGAAAAGGCGGGTAAGTGGACCTGAGTCTATGACCGCATGAAGTAAAGGGTAACCAAAGATTCAGGCCTGGGGTCGTCGTCAGGTATGGTCACCTTTTACTTCCTGTGGATGCTGCGCGACTTGCTGAGTTTCTCCAGCACATTGAAGTGTTGAACGGAATGAGTGCCACGTCAAACAAGGCCACAGAGTGAGGATGTTTGAAATGTATTGGGAATTGGAGGCATGGTTGGTGTAGCGGTTAGTGCAACGCCTTTACAGCACCAGTGATCGGGAGCTGACTGGGGTTCAGAGGAGTTTGTATATTCTCCCGTGTCTGCGTGGGTTTTCTCCGGTTTCCTCCCACCATTCAAAAACGCACCGAGGGTGTAGGTTAATGGGGTGTAAATTGGGCGGCACAGACCCGTGGGTCAAAATAGCCTGTTACCGCACTGTATGTTTAAATTAATCAACGCCTCTCATCGATATCCCTACTCTGTCAAATCATCAATACGTTCCCCATTACAAAGTGCTGGGTGATGTAACCGGAACCTGTGCACTCTTTCTTACTTTGGATTGTTGCAGTGTCTCTCCCTGTAGGATACTCCACCACCACAGGTCCGGGAGCATTCCGACCACTCCGACCAACTGGACCATTGACCATTCATCGGCTTGGGTCCGTTGTCACCATATTTCAGACATTGGCCCCGTCGACACCACTGTTTATACAAAGGAAGCAGAGGTTAGGCTGTACCTACTTGTGGCATTTCAGAGTGGGCCAAAAATATGCTGAAATGCCGGAGTATCAGACTCTTGAATGAACGCCGTAATAATAAAACCACATTCCCTTTGTCCTGCACACACCGATCTCTCTCAATAGCTCTGCACAATGTCTTACTTGGTGTACAATGTCCAGGAGCACTGTATCTCAGTGTATATGACAAAGAACTTGAAGTTGAACTTGGAAGGAACAATGATGTGTGCCATAGGTGCACTTGTGTCCCCAGCTGTGTAGCAGAGGGTCACCAAACTGGGGTCATAATGCTTCACCACAGTTCTGGAGACCTAATGGGTAAATTCGCATCTCCCTCGATGTTAGCACTGCTAAACTGGGAAATAGCTTTATCCCACAGGCTGTAAGATGGACAAATTGAATCCTGGAACCTTGGGTCTCTTAACAATAAAACAAATAAATCATTATGTAATATAAGTACATAGATATTTTATATATTACGTGCAGTGTATTATGTGTACAAGTGGGCACCATGGTCCAGAGAAACGTTTATCGTCTGATTGTTTCTACAGTCAGATAATGGCGAACTTGAAATCAACAAATAAGCTCACTGAAAAGTCATGAGATTGCACAACCTCATTCGCAAGCCCAGCAAATTCGTCAGTTAGACACGAAAATCTGCAGATGCCGGGGTCAGTGCATCGCCCAAACGTGCTAGAGGAAACTCAGCCGGTCACGCAGCAGCCATGGGAAGTAAAAGGCTATTTTACTTTACGGATGCTGCACGACCGGCCGAATTTCTCCAGCACATTTGTGGCGCTCGAGCCCATTTTAGCAGTGGAGAGACAGAGGACGTGACAGATCTCCAGATAAACCGAACGCAAGGAAATTCTACTCTATTGGTATGCACCTCTAATTCCTGGTGTATCGACGCTGTAACTTTATTTCTCAAGCCAGATTGTGCAGCTGAGATGGAAACATACACTGCAGTTTCATTTGTACTTACATTTTATCCCACCATTTCTAATTCTTACTAAGAGGATTAACACTTGACATAATAAGGTGACATTAACTGATTGATACCAGCTGAGATAATCATTTAGCCCTGACCATGTTTATTCCTTTCTGCGGAGACCCCCTATAGCAACCTAATTGCAATCATGTGATACATTTTGCAGTCTAATTGTTGAGGAAGAAAGAGATATGGTGTAATTAACATTAGTAACCAAGGCCTTGACACAGTGCCAGCATTCATCTCAAGCTGTCAATGGAGTACAGCTCTCCACTTGCAGTCTGAGATTCAGCGTTTTCATTCAGCACATGTCTTCCTTCCAGCTGCAAGGCTGAGCAGCGAGCACTGGGCTGTAACCTTATCGAGATGCCGATCTGTGCTCTGTCACCTGCACACTTAAGCAGATCTTATCTGAAGCAGTGAAACACAATAAAATTGCAGGTGCTGGAATCTTGAGACAATGTTCTGATTGGAAGGGGATCAAAGGTTATGGGGGAGAAGGCATGAGAGTGGGGTTACTAAGGATGGTAAATCAGTGGAGCGGACTCGATGGGCTAGATGGCATAATTCCTCTCCTGGTCTTTTCTACCAGCATGTTCAGGTGGCATCTGTGGAGAGAAACAGTCAATGTTACGGGTCGAGTCTCAATCAAGGGACCCGACTCGAAACGTTGACTCTCCATCGACGTTGCCGGACCCTCCAGCTTCTTTCTTCCTGATCACATATGAAGTATCTATTGAACCAGGATTCAAATTCCTCTCACTAGCTCAGAATGAAAAGAGCCAGGCATGATCAATAAGCAAGATAGCTCATGATGCCCATTGATGGATCCCTCCAAAACAATTGGCAACTGGCAGGAGCTAGTGCCAATGTTCAAAATTAAGCCCTGGGGATACTGAATCCACTAGGAGATTGATCAGCTCAATGTGGATTGACTCAGTTTTTAAAAAAAAAAACACACCTTTCCCATTAAAACAATGGTGCAAGTATGGTAGAAATTTAATTGTGATATTTCAAGAGAATCACGAGGGTTTGGATTAGATTGGTAGAGGTGGTAAGACTTTGATTTTCATTCTTCTACCATTGCCAAGTGAAAGGCAATGAAATCCAGAACTTATTATTCACGTAGAATTTTGTTCTGAGCAAGCAATGTTTGTACCACCTGATACCCGCAAGCCTCTCACCTTGTTGGGTGCACATAGTGTACCCTCTGCAGCTGGCATGAACTTTGTCTCACACCTGTGGCCACTCCTGTGACACCATAGTGCTTTGCAAATATCCTAGAGTGAATATAATAAAAAGTGTTTGAGTAAAACTGCATGTATAAAATTTGAGTTGAGTTCAAGTTTATTCATCACATTATACAAATTACAGACAGAGGATTCTTCAGCAAGTGGTTTAACAGGTTAAAACATAAAGTAGAAGAATAATTACACAGTACAGAGTTAATAACAGTTACACAAGTAAAAAAAAATCAACCCGTCCAAACCAAGGGCAAATGGTAACACTGGAGTGTGGTTCATTCAAGAGCCTGATGACTGCAGGGAAATTTCGATGTTTTCCTGTTCATATGTGATGATACACTTCTACCTTGTCCTCAAAAGGGGGGGGGGGGGAGAAGAGAATGCCCAGGTTGCGATAGGTCCTTTGGTATGGATAAGCTGCGTGATTCCAGGAAGAATGTTTTCAAAGGTGAACCTGTAGACATTTTTGAGGGACAAGGGTGCATGCTGAACTTGAATTTACCTTTCTTTTATTTTAATGATACAGAATGGTAGAAGGCCCTTTTGAACCATGAAACCCACCTTGCCCAACTCCATATATTTTGAAGGGTGGGAGGAAACCAGAGTTCCAGGAGGAAACTCACGCATGTCAAGCGTGAGATTTGAACCTGGGTCGCTGGTGCGGTAATGGTGTTGCCCTGACTGCTATACCAATTCTGCCACCCAAGATATCTTTCTTCCAAGAAAAGAGGCATTACCCCACTATGCTGGGATTATAGTGAAGCGATGAAGGAATGTCACCATCTCCTCCTACAACCTTGGTCCTTCCACCTCAAACTCAGGAACAACACTTGAGGAGTTCAGAATACCAGGCAGTTTTGGAGAAGGAGGCTCCCACACATCAGTTCATCCAAAATCTAAACAGTCAGAATTATATCATCCTGCTGCATTATTTTGGTTTCGTCAACAGAGCATGGAGACACAGAGCAAAGGAACAGGCCCTTCTGCCCACTATGACCACGACCAATTCATGCTCTCCACCCACAGAAGGAGAAACAGATCGTCCACCTGAACCTTCAACTGTTCTTGATCCAAGACGCTGCATGAATTTTTCCGGGTGTTTTTTTTTGTTTTACTTCTGATTTCTAGCATCTATGGTATATTTGTCAGAAATAAAGTTCTGTGACTCTCTTTAAACTAAAAGGTAAATCTGGGAACACAGAACAAGAATAAAGATTTTTAATGTACTTATTTACAACAGCAGTTTAATACTTTGGCAACCAACTGAGCAGATTTTGCAATAATAGCTCATTTAGAGAGAAAATGAATTCTTCCACATCTGCCAGATGTGTAAAGGTCAAGGAATTATGGGATGGCATTTCCCAGTAATCCTTTACAGATTAAATTCCAATAAATTTGCACTGAATCTTTTTCACATTTTTGGAATCGTGTCCACATGGTTGCCAGTAATGTTGTTTGTGTACATATTGAAAAGGAGTGTGTGAAAAGAATCAATAAAATCAACTGGGCATGGAGAGCGTCACCGTTCCATTCTCCTGTATTAATTCAAAACATGTTGCCAATCAATATTCTTGGATCAGCATTATTTTCAAACCACAAGGTGTGAACAAAAACCGCTATATTGCATCTCTGCTGGACTGTAAAGATCGCACGACAATAATCCCACTGGAATTAGTCATTTAAAATGGATGACTTAGTGACATTAGATTGGACACATTGGGCAGCAGAGTCTAATGCAACTGTGTAGCCACCTTAATGTCTGAGTCAATATTCATCTTTCAACCTCCATCAACGAAACAGAGCATTTGGTTATTTGTTGAAAACTATTGCACAGAATGGAGACCCTTCAGCCTAACATGCCCACATTGCCCAAAATAGACGTGCTCATCCCACTTCCCAGATCTTTGCAGATTGCAAATTAGTATAGCGGTGAGTGCAACGTCATTACAGCGCCACGGCTCAGGTTCAAATTCAGCTCTGTCAAGACCTTCTTGTGTCGTGACAACAGTCCAAATCTGGACTAACTAATATTTTGTGCAGTTCAAAACCTTCCTCTTTGATTGCTGTTCTATGCTTCAGCCAATCAGGGCAGTTTGTGGGATCTCATTGTGTATATATTGGCCACCTTCTTTTTTTGTCTATTGGAAGAGAAAATGCACATCAAAATGCATTTCATTGTCTATGAAGTGCTTCAGGATGCCCCAATGGTATAAGAAGTGTGGTACGCCCCAGACACCAGCCCTTTCTTTGTTATTTTTTCCCTTCAGTCAACGCAGGTCTTCCAATATCTTTATTTACACCTAACCCAATAGAATGGAAATCCATCTGTTTGGAGACTTTGAATAATGTGTTGCTTTAAATGAACTCCATGGTCTGGCATCCACAAAAAAATGGCATTTTGCCACTGCTGGCACCACTCCTCATTGAAGCTGGCAACAAAGTCATTCTGTCAAACCTCATCTCAATGAGCAATCACAATGTCAAAGTTAAAACCCATTCGCTTCTCACTGTGGAACTTGGATGTTTGACTGTTCATTAAACTTAGTGTGGTCACTTGACATGGCTGTGAGCTGGCTTAAAGTCCTTTGAAAACAGCAACACAAAGGCTGCCTTTGCATCATCAGTTGGACATGAGATTCTCATGAGTCACAAGAAGGCTAAACACAGGGGGCACATAAAGCACCTGCTGCCCCCTCCCCCCCTCACTGGACTCCCTGCAGTTCATATATAGATCCAACCACTCCATGGTCAATGCCATTGCCACCACCCTACATCTAGACTTCACCCACCTCGGATGTTCGAATGCTGTTTATTGTCTTCAGTTCGGCATTCAACATGATCCTACCTCAGTACCTGATAAGCCTGCTGGGTCTAAACACCTCCCTTGGCAATTGGATTCTCAGCTTCCTGATGGAGAGACCTCAGGCAGTCCAGATCGGAAACAGCACTTTCAAGACCATCGCACTGAGCACGGGGGCTCCCCAGGGCTGCGCGCTCAGTCCACTGCTATTCACTCTGCTGACCTATGACTGTGCGACTAAACACAGCTCGAACCACATCATCAAGTTCGCTGATGACACGACAGTGGTGGGCCTGATCAGCAAGAATGAGGAGGCAGCAAACAGAGATGAAGTGGAGACACTAACAAACTGGCACAGAGTAAACAACGTGTATCTGAACAAATCAAGTTCCTCAGAGTTCATCTGGGGGAGAATCTCTCCTGGTCCATTAACACCAGCTCCATAGCCAAGAAAGCCCAGCAGCGCCTCTACTTCCTGCAAAGGCTGAGTGAAGTCCATCTCCCACCCTCCATCCTCACTACATTCTACAGAGAATGTATTGAGAGCATCCTGTGCAACTACATCACTGCCTGGTTTGGAAGCTGTACCAACTTGAACCGCAAGACCTTGTAGAAGATAGTGAAGTCAGTAGAAAAGACCATTGGGGAAACTCTTCCTAGCATGGAAGACATCTACTACACCCAATGCAGGCGGAAAGACCCCACACATCCCGCACGTAAACTGCTCTCCCTTTTGCCATCTGGCAGGAGGTAACGTAGCACTCAGGCCCTTACGTCCAGAGTGGGAAACAGTTTTCCCCCCCAAGCCATCAAGCTCCTGAACTCCCAGTGCAGATGTGGATAGAGTGCCGTGGACTTTCAGAGAATACATTTTAGTACCTTAATGTGTTAACTGTTTTCCCAACATAGCTATGTAAATATGCTCTGTGGTCCTGAAGAAATGCTATCTTGTCCTACTGTGCGAGCATGGTATGAACAATAAATAAAGTTGACTTGAGTATTTTTTTTGATGTTCCCTTCAAAGGTTTACACTCAATGTTCTGGTAGCAAGCCCTCACATACCCTACCTCAAGACAGACTGATTTAACTGAACTTTTCTCTGCACCACCACACTCTGCACTTTTGTTTTATTCTTGCACCCAAATTGGACTTAAGAATGACTTGCCTGCTCAAAGTTTTTCAGTGTACCTCAGTACATGCGACAATAAATCAACACAAAATAAGCCTAGCTCAGTAGTGCTGTTCTTGTTGCTTGTCTAAGTAATTCCAGGTTCAAATTACATCCAGGACTTGGTCTGCAGGCCAACCCTCCAGTGTAACATTAGGGGAGTAGAGAATGGAGGCACTGTCTTTCGAATGTAATTTTAACCTGCAAGGCAGGATTCCTCTCAGAGTTAGACACATCAATAAGATCCCAAAGCAATATTTGTTTTTATTTATTTATATAGATAGATAAGTACTGTATATAACTTTATTTACACCTAAACCACTTATTCTTCAAAGAATGGAAATCAATCCATTCACAGAATTAGAATAAAGTGTTGCTCTCTCTCTATATACATACACACAAACAGAGAGAGAGAGAGAGAGAGAGAGAGAAGAGAGAGAGAGCGACACACACACAGCATAGCACAGGAACAGGCCCTTCACCCCACATGAATGGACTGAACACGATGCCAAATTAAACCTCTGCTGCTTGCACACGATACATTTTTTTCTATTCACTACATACTCACGCAGTAAAGTCTATCTCACAGCCTTTTAAATGCAATCATCGTATCTGCTTTCACCATTCCTCCAGCTTGAAGAATCCACCGCAAAATAAAAAATGTACCCTTCACATCTCCTTTAAACTCCCCACCTCACACCTTTATGTGTATCCTTGCGAATGTGACATTTTTACCCTGGGGAAAAAAAAATTCTGACTCTCTAACTAATTTTATAAACTTTTATACAGCCTCATTTCTGCCTGGCACTCCAGAGAAAACAACAAATTTCTCCATCCACTCCCCATATCTCTAATCCAGGTGGCATCCTTCTGAAGCCTTCCCAAAGCCTCCACATACTTCCTGACGATCAGAACTGCACACACTGCTCTGGTTGGGCACCATCCAATCCTCATCCCTCAAGTAACGCCAACCAAAGAAAGCAATACTTCAGGGTGAGCTGATAATATGGAAAGTGCTAAATTCTCCATCACCTCTGTGATTTTCTGGCCCAGGGTTCCTCTGCAGCCAGGAGGGATATCAAGACATTCAGTGCCGGGTGCACATGGGCCATGGGCAGAGCTTCTCTGCCCATGTTTCTCTGATTGAGTGGTTCATTGCACTCAAATTATTCCTGCATTGTCAAATGTACTGAGATTGCAAGCTGCTTACAACTTGATGTACGGCAACACATGAATGGGAAATTAAGCTCCAGTCAAGGAAAATTGAACAATAATTCCTTGTTGCTCAACTTGTTGGCATGCACAGCCTCCATTCATGACTACCACATAGCTGTCATCCTCTCACCAATGTTTTCACTCTCAACCCCACATCCCTGACAGAACATAGATCCAGAGATGCCTGTACTTCCCAGTGACCCCCTGGATTGAGCATCAGTCACTGCTTACAGTCAGTCTGGGATGTACAGACACATGCCCACATCTACAAGTGCACACATGAACACATTTGTACATGCCTGCATATGCACTCTGAGAATCCCTGTCCATACAAGGTGACACACGCACACTACCACGCAAGCACATATGGACAGTCACACAGATGGGTCAGCACAATGGCAACTCCATGGATGTTATACAATAAAAATACTTGTGGCTTACTTCCAGTCCAGGGACAATACTGTGAGCAAGTAACTGTACATTCTGCGATCCCAAAGGATTACCAAGATCCCGGAGAATTACCCAGTGACTGATTCTGTCACTCAACCCAGTAAGAGCCTCAATTCTCATTCAACAAGAATTCTTGAGCCAGCCATCAACTTGGAAACAAAAATTTTAATTGCCAAAGAGTAGAATTGGAGGGATGGAGAAGCAAAGTGAAGGTAATTGAAAGCTCAGAGTTGCATTCACAGATTGAACCATGTGCTTGCAAAGCAGTCACATAATCTGGCAGTGCGGAGATGAGCACATTGTAACTACCAGACGCAAAACGCTCTGCTTGAGGAAGTGCATGTCACTAAACACTCTCAAAAACTGTGGAGAGTTTTCTGCCTGGTTGCTTCACTGTCTGGTACAGAGGAGTCAATGCACAGGACTGAATAAAACTCCAGAGAATTGTTAACTCGGCCTGCGACATCAAGGGGAACCAGTCTTCATTCACTCCATCGAGGACATCTACAAGAGGCAGAGTCTTAAGAAAGCAGCCTCTATCCTCAAGGGCCCCCACCACCCAGGCCATGCCCTCTTCACCTGCTGCCATCAGGAAGGCAAGACAAGTAGCTTGCTGCACAAGAACAGCTTCTTTCCCTCCACCATCAGATTTCTGAATGGACAATGAACCCCAGACCCTACTTCACTTTATCTTATTTTCTTGCACTGTTTACTTACTTTTGAAAAGTAATTTATAGCAATATTTTCCCTGTGACGCTGCTACAAAACAACAGATTTTGAGACATGTTCATGACAACAAATTCTGATTCTGCAAGTGAATTGCTGTACCTCCTGGAAAGAGTGCTGGGATCCTTCAGTTGTGGGAAAGGACTTGTGTGGCAATCCAACAGTTGCAGTAGGAAGAGGACCAGAGATTCGGGGAAGGAATAACTTCCTGACAACGCTGGAATGGCAGGACAGGGTTGACGGCCTTGTGTTAAAAGTGAAGGAAACTAAGGGTAATCCCTTGTTTTGGATGGGAGAAGTTTACAACAGAAGAGGAACATGACAAGACAGAAAGCATTGTCAGTAGTCCTCATACTGATGAGCGGTTCCCAATCTGAAACATTTGTCTTCTTTTTTTTACAGAGCCGCTGCGTTCCAGAAAATTGTTCCCAAAATTCTGGAGTGCAGTCTGTGTAAAAGGTCCTGGACGTAAAATATCGGAACAATATTGGATTCTTATATATTTTCATGGAATGCCTGCATTCTAAACACAACTGCAGCAACAGGGTAATGAATGGGACATTTGAATGGGATGTTTGATGGCGCACAATGATGCGTAGAGACGTGCGGTGAGATCAGAATTTTTGGCGTTCTGGTCGTTGCAGTGTGAATGGCCACTCTGCAATTTGGCAGGTGTGATAATTGCTGACCAAAAAAAGCAACAGTTATAAGTAAAAAAAAAACATAATTAACTCTTATTCTCTCTCCTCAAATACTGAGAGACCAGATGAGTGTTCCAGTACTTTCCACCCTTATTTTGGCAAACACCAGATTGTCAAAGCTCTCTTTTCCATTCCGCACACTGGCAATAATTATCCGTTCATAATTGCCCCGGAAATGAGGACACAATGGTCACAGACAAGAAGGGGGAGAACAGAAGATTTTCTTTCCCAAGAGAATTTACTGAACCAGCTGGGTTTTTTTTACAACAATCTGGCAATTATTGTAATTATTTTTAAATTCCTGATTTACATAATTACTAGTACAGGTCGAGTACCCCTTATCCGAAATGCATGGGACCAGAAGTGTTTCAGATTTTGGATTTTTTTTCGGATTTTGGAATAATGTGTTTAGGGTAGCACAGTAGCATCACTAGAATTCCTGTATCAGCTGTAAAACAACAACAAACAATCAGAAGGCTCCCAGTCTCCACCTCGATGCCATGTTTCATCAGAAGGTTACAGTACACTGGATAACATTTTTATCAATTCAATAATGTTACTGGTCATGTTACATTCAAACATGGCATTTTAGGTGGAGATGAATTTCAGATTTCACATGAAAATAATGTTTTATACTTGCCCTGATTCAGAACCATTTTGGCTATTTCACCATCGGTAATTTTCAACAATAACTTTGTACGACAGAGCAGAGAATAAGCAAAAAAACAGTGAGTAATTCATGTAGGTCTGGCAGTGACGATGGTTGGTAACAAACTGGTCCCAACAGAGTGTCAGAGCCCCCACATTGGCAAGTGAGATTGGGTATGTTGTGGCATCATGTCGGCACACAAAAAGTCGGATTTTGTAGCAATTCGGATCTTCGGATAAAAGGTACTCAACCTGTAGCTGAATTCATCAACTGCTACCATGGGGGTGGAACCTCTTTCCTTCTTCTCAATAGTACAGATCCCTGGCACTAACCAAAGGTGCTTAATGGTTGGTAAGGACACAATGGGCTGAAAGGCCTGTATTCATGCTCATAACTCCATGACTACAATTCAACATTACAAGTGAATGATGGAATCAGCTCAAACGCCTACATTGCTCCCATGTCGTGCAGCAATGCCTAATAACTCTTCCCATACCCCTACCTCAGAAAAGCAGCCAACCCTGGCTGCAGTCTCCTCTCCCTCTTCCCATCAGAAAGAAGGTTCAAGAGTGTGAAATCACACACCACAACATTCAAGGACACACCAATAAAGTGGAACCAGAGGACACTACAGCACAGAAACAGTCCCTTAGGTCCATCTAGTCTGTGCTGAACTATTATTCTGTCTTGGCCCATTGACATATACCCAGGTCATAGCCTGTGCCCATCCCCATTTTTCTTAAATGACAAAATTGAGCCGCATTCACCACTCCAGCTGGAAGCTTTTCCCACTCTCTCACTGCTCTCTGCATGAAGAAGTTTCTGTTTAAATTAACACTGTTGAGTGCACAGACTTGCTGGATAGCGCACAAAACAATCCTTTTCACTGCACCACAGCACAAATGACAATAAATGGAAATGAATGATGAAACAATCAGTGATAAAAAAGATTTTTTTAAAAACCAGATCATACAGGTGAGATTAAATTCAGGGATTAGTTGAACAGCGATGGACAGAAATGTACCTTCACAAAGTCAAGGGAGCACAACCTGGCTTTGGATCCAAACTGCCATTTGCATTGTGTGTCAGCATCATACAGTTGTCCTGGTAGCAGGCTAGGGTACTGGTATTCACGTAGTTGCTTCGGTTCATCAACCAGGCAGGAAGCCTGAGCTGTACTGTGAACAAAACATATTTTAGACCTGTGAGAGGAAGGCAAAGATTGCCAAACAAAGCTGCAGCAGCTAACGGGCTATAGTCCTGTGCTAAGAAACCCAATCCCAAAGTCCTACCTGGTCAGGACACACACTCTCACACAGATCATAGCAGGGCCCAGGAGAGTCTTATTGAATAGCGAGAACCTGGAAGCACGTGCACATCATTCCCCGAACCAAGCAACTCAGTGAAAATGGAGATTTCCCTGTGACTGCATGTGTTTCTCCAGGGAGGTCTTATTTCTTTCCACACCCCAAAAAAGGTGTGGATTAGTTGGTTAACCAGCCATTGTAAATTGCTCGAATATGTAAGTGGTAAAAATCTGGGAGGGGGAGTATCTATAAGAATGTGTGAAGACAAGATGAGGGTACAAATACATTACAGGGTAAAATAGTGGGAGACTAGGTCTGGCATAGACTCAATGGGCTGAATGGCATCTTTTACAGCATAAGGAATGATGGAACAGGATAGAAGTGCAATCAGATCTAGTCTTTCTACCAAGGTAAACAAGGGCCAAATTACTTCCTTATTTTGCTTGCAGTTCCAATGGCTTTATTTGAGGCAAATCCAAAATCCAAATCAAGCCCAGTAGATGTTGCAATTGTTTTCTAATAACTTGCTGAAGATCACAGTGTGCGACAGGATGATCAATTCTAATGATTTCTCATGACCCAAGAAATTTCTTACATTTGCAGCTAAACAATTTCTCTGTTATTTTATATTCTGCGTTTAAATCCAACTGGTTAAATATCTATAAGATGGAGGACAGGCCTCTTCTTAACAAGAATTTGCTACTTGTTAAGGAAGTTAGAATTTTGGACATATACATTGTACAATGTGTATGACAATCAAATCAATATCATTTATCAGGGATCAATGAAGAAACAACAGGCCTCTGTTACATGTGGCGCGCAGCCTACCTGAGGAATCTGTTGAGATACTGCCGACTGCATGCAGACCACGAGAAGATCCCATTGTTCCCAGCCAGGGTTGGAGACATGATGTTCCCCTCAGTTTTCCGACAAGGATTTCCTTCTCCATCATGAATCATTCCAAAGCTTTATCAGAAAGTAATAGGTCACAGGTGCTGATAGAAATGCATCAATGCATAACAGCATTTGAAATTGGATTCAATTAACTGAAAGCAAAAACTAGATATAAATGCAAAGTTCTAGTTACCATCAACTTCAGATGGACATAAAGCCCTAACCATGGCAGCAAGAGATGATTCCCAAACAACTTGAAGAAGCGCTCAGGCCCAAAACGTAGTTTATACATTTTTACCTCCTTTGGATACTGTGAGTCCTGCTGAGTTCCTCCAACATTGCTGTGGTTTTACTTCAAAAGCAATTGATTCTGTTTGTTAATTACACAGTTCAGTGCAGGGCAAAGGTGAGAATCGTAGCAATTCAAAGATTATGGTCTTAAATATTTCTGTTTAAGGGCCTGAGTACTTGCAAACATCGGAAACTGAAAGTACCATTTGCTCTCGTGATGTGAGGCTGAGGGAGGGCATTTCCCCCCTTTTGACTGGCTCAGGCAGTCCCCAACTGCTCTAAGGCTCGAGTTATATAGAAACATATAAAATGTTGAAAGGCATACACAAGATTGAGGTAGGTAGGTTGCTTCCATTGGTAGGGGAGACCAGAACTAGGGGACATAGCCTCTAGATTCAGCGATGAGTCTGATAGATACTGGAGATGAAGTAGTCTGCCTGCCAAGCAGGGACATTGGATTAATGGTCAACCAGAGCCACCATTGGCTCAATAGGCTGAATGGTCTGTGTCGTAGCAGTCCTGAAATTCTATAATGAACTGCAGCTGTGTAATGCGTTAACTGTCAGTCTGTCAAGTTGAACACCACAAATCCAGTCTGTGCGTCTCCCTATTCCCATTCAGGCTAGGCTTCAAGCCTCAGTGATGGCCAGAATAGAGCCTCCGGTCCTAACTCCCATCACTGCTGGTCAAAGCAAGAGCAGCAATAATAATGTTTTGTTCTGAAATTGGATGTTCCGTGTTGGGACCAAATCAAATTGGGAAGAAAGGCGTGTTCTGCTCTTCGGTAAGTTGTTTGAATTTGTAACAGAAGTTAATTCCAACAGAGAAAAAAAAAAATCACCATAATTTAACTGCAAGAAACTAAGCTTAATGAGAGGATTCTGCATCTGCTCAATTTCCACACTGTAATACACAATTTGGTATATTCTACCCTCACCCTGCACACATCCTCTGCCACAGCAGCTGACACACTTAAACAGGGGGTGCAGTTACAGCAAACACTGGCTTGTCACTTTGATGGCCTCAGCCAAAACTTAAAAAAAGGGTTGTTTGAAACCTTTATCATATTTTGAAACAGAGCACCCTCCTTCGAAATGATGAGTTGCCATGTAGGCCAGGGGAAATTTGAATTCTCGATGGTTTTGGGTTTGAGGGTTCAAGTTTGCTCTGTGTCCATCATCCCAACTGTTCATTGTTCGCTCTTTGTTGAGGTCAGGCACCACATGATGGTCTTCTCCCAGATCAGCAATGAGCACAGTAGCATGTGCAGCTGACAATACTGGCAACGAGCAAGCAAAGGCTAATTAGGCATAACATTAAAATGGTCCTAGAGTATTCCACCATAGCAAGAAGTCCTTTGGCCCATTGAATCTGTGCTGACCATTAAACTGATTCCATAAATTTCCATGGTGAATGTGATCTCCCGGAAAAGCTCTGATCGTCTACGGGAATTAGTGGGGGATTATCCAAGGTTATAATGTAGCATTTTGCTTGTGCCCCCTGCATTCAGAGGTGGCATGGCGAGCAGTCACTGCTTGGTCTTCGTTGACCTGAAAATGGAGCTGAGAGTTGCCTTCTTGATTTACTCTTCAACTAAATACCTCACTGCAAGAGGCACTCCCCAGGTCAAGTAGCAACATGGACAGAAATGATCAGTCAACGTTTCAAGTAAAAATCCTTTGTCAAGAGCAAAATAAGAAGGTAAAATTACGTATACAACGAGAGAAAAGAGCTGG
The DNA here is from genome assembly GCF_036971445.1 of Narcine bancroftii. NCBI lineage: Eukaryota > Metazoa > Chordata > Chondrichthyes > Torpediniformes > Narcinidae > Narcine > Narcine bancroftii. Next base: position 99,969,358 of record NC_091478.1, read on the forward strand.
GGGAGGAGCCCAGAGGTGACTGTACAGAAGGTGTGAGAACTAGGAGTTCAGGAAAATTCTTCTATTATCTCTCTCTTTCTCCCCACCCACCCTCTCTCTTCCTATTGGTTTTTCCCTTTACCTGTCTCTCCACCTTCTCTCTGACCACTCCTGGGTCCCTCTCTCAGCTTCTTTCCCCCTATATCTGTAACTTTCCCTCCTCGTTTTTGTCTTGATAAAGGGTTTTGACGCAAAATATTAACTGACCATTTCTCTCCAGGGATGCTGCCTAGCATGCTGAGGTCCTCCAGCAATTCTCCGTCTGCTCAAGATTCCAAAGTCTGCAGCCTTGTGTTTCCCTGTAGTGGTTAAGAATCTAGAGCCAGGGACAACATCGAAGAACACAGCGCAGGAATGGGCCCTTCACCTCTCAACATCTGCGGCAAACACGTTGCTAAGTTAAACTCTTCTGCCTGCACAAGATCCACATCCCTCCATTCCCTGCCATTTGATGTGTGTGCTTTACAGTCTCATAAACGCTACTTGTATCTGCATCCATCACTACCCCAGCCACCCCATTCCAGGCACCTACCACCCCTGTGTAAAAAAAAACTTGCCCCGCACAACTCCTTTAAACTGTCGCCTTCTCATCTTAAATTCATATCCTCTACTCTGTGAGGAAGATTCATATCTTCATAAACAGGCAACACTGGCGCCTTTGAAATAATCAATGAAACAGATGATTGCTGTGATTGCGATCTCACTGAGTTTGAATTGGCTGTCTATTCCTGACACTACATATGGTACATATAAGAATCTTTTACTATCTGTAGGGCCCTGGAAAATCCTGAAGGGGAGAGAACACACTGATATTGAAATGATTACCAATCCTTCTTACAAGGACCTTTTAGAAATTACTCTGGGGAAAATCATTTTCTGTAAAACTGAAAGGCTCCGTGTCTCTCTCAGGGTACTGAAGTCGAAAGATTAAACACGATCGAATGGTGGTGCAGGCTGGAAGGGCTGAATGACCTTCTCCTGCTCCTATTTTCTGCGTTCAACCGACAAGAAAGAGCTCTGCATCCCTGTGGCCAATAGCACATTACTCTCACATGGAGCCCAAGACAGAGCATGCAATTTCTATTTTAACAAAAAACCCAAACCCTTTCTCCACCTGAAGTGAATTCTAATCATTGGAAAAAAAGGAAACAGCCACCCCTCTCCAATTACTTCCAGGATCCGATCATTATTTCTCGAGATCCATCCCCTTCTTCCTTTAGATATATCATTTCTGATGAGATCAGCTTTCTGCAAAACACTCCATTGTCAAAACTAATCTTTCTGTTCCAACAACACTGCAAGATTATGCAGCCATAATCACTTACCCTCCCCCAGAATAATTTCCATTCGGCACCCAGTCAATATTAAAAAAAATGCAGAGCTTTAAATTCTGATTACCACTCCAGTATTGTGAATGTTCGAAATTTCCCACTCCAAGAGCAGCGACTCTGAATAGATTCAAGGACACAGGAATGGATTGTTGGAGAACTGGAGAGTTAAGGGTTCTGGAGAACAGGCAAGGAAGTGGAGCTGAGGTCAATAATGATCATGGTCAACAGAGCAGACTTGAGGGGCAGTCTGGTTACAGCACCTCTCTGTTGGGGGCTTAAGGTGTGGAGAGGGGGATGTTCTGTTACAAGGGCTCCAATAACCCTTCAATACAAGCCTGCTCCTGCCAATGTTCATCCTTGATACAAAGTCACCAAAACATGGGCAGCATGGTTGGCACAGAAGTTAGCAAAACACCATTACAGCACCAGTGACCTTGGTTTGAATCCGGTGCTGTAAGGAGTTTGTATGTTCTCCTTATGTCTGTGTGGGTTTCCTCTGGGTACTCCGGTTTCCTCCCATTCTTTAAAATGCACAGAGGTTGTATTTGAGGGGAATGGGCTTGTCCAGTTACTGTGCTGCATGTCTAAAGCATACATAATCTGGTCGTTATCACCTTGCAGTTTCTGGATGCTGGTCGTGCACCAATGGCGTCCCTACAAGAGATGTCCTGAATGAGTGGTGTGCAATGCAATGCAAATGTATTTTAGTACCTGCTCCTTTCAATCCACATCTGGATTAACTGCTCATTACCACATGGTGTACGCTGGGAGGACATTTCCTCTGGCAATATCAAGCGGGGGAGATAGGTCTCAGAATAAATGGTCACCCACTTCAGACAGAGAGGGTCTTGGGAATTTGTAATACGGAGCGATGCGGATGCCGAGTCATTGAGAATGTTCAAAGCCAGGTTGATTTTTTTGGATGCAGGGGAGTCGAAGTTTTTGGGGAACAGGTGGGGAAAGTGGAGCTGAGGTTGAGGCAAAATGAGCCACTACCTCACTGGATATTGGATCATCCTCTAGACACTGTACAGCCTAGCCCTGCTCATGATTCTTAAGCCTCAGCTCACTTGTGAAAGTGACAAGGTGGTCCAAAGAGATGGGTGGAGCTTCCATTGTAAAGGAGGTTGGAAAAAAAGTAGATCAATGCAACTTACTTATGACCAGATTCATGAGCAATGGTAAAAGCTAGGCCCAATCCTGTGTCCTCATTAATAGTGCAGCTGTGATATTTGCTGCACATTCCACTGATCGGGGCGAAGCCTGCAAAACAAATCAAGAGCTCGTTAACCAGGGACTTCTTCTTTGCATTCAGTGGGGTCTTGTGAAAAAGTGGAAATGTTATGGAATTAACTGAAAACAATTTTTTAAGTACTGCAAAGAAATGTAGAGCGATATCATGGAAAGATGATAGAGAAGTGTGTGATGGTACAGATTCTATCACCAATGTGTCTATGTACAGATGGTAGTGTAGGATGACTGTGATTGGCTGAGAGTGTAGCCACACCTACTGGCAGGTCTTCAAGGATTGCTCCTAGCCAGACCAGGTCATTCTGGACTGGTCGACCTACTTGTGATAGTCTCCAATCTTCTACTTAATAAAAGCCTTGGTTTGGATCAACAAGTCTTTGGTTCTTTCGACGCGCCATACAAAGTGTTATTAAGTAGAGGGTATAATGAGATGCAACATTGTATACCTTTGGAAAAAATCAAGGAATCGAGTCGAAAATTTTTATAGTATTTGGAAACCATATATGGATTTTATGGACAATTTTCCATCCACCTAATTAGTAATTTTTAAGAACAATTAATGATTGTCTCTGCTAATTTTATTGTATATTAAATGGTAAGTCTTTTTTTTTTCTTCTTTTCTTACTTTTGGGTGGGGGAGATGGAGAGAAAAATTATACAAGTAATTTTTTTGGTATCATTGGTTATAGATATTTGATTAATGTTCTATTTCCTGCAATGATGCAAACAATTAAATAAAATTAAAATATATATATCTATAGTTAACCAGAGGGCTTCAGTCCAAGACAAGAGGCAAAGGGAACTGAATGGCGCACAGAGGATGGGTGTGCTGGTGAGGTAATCATGATGGCTCAAAAAAATTAGCACTGGACCCCTGGAGACTGGTATATGGATAGGAGAGGTTGAGAGGGAAGTGAGCAAGAAGTCTGTCCATGCTGGAAACCTGAAACAATACACAAAGTGCTGGAGTGTTCCTGATGAAAGGTTCCAGCTCGACACGTCGACTGTCTATTTCTTTCCATGGACGCTGCCTGGCCTGCTGAGCTCTTCCAGCACTTTATATATTGCTGAAGGGTTAGAACTGGGGTCTCAATGTGGATGAGACAAAGGAGATGATAATGGATGTCAGGAGGATGAAGGTCAACTATTCTCCACTATCCATCAATAGTTCCATCATGAAAAGTGAAGAGCACCAAGTTCCTTGGTGCGCATATAAAGGAGGATCTGTCCTGGACCAACAGCTTCCCATTGGTCAATGCCTACACTTTCCCAGGAGGTTGAGGAGGGTAAGGCCACTGGCCCCCATCTCAATAATCTTTTACAGGAGCAAAACTGAGCGTCCAGTCTGGCTGCACCATTGCGTGGAATAGTAGCTGCAAATCATCAGACAGAAAGTCAAAGATTATTAAAACAGCTGAGAAGACCACAGTGGACTCCCTTCCCTTTACTGAAGATGATAGAGAGCATTGCTTAAATAGGGCTCAAAGAATTATTGAAGACCCTTTCCAACCTGTACTCAGCATCTTTGACCCATGACCATCAAAATCAGGACTCCCAAACTGGGAAATAGCATCTTCCTGCAAGCCGTGAAATTGATGAACAGTATTCTGTAACCAAGTAAAAAACATAGGAACATAGGAAGTAGGAACAGGAGTAGGCCAAAAATGGCCCATCGAGCCTGCTCCGCCATTCAATACGATCATGGCTGATCTAATTTATGAACTACCTGCCTTCTCCCCATATCCCCTAATTCCTCTATCATGTAAAAATTTATCTGACCGAATTTTAAATATGTTTAATGAGGCAGCCTCAACCACTTCCCTTGATAGAGAATTCCAAACATTCACTACTCTCTGGGAAAAACTATTTTTCCTCATCTCTGTCCTAAATCTACTCCCCTGAATCTTGAGACTGTGTCCTCTCGTTTTAGTTTCCCCGGCCAGCTCAAAAAACCTTCCTACATTTATCCTATCCATACCCTTCATAATCCTATATGTTTCTATAAGATCTCCTCTCATTCTTCTAAAGTTGAGCGAATACAATCCTAGACGATTTAATCTTTCATCACAAGTCAACCCCTTCACCCCAGGGATCAACCTCGTAAACCTCCTCTGGACCGTAAATCATCCCCAAAAAAAAATTTTTATATATATATATATTTAAGTTATAGGTTTATGGATATATGTGATTATTATGTACTGTGTATTATGGGAGTAGGTGGGTGAACTGTGTGTCCACTGAATTGTTTATGTACAGCCAGATGATAATAAACTTGATATGGGCCAAATACAGGCTAATGGAACAATCTCAGGTCGGCCACTTGGATGGTGTGGACGAGTTGAGCCGAAGGACCTGGTTCCATGCTGTCCAACTCCAGAATGATATAATGCTCCTCTCCCAGAAAAGACATCTCCAGTCTGACTTGATACGGCCCAGCAGGGCCTGATGGAACTTTATACAGAGGATGGGGAGCTCTCCGTCTGGCAGAGTTTCTGATTGCTTCCCCCCACCACCCCCAACACACACAGTTTTTCCGGCAAGCAACCTTGCTTCACCTAGCAACCGGAATGATGTTAACACCTCCACACACTTGAAATATCAGCTGAAGCTAAACATTCAGCTCAAAACATCTGGGGAACTTTCAATAAAATGACACATCGAACCACATGGGATATCTTCTCTCTTTGGCTTGGCTTCGCGGACGAAGATTTATGGAGGGGGTAAAAGTCCACGTCAGCTGCAGGCTCGATTGTGGCTGACAAGTCCGATGCGGGACAGGCAGACGCGGTTGCAAGGGAAAATTGGTGGGTTGGGGTTGGGTGTTGGGTTTTTCCTCCTTTGTCTTTTGTCAGTGAGGTGGGCTCTGCGGTCTTCTTCAAAGGATATAGCCTTCCACTAAATAGCATTCCTCTGTGCTGTGCTATTTCCCCCTGTTTAAACAATCTTTCCGCTCTGTATTTCAAATGACATCAAGTCCTGCTTGCTTATGCAAGAAGCCCATGTCCCATCAATATTTGCGATTTATACATTCGGAAGGTAAATCTGCCGTTAACCAGTGAAATATTAAACCTGGTGGAAAGAATAGATCCCAAGCAGCTTTCAATAATGAAGAAGGGAATTTTTAGCAGCCCAATGATTTGTCCTCTACCAGCCTCTCTGCAAAGACACTATCTGGACATTTTTCTCTTTGCAGTTTGGAGTCACTTTTTAAATGGGCAACTGACTTAATGTAAATGACCTCATCCTGTTATAACAAGCTCAAAGGGATGAAAAAGTGAGCTGCTGGAAGAACTCAGCGAGTCAGGCTGCATCTGCGGAGTGACATGGAGAGTTGATGTGGTGGGACGAGGCCCATCATTATCCCACCTTGTTTATTGCTCCAGATTCCAGCAACAACAGGCTCGTGTCCTTGATGGGTGGGAGAATCTTATCCTCTTTCTGTTCCTGTGTCACAGGTTTGAAGGGCAAGAATGGAATTTCTTGTTCCTGTGTACCAGGCTCGAGGAGCAGAGCGACTTCTTGAAGTTGGTGTGAGGCACTATGGCTTTCTATTCCTTCCTTATCAACTCAAGGGAACAATGCCCTCCTTCTGTTCGGCTGTAACAGTGTTGATAGGAAGAATGGTCTCGTCATGTTTATTGCCAGCTTCAAACCAATGATTTAAAAAAAAAATGTAAAGTACCTCATTACTGAGAGGTATTTGCTCTAGAGAGGTCCCATATAAAGGAGACCTACCTTCTCCAGCATGCATGTATCTGCAGTGAAGACGTGAGAGGAAGCCCAGCTTATACCAAGCATCTCGCCTCCACCAACCAGCTGGTTCCCACCCTTGGCCTGACTTGTATACAATAATTTGTCCTGTTGTTCTAGTCAGTGCTTCACTCTTGAGGTTTTAAAATTTTTTTTCAGACATACGGCACGGTTACAGGCCATTTCAGCCCATGAGTCCGTGCTGCCCAATTACCACCCAATTGACCTAAAACCCCCGGTATGTTTTTAAAGGGTGGGATGAAGAAAACCCACTGAGACACGGGGAGAATGAACAAACTCCTTACAGACAGCGTGGGATTTGAATCCTCGTCCCGATCACGGGCGCTGCAACAGCGTTCCGCTAATCGCTATGCCAACCGTGCCCCCTCATTAATTAGGTTGGCATTAACCTGCCCATCTTTGGCCTCCTGAGAAGCTGATGGAATTTAGCAGCACTGATACAGGTCCCTTGGCCCAACAAGCGTATGGTGACAGAACTGGTTCTATTTTCCTGAGTTCTGTCCAAATCCCTCTCAACCTTTCCCGTCCATGTCCCTATCTATGTTGACAGTGGAGAATTAGTGGTCAATCACTTATATATAGGACTGTTATCTCATGTACAGGCCAGTTCAAATAAAGCTGAAAGTTTCCTTCAACCCACTTTCCCTCCCAGTGCCCTGGCCAGTTTAGTCCTTGTGCTATTTCTTCCAAAATTCCCCAAGAACCAAAGGAGTTGAACTTGTGACAACTATGTTACAAGTCCATTAACTCTTGGTAATCCATTCCACAATGCAGCCGCTATCCCATCCTCAACCGTCTAACAGCAATCCGGCCAATTGCCTCACCCTCCCCTCTAACAGTGTTTGAGGCCAATGAGTTTGACACAGTCAGAGATTGTGGACAGAATGGTTTGCATCGCGAGGGAGGTTTTCATTCAGCACGGTCTCGGTCGGGTTACAGAGAAGCCCACTGCTTGCTTACCCAAGGTGTCACAGGGCTCGTTCTTCCAGGAGCAGATGTCCAACCCGGTGAGCAACACAGCGTGGTCATGCCGCTTGCCATTCTTTCCCATCAACCTCGACTGCCACTGGCAGAAGCTGTTCAGCGATTGGTCTGCGTGGTGGCTGATCACTAACCCGGGCTGAAAGAAGAAACCAACATGGCCCAATTTTTTTTCACAATTAGTTCTGCAAGCTTGGTGTGAGATGACTCCACAATTTTACAAACAGGTGGGGCGAGCCACATGATCCTTCATTACTGCTCCATCAGCCAATACAAATCACAGTCCCGTCCACTTTCCCCCACAAACTCCTCATCCCCTTACACTCCACTTCCCACCAAACATTCACGGATGTTAATTTAAAATGGAAACTAAACCGACTGGTTGCATCATGGCCTGGTTTGGAAACTCAAGTACCCAAGAATGTTAGAGGCTGCAGAAAGTGGCAGATTGAGCCAAGTCCATCACAGACACTGACCTTCTGTCCATTGAAGATATCTACAAGAGTTGCTGCCTCTAGAAGGCAGCCAACATCATAAATGACTCCCATTATCCTGGTCACAATCTATTCTCACTGCTCCCTTCAGGCAGAAGGTACAGAAGCCTAAGGTCCAGCACCTCTAGGATCGAGAACAGGTTTTTTTTCCAAAAGCTATCAGGCTCTTGAACCTACACTTTCTACCCTTCTCCAGGACCATCAAAAGATCTGCTTGTACTGTTGAAACATAACACCTTTTTCCTATTAATTGCAACGTTGAAAACCATAATCAAGTTTATTGGACCAATTTTGTGGGTAAAATTTGGGGGGGGTCGTCTTTTACATGGGTCATTCTTTTGAGAAACTAAAATTCAGATGAGAATCCAAAAGTATCTGTGTTATAGTCGAGTTTTGAGGACCAATTTTTCTGGTCAAATTTGGGGGGTGGGGGGGTTACTATTTTTGACCATGGTAAGCACCTGCGCTGTTCAAGGCGTTGGGAACTCAGATGGCTGGGACAAGGTGATAAGTTTACATTCAGGGCTTCATGAGCTCAGATGGGCAAGGTCTAGGAGAGAGTCTGTAGCCCAGGAGGCAGGTGCTCTGGTGTTTGGGTAGCCGGAGTGAGGGACGACGGTTGGGGTTTCGGGAGCTCAGGTGCTTGAGTGGCCGGGGCAAGGGTCTATGGTCAAGCTGATAGGAGTTCTAGTGTTCAGACAGCTGAGATTATGTCTGTGATCGAGAGCTCATGTGGGTGGGCGGTCAGGGCGAGGTTCGCAGTTGGCATATTAGGAGATCTGGTGTTCAGGCAGCCAGACCGAGGGTCCACAGTCGGGGCTGTCGGGAGCTCATATGGGCAGGCAGCAGTGGCGAGGTTCCGCTGATGGGGTGTTGAGAGCTCAGATGGGCAGGCAGTCAGGGAGTCGTGAGCTCTGGTGGGCGGGCGCCCGGTTCGAGGATCCATGGATGGGATATTTGGAGCTCATGTGGGTGGGCAGCTGGGGCCAAAAATAAGGGGGGGATGGGGAGAGTTGGTGTCAGCTTTTACACAGGTCACACAGAAAGCATGATTGGGCCAAAAAAAGGGGGTTCAACTATTACACAGGATGACTATTACACAAGTATATAGGGTATTTATTAATCAATCCTTTTATATTTATTATCTCTTTTTCAGTCTCGTCATATTGTGGTAATTTAATCTGTATCACCGCTGTAAGTGATTCTTCTGTACCTGTGTGGCTGCAGCAAGTACAAATTTCAGTGAATATGCATATTGTAGCTGCACACAGCAGAACTCAGATTATCCAAAATCCTCATTTAACCGAAAATTTTTGGACCCAGAAGTGACGTCTGTTCACCTCCAAAAAAATTTTGAGTAAATGAGGAAATCTGAAACAATCAGAAATCCTCCCTTATCAGAAATTTTTTTTCAAGCTGAACTGACCTCACTGGTTGCAAAAAAAAAATTCACCTGACATGAAATTAGAACGACGATTGCCCTCGTTTCGGGTAACTCATCCCCCCCTTCCCATTTCTTCTTTACCTTCCCCTATTGACTTTTCTTTCCAACTCTCCCTCTCAAACTGTCCCCCAGCCGTAAGCAGTTGGAAGAATCCCTCATTCCGGAGACATCAAGGAGAGCAGCCTCCTGGACAAGAGGGGGAGTGTGAGCAGGTGAAGACTGGGTCTGTGCTGGGCTCCAACATCGAGAACCAGGACGTGAAGCCCCTGCCAGAATGAGCCCATGGGAAGACAGGAGCCAGCTGACTTGCCAGTGAGTGTTCCACCGGCCTGGGAACCCTTCTCGGGGATCGATGTTGGAGATCAGTGGCAGCCAGCATTTTTTTTTAAAAAGTAAAAATTAAACATTATTTTAATGCTTAAAAAGCCTTCCCTTGATGTTTGTTGATGTTGTTTAAACATTGATGCAAGTGATTTGCTGTTGGTTCTGGGCTGTTGCTTTAAAAAATGACCAGTTATCCAAATAAATTTTGTCATTCGAAATAGGTTCAGTCCCGACCAATTTGGATAGTCAGAGTTGTACTGTATATGGCAATAAACCCTCATAATCAAGTACACTCAATTACTAACACAGAGAATTCCAGAGGTAAAAAAACAAGTTGCTAGAGGAACTCAGCATCTGTGAAAGGGATGGTCTACGTCTCAAGTTGGGTCCCTGCATCAGGATTAATAGCGTAAAGCAGAGATAAGCCAGTTTAAAGTGGTGAGGGTGAGGCAGGAGCAGTTGATGGGCAGCAGGTGGGAGGGGATGATGGAAGGGTGGAGATCGCAACAGACGATGGCATGTCGAAAGTCGAGAATACAAAGGGCTGAAGATTATGGAAACTGATTGGAAAGGAGTCAATGAATGGAACCAGATCAGGAAGGGATGATGGGCAGATGGGGGAGGGGATATGGGGACCAAATGGGTAATAGACAGACAAAACTAGGATGGTAGAGAGAAAGGAAACTGGGTAATAGGGGGCTGGGTGAGCGGGTGTTTGAGAGGACCTGGTCAATCAGAAGCAGAGGGAAAAGAGAGTGGGTGCAGATTACTTGATATTGGAGCAGTGAATGTTCACATGGTTGGGTTGATGACTACCCAGGCAGAATAGGAGGAGGTGCTCCTCTAGTTTGTGTTTCCAGGGAGAGGGGATGCTGAGATCAGTGTGGGAGTGGGAAAAGGCATTAAAATAGCTGGCAAACAGATGGCCATTTCAGACAGAGCCCAGGTGCTCAGCACAGGGAATTTGAAAGGCTGACAGACACCTGCGCAAAAACATACTTGGTTCTAAAGGGCCACCTCTTTATCCCAAATGTTTGCTGACTGCATTCTAGTCCATACTCTGGACAGGACACTGCCTGGGTATATTTATCCTCTGTTGGTAACATGTGGCCAACTAGTGATACTAATCCACTTGGTTACTCGATTCAAGAGAGGGCATTTCAATTGCCCCATTCTCTTTCTCTCTCATACACACACACAAACATAAGTGTGCACATACATTCAATCACACAAAGATACACAAGCAAAGGTGTACATGCATGCATACACACACCACAAAAATACACACAAACATACACACACAATGACACACAAATGCATCATGTGCACAGGTGCACCACAAATACACACGCAAACATGCATGGGGGCGCGCACACACACACACACACACACGTATTAAACCACCTATTCTAACAAAGGGCTCCTGAGTAGGAGAGAAAGACTTACTGATTCTATCTTTCCTGTGCCCATTGGTTGACACCACATGTACTCAGTAAACATTCACAAGGGATGACTGGAGACCACATGCAACCAAAATCTCACATCCTGCTCAAATTCTCACCCTCAACTTCCTTCCTCTGGTAAAATATCCCGTCCGATGAACTGGGCCCAGCTGCTTCTGCAGATCTCACTGTTGGTCTGTGGGTAACAATCTTGCTGCCTCCGACAGCTGTACAGCCCCCTCGCCTACTTACTTGGGTGAACTGATCGACTTTGCCTGTCCTGTGCTGAGTGTGTGCCGCCTATTCCCAAGAGTTGCCAAGTAACTCATACACAGTTCGTGCTCCTTCAGGTATGGATTGGATGATAGGAGCATGGAAACAACTTACTGGATCCTGCTCCAACAGCAAGAGGCTCACAACTATAATCTTTATGTCACTTCCAATCGTTCCATCCTTGAATAGACTAGACACCTGTTGGGAAAACACACATCAGAATGAAATAGGAAGAGCAGCAAAGAAAAGACATTGGGCCCAACCTGTTCACATCATATGGACCCTCGTTTACATACAATCTTCCATTTAATTCCCCTTCTTGGGCCTCCCCTGCTCAACATCCATTCGGTACATCCCAACCACTGCCTGTGCAAGGCGGCTCCACATCCTCACCCTTGTGCGAATGAAGAAATTTTTTCTGAATTTCCTACTGGACCTTCGTCAAACAGATTGGGCTGTTCTGTGGAGTGGTCAGCTAACAGCATAGTTCCTTGCCTGTGCACTGTAATCAGGTGCTAACGGAAGCTGACAGAAGAAGCTGAGAAGTGATGGGGATGGGGTGGGGGGTGGAAAGAGAGAGGAGGAATTTCTTCTCAGCCTTTCTCTTCTCCCCTCCCACCTGTATCCATCTATCACCTTTTATCTGTTAGCCTTTCCTTCCCAGTCCTCCATCTTCTCCCCCTCCTTCTCCTCCTGCCACCAACCTTTTTATATAAGGTGCCTACCTGATTCCTGACAGGCCCATAACACGTTACTTTTTGCTTCCCATGGATGCTGTGTAACCCGCTGAGTTTTCCAGCATATTTGTGTATTGCGCTCGACCCCAATGTCTTCAGATATTCTTGTTTAAATGTAGCACTGATTGAGCTTTTTGAGTGGGTGACAATGGTGGTCGATGAGTGTGGGGGAGTGGATGTTGTCTACATTGAACTTTAGTCAGGGGTATGGCGTGGTCCCTCTTGGAAGGCTGATGCAGAAGGTTCAGCTGCGTGGAATCCACGGAGAATTGACTGTCTCAATTCTGAATTAGCTTCCAAAAGAAGCCAGAGGGTAGCTGCAGAAGGGTGTTATTCTGGCAGAAGGGCCATTTGCAGTGGGGTTTTGCAGAGATTGGTGTTGGGACCCATGTTGTGTGTGATATTTAGGTGTAAGAGTGGGTAGGTGGGTCAATAAGTTTATAGATGACACTAAGATTGGTTGAGCTGTGGAGGGTGAATGAAGAATGCAACAGGATATGGATCAGTTATAAATATAGGCAGAGAAATGGATAGAATCTAATCCAGCCCAAGTGTGTACCTTGAGGAGATCAAATATAAAATGTATACAGTTAATAGCAGGGATCTTAAAAGAATTGGATCCCAGAGGGATCTGGGGGTCCATGCCCAAAGTATTTTTGAATATAGTGGTATGCTTGCCTTCATTGGGTGGGGCATAGAGTATCAGAATAAAGAAGTCACATTACAGCTGTATAACACTTTGGCGAGGCCACACTTGTGTCGCCCCACGATAGGAAGGACATGGAGGCTGGGGAACTGAGAGATTTACCAAGATGTTGCCTGGATTGGAGGATATGAGCTGTGGGAAGAGGTTGTGACAAACTTGAGTCATTTTCCCTGGAGCGTGGGAGGCTGAGGGTTGGCTCGATCAAAGATTATAAATTATGAAAGGCACTAACCGGGTCTTTCTCACAGGATAAAGTCACATGGATTTAAAATGGGCGGAGGGGTTAAAGGAGAAGTGTGGGGCAAGTATTATTATTATTTTTAAAACACAGATGTGGTGGGGTGCCTGGAACAGGTGGCCAGGAGTAGTCTTGGAGGCAGATCCAATAATAGCATGCAAGAGGCTTCCAGATGGATGAATACAGATACAGGAAACAAAGGGATATGTATTACATGCAAGCAATAGAGTTTGTGTTCAATTTGGCATCATGTTCAGTGCAGACATCAAGCGCTGAAGGGTCTGTTCCTGTGTGTACTGTTCTATGTCCAATCTCCTTGCCCAAATTCCAATTTGCTTGGCAAAATAATACTGCATGAGAAAATGAAGCAGTCAGCTGATCAAACCCACAAGTCAACCCTGGATTTCCTTTGGATCACGTTTCAATGTCACAACTAAGACCAGGGAATGTCAATCCATGGGATGCTATCGACTCCCTCAACCAAGATATTAGTCTTGACTACAAACTAAACAATTCCATGCTATAGGTGGTTGCATGCTAACCTCTCACACTACACACAACGATGGCTGCTAGATTCAGTGGCTTACCATGTTCATGACAGTCAAAATGTAAGTGGTGATGTTCTCTTGGCCGTGTTTCTCCAGCATTTTTTTGTCCGCCACCACCAGAGTCTCGACAGTCAAGCCCTGGTTCTTCCGTGTATTCAGGGTGGTGCGTTTTAACCTTCCCCTGGGGCTGTATTCATCAGGGAGGAGGTGGATATCTTCCACTGGAGGATGAGGCATGTCTATGGAATGGGTGGTTGGGATAAAGAAAGTAGAGAGCCTTCAGTTCCAGAAGGAAGTCAAAGTCCTTTTATTGCTGCCTCCACCTATCTGGGACACGCAGAGCAGCCTGTCATTACCAACAGTGCAGGCTTGAATGAATGAAGTTTATTGCCATATAGACAAGTTTGGGTTCAATGTGAAGTTGTGTAACATGAATTGTAACAACAATAACAGGAATAATTATAAACATAAACGATTGAAAACTGGAAACCAGAGCCTTCATCCACCCCCTCCTCCTGTCGTTTGCATAATGGCCCAATATTTACAAGCTTTAATTCTGCCAGATAGTGGGAGAGTGAGAAATAAATAAATACGAACAAGCACAAACCAGACTAGAAATCTCAAATCTGGGGGCACAGCTCCCAACTCTCACCCTAGACTGTGTTGTGTTATTCATAAAGAGCCGTGATGGTGCTTAGGAATGATCTCAGTATTACAGTGGTCCAGAGGTTAGGTGGGATAATGATATCGCTAATAAGTATATTGAACCCTTCACGAAACACAACGAGAATAGACCACAATAAATGAAAAGGAGATCTTAAATACAATAGATAGTTAATAAATATTCAGTTAGTGTAGTGAAGGAAAAAAATAAGTGGCATTCTCACGGCACTGACAGTCCTATTGCGGTGTCGGAGGAGCCCATGATTAGTGCAACAAGGGGTGGTTCAAGAGCCTGATAGCTGTTCGCAAGAAAGTGCTCCAACGGCATGGAGTTGAATAGCAGCTGCCTATCCTGAGTGACAAGCAACTTTGTTCTGGCGCACAGTTATTTGCACTTGTGGGAATATCCTTCAGCGAAAATCAAATGTTCAGAAGAAAGGAGAAAGGAACGGCATGAGCTTTAAAAAATAAGCAATTATCCTATCTGCTGATCGAGCTAAATTCTAACACTGTTTAGACAGTACAAATACTTTGAGTGACAGGCTTTCCTGAGTTACCTCCAGCTCACTGTTATGAGGCTGCATCAGAGAGAGAGAGAGAGAGAGAAGCCTGGAGAAATACTTGTGGGGATAGGAATACTGGACAAAGGAAAGGCATCTCCAGACCCAGGTGCAGTCATAGATCAAGGTGCAAACTTACCACCAAGATTAATGTTTGTTAAAGCATGCAAGGACATTGGAGACAAACAGCCCAAGCTCGCCAACTCAATCCCCTGTCCCCACAGGCCACATCAACCTCCCAATCCATTCCCCAAGGTGGGGATCCAGAACTGACATTGACCACAGGGACCATCCTTACTGCTTGAATTTTCTTTTTTCACTTTTTATCTTTGGTTCATTTCAGATGTGTTTTTTTGGTTTGGGTAAGAGTTTGAGGCAAAATCAGGTATTTTTGGTTATTGGTCGGGGGTGGGTGGGGGGGGGGGTGCGAGGAACATTCAAAGGTTGCCTCGATTTCAGTGAATTATAACACAATAGAAAATGGCAATAAAAACAATTGCAGATCAAGACAAGCTTTAACTGGTTAGTTCTCTCTCTGAAGCTTTGTCTGGTAATTTGGAACATCTTTTGCTTTATTGCCATTTCCGTCCACAATCTTTAAATTTAAAGTTAAATTTAGACCTACAGCCCAGTAACAGGCACTTCCAGCCCACGAACCTATGCTCCAATTAATCTACAATGTCCATATATTTTGAACGATGGGACGAAACCAGAACTCCCGGAGGAAACCCATGCAGACACGGGAGAACATACAAACTCCTTAAAGACAGCACCAGGTTTGAACCTGGGTCACTGGCACTGTAATAGTGTCGCACTAGTTGCTACGTTAACCGTCCCATCCTTAATTTTATCATGTACAGAGAGCCTTCATCCCATCATGTTGATACCAACTCCTTAAAGAACAAGCCTATTAGCCTCATTCCTCATCAATTTGTCATCAAATGCGATGCATCATTTCCAGAAAAACTCAAGTCCTTCTGTGCTCGCTTTGAAAGAGAAAGTACAAATCGAGAACTCTCACAATCTGCCACAGTCCCTAGTGACTCAGGGCTCCCAGTCTCTGAAGCTGAGGTGACAGAACTTGAGGGGGGAGGGGGGGTGAATGATTCCTCAGAAAGCATCCAGTTCAGATGGTGTACGTGGTTGGGTCCTTAGAACCTGTGTGAACCAGCTGGCTGGAGTTTTTGCAGACATATTCAATCTCTTACTACAGCTGTCATGTGTCCTCACCTGCTTCAATGTACATTAATCAGTGTCCAAGAAGAGTAAGGTGGCCGGCTTCAACAACCCTTGGCTAGTGCCACTGATGAAGTCCTTCAAGATGTTGATTATGGAGCAAGTCGACTCCTATCTCAGGAAGGACCTAGACCCACTTCAATTCACCTATCGTCACAACTAGTCAATGGCAGATGCCATTTTTCTAGCCCTCTGCACTGCATTTGATCACCTGGATAGAGGAACACCTTCATCAAGCTGTTGTTCATCGACACCATTGCACCACCAAAACTCACGACGAAGCTAAAGGATCTGGGACTCTGTCCATCCCTCTGCACTAGATCCTTGATTTCCTCAGCGGCAGACCCCAATCAGTGCAGATTGGCTAGGCTACCAATTATGGCGCACTCAATGTGTCCTTTGAACCAGTTCAGGGCTAAGAATCAACACGATTATTGTGGGTCTGAAGTCAGCCACAGGCCACATCAGCTCACCAGAAAGTGACACTTGGATCTGAATGATGACGTACGGCCAACAATAGAAATTGGGAGAATTTTTGCTAAAGCAAAGCCTGGGCTCATTTATATCAATTGTAAATTAGACATACAGCACAGTTCCGCCCCACGAATCCATGTCGCCCAAATACACCAATCACCCTACAACCCCGTACGATTTGGAGGGTGGGAGGAAACCAGAGCACCCAGGCAAAACCCTTAAAGACAAAGAATGTACAAATTCCTTACAGACAGCACTGGATTCGTCCCTGGGTTGCTGGCGCTTTAATGGATAAAACACAAACATACTGGAGGAACTCAGCAGTTTGAGCAATGTCATTGAGAGAAAAAAATAATGGTTGACGCTTCGAGCCAAAACCCATTTGCTGGTGGCCAGCTGAGCTCCTCCAGTAGATTGTTCTTTGTTCCGGAGTCCTGCATCTGCAATCTCTCAGGCATCCCCATTTCAAGAGATGTGTGAACTGTCTCCAAGTGCACAAGAGCTATCTTTGAACGGGTTTTATATTTTATGGACTTAACAATAAGTAATTAAACAGAAAATTTCCTTACATACATTTCTTTCGTCGCCCACAGTAGTGTTGCTTTTGGTCTCCCTGCTGCCACTGATACTTGGTCTGTTGGTGATCGGGATACAGGTGATCGGGTTCTGTACCCACCAGTTTCTGCTGGAGTCTCTGCTCCACTGATCGCTTGTAGAGGGCATGAGGACGGTGCCCGGCAGCTGTTGTGTAGTTGTGTCTTGGTGCCAGGTGAAGAGGTAATGGAGTTATAAGGTATTCATGATCTTGGCTCCGTATCAAACCTGACTGGAAGACAAATGGAATTTGTTTTTGCCCTTTACTATATGTTGAAACACACACGAGGTTGCCAAATGACGTCTTGAACCTCAAACACAATGGGGGCCATGTGTTCGCAGGGTCAGGACTGCAGAATTAATTAAGAAGGGTCTTATTCTGGCAGGTTGACACCTGTAGTTCATGGATCAGCTGTGTACAAGGCTGCCAAATCAAGAGAGGTGCAGTGTCTAATGCTCAGTAGGAATAGCGGCATCAAGGAGTTATGTAGATGCACTGGAGGATGGATAGAAAAATGCCGAGACATTTCTGCACTTTGAGAACTATATGGTGCTTGGCTTTCAAGTGAAACAAACCACAGGAGGGACTCAGGCAGCATCTGTGGAGGAAGAGGGCTGAGCAACGCTTCTGGTCGAGACCCTGCAGCACACAACAGGGCGATATCTGCAAGGCCAGTATTTGTAGCACTTCACTTAGTTACCCAACGATGGTGGTAGTTCATGTGACAAAGGTGCCCCTGCAGAACGAGGAGGACATAACCTCAAAATTCAGGGGCATTGATTTAGAATGGAGATGAGGAGGAACTGCTTCTCCCAGAGTGCAGAGAATTTGTACAAATTCTCTGCCCATGGAAGCAGTCGGGGCTGCCTCCTGAAATGCATTGAAGAGACAGTTAGATAGATTTTAGCATCGCCAGGGATTTAAGGATTATGAATTAGGCAGCTGAGTGAGTTTGTCCACAACCCAATCAGCCATGATCTTATTGAATGGCTGAGACATTGCAATGGGTCACATAGAACACTACAGCGGAAACAGGCCCTTCAGTCCATCTAGGATGTGCTGAACTATTATTCTGCCTCGATCCAAAGACTTATACCGGGACCATTCCTCTCCCATCCATGTGCAGAACCTATACAAATATTCTTAAATGTCAAAATCGAGCCCACATTCATCACTACAGCTGGCAGCTCATTCCACACTCTCACCATTCTCTGTGTAAGTGGAGTTTGAACCTATAATCTTCAAACCCAGAGAGTGTGATCTGACTGACAAGGTGTACCAGTGTGTATGCCTGGGGCATTGCCAAGAACAATGAGATAATGTCAATTCAGACTACTCTCCAGTGTGCAAGTGGACCTCCAGCTGTATCTCAAGTTCAAGTTTATTGTCACATGTATCAAGATGCAGTGATACAAAATTGTTCTGTGAGTCGTCCAATGGACATCCCATATATAACAAACAGGTCAGAAGATCAGAGTTACAGAGCAAGATCAGTTTGTATGGAACAGAGGCAACATAATTTAACTATTTTGGGGTTTATTCACAGCTATGATAATGGCAGGGAGAAAACGGTCATTAAATCAGGTGGTACATGGACTCTCATTTGTGAATCTTCTTTCTGATGGGAGGTGGGTGAAGAGATTGGAGCCAGGGCAGCTTTAATTATACATGTCCTCCAAAATCAGGACCCTAGACTTCTTCATAGCATTGGAGAACAACCATAACCTTGAATGCAATATCAACATTATTTCTGAGATCTGGCTACTGTAAATGACATAACAGCCCATTTAATGGAACACCTTTCAGATTCTGTCATTAGTCAGAGACCTATGTAAAGAATGAACAATGTCCTCAATTACAACCAGTGTGGTTGATGTCTAATTGCCAAAATATGTGCTCCTTAATAGGAGCAATGTGCTAAAAAAAAAGTGCTCTTGCCTTGATCTTTTCCAATGTGAATACTCACGCACTAAGCCCTAAAGTAAATACATACATGTTGTAATCCAAGTAAAAACACGGCATGGTGAATGTGAAGGATTTTCTTGCCTTTCAGTTGGCTCTAGCAGTGACTTGTTTTATCATTTTGGTTTCATCAGTAAGATCTTATTTTTCTTTCGCTCAATTTAGATTGCACACACTGCAAACTTCAGTTCAAACTTCTGGGCATGGGAACGAGCATGCACGATGTCAGAAACATGGAGTAACATGACATTAATCATAGCAAGACTATAGGACCAAGAACAAGTCTGTGCCAACAAGAAGAAGAATGACGACTCAGTTCCAGTCCATTTTCTTTTCCTATTGCTCTTCAGGATGTCCAGCAGCTTGTTATGTCAATGTTAGTCAATTTAATTTGAGCTTCATCAGAAAGTGTGAGAATGTTCTGAGACAAGGTCTCCCTTTTCTTAAGACAGCATGGGCATGCTATTACAGCACCAGCCACCCAGCTTCAAATCCAGTGTTGTCTGTAAGGAGTTCATATATTTTCCCCATGACTGCGCAGAATTCCTCCGGTTTCATTCATTCTTTCAAAATGTATGGGGTCATAGGTTAATTGGGTGTAACTGGGCTGCATGGACTCGTGTGCCAGAATTTAAATCTGACACTCTTCATATGAGCAGGCTTAATTATTTCAGCTGATTGCGGTCTTCCTCATGTTGTGAGTTCCAGGCAATGTATTTCTGTTTCAGTGGGATGGTCTCAACACTTCCCTAATGACAGTGGTTAACATATCACATGCATTGGCCCAGCATCTCTGAACCCCAGGATAGCACCCCAACAACTTAGTAAAGTTTGCGGTTAAATAAGAAAGTCTGCAGATGCTCGAGCCGCACGCACTGGTCAAATGTGCTGAAGAAACTGACCTGACGAAGGACTCGGGCCAGAAATGTTCATTACCTTATACTTACTTTGGATGCTGTGCAACCTGCTGAGCTTCTCCAGCGTGTTTGTGGATTTCTTAGTTAAGTTTGAGTGCTTTAAGCATTCTTAAAACCCATGTATTGTTAATATACTCGGACATTTGCAGAATTATTTTCCAAAGGGTGGGCCCCATTGTTTGATTTATCTTCCAGTGAATAGTTAATGGGTGGGATTCAGCAGACTAATTGAATGTTATCAGCAAAGCTTCAGTTTTAACCCCCATTGACCTACGATGACACTCCCAAAAGGTCACTTTGATGTACATTCAATTTTACTCGTGGCTGGGTTCTTCTTTGAACCTCCGATGCTGCTGAAGCTTCCTGTAACCTTTCCAGCAGACCTCCCACCTTGCAGTGGCTTTTGGTCCATTTCTACCTCACCCCCACCTCTTCCTGGTTTAGTTCCAACGGATAAAGGGTCAGTCTGAATCAGTAAAATTCCCGACGGATAGATTCCTCTCTGGAGGTGAACCGTTCAATGGGACAGAGTTGAAATAGTTCAAAATTGTTTAACAGACTGGCTTTCTGAGTTCCAAAACTTCGTACTCAAGGGTTCAAAGGCCAGGGAGGAGAGGTGGGAAAATCAATCATCCAGAAAAGGGTCTCCTGTGAGTTGTTGGATCAGTCAACGACTGAAAATGAGACACAAACAATGATGGACTATCTTCATGAACTTCCTTGCCATGTCTGGTCATGAGGTGCCATTTTCTCATTGCAATCCTTTTCAATATTTTGAAGTATCAAGGAACTTGCAGAGGTTTGGTATGACATCGGAAACCCTGGCAAATTTCTACAGAGGTGTGGTGGAAAATCTGCTGAGCAGAAAACCCAGCAAAAAGTAGTGGACACAACCCAGGACAACATGGGCAAAATATGTCCCTCCATCGAGAACATCTACAGGGAATGCTGCCATCAGAGAGCAGCAGCAATCATCAAGGAACCACACTGGCCACCAGACACTCTGTTCTCACTGCTGTCATCAGAATAGAGGTATAGGTGCCAGAAGACTTGCACAACAATGAACTCACACTCATTTAAGGATTTTTATTTTTGCACTTCATTCATTCATTTTTTTTTTCTCTCTGCATTCCAGTCAGTTTTTCATTTACATATATACGTATCTTCTTGAGTCCAGTTTTCTTTTGCACTACTAATAAGTGATAATTCTGCCTCACCTGCAGATAAAAGAATATCAGTGTTTTGTGTAAGTCATGTATGTATTTGAATAGTTTTGATTTTGTTTAAAATAATGATTGGAAAATCCTGTGTCTTAATTTACAAGAGTTGGGATGTCATGTTGAAGTTGTACAAGTCATTGGTGAGGCCAAATTTGGAATATTGTGTTCAGTTTTGGTTGTCAAATTGTTGGAAGTCTATCAACAAAACAGAGAGAATGCAGAGGAGATTTACAAGAATGTTTGTTGCCTGGGTTTCAGGGTTTGAATGACAGTTAAACAGGCTAGAACTTTATTCCCTGGAGTGTAGAAGATTGAGGGTGATTTAATGGAGGTATTTAAAATTATGAGGGGGACAGATAGAGTCAATGTGGACAGACTTTTTCCATTGAGAGTGGGGGAGATTCAAACAAGAGGACATGGATTGAGATTGAAAAGGGAAAAGTTTAGGGGAAACATGAGGGGGAATTTCTTCACTCAGAGGGTGGTGGGGGTGTGGTTGTGGGCCAGGTGGGAAAAGGTGTTCGGCATGGACTTGAAGGGCCGAACTGGCCTGTTTCTGTGCTGTAATTGTTATTTGGTTATATGAATTTCTGACGAGAACCTCCAACAGCAGGAAGGTTGCATGGTTGTATGGTATGACTACAGAAGGCTATCTTTACAGCAAAGAAGCAATTCCGTGTGAAGTTAGAAAGAGAGTTATATGCTCACCAGCAATTGTAGGGCTTGCAGATCAGAACATCAAACAAGACGAAGCTAAACATCATAAATGGCTGGTGATGTTTCGCTACCCGATAAGCTGAACACTGTTTCGGCACCCTTTGAAAAAGGAGAATTCAACTGTACCAATGAGAATCCCTGCATAAGCTGGCAACCCTGTGATATCTATCTCAAAGGCCATTGATGGAGCATCTGTCAAGACAATAAGGCCCAAGAAGAGTAGAGGGAGCTGCTTAAATGACCATCACCCAGTAGCTCCCACATCTATTGCAATGAAATGCTTTGCAAGGTTGGTCATTGCCAGAATTGACTTGTTCCTAAGAGCTGGACCCACTGCAATTTGCCTGCCACCACAATCATTCCACAACAGATGTAATCTCACTGGCTCTCCGCTCACTCCTGGATCACCTGGACAACAGCAATGTGTGCATCAGGCTGTTTTTCATTGATTGCAGCTTAGCTTTTAACACCATCATCCCCTCAGTACTGGTCAGCAAGCTTCAAAATCTGGGTCTCTGAACCTCCCTCTGCAACTGCATCCTTGACCTCAATGGAAGACCACAGTCAGTACAGACACTCTAGACACTCGACAACCATGACTGTGTAGCTAGTCACAGTTCAAATGCCATCTACAAATTTGCCAATGACCCCACGGCTGTCGACAGAATTACAAACGGTGATGAGGAAGCGTGCAGGAGTGAGATAGATCAGCTAGTTGAGTGGCGTCACAACAACAAACTTGCACTCAACGTTAGAAAAATTAAGGAACTGATTGAGGGCATCAGTAAGGGGAAACCAGGAGAACACAAACCTTATTGAGGGGTCAGCAGTGGAGAGGGTTAAGAAATTCCACTTCCTGGGTGTCAACATCATATTGAAGCAATCGTAAAGAAGGATCACCAGTGGCTATACTTGGTGAGGAGTTTGAGGAGGTTCGTTATGTCACCAAAGGCTCTTACAAGTTTCTGTGGAGAGCATTGTGACTGGATGTATCACTCTGGTCTGGAGGTGCCAATGCACAGGATAGGAAAAGGCTACAGAGGGTTAAAAACTTGGCATGGGCTTTACTCCATTGAGATCTTTAAGAAGAAGCATCTCTACCATCAATGGCCTCACTATCCTGGGCATGCCTTTTTCTCACTGCTACCATCAAGGAGGTGGTACAGGAGCCTGAAGATGAGCACTCAACATTACAGAAACAACTTGTTCCCCTCTGCCCTCAGATTTCTGAAAGGACAATGAACCTATAGGCATTACTTGCATTCTTCTCTTTTTGACTATTTATTTTTAAATATTAAATATTGTATTTACATAACTGTAATGTAGAGCAACTTTGCACTTGTAACACACAATACTGCCCCTGCAAAACAACAAATTTTGTAACACGTTCATGATAAGAAACCTGATGCTGCCTTTTGTTTCCAATGGATGCTGCGTGGACTGCGGAGCTTCTCCAGCAACTTAGTGCCGTGCAGTGGGAGAACCATTTGGCGCCATCTTGTAGGCCAGGCATTGCGAGGCTGATGGAAAGGAATGAGGAAGTGCTGAGGATGGGACAGGGAGGGGTGGAGCACGAGAATGGAACAGAATCCGGACAGCAAGCCAATCTGCACCCACAGGAGCTGGCTCCAATCGGGCTTTGGCTCAGGTCTAGAAGGAAGAGAGCTGCCCGCCTGCCAGGAAAAACTTTGCATTTCATTGGTCCTTTTGTCCACCACACAGTTTTAAACAATCACTGTGGCAACCTCAATTGACCAACCTACTAGTGTCAGACATTCACCACTGAAGCACAAGAAGACCAAAAAAAAATATTTTACCAAGGGTTGATAACTCTGCCAAAACAGCACACACAGGACTTCACGTGGACACTGTAAGGTAAAACATCATGAGATGGGAATGTACAGGGCTGTAACAAGATGTGAATGCATCCTTGTACTTACAAGATAAGAGAGACATTGATGGATTGAGAGGCAGGAAGCTAGCAGGGAAAGGATAGCAACAGTTTTAGTCATTGGACAAGTAATGATATGATGATGTTCTAAGCATGTATCCAAGGGTATAAAAAATCACCATTTTGCTGATAACGGCAGAATGCATTCTCCGACTAACATGGTTAGTCGCAAGTGTTACAATCCGGTAATAAAGAACAAAAAACCCTGATTTCGACTCAGCCTGGTGTTTGTCTCACTCATTCATGAACAAAGCAGACCTAACAACACGTATGGCCAAAAAACTGATGGGGAGACAGGCAGTGCAGGAGATGTACACCAAATTGATTGCAGAGATGAGGGGGTTAGTTCATGATGAGGTGGCTGTGCGAGGAACATGAGAGGGGAGTTTTATTGAAACACAACACGATGAAAGGAATAGACAGGGAGGTTGCTTCCATTGGCAGATGAGACAGCTACCATCCTTAGCCATCATTTCTCTTCTACCCTCTTACCTGTATTCACTTGTGACCTCTGACCTGTTAGCCCAGGGTTGGGCAACCTACCACCCACAATCCAAATTTATCCGGTCTGGTGTGCGGCTGCCCCCTCCCCCACTCTATGTGCATTGAAGACCCCTCCCCACGCTCTGATGTGGATAAATCTCGCTTCCGACGCAAGACTTCCCCCCCACCCCTGCCCGCCCTCTGAGCTGAAAACTGCCCCAACCTCTGCATGACATTCTCCCCTCTCACGGCGTCATTATCCCTGCTGTTCATGAGAGTCTTGTCTTTTGCGTCAAACCAGTCTCTTGTGCGAGAATCCACTTCTCTCTCTCTGCACACCACCTATTCATGTAACACTCTTTCAACTCATCTCTGTGTGGTACTCCTCTGTCTCTCACTTCCTGTTTCTGTATGTGAGACTTTTTCTCTGCGTGGCTCCTTGTCTCCCTACAATTATCTACCTCTCTGTGTTGGACTCCCTATCAGTGTTGCACTGCCTCTCCTTCGGTTGGATTCCCTCTCGTTGAGGGCGGCTCCCCCTAGCTATGCACAAATCCCCCCTCTTGTTCTCCATCACTTCCTCTCTCTGTGACATTCCCCCCTCGCTGCTCTCTGTTTTGGGGTTAGTTATTTTGTTTTCATCGTGACTCATTTCACTCCTTTTTAAAAAAAAATGGTGTCATTTTAAAGTCCAACTCGTGATTTTTAGTGCATTTCCAGATTTGAAGATACTTTCATTGTATTCATCCTATTTATTCATTCCATTGATGAAATATTTCATCAGTGCAGGCCCACGTATGGTAAAAGATTGCCCACCCATGCTCCCTCCCCCCATCAATCTGCTTTCACCAGGCCTGTAACGTTGATCACCCTTTACTTCCTCTGGATGCTGTGTGGCCTGCTGAGTTTTTCCCCCAGTGCTTGTTTTGCATTGTACTTGACCCCAGCATCTGGAGAATTTCTTGTTTACCTCGGTAGCTGAAATAGTCAGGGGGGATAGGGAGCAGGTGGATAAGCCGTGATCTTATTGAATGGTGGAGCAGGTTCAAAGTGCCAATGGCCTCGTCCTATTTCTTTGTTCTTAAATCCATCTTCCTGATATTTCCTAACAAGAATTGCCTCAGTGCTAAGGACAGGTCCTGCATCATTCACCAAAATCCCAAAGCATTTTAAAGACAATGAACAACTTGCGCGAATTTGCACTCAGCAAGACTTCTCGAACTGCAACGCGATTTTTGAATGCAGGCCATGGCTTTGTTACAAGACACAAAGAAGATCTATAGATGCTGGGATGGAAAATAGTGCACATAGGTGTTAGAGAAGTTCAGCATCCATAGGAACCAATGTTTCGGGTCTGATATTGGTTACTTTTTACTTCCCATGGATGCTGCATGACCTGCTGAGTTTCTCCAGCTCCTTTGTGGATTATTTTTGACCCCAGCATACATGGATCTTCCTGTTCCACTCTGTGGCTTGGTTTGCTAGAGGGCTTATTATGGACAGTAACACAGGGAGAACTCTGTTGGTTGTGCATTGAAGTGCCTGCCCAGATGAAGAACTAATCGGGGCTCATGGTTATGGAGCGCTGCCGCAAGCTCAAAAAAACCCAGAATCTCAGATTACAAGCAAAATAAATGCTGGTTTATGGTCTGATCTCAAAATTCTTTTTAATGACAAAACATGTAATCATAACTCAATATTCAGGACCCCTTTCTCATACAGCAGTCAGGACACATCTGTTTGTAAGGAAATGAAGGATTGTTCAATGCAGGGTCACAGATGTTCTCAGAGAGACTTCAATCCAAAGAAATGTGACCCTCCTCTAAAAAATGCAGGAGCATACAATGTATTTCAGATAACGCAGCTAGTGTTCCCAGCAAAGAACCAGCACCATGAATCCAAGGTGAATCAGCTCAGGTGTGGTCTCCCACCATCATTTCATGTGTTTCTTCCTCCAAATGACAGTGAAACAAACAACATTGCTTTGCCTCGCTGTTCTGCTTGGTACGGACCTCCCAAAATGCCTGCCAAAAATCATTATTGCAGCTCATTTTGGCTGGTTTACTTTCACTATTTTCTCTGATGAGGGTTGAGCTGCAAGTTCGGGCTGCGTTGTGCCAAACCTTGATGAGTGGCTCTGCTCACTGGGACTAAATGGAGGCAAGGAGCAAGCTGGGTGCAGTGAACTGGAATTCACCATCTATGTATGGTTCAGATGGCTGGCTCCACCCTCACCTACCCCAATACAAGCCCGAGTTTTCCCCCCTTACCTCCAATTCACCCGAGGACTATTGTGCCTACTGGCCATTGATTGTAAGCCATTGTTTGCACTCCTCACTAGTCTCTGAGCGCATTCAGTCACATTACATTGGGCCATAGCTGAGGATGTCAAAGGAGAACTTGCAATTGGTGGCATTGACATCATGCTCATTAATGCCCCTTCCCATGCACATCATTAACACACATGTCTGTGCCTTGAACCAACAGCTGCAGCCAAGCAATGCATTCAGAAATGAGAAGCATCAGGGCAGGGACATCGGTGGTGGTGGTGGGGGTGGGGCGGGTTGCAGAATGAAAAGGAAACACTATTTGGACCATACTCCCTTGTTCTTTCCCACAGCCTTGGAATCATGATCATTTTAATGTAATATCTTAATGTAATAATATAAATCATCTAATGGTAAGAAATGTTCTAAGTTCCACAACATTTTTGTGGCTGATAATGATACTGAATATTATACAGCTGTGTTTGCAGAGCATGGAAAGACTAAGCTGAATGTGAAGTTCACTAGGATGATTCCAGGAAATTAAGGTTTATCATACAAGGAGTATTTGACAGCTCTTGGCCTGTGTTCGATGGAATTTAAGAAAATGAATGGGGGTCTCATTGAAACCTTTCTAATGTTGAAAGGCTTGGACAGAGTAGGTGTAGAAAGGTTGTTTCGTCTCGTGGGAGAGAAGAGGACAATAGGGTACAAATTCAGGAGTCCATTTAGAACAGAAATGCCTAAGAATTTCTTCAACCAGAGGGTGGTAAATCTGTGGATTTTGTGCCCACAGGCAGTTATGGAAGTTAATGGGTGCATTTAAGACAGAGATTGATAGGTTGTTAATTACCCAGGGCATCAAAGCTTATGGGCAGAATAGCGGGCAATGGGGCTGAGTGGGAAAACCGATTGGCTCATGATTGCAGACTCGATGGGCTGAGCAGCTTATTTCTGCTCCCAAGTTTTATGGTCTTAGCCCAAATAAACTTTCTCCCCAGGCATGTACCAATAACCACTGGGTCATCTGGATTCTGAGATGCATCAGCACAAATACATTCAACATCATTGGTAAACTGCATCTAGAAGGAGAACTGCTGAGTTTCTTGCTTCAAGCTGAACCACTCTCCTGTGGGCTTCATAAGCCATCTGGCCCAGAAGGTGGCCTTTTGGCCCATCTTCTCCATAAGGCCAACAGGGGCTCTCCATTCACCAGCACCTATTCTGTAATCTTCGATGTATTGGCAATTTATGCACTTGATTCTTAAATATTGTGCAATTTAGGTTTCCAAGTTTATTTATCATCTGATTGTACAAGTACATCCCAAATAAACAGCATTCTCTGGTCATCGGTGTAAAACACTGCAAAAACTCAGACATAACACAATGTATGTGCTCGAGTTTTGGACTCTCCTACCCTGGGAAAAAATCTGTGACCATTCACCTCTCTGTGCTTCTGGATTTTATACATCTCGATCAGGTCATCTCCTGAGCCTTCCACTGATCAGGGAGAACAGTCCCAGACTACCCAGCCTCTGGATAGAAAGCAACTGCACCTCATGAGAAGACTGAAGACTACCAGCCACTATCTAAAGGAGCTCCTTCAAGAACATCCTGGCTGGATGCATCACAGTATAGTTGCTGCACAGAAAATGGATCAGAGGTCAATCAATCCATGGGATCATAGGAGTGGAAGAGAGGATCAGTGGTGTCTTCCCTCCACCCACTAATGGAAGTGATCTACTGGGATCGTTGTCTAAAGAGAGAGCACAGTATCATTGGGGACACACCACCGTGCACAGAGCATCTATCAGCTCCTCCCGTCAGGAGATACAGGAACATCAGAGCCAGCCCCACCAGTCTGAGAAACAGCATTTACCCCCCACAGGCAGTGAGAATGCTGAACGACTAAAGGAACTGCTCACACTGACCATCCGAGACTCTCATATTGAGGAAAAAAAGTTTGCTTATTTATTTGTATGCATAAATACTTGTCCTTCATCTGTATTGTTTGTCACTATGTGTGTTGTGTCTGTATCTTTGCACTGAGGACCAGAGAACGCTGTTTCGTTGGGATGTACTTGTAAATCAGATGACAATAAACTTGACGATCTTGCTCTCTCCTTGTATTTCAAGCCTGCAAGTCCTGGTAACTTCAACGTGGACCTTTTCTGAACCCTTTCAAGGGGTGGTGGGGGGGGGGGTGGAAGGAGGAGGGGGAGGAAGAGTGTGTGCATGTGTGTGTTTGTCTGTCTGTGGGTATACAACGAATATCATCCTATTCACAATCTCTTTTCACTGCGATCTTCAGGCAGAAGGTACCTTCTCGAACTTCAAGAACAGATTCAGGCTCTTAACATCCCCATACTGCCCTCACCCGAACCTACTCCAGGTATACCAAAATTCCTGTCTGCAATATCTGCTTCCATGTCGAAGTACTAACGGCATGGTGAAGAATTATCTATTAAACCACAGCGTGGCAGAGTTATCGTAAAGCTGTTAAGGAGCCAATTACTGAGACCGGGGTTGGAATCCGGTGCTGCCTGCAAGAAGCTTGCACATTCTCCCCGTCTGCTTGGGTTTCCTCCCATCCTTCAAAGTGTACTGGCGATTGTAGATTAATTGTTTGGCATGGGATCGTGGGCCGAAAGGGCCTGTTACCGTGCTATATGTCTACTGATGCATTTTAAATTTAAAATATATTCTTTCCCACTTATTATCTCGTTTTCTGTCTCTTGCCACATTGTGATCATTTCATTTCTACCATTGTTTTATTGTATCTGACATACCTGTGTGGCTGCAGCAAGAATTTCAGCACCTCTATATTTATGCATCTGACAAGAAAATGTCATGTTCATACATCATTCCTTTACATTCCTATAACGTTGAGATGTAGCATCTTAAAAACATTACTTTCCAGTCGCATGGGATACAATTACAAACACTAGAATCTTCCTCATTGGCAATGCACGTTTCAAGCGGCCACAACCCCTTCTCAATCTCTCACTCCACAGAGTATTCAATTTGTTCTTCAAAAACAATTTTCATTATGCTTCATGCTTGTAAGACACTCCTAGCCCAGGAACATTGTTGCGCAAATCTTGACACTCTTGATGTCCGCAAGAAATTTTAAGAAACGACAAAGGGGGAACTGGACAATTCTGCAGAGGGATAACTCCACAGGAGCCGAAGGCAGTGCTACCAATAGTGAAAGAGTAGGCGAGAATGATCAACAGGCTATAGTCGGCTCCAAATTACCATTATGCAGAATTCCATTGCATTTAATCCCTTGCCTTCGATGTGCAATGCGCAAAGACTTTACTCCCCAGACCTGCTGAGGCAGCATTAACTCTTAGAAACAGAATCCTTCCAGCCCAGAATGCTCATTGGGCTTTCACCAGTCTGAACGGCCTCCACCACTAAGAGAGGAGCAATATCTTTCTTTCTGAGACTTGATGAATCTCCTGATCCCAGCATAATCCTGATCTAAGCATAAAATTTCTTGGCAAGCTGTTTCAGCCTTTTTTTTTATTCAGCTTTCAACTGTACTTGTAATAAAGCAAGACAAAAGGAACTTTGTGTTCTCAGCATCTGTTTCAAACCAGTAATCATTGCTTAAAGCTGGACTCAATAGAGCTAAATTAGCCCTGCAGCAAAGGCTCCAACTGGTACAGAGGAACAGAGTTACCGAGAACAAATTAGTATGAAGAGCACAGCCCTGACACTAAGGTATAAATAATCAGGATGTCAGATTGGATTCATTAAAAGGATGGCATGATTGGATTGGGCAATCTCCAAACGGCACTCAAGAGTCTGTGATATGTACAGATTCAGGATACCAAGGTAATTCAAATTACCAATGACTTAAGCCCAAAGGACTGAAGACTAATGGCTTTAGTTGGGACACTGTCCTTTGGAAGTCCATGAAGGAAGACCCACAGCTATGTGTCCTGAACAGCACAACACAAGTTGCACAAGGGGTTGGAGCCAGAAGAAGAGAAAGTTGAGGCAGGGTTAAAGGAGCAGAGCCAGGAGAATACCAGGGAGAACTTCAAGCAGAAAATTCACATCTCGATAGTTAAAAAGGACCATTGTGCAGTCACCCACTGAAGGAGGTGGTTGACTTTTCGGGGTGACCTCAACCATCAATTCTATTAAAAATCTGAAGAGACACCAATTTTTTCAATCCAGATTCAAATCTTGATGGACAGAGATCCATCAAATTGTGGAATGAAGCACCAGGAGGGGCTCTTCATCCCATTGTGCCTGCATTTGTGGCAATCTTTACCTTTACTTCAGGATTCCAGTCTCAACAGCATTATTATTTCCCAAAAACTGACCAGTGACCCCAAAAACAAAGCAGAGCATATTTAGACTCATGCTAGCCTCGTCTATAAACAAACATCACAGTCCATCAGACCCAACCACAACTTTTGTGATTAACATGTTTGAATTGGCATCAAATGATCCCAATGGTTTAATGGAAAATTCCTTGGCAATCTCATTGAATCCTGTGGACCAGAGCCTTGCGATTCTTGACCTTCCTCAAAAAAAAAAGCTTGGATCATCTTCATCTTCATTCAGAATCAACAGCAGAGAATACAAGGAGTTATTGAGGATCCATTCCATCCATCACACAGCATGTTTGACCCACAACCACCAGGAAGGAGATAGAGGAGCATCAAACTCAGAACTGTCAGGCTGGGAAATAGTTTCTTCCCACAGGCTGTGAGATTGATGTACTGCATCTGTTACCAAATAAATTATTCCAAAATATTTATGTCTATTTTATGATATCTTCATGTATATGTAATTATCATATGCTGTGTATATACAGCCAGATGAAAATGAACTTGAAATTATGATGAATGACAAACCAGAGCCTGACTGTTTGAGCTGACTTTATGAAGACCTCACCGTGTTACTATCTCATACGGAGGTAGACTATACCATTGGCCTAAGAACAATAGCTATCATAATGCAAGGTAGAAATAATTCAACGAGAAGTTTGGAAACTTCTCCACTTTTTGACGCACAAGGCCATCTGCATTGATATAACCATTTGTACATGATATTCACTACCAACAGCTTGAGATGCAACCATGAGGTTTGTGGGCTTTGGGAGAGCAGTAGACCAGAGCATCAGGAGAAGACTGAGAGAGGGTCCGCAGCATAGGGGACGTCACCAGTGGACCCAGTGCGCAGCTCAATAGCTGAAGGACTCACACCAGGTAACAACTAGTCTGTGAGAATCAGGTGTCAGGCCTGGCATTCGTGAGTGAGCCGATGGCAAGCACTAACCGAGACAATGAATACAAAAGAAAGATAATATTTAAAGTTATCATAGTGCAAACGAAAGTGAGTTTTCAAGAGGGCAGACAGTATTTTGTAGTCTTGGGGCAGAGGTTGCCCAGCCTTCGAGTCTGTTCCGCCATTCATCAAGACCATGGCTGCTTTCGAGCTCAATGCTATTTTTCCAGCGCCTCTTCCATAATTCCCATTCCCTTCATATCAAGAAATGTATTGATCTCTGCTTCTCAGTTACTGAAATTCCAGAGTTGATCGACTCTCATTGAAATGTCTCCTCATCTCAGTCCACCCTCACTCTCACCTCCAAGTCCTCGTCTCCTCAGCCAGGGAAACATGCAACCTGTTACGCCTTGTCAGAATTTTGATCAGCTTCCAAGAGACAATTGCTGCTCCTTTCTGCAGAAAATTAAGCTCTGCACATTTGTCGCTGTGTATATATGTACTATAATGGGCTGGCCCACCCCCTGAACCCGTGACTCCTCCCTCTCAGCTATCCCCATAAAGGCTGTTATGCCCAAATCCCTCCCTCCGTACCTGCCTTGGAACCAGGCCAGCAACATGCAAGTTGTGCTGACACTTTAAGGTGATTAAAGCCTATTAATCATGATTCTGTTTGATTCTGGTTGATTGGCAGTACAGTTACAAGCTCAGTTCGTCCACTGCCATTCTGTTGTGGGTTCATTCAGTGCCAATAGCTCAGTCAGCCAAAGATATGATAGGATAATTCCCCTGTCAATCAAACGGTGACAACACTGCTATGATCAAATCTGTGTGTCCACAAGATAAACGTTGTTTTACTCTCTGTACTTCCCTGCAAAAAACTCCATGCTTTTACTGGAGATTTCTTTCCTCCAATTTCCAAACTTTCTGGTCACGTAGCATCCAGAGGAAGCAAAGGGTAACCAACGTTTCAGGCCTGAGCCCTTCGTCAGGTATAAGCAGAAACTGGTAGGCACCATAATGAAAAGGTGGGGGTGGGGAGGGGGGCAAGAGGTGTTTCGGTGAATCACATGCTCTGCCCACTCTCAGTTCAGTGATCAATGCGAGAACAGCAGTAAGTATTGTATCCTGTCATTCAATCACCTCTGCAGCTGCACCATATTACCAGAAGATGGCGTGTCCTGCAGTCCAGAGTCCCTTGCCCATAGAATGATACCTCGTGATGTTTCACAGTGCTTCATAGGCAAGGAAGCACATTTAGTGGGCAAACTCTTGTCATGAAACAGAAATTACAGAAGTCAGTTTGTGCACGGTGGTGGGAGAATTGATAGCTGGGTGAGTGTTAGCCAAGTGTGAGTGACTGAGTTGCAAGGAAATGAATGGGATTGAGAGCTAGCATAGACCTGATGGGTTCAATGACATCCCTCTGTGTTACATGGAAATACAGTGTATCAAATCAGTTTATCGAAAGAAGTTGCAGAAAGTAGTAAACGCAGCTCAGAACATCATACAAATTTCCCTCCCTTATATATGGACCATGCACATCACCAACTGTTTAGGAAAGGCAGCCAACATATTGAAAGAACCATCACAACCCTCCGTCAATATCTTCTCCCTCCTTCCACTGGGCAAATAAGCATGAAATCACAACCCAACTGATTTAAAATCATTTTCTTCCCTGCAGCCATCAGGCTCCTCAATGAATCCCACACTTGTGTTATCATGCAATCCTTGTTTGGGACTAAATTATCTTTTTTATAATTTAAATCTGTTCTCTGTAATTCTGCAAATTCATTTATCTAGCATCTACCAATCCCTATAGGTGCTGGATAGCTGGGGACTTCTATGAAGTCACTTTTCATCCTTTGTCTCTTCAAAGAGAAAAGCCCTAGCTCTGTCAACCTTGCTTAATATAGCATGTTCTCCAATCCAGGCAACATCCTGATAAATCTCCTCTGCACCCTTCCTGTAATCAGGTGACCAGAGAGGAATCATTCAGTTTTGATCCACAGGCCAAAAGGCTTCAACATTGGATTTGCACCTATGTTACTCAGGCCTTCATGTAAACCCACGGAGCATCGCCTTGCTGCCTGGGCACTCTTGAAATGATTGATTGACTCTCTCCAGCTGATATTTTGCTGCATTGGATTAGAGCCAGTCATGATGTTGACTCTGGATCGGAAAGCAGTGAGGTCAATTCTCAGTCCATTAGATAAGCTCAAAATTAAAGCAAACCCTCAGTGAGGTACTGAAGGAATATCATGGAGGTGTTGGTCTCCACACTTTGGAGTTTCCAAAGAACTCATCTTTCACCTTGGGTGAATCTAAGGCATCCCACTGCAGGAGTTTTCTCCAGCAGAGTGGCTAAGATTTATTACTCAAGCAATAACAATAAAAGACAGATTATCTGGTTTTTAACCACACGGCCAGCCATGGAACTTAGCTGCTTGATTTCTGACATTACATAAGTAACTGCACTTCACTAAGTACTTAATTGTAAGCTGGAACATCCTGAGGTCATGCAAGGCACCATATATAAAAAAAGGTTTATTTCTTCTTTTCTTCCAGTTCCCTATACACTGGGTGGAAAACTTAGACAAGCTACAGCTCCCCTGCAGCTCCATTCAATGTGGAGCCCATTCTTCCTTGGGTTTGACCATTAATTTGTGTGATGTAGCGTATTACTTCCCATTTGTTTCTCACTTTGGTCAAAGCAACATCAAATCGTTTCAGCGATCAGCATTATGTACTTCTATTGCAGGCTTGTATTTTGTATAACTTGCAATAAACAATGAGTTATAATTATGGAATTATGGTGTGACAGTCATAGCTATGGCATGTTAAAAGGAAACAGATTGTAAAAAGAGGTCTTTGCTGACATCTCCCTTTGAATCCTGGTTATGTCAGGATCAAAATGAAAAAAATATATAAAATTAAAAATCAAATATATTAGGGAAGGGGAGGAAGGTAGACAATATCAAACATTGC
Organism: Narcine bancroftii; assembly: GCF_036971445.1. Taxonomy (NCBI): domain Eukaryota; kingdom Metazoa; phylum Chordata; class Chondrichthyes; order Torpediniformes; family Narcinidae; genus Narcine; species Narcine bancroftii. The sequence goes on from NC_091478.1 coordinate 100,004,217, forward strand.
TCTTTGATCTCTCACATTCCAGCACTGAGCTCAATAACTGGCTGCATGAGACACCAGCATGTTGGGAGATTGTTTATCCCTGGCCACATTACTAACCACCCTTTTTCCAAACACACAACCATGCTGGTGAAACTCAGCAGGCCATGCAGCATCCATGGGAATTAAAGGGCGATCAGCTTTCTGGGTCTGGGCCCTTCGTCAGATCCAAGTAAATTTAAAGATGGCCCGAAACATTCTTTACTCTGGATGCTGTGTGACCTGATGAGTTTCGGCATTGCACTCGACCCCAGCATCTGCAGACATTCTGATATAACTCTGCTTTACCCAGTTCTGAACAGATTTTTACTCAATGTTGATGAGAACTCCTTTTTTTTTTTTCATCCTCCTTCTCCTGTTCCAAATTCAATGGATTATTAAATTCTAAGTCTCCCCTCATTCATCTACACTCTAGGGAATACAGTCATAACCTGTTTAGCCTCTCCCTATAACTCAGTTCAAGTCCCAAAGACATGCTTGCAAATCTTGAAACTATGTCAATCTTATTCTCTACGACCACTCTACGCTCCTGCCCCTTCACTCTGACACACACAAGATTACTAACTTTGCTCTGTACATTGGATTTCTCTCTGTAACTCTGCCTTTCCAAATTGTCTTACTTGTACTATGTGTGAGATGTCCAGCTGGCCTGCTCACAAAACAAGCACCATCACTGCATCTTGGTACATGTGGCAATAAACTTAAACAAATGAGGGAAAACTGTATTGTCAGAATAAAACAATGAAGTCTGCAGACGTATTGAAGTAAATACATAAAATTGCTGACAAAACTCTACAGATCCAGCAGCGTCCGTAGGAGGTAAAAATGTAAAACCAATGTTTCAGGCCTGAGTCATTCATTAAAGGCGCCTCCTATGATCACTCCAGGTCTTGCTGAGTTCTCCATCAACTTTGTGTGTTTATCTTACAGTTGAATTGTTAAAATGAGGCCCAGACCACTGTCTCGATGTAAAAGGTCCAAACACATTTCATTTCAAGAGCAAGTAGGCCACACTGCTGATTCCGTGTGGGTTAACTGGCTCATTTTGCAGGTCCGTTCCCGGTAATTGTGCAGTGCGAAACATCCCAACCTGGCAGGGTGAGTTAAATTCCACCAGGCTCTGACACTTGGAGGGGGAAAAGTGTCAGAGCCCGGATAAGTTAACTCACTAATTGCCTTCTGGCGGTGTGAAAGCACAACCTGCTCTTGCATTGTCACTGTTAGAGGCGGGACCCCCCCCCCACTTAAAATGCTAGGTTGCCGATTAACCAGGTAAATTATGGTGCAGTGGGAAAGGCTCCTGAGTGCAGCATGCCTGGTAAGTTGGCAGTGTCAAAGGGGCTAGATGGCCTGGCAATTAACACATTGTGGGAGCTTGCTGTGAACAAACTGGTGTCCTCATTTCCAAGTTCTGATGGTGACTACGCATCAAAAAGGTTTAAACTGAGAATTCAACAAGTCCTGCTGATCGTGGGTGGGGAGGGGGGGGGGAGAAGGGGCAGGAAATTCATGTTTCAAGCCAAAGCCTTTTGTCAACTTTTCCTTCTCCCCACCAATGCTGCTCACCCATCTGAGCTTCTCCAACAGGCAGCTTTTAGCTCCAGATTCCAACATTTGAAGGCTCCTGTAAGTTTGCTGAAAAAAAAAACGGATTCCCCGACTGTCAAATAACCTGGAATATCCTGAGCTTGTAAAACAAAATCCAAATCTTGCATTCAATGAAGATGGAATAGTTGAGTCGACCATCAGACGTTGCCTCGAGGACGATTGTGAGGGTTGCAGCACTGAAGAAGAGTCGAGCACCAACTTCTAACATATGCATATACGACATGTCGTTAAATTTGAAATTACTCTCAAACTTGCCCACAATCTTCACAAACTGTACTGCAACTACATCTCCCTGTTAATTTTAGCATTGAAAACAATCTTGGAAGTGACATCACCACCAGATAACCACAAAACAAGATATTGGGGCTTATCTATTCATGTGTAAATTTTTTTTTTAATATAAACAGGCCTTAATTGCTCCCATCCAACCTCCTTGATTCTGAAAAGATGCTTTTACCAGCATGTTTCCATCCCTTCAAATGTTATTGATTTTGGAAATTTTAGAAAAGATTTTAAAAAAATGTTATTTATTCTTCTAACTGTTCATCGCTCATTCTCTCTTCATTCTTTCCCTCCATTTCATTCGATTTTATATTGTAAGGAAGATTCTTTAATTGGACTGCTTGAAAACTCCAGACTGACCATTTCTACCCACAGATATGACCTCCTGAGTTCCGCCAGCAATTCTAAATCTTGTCAAGACTCCAGCATCTGCTACTTTTCTGCTCCTCCGACTGAAGACGCTTGTTGCTTCTTGTCTGCTCGTATCCATGACTTTGAACCGGAGTAACCTGCTAAACACCATGGCTTTGTGTAAATTAACCACTTTCATAAGAAAAATGAACTGAAAATGCCTGGATTGTGAAATCCAATCTTATAAGCTTGATCCAGAAGATGGCAATCAGCAATTGGAATGAAGCAACAAGTTGTTCACTAACAGACAACTGGCAGTGCTTCTCTGCAGAATAAGGCGGCTCAGTTGCCCGGCTCATTGGTCCAAAGTGTGTGTTTAGTAATTCCAACACCCAGACTGAGTGGTGTGATTGATTAAACACAAGCCTTTTGTCCTGGAGACTTGAGTTTCAATTCAGTCCAGATTTGATGGGATTAAAGACTTTTCTCCATCCCTTGGCTACAAAAATGAACACAAATCCATGGCTATTTCTCATCACTCCCTGCGTAATAAATTGAAACTGACACACAATGGCTGCGATATTGATAGGAGCTCATTTGCAGAGATCAATGAACAAGTAATTGCTCCTTGATGGGATGTCGGTTAGGGCTTTGAGGAATGTTATATTCCTGCTTTGATCAAAGTAACATGATTATTCATCTATGTTTGTTAAAATAAGTGGAGCAGAACAGAGGTTCACGTCTTATAAACATTCAGGACAGGGAAAGCACATCTCATCAAGTGAATAGAGAAGGTACTATGGTCTCTGTCTAGTTCTTAGAACTCAGGTTCCAGGTCTGGCGGGAAAGTAATTGCATCTCTGAAAGATCCCAAGACTAACCAATGGAATTAAAACAGACAGGAAACTTTCAGGCTCAGTCAAGGAGTGACTGGTGGAGTCGATGTAGAGACGTGCTCATAAAGGAGGGTCCGTGGGGAATGCAGAGGATGCTCTGCTGAGAAATTCACCTGTGGTCCGTAGCATTGAACAGGCAGTAGAAAATTAGCAGTTCCATCTGCTCAACCTCCACATCAAAATAAGACCACATGACAAAGGAGCAGCTAAAATAGGCCCATCAAGACTGCCCCACCATTACATCTTGAGCTGATCCATTCTCCCATTCAGCCCGACTTCCCAACCTTCCCCTCAGAACCCTTGATGCCCTGGCTAATCAAGAACCTATCAATCTAGTCCTTAAATACACCCAATTACTTGGCCTTCACAACCGCCTGTGGCAATAAATTGAGAAAATTTACCACACTCCAGTGAAAGAAATTTCTCTGCTTCCCTGCTCTAAATTGATGCCCTTCAATCCTGAAGCTGTGCTATCTTGTCCTAGACTCTCCCACCACAGGAAACAACCTTCCTACATCTACTCTGCTTTTGAAGATTCAAAATGTTTCAATGTGATCCACTCTCATTCTCCCAAATTCCCAATGAGTACAGGCCAAGAGCTTTCAAATGTTCCTCATATGACGACCCTCTCATTCCTGGAATCATCCTTGTGAACCTCTTCCGAACCCTCTCATCCTTTCTTAAATGCGGAGACTAAAACTGCTCACGATACTCCATGGGGTCTCACCAGTGCCTTGTAAAACCTCAACATCACGTCTCAGCTTTATATTCCTCTTGAACTAAATGCCAGCATTATATGTGCCTTCTTCACCACTGACTCAGCCTGCAAGATGATGGAATCATATTGTGAAAGCAGGCGAGAATGTCATATCTGTACCATATCTGACTAAAGGAATAGCTGGCTACACCTCTCTGCATCTGATTGTCACTAGATCGAGCCGTATGCCAATATTCAAAGGTGCAATCTATTACCTTACCCAGGCATAAATATCCCTTGTATTAATGAGTGCAAAGAAACCAAAGCCACCTGCAAATGAAAATAATGGATGGGTCATACTGAAATAAAACATGGTGCAATGGGAAACAGAGCTCCACCAGACCACCAATTCATGTATACAAATTCAGCCAAGAACATTAATCTGTACATCAGACGAATCCGTCATTGAGACATTCAAATTCACCAAGGTACTGCATCTGTTGGAGTCATTTTGATACTTCTGAAAGATCATATGACAGCAATGTATCTGCTATAAAATTCTATCTGCTTTTCATTTCCCATTATAAAGTTACCGCAGAAATGATTTATCCCCTGGGCTCCACTTGTTAGTTATTCTAACCATATGGAGTTAAAAGAGAACTATCCTGGTGTATGTTTTCTTTATTTTGCCTCAAATCCTTCCACAACACAAACCAGCTCCAAAGTTTTATCAACCTCACTGCGAATGATACCCCAAAGGCATTGTCAGGGCAACTCTTCCTTCAAGGGTTGCCCTTTCTGAGGGGGAAGTCCTGCTTGAGGGCAGGAACACAGACAACTTTGAGAACCTGAGTGGCCCAGTAGGAAGTGCATGGTTCAATCTAGACTTTGGGTGCTGTTAAGTGTGCTCTTCTCCTGATTGCATGGGGTTCCTCTGAATGCTCCAATTTCTTGCTGGTTGGGAGGAAAATTGGCTATTGTAAATGATCCTTGGTGCAGTTGGATACCGGGGGGGGGGGGGGGGGGGGCGGGCGGGGGGGAAATCAGGAAGGAAATGGTAGATGCAAGAGAAAATAGTACTTCATTTAAAAGATGTTTGGGCAGATTTATGGATGTGACGGGTTCCGAAGTATGCAAACCAAACGCAGGAAGATGGAACCAACCTAGAATGGTATCTTGGTCAGTATTGACCAAGTGGGCCAAATGGCCTGTTTTGCACATGTTCAGTCTTAGAATTTAAAACCGATCCCTTGCTATACCTTACAATGAATGACTTGTTAGGCTAATTTAGAGGGCCATCAAATGTCGAGCATACCGATGAGGGCTTGGGGTGGTGGGGTGGTCACATATCGGCCAATCTCAGTGGAAGGCAGGATTCATCCCAGTGAACACAATTAGCATGTCATGCATATATGTCATCAATGATGTAATGGGCAAGGGAGAAATAGCATTAAACAAGAAAGTCTACAGGTGCTGGGGTCGAGTGCAGAAGACAAACATGCTGGAGAAACTCAGCAGGTCACGCAGCTTCCACTGGAAATAAAGGGTAACCAACTTTTGGGCCTGGACCTTTCATCAAAAAAATAAGAGTGATCCTCAAACAGGAAAGCTTGTCCTTACGGCTGTAATTATGGGATAATATCTCAATGAAGCTTTTAAAGGAAAATCCTGATATGAGCAATTCACTGGTGGGTGGGAGAAGTTGAACTTTGCAATCCTTGCCCCACACAACCATTTGTGGGTCAGAATGCCATGGGTCACACTACTGCTGCGAGTTCAATCCATCAATCCAGCACTGTTACTTAAAGCTAATGCTTTCCCAGCTCCCATCAATGAGATGCAATGCAGATAAACCTGAAATTCACCAGTCACCATAGACAGACACACTAACAGCACTAAAATCGCTTTCCCCTCCGCGTACATTGTACACAGTAGATCAATCATCTTCCAAGACCTCTGAAAGAATAAGGTCATAATTAAGCCCTGTGCTATGCAAGTTCCCCGTGTGTTTCACCAATGCTGACATTTTCCCTGTAAATCTCAACGTTATCTGATTTCATCTTCTTAATTTACAACCGAGGCGTTTGTAATTTACTGCTTTAGACGCTGGGACGTTGCCAATGAGTCCCAGCCTCTGAGCACCGTGTTGATCCGATATCTGCAACAGTTTAATGTTCTTGGGTTAAAAAAGATGGACAGTTGTGGCTATCACTGCAGCCCAGAGAAATCCAGTGGCCATGAACTGTTCCTGAAGTCATTGAATGCACACAACCTTCAGAATTGTTTGGAGCTGCTCACCAACTAAAATGGAGCAGAATTTCTCAGGTAGCTGCAATGTTCCCTGTGAGCTGAAACACCCATGGGCATGACACGATGGTGCAAGCTGTTCATGTTGGTGCCTCATCACTCCAGGTGCCCGGGTTTAGATCCTGATCTTGGGTTCTAGTCATGTGGACTGTATGTTCTTCCTGTGACAATGTAATTCTCCCCCTGGGTTTCGTCCTTCATCCCAAAGACATACTGATGGGTTAATTAATGATTGTAACTTAGTCCACCCCCCCCACCCCCCCACAAGTTAAAGGCAAAAAGAATTAAAAGGAAATAAGCAGGCATGCTTCAGAGCAAGTTATAAGGCAGAATTAGGCCATTCAGCCCGTTGTGTCTGCACAGTCATTTGAATCATGGCTGATGTATTTTTTGTTTTACCTTCAACCCCATTCTCCTGCCTTCGCCCCATAATCGTTGGGAAATAAGGGATGTGGTTGGGAGAACAGAGTTGGCAATAATAGATCTGATGGGCCTAAAGGATCCCTCAAATATAAAAAGTAGAGAGTTTGACCTAAACAGCTACTGATTTTTTAAAAAAATGCTTGATCATGTAATGGTTGGTTATTCAGCTTTTCTCACATAATTGCCCATGGTTGAGGTTAGTGCTTTGAAGTTACACATTTGAATTTAATATAACTTCAATCAGTCTCTACAGTCAACGTGATGGATACTTAATCATGTAGCTTTAACAAATTCCTCACATTGCAGAGTCATCTGATTTCACGTGAATTTAAATGAAGCATTGCACATCCCCATATCTTCAAAACACTGCTGAGTCTATCATTGTTATCCTATTCCTTCTGAGGGATGGAATGAGTCCGATTTGCCTGTTCTGGTCAATGCTGGAATCTCATTTGACCATTGTCCTGATTAATCGCATTACTTAAAAAAAAAAAGACGTGTTTTTGGTGAATTTTTAAGCATCGAAATGACAGGAGAGTGGCGACTCTTTTTGAGACACCGGGATACAGGGGCCAATAAACTGAACAGTCTTTTTAAATCATGGTTCTTGCTATCCCACCCTGCTTTCTCCTGACCTGAAGCAGAGAGTTTACAGGTCTTGCAAAACTCCTTCCCCAATCGTAATTAACTTTTGACCCTGCATCATCCAGGCTCACAAACAGTTCCGACTTGAGACACGGGATGAACAAGGCCATAAATTCACCTCAGCTTCTTTCTCCGAGGCAACTCTTTGGGATCAAGGACGATTTGCCTCCACTCCAGGTGTCCAGATAAATACAACACATTTATCATTTCTGGCCAAAGACTAGATTTGAACATAGAACAGTCCTGGTGCAGGCCCTTTGGCCCACAAGGTCTGTGCTGAACACAAGGCTAAATTGAATTAAATCACTTCTGTTTGCACATGCTCAATATCCCATCATTGAACACTATCCAAAAGACTCTTAAATGACACTATGACATTGGATTCTACCACGACACCTGGCCACCCATTCCACTCACCCACAACTCTATGTAAAAATACTTGACTCACATATTTCCCTTAAATTCCCCCTCTCCCTGCCTTAAACACACATCCTTTACTATTAAATGTATACAGCATGGTAACAGGCACTTCCAACCCATGAGCCCACACCACCCAAATACACCTATGTGTCCAATGAACCTACAGACATCTTTGGAATGTGGTGAGGAAACCAATGCAGACATGGGAAGAACGTACAAACACCTTACAGACAGCAGTGAATTGGGACCTGGGTATGCAAAACTTTTACCCTGGAGCTAAGATTCTGACTGCACACCTTCTCGATACCTCTCATTATTTTATAAACTTTAACTGATATAATTCTCCTGTTGAAAAAAATCAAAACTATCCAGCTGACTGTGAGCAATGGTTCTGGGAGATAGACTCAAAACAAAATACAAAATTCTCCTTGGCAAAAACCTCAATGGCACATATTCCAGATATTTCTTTATTGATCCTGCCATTAACCTCACTAGTTTTTTTTTTTTTAAAACCCTTACTTAAATATCTAGATTATTAAAACCTTTCAAAGAATTCTAACCAGGGCCTTACTGCAAGACCAAACATTAAAGCAGTATTTCACCAACATATTAAACCTGGCACAAGAGCTCTCATGCAATCATGACCTTGACTGCGGGCAGTGCGGAGTTTACGTATTTTCCTTGCGACAGCCTGAGTTTTTACTGGGGCTCAGGTTTCTTCCAAAATTCCCCTGACGTAGTGGTTGGAATGTTTTAAAATCTCCAGAGGTAGAGCCTTGGGGGGGCGGGGGGGATTGAGAGAATAGGATGAAGAAAGGATTACAGTAAAAATAGGTGCTCGACGTCCAGGTGCAGACAGTGGGCAGAAGGACCAGCTTCTATGCTGCATTGCTCCAAGAGTTGGTCCACTCCCTTCTAACTGCACACCCTCCTATTCCATTCCCAATCAACTGTTTATCCAGCTACCCCATAAATGGGTTCCACCACTCATTGATATTTTCAAGATTCAAGCTTCTTTTATTGTCATATAATAAAATTGAAGATGTAATATTTCACAAAATTTCCTTCTACCCTCTACCACTAAGTAGACAAAGATTTTCCAACAGCAAGAAATTGCCCGGCTCCCTTTATAGTCAGAGAAAGAGAAGTAAATGAAAGTCCCCCCCCCCCCCAGAGTAACGGAGTCTCCATGGATTCACCTCCAACACTCCCGCAGGTACACAGCCTCAGTCCAACCAGAGCTCCAGATCCAAAGCTCTGATACAATCGCTCATTGCCCTCAGCGCCCTCTCGCATCATCATTCTGATGCCTGGTACCCTTCAGCCAGTCTCCAGTAGACTGCAGGCCTGGTGCGAGTCCCTTGACAAGTCGCCAGCAGCTCGCAGCCTGTGTGGGTTCCTTGCCTCGAGTTACCAAATGCCCGCCAGAGCCTGTGTGTTCTTTTGATATCTTGACTAGTTTTGGTGGGTGGTGTGGGGGGGGGGGGTGGGTTAAGATTCACCTGGGTAGCCTCAAACCCAATGAATTGAACTTCCAATTTCGGGTAACCCCCAACCAGTTCATCAGTTTCCATCCTTCTGCTACCTGCTCCCATAATCACCTCTCTCTATTCCTTCCTTCCCTCCCCCCCCAACCGGAGGTTACTGCCCTTACCCATCTCTCAAGCTCCCTCACCCTGTCACATCTCAACTCCTTCCTACCTGCATCCACCTATCATCTGTAGTGACCTCCGATGCAGGTCTCCATCTCGGCCCCAGTGGCCTACAGGGCTGAGCCGGCATCATAAACTCTCACCCTGGCTGCCCACAGGACTAAGCCTCCGCCTCACCTTTCTGGGTTGTTCCTCATCCTGCCCTTTCTCCCCCAGCCTTTTTATTCAGGCTTCTGCCTGCTTTTTTCTCATACCTAAGGACGACGACTCCAGCCTGAAACGTTTATATTTTTACCTCCTATGGACACTGTGAGACCTGCTGTTCCTCCTGCATTTCTGTGTTTTATCACCTGCTAGCCAGTGTTCCCCCACCTTCGCTGGCCTGATTTCAGCATATCTGAAAAAGGGCTCCAGCCCAAAACGTCAACTGTCTCTTGCTTTCCACAGATGCTGGGTGATCTGTTGTATTCCTCCCACATTTTGTGCATTGCTCCCATTGCCAGCATCTTTGTCTGCTGCCTTCAATGGTCTTTTTCCACTTGGCCCTTACGCAGCCCTACCTCCACTCCCTCACACCACCACCCTCACCCCTATTTATGCTGGATATGACCCCTTCCCACCCCAGTTCTGACCCGAATCATCAACTGTCCATCTCTCTCCTCAGATGCTGCCTGGTCTGCCAAGTTTCTCCAGCTTCTTACTGTTTCCTCGAGTTTCCAGCATCTGGAGTTCTTGTGGTAAAGATCCATCACTGAAGATCACGTTGGATTTACCAGTGATTCTAAGCTCAAGTATCTGCTACAAGTTGAAGCATCCTTCCCCCCTCCCCACATAGTGATCTTTTGTTTGCCAGCTTCTGAAACCCACCACATTCCATTTCGACTTGAGACAACCTTTCCAATGATGTCAAGTTCTCAGCACTAATATGAACTTCTTCCATAGAGTTCCATAAACCTGTAATACGGTACTTTTTACATAATTTTTCATTGTTCTCCGGTATTCACTAAGAAATCAAGTGTCATGATCAACGTTCTCAGTAATTCACTCAAGAGTTAATACAGTATGTCCAACTTTCCCCTAATTTTGTCCAACATGGCACGTTCCAGTGCTCTGGAATTCTCATTGACTGCTACAACACCGATCAAGACATGAATTACGGGCTGCTGTTTGTTTCCAAAACTTCCCACCACAGGTAGTCAGTATGCTTGCTGCCTTCGTCTGCTAGAGCTGACTCATTTGAGGCTGAGGAGAGCTTGCTTGTTCCATCTGTGTGCCTTCAACGGATCACAATGTATTTATCAACTCAGCCGTCGGGGGAGTCATTTGAAAGAGGAGAGAGAAAAAAAGAAAGCCTATTTATTCACCAATCGCACGGCACAGAAAAAAGGCCCTTCATCATCAAGTATCCTGGGACCCTCGACAGGGACCTGCCGGCACCACAAGAGGATTGTCCGCAGTATAACAAAGTGGCTTATTTTGCTCTATGTTAACTGTGAACTCTTGTTGTCTCTTTTGTGTGTTTATTCTCTTTTTAATTTAATTAAGCATTCCATTGTATTTTCATTTTTAATTTATTTAATAATGCAGCGCAGTACCAGGTCTTTCCGGCCCACGAGCTCACGTTGATACACCCACATGACCAATTAACCACATATGTCTTTAGAACGCAAAAGGCCACACGGTCATGTGGAGAACATACAAAGTCCTTACAAACAGTGGCGGATCGAACTTCAGTCATTGACACTGTAACAGCGTCGTGCTAAACCATTCTGCCAACTGTGCAACCCCATGTTCAGATGCAGCAGGTAAGAATTTCAATGCACATGCACCTTGTACAATGTACAATCAGTTTCATTATCACGCTGACCCACATCAGCACCAGGTCTTCAATGCCTTCGCCATTCAAGTCCTCAGACGATATTGTACTACAGATGGAATTGACCCTATGGCCTTCCACAAACCCACCTTAAACTAATCCCATGTGGTCTACCATAGATGTCAGCGTATAAATCGGCTCATGTATAAGACAACCCACAGAGTTTCCACTTAAAATACAAGTTTGACCTATACTCGCCGAATAAGGCTACCCAAGTCTCACTGCCCAATAGTCCTTTAGCCACCATCCCACTGACAGTGAAATTACGTTGTCACAATATTTTAAAAACAAATTTCCCAGTAAAAGGTTTAAATTTTATTAGCATGTTTTAAAATAAACCACCTTTAACAGGCCATTTAAAGCCTATACAAGCCGACAGCAGTCGGCCTGGTCAGATGGATCCTGTGGGGGAGTGCCCGGTCTTCACTGTTAAGGTTCGGATTTCATACTGAGCGTTCAAGTTGACCTCTGTTTTTGGGGTGATATCCTAATGATTCAAAGACAGTCTTATATGCTGACCTGCATTTCTATCCCTCCGACCCTTCATTTGCCTCTAAAATGTTGCCACCTCCTTTAAACTTTCCCCCTTTCTCACCTTAAAATGGTGCCCACTAGTATTTGAAATTTCTGCACCTCTCATAATTTTATACACTCCTGTCAGCTTGCCTCTCAAATCGATACTTCCTCATCCTGATACTTGTTGAATTCTGTGAGAGTTTGTCTGCACCATGCCTTCAAATTCTGCCTTAAATTCCTCCATCTGTATTTCAAAAGTTTTGTTGAAAACAATCCTTTCTTTGATCAAGCTTTGATCAACTATCCACTCTTCCTTAACACCATAAATTCTGCTCACTGCCCCCACCCCCCCCCCACCCTGTAAAAAAAAAACCTCCACTCACGTGAATCCAAAGAGTTAATCTGCAGAAAGAAGCAGAACTCTGGATAAAGGATCCACAGATGCCTCAAGTCAGAGTAAAAGAATCTCAGGATTCACCATTGCCAACTTAGGTGCCGCAGTCAGTAGGTTAGTGCACTGCCATTACAACAACTGCAACCTGGGCTCAAATCTAGTCCTGTCTGTTAAGGTGTTTGCACGTTCTCCTCGTGTCTCCGGGATTTACTTTGGATGCTTTGGTTTCCTCCAACCCTACAAAATGTACAAGGTTGGCCAGTTAAGTGGGTCTGATTGGCTGGGATGAGTTTCAAGGGCTGGAAAGGCCTTTTACCATGCTGTATCATTTTAAAAAAGCATTTCTAATTCTTGTCTAACTGGAAAGGGTTAAACCATTGGCAGTTGTGATCAGAATCAGAATTTATTGTCATGAACAAGTCATGAAATTTGGTGTTTTGTGGCAGGGTCACAGTGCAAACATTCATATCATAACCATCTTACAACATTACTATAAAAAAAATAAAAATAATCGTGCACAAAATACAAGGCAGTGCCTTTGGTTCATTGATTATTCAGGAGTCTGATGGCAGCGGGGAAGAAGCTGTCCTTGTGCCGCTGAGTGCTCGCCTTTAGGCTCCTGTACCTTTTTCCAAATGGTAGCAGAGTGAAGAGGGTGTGGCCTGGGTGGTGGGGGTCTTTGAGGACAGAGGCTATTTTTTTTAAGACATCGCCTCATGTAGATGTCCTCGATGGAGTGAAGTCTGGTGCCCGTGATGTCACAGGCAGAGAAAATCCTCTGGAGTTTCTTCTTACCCTGAGATTTGGCGCCTCCATGCCAGGCAGTGATGCAACCTGTCAGATTATTGTGAGCCAAGGACGAGAATCCCAGTATCAAGTGCCAACTCCTGACCACTAGTTGGAAACAGTTCGATGGACTGGATACAGTGGGTGTGGCTACAACTAAGGACCACACTTTTAAAATAAGGGGCAAGTTCATTCAGGTCTGAAATGAGGAGGAATTTCTTCACTCAAAAGGTTGGTGAAACTTTGGAATTCTCCACTATTGAATACACTTGGAAGTTGAGCATTAATTGTGATCAAAACTGTCATCGATACATTTCCAGATTACAGAGGAATCTAGCCACAAAGAATCAGTGCAGGAGGAAGGTGCTAATGGAGAGAATCTGCCACGAGCTACAGAGTGGGATAGCAAGCAAGAGCGGCCAATTCCTCGACTTCCAAATTGAAACCTCCATTTGTGAGCCACACCCAACCAAGTGTCCAGACCCAAAATATTGTTTACGGTTTACTTCCTATGGATGCTGCCTCACTTGCTGAGTTTTTCCAGCACTTTTGTGCGTAGCACTCTGTGAGCCGTACTTTTATCCTGACATAGACAGACCAATGCACCCCATTAAGTCGTGGCGTTAAATGGGGGACAAAAGCCGTTGGCACAGTTTCAGCCGGTCTGAAAAAAAGTGTGCAAACGACCCCTGCAAGGTTATTCTAAATTCCACAAGGCCTGGAATGAGGCAAGTGAGTCGTGTTACAATCTAGACCACAACATTGACTGGGAGCTGGCTTGTGCATCTTGAAGAGATGCTGAATTCATACAAATCTGAAAGCCCTATTTGAGGGAACATCTGGTTGTAATCGAAATAAAACTTGATTTTTTTTAAAAAGATTGCTTGGTGTTTTTTTTTCCCCCCCCAACATAAGGTGATTAACTTAAGATGACAGATTTAAAAAGGTTCAAAAGAGAGGGAATTTGATTTTCCCATTTATGCATCAGTCAATATCCCTAGTGAATAAATAGGCTTCTTTCTTCTTTTCTCTTTTGAGTGATTCCCCTGACGGCTGAGTTGATAAATACATTGTGATGTGTTGAAGCCACACAGAGTGAACAAGCAAGCTCTCCTCAACCTCGACTGAGTCGAAGGCAAACGATAAAGAACAAAAGTACCGACTACCTGTGGTGGAAAGTTTTGGAAACAAACATCAGCCTGTAATTCATGCCCTGACCACGGGCCAATAACTCCCTAAAAAGAGAAAGACAAGAAATGCCGATGCCTCTTATTGTTAGCTCATGCAAGAGGCCTATTCATAGATTATAGGACACATTTTGGCCCTGTCCCTTGGTCATGTCTATCTGACCAAGAGCCCAAGCCCACAAAGTTGTTTACCCTTTACATCCTTGTTTACCCTAACATTTGCTGCATGACCTGTGGAGTTTCTCTAGCACCTTTGCTTCTAGCACTTGATCTCAGCATCTGCCACCTTGCTTGTTTAACTCTGTTCATGGATTAGGTCTTTGCTGTTGTTTGATTTACCTCAAAAGTTTTCCAGCCATTGAAGTGCTTTTGAAGGAGAGTAATGAAGCCCACTGCTAATTGGCTAATTTAAAATTAAGAAGGTAGCTCAACTCAAAGACAGGTAGTAGTCGTTGTCATTTAAAAAGAGTTAGAAAGAACAGAAATAAACCCCTCACCACAACTCGTCAATGTTCACCAAGCTGCGTTCCTGACCCAGTGCACCATTAACTGCCCACATCCTGCAAACTGAAAACTAAAACAACAACAATGAGATGATGTGCCGGGATTTTATCTTGATGAAGTTGGTGGGAGTGTCCGAGTTTCCAACAAGGATCCTGTCCCAAAACACTGACTGATCATTTATCTCCATGGATGCTGCCTGACCCACTGTGCTCCATCCAGCCTCCCTTTGTTCACTTCAGAGTTGCCACATTTGTGTTGCTCTTGTCACAGGACAGTCCTGGCAAGGAAGGGAACATTTGGGGAAAGAGCTATCTTTCTCCAGACTGACAATGACTGGATGACACATTGGGAAATAAAAGACAGAAAGCGGTATCCTTTCAGCAAGGCCTAAATGTCTGATTCATTCTCTCTGTCTCACAGTTCACGGCCTCAGCACAGTAGGAAGGTGGAGTTTAAATGGTACCCGTGGAGGAAGAAAGCAACTCAATTTCCTAGAGGTACACGACAACGGTGTCCACCAAGATACCATCATGTGAAAATGCTGGGCAAGTTTCCTATCCGTCTCACCAGACATTACAGCACAAGAAATAGGAGCAGGAGTTGGCCCATCGAGTCTGCGATGCCATTCAATAACACCTTTCAAGCCAACTTATCCAGGTTGAACACGTTCACCGCCTGAGTTAGTAACATTTGCCAATATTCTGCCCAACCTATCCTTTCCAACAGATACTGAACATCTCTGAACTGTAAACTACTCAGGACCAGAAAAACACCTGAAACATACTTTTTAAAAAAAAATATTGCACTATCTACAAGAGTGAATTTTTATCTATCCTTTTATATTTATTATGGCTCCATCTGCCTGAGAAAATTGGAATAAATTAACGTACACGATTTTAGTTGGTATACCTCATGTGCCTGTTTGACTTCAGCAAGTAAGAATTTCAGTCCATCTGCACATGTACGTGACGACACACTATCACTATTCCAGTCTCAACAAGAGGAAGGCGTTGTGCCCGCATCTGCTGCTTCCACTGGCAGGTTGTGAAAGGGTGCCTCTTGGGTCCCTTTGAAGTCTTTTCCCTCTGGGTTTAGATTCCCCAATCCTGGGTTATGCTGAACAAATGGTTTTTATTTGTTGCAACACAACTGCTTGTTGTGGATCCTGCCCCACGTTACAGGTGACACTTCGTATTAACAACACACATATCACATGCCAACAATGAGAGTGACAAACCCCAAATTTTGGGCTAATGCACACTGATCACTGAGAACCATAAAATACTCCAAAATGGGTAAATTCTCCAACATCACTGTTTTAAAGAGTTTAATGTCTCTGAGTTGGTATAAACTTGATACAGCCTCGTTAAGTGTAGTCTGACTCCTAAAACAGACACTCTTTTCTGAGCTCTATAATGGTAAGAGGTTGTCAGAGAAAAAGATTCAAGTAAAAGCACTCAGAGCTTCCCTGAAGAAATGAAACATTCCCATCGCATCCTGCTTAGAAGGAGAATTGGGGAAGGTGTCAGGAACCTCAAGTCCTTAGAGCAGATATTCACAGAGGTCCTGCGAAAGCGATATGGCGGTATGAGTGTTAGAGATAACCTGTTGGACAGCTTGCAGAAGAACCATTCTCAATGTACCTGGAAAAATATCATTCATAAACTCAAACTAAAAGGTGGTCCACCTCATAAATTACCCAGACATGCTCTATCACTTATGGATGACTGTGGTTCCCATATTAGCCTCGTTACAAACCTGTGAACCCACAAGACATCCTCAATTCTGAGGAGAAGGGCTGTAGGAAGAGGCAGGAATAGAAGGACAAGAAGAAAGAGGGAAAGAAGAAGCCTCCTTGAAAGAACAGTAACAGCAAGAATGAACAGTTAAAAGTCCTCTTCTCTGCCAGAGCTTAAACTCTTGCCTGAACATTTTCCCAGTGCTGGGAACACTTCTATCAAGGTGCACCCTTATGACTAGGCCCATTACATTGTTCTCATTCCAGCAGAATAAACCACTACAGAAAGTGGCACTATGTTTCAGGTCAATTACAGTCATTCCAGCTGGCCACAGACAGGAAGAAATGAGGGTCCAACTCACTTCACGATAAGGAATGTTAATTGAAGGAGAGCCTGACAACACAGAGAAATTGAAACCCAAGGGATTCTGGAATGAGAAACATGCACCAAAGGCTGGTTACTGTACTACGGTCACACTGTACAAGAGTCATTATCGCCTGCACTGCACCACACACTGCAGAACCATAGAACATTACAGCACAGAAACAGGCCCTTCAAACCTTCTAGATTGTGCCGAGCACCACTGACCGACCCAGTCCATAGCCCTCCTACCCACGTACCTGTCCAAATTCTTCTTGAATGTTAAACTTGAGCCCGTATTCACCACTTCAGCTGAAAGCTCATTCCTCCCACCCAGTTCTCCCTCATGTTCCTCCTAAACTTTTCCATTTATCCACGCTCAATCACCTGTTCATCATTGTCAACAGGGAGGTCAGCAACCCAGTCAACAACCATGGCCACCATATGGCATGTTGTACTTTAACTGGCTCTATATTCACACAGGCTGAATCTGACCAGAGTAAGTATTCACCTCCTCCTGCTATGTTCCACTGTGGGGTACAGATTGCAGTGGTGCTCCTACAAACAAAACAAAATAATGTATTAAAGTGCACAAGTATATTTTCCATCTCGGTTACATCACACAGTGCTTTTGAGACAAATCTCTAATTCTTGAAAGATTCACAATCAGCCTTGATGAGAAACGATCAAAATAAGGAGAAAATGGAAGGATAGAGACCGTACCTCTCCCTCCACATCTAACTTGAAACAAGAATCTACACCAGCTATTTTTAACGGGAGCCCTACACCCCCATTTCCTCCCCACACCCCCCCCCCCCCCCCCCCCCACTAGTGGCAGATTAACCATTAGGCTGAGTAATGAACTTCATTGTTTTTGTTAAGTCATTTTAATCAGACCGTAATGTTTCTCGGGCCTCCTGACCTTCTGGGCCCCTAGGCTTCAGCTATTCAGCTTAATGGTAAATCCACCACTGTCCCCACCTCAGGGACCACAGCACATTTAAGGAAAAGCCTTGTTTTCTTTTCACCTCACATAACACATTTTTAATTTTTTTTTAAAAATGTAGTCAAAATATTTGAAAGTTTTGATTCTCATATTTCACAGGGAAGGGCACGCATAAACTTTGAATAGAGAACTAAGTGGTCCATAGCTGAATAAAAATGCACAACATATCCAATATGAACATTCCTAAACAAAGAGTAATGAAGAAATACAAGTTTACAACTGCAGATTCAATGAATGATTTTAATCAGACTTCACATACAGTCCTTGTTTCCATCTTCCTTGATTTTTCCAAATTCTTCAAAGTTCAATGGTATTGTTGGAGTACATACATGACATCACATACAACCATGAGATTCTTTTCGCCCAGGTTGAAGTGTTGAAGCTTGCCAGGGTTTCTGATGCCATGGTGAACGTCTGCAAACTCCTGAGGAAGCAGGGGCACTGATGTGCTTTCTCAAAGATGACATTAGTGAGTTGGGTCCAGGAAAGATCCTCTGAGATACTGACTCTCAGGAATTTAAATTTGCTCACCCTCTCCATCTCTGATCCCCCAATGATCACTGCACCAAGCACGCTTGTTTCAGACAACACTGAAATCCAGAATGGTTTGCAATGGGATTCTCACTTCAGTCTTGAGGCACCAAATCATATTTGGCCAACCACCCCAATTGCTCATTTCCATCCACAGATATCTTTAATCAGCAAAACAGAATCTGTGAAATCCCACTTTTGACTCAAAAGGGTGAGCAGTTAAGTGCCAGAGAACTGAGCACAAAATTCCGAGGAAGAACACACCAATGGCATGCCCAGTAATCTTTTAGGCAAGACATTCATCTGATGACCCATTTTCTCTTTCAGATGGATGTAGAAAAAGAAATTAATGGCACTATTTTAAAGAATAAAAGAGCTTACTTTGGAGCCTTTGCCAATATTCATCTTGTACCCAAAAATCACTGCAAATAGATTTAATGGTCATTTGTTTCATTGATGTTTATAGGACTTCTGCTGTGGTATTATGGCCATTGAACCACTAAAGGAAATTTTCCAATAGATTTTCCAATGCTAGATTTAGTGAAGGATTGGAAACCAGAGACATCTGGTGAGAAAATTCCAGAGCTTAAGTTTCAGCAGCTGAAGTCACCTCAATCTTTGCAATGTATTAAATCATATGTTCAAGTACAAATCACATTTAATATTCTGGTGTATACATAATGGAAAGAACTCTATGTACATTACGTACATGAAACGTTTAAATTTTACAACCCTCACAGGGCATCTCTTCAAACCTTGAGGATGAAACAAAACTCAAAAATATAGTACCCAGGATAGAGAGAGATTTAAGGAGGTTGGGGGGGGTGGGGTACACATATTTTGGTGTAATATACAGATAAACCTAACAGAAAAGTAGTGCAAAATGAGAACTTCTTGGTATAAAGAACAATGAGAGGTGCGGTAAAGTTTAAATTTTGAAACAGGTAAAGGAGAAGAGCGATCTCGGATTGGAGAAGAGCGATCTCGGATTGGAGAAGAGCGATCTCGGATTGGAGAAGAGCGATCTCGGATTGGAGAAGAGCGATCTCGGATTGGAGAAGAGCGATCTCGGATTGGAGAAGAGCGATCTCGGATTGGAGAAGAGCGATCTCGGATTGGAGAAGAGCGATCTCGGATTGGAGAAGAGCGATCTCGGATTGGAGAAGAGCGATCTCGGATTGGAGAAGAGCGATCTCGGATTGGAGAAGAGCGATCTCGGATTGGAGAAGAGCGATCTCGGATTGGAGAAGAGCGATCTCGGATTGGAGAAGAGCGATCTCGGATTGGAGAAGAGCGATCTCGGATTGGAGAAGAGCGATCTCGGATTGGAGAAGAGCGATCTCGGATTGGAGAAGAGCGATCTCGGATTGGAGAAGAGCGATCTCGGATTGGAGAAGAGCGATCTCGGATTGGAGAAGAGCGATCTCGGATTGGAGAAGAGCGATCTCGGATTGGAGAAGAGCGATCTCGGATTGGAGAAGAGCGATCTCGGATTGGAGAAGAGCGATCTCGGATTGGAGAAGAGCGATCTCGGATTGGAGAAGAGCGATCTCGGATTGGAGAAGAGCGATCTCGGATTGGAGAAGAGCGATCTCGGATTGGAGAAGAGCGATCTCGGATTGGAGAAGAGCGATCTCGGATTGGAGAAGAGCGATCTCGGATTGGAGAAGAGCGATCTCGGATTGGAGAAGAGCGATCTCGGATTGGAGAAGAGCGATCTCGGATTGGAGAAGAGCGATCTCGGATTGGAGAAGAGCGATCTCGGATTGGAGAAGAGCGATCTCGGATTGGAGAAGAGCGATCTCGGATTGGAGAAGAGCGATCTCGGATTGGAGAAGAGCGATCTCGGATTGGAGAAGAGCGATCTCGGATTGGAGAAGAGCGATCTCGGATTGGAGAAGAGCGATCTCGGATTGGAGAAGAGCGATCTCGGATTGGAGAAGAGCGATCTCGGATTGGAGAAGAGCGATCTCGGATTGGAGAAGAGCGATCTCGGATTGGAGAAGAGCGATCTCGGATTGGAGAAGAGCGATCTCGGATTGGAGAAGAGCGATCTCGGATTGGAGAAGAGCGATCTCGGATTGGAGAAGAGCGATCTCGGATTGGAGAAGAGCGATCTCGGATTGGAGAAGAGCGATCTCGGATTGGAGAAGAGCGATCTCGGATTGGAGAAGAGCGATCTCGGATTGGAGAAGAGCGATCTCGGATTGGAGAAGAGCGATCTCGGATTGGAGAAGAGCGATCTCGGATTGGAGAAGAGCGATCTCGGATTGGAGAAGAGCGATCTCGGATTGGAGATTATATACATGAAGAACAACATTAAGAACGTTGCTTAAAAATATTTTAAAAAGCAAAAATCATACTAAGCTCTTGGAACAATCTAGGACATGAAGTGTTATTCTCTCTTCCAGAAGTAAAGGTGCCATACAGGGTAATGAACAGATTTGCCAAAATGTTAATTTGTTTCAGTTTGTTTGTCACATGATACCTAGTTCAGTGAGAAGGGTTCTTCCACATCCAGCAGATTATCTTTAACAGTCTTATAGGTCCGTAAAGAGCCCAATTTACAGAATAGAGTAGCAATGAAATGTCAGTTAGCACCAAATAAGGGGAACAAGGTACCATTGTTGTGGGCTCCATTCAAGATGGCTGCAGGAAAGTCTAGAAACTGTCTGGAACCTTTAGCCTTTTCCTCAATAGGAGAAGAGAGTATAGTTAGGAGTGTGTAAGGAGAGATGTGAAAAGCTGGGGTTGTTCCATTGAGAGTGAATAAAGGGAAATTTGAAAGAGGTCATCAAAATATTTGAAAGTTTTGATTCTCATATTTCAGATTTATTGCCAAAGTACATACATGACATCCCATACAACCCCGAGATTCTTCTTCCTGCAGTCAAGACAGAATTACCACTTACTGCACTCAGTGTTCATATGTAAACAAATGTAAGCAAATTGACTGTGGAATAGAGAGAGGAAATAAATTAATAAAGTGCAAAAGTAAGAGTCCATAAATGAGTCTCTGATTGAGTTTGTTGTTGACGAGTCTGATGGTGGAGGGGGAGCAGTTGTTCCTGAACCTGCTGGCAGGAGTCTTGCGGCACCTATGCCTTTTTCTTGGTGGTAACAGTGAGAACAGAGTAGGCTGAGCGAGCGACAGAAAATTTGAAAAACAGACAATATAGCTTTAAAGTTATTGGCAAAAAGAACATAGGAAGGCATTTTTGCATCACAAAAGGGCATGATTAAAGGGCAATGAAAAGAAGTGGATCAATAGCTACCAGAAAGGATCTGGATAGATACATGGTCGGTAAATTTGCAGAGGAAACAGGCAGAGGAGCAATACCTGGCACCAATAAGGTGTAAAACCTGGTCATCCTGTGTGCATGAATCTCAACTTCCCTCAACTTCCCTCAACTTCCCTCAACTTCCCTCAACTTCCCTCAACTTCCCTCAACTTCCCTCAACTTCCCTCAACTTCCCTCAACTTCCCTCAACTTCCCTCAACTTCCCTCAACTTCCCTCAACTTCCCTCAACTTCCCTCAACTTCCCTCAACTTCCCTCAACTTCCCTCAACTTCCCTCAACTTCCCTCAACTTCCCTCAACTTCCCTCAACTTCCCTCAACTTCCCTCAACTTCCCTCAACTTCCCTCAACTTCCCTCAACTTCCCTCAACTTCCCTCAACTTCCCTCAACTTCCCTCAACTTCCCTCAACTTCCCTCAACTTCCCTCAACTTCCCTCAACTTCCCTCAACTTCCCTCAACTTCCCTCAACTTCCCTCAACTTCCCTCAACTTCCCTCAACTTCCCTCAACTTCCCTCAACTTCCCTCAACTTCCCTCAACTTCCCTCAACTTCCCTCAACTTCCCTCAACTTCCCTCAACTTCCCTCAACTTCCCTCAACTTCCCTCAACTTCCCTCAACTTCCCTCAACTTCCCTCAACTTCCCTCAACTTCCCTCAACTTCCCTCAACTTCCCTCAACTTCCCTCAACTTCCCTCAACTTCCCTCAACTTCCCTCAACTTCCCTCAACTTCCCTCAACTTCCCTCAACTTCCCTCAACTTCCCTCAACTTCCCTCAACTTCCCTCAACTTCCCTCAACTTCCCTCAACTTCCCTCAACTTCCCTCAACTTCCCTCAACTTCCCTCAACTTCCCTCAACTTCCCTCAACTTCCCTCAACTTCCCTCAACTTCCCTCAACTTCCCTCAACTTCCCTCAACTTCCCTCAACTTCCCTCAACTTCCCTCAACTTCCCTCAACTTCCCTCAACTTCCCTCAACTTCCCTCAACTTCCCTCAACTTCCCTCAACTTCCCTCAACTTCCCTCAACTTCCCTCAACTTCCCTCAACTTCCCTCAACTTCCCTCAACTTCCCTCAACTTCCCTCAACTTCCCTCAACTTCCCTCAACTTCCCTCAACTTCCCTCAACTTCCCTCAACTTCCCTCAACTTCCCTCAACTTCCCTCAACTTCCCTCAACTTCCCTCAACTTCCCTCAACTTCCCTCAACTTCCCTCAACTTCCCTCAACTTCCCTCAACTTCCCTCAACTTCCCTCAACTTCCCTCAACTTCCCTCAACTTCCCTCAACTTCCCTCAACTTCCCTCAACTTCCCTCAACTTCCCTCAACTTCCCAAGTTGAATACACTTCAAAACTTCTTGCAATGCTTCTTGTTCAATCCCTTGAATTGGTGAATTGGTGGTTATTGTGGTTGCATCACAACACTAACAATACAGAAAGTCTACAATCAAATCCCATCTTGCCTCCAGTATTTTGAGAATTTAAATTCTGCTTTTATATATACAAGGACTGTATCTGTAAAAGTGAGTGAGACTTTCCACACAACTCTTACCTCTCTGATATCATTCAGAAGAATAATGGCTATTGTTAACCAACCTGGCCTATTGGTTACCTCAGTCTCACACCAACATCATGCACAGTTCGTTATCCTCCGAAGTTGCCTTACAATTCACAAGTTTTTTTAGTTCTGTGCTTGGATCTCAGTGTACATCATTATCCAGCAAACAGAGACTCATTGTGTTTTGTCGAACAGAGTGAATTTTAAGAAATGAATCAAGTCCAATCACCTACTTTTATCATATGGAAGAAATAAGAGCAGAAGTCGACCATCTGGCCCGCCAAGTTTGCTCCACCATTCAATAAGACCACGGCTGATTTGGCCATGGACTCAGCTCCACTTACCCACCTATTCCTTATAAGCCACAATTCTTCCAAGAATCTGTCTATCTGTGCCTTAAATTAATTCAATGAAGCAGCATCCACTGCTTCCTTGGGTGGAGAAATCTTCAGGTTCATTACTCTCTGAGAAAAGCTGTTTCTCATCTTGATCTTAAATTTACTTGTGAAAAATATTGGTCTACATCCATCTTCCAAACCTGCTCTTCTGCCTTGTTGGGCTGACTAATTCATCCTCATTGATCAGGAGTTTCTTTCAAAGGATCCGCCCTTCATTTACCTGACATCCACTTTTTAAAGTCTGTTCACTGAAATGATGGAGGATAAACCATAACTTATTCATAAGCAGAGAACAGATAGTGACCAGGTAATTCAGTTTAGACTTGTTAGCTAAGGTAGCACCAAACCCTCCTCAGCTCTTGTTTTATAAAGCCAACCTATAATGGCATTGTCTCACCTGAAAGTCGGAGCATCGAGCACTCCATCAAAGTGTAATTAGACACGACTGACTGGTTGAGGTAGGTAGGATGTCATAGGAGGCCAAGTTGCAGAGTCCGAGCTGTACGGCATGGAAACAGGCCCTTTGGCTCAACTCATTCATGCTGACCAAGTTGTCTATCTGGCCTAATCCCATAGGCTATATTGCTCTGAACCTTCCTGAGCCATGAATTGACCCAAGTGACTAAGGTGCTCGACTGGCATCCTACTGATTGGAAACAAAAGTGTAAATGCCACAAAGGAATGGGAACTTAAGTTCAAGTAGCGAATTAATGTACAGTGAGGAATTTTGTTGCTAAAAACCTCTCAGCTTCACCAAATAGCTGCTCATGAGGTTGTCCCATTCTCTTCTCTGGCCCACGTCTGGTTCCAAACCAAAAGAACAGGTTCATATGACTGCTCTGTCAAGGCAACTGGACGACGATCATAAATGCTGGCTTTGTTAACCACATGGCTTTGTCTGACACCAAGGTGAAACTGGACCACATTTGGAGCCTCACAAACAGCTACTCACAAGTTTCAGGATCCAGGAAATGCCAACCTTTCATCCTTTTATCCAAAAGAACTACATTCGTGACAACGCAGGACACCCAAAATAAACAAGTGGGATATGAAAAGCATGAATCTTTTAAACTTCTACTAAAAAGAATTCTTTGCACTAGGAGTTACATCGCACACGACCTGAGGCAAAGAGTGCCACAGTGGTATCAGTAAGAATGCTTTCTGATAATAGGAATACATATTTTTGTAAATATTGATGGTACAGATGTACTCACTGCAGGTACATACACAAGATACACACACAGCAATAGTTTCAATTAAATTCCCACAATTTGCCATTAGACAGAAAGGAAGATAATAAAAATAAAAGATCAATGAAAGATCAATCAAAGTGGCAGTGAAAATGTAATGTTTCACTTTTGGCTTTCACAATAAAGGTTCACAGTATGCCTCTGCAATATTCGGACCTCTTTCCGTAACTTGGAGCTACAACAGAGAGAGAGTGTGATGATGAAAAATGGAACCATTTCAAATGTTGAAAGGCCTGGACAGAGGAGATGTGACAAAGTTGTTTCCCATGGTAATCAAGAGGATTGAAGGGCACCCATTTAAAACATTTTAAAAAAACATATTTAGCCAGAGAATGGTGAACCTCTGGAAGTTGCTGTCACGGGTGGCTGTGGAGGCCAGGTCATTGGGTGTTTTTAAGGCAGAGTTTGATAGGTATTTGAATAGTCAGGGTATCAAAGATTCTGGGGAGAACGAATGGGAGTGGGGCAATGTGGGAGGATTAATCAGTTCATAATGGAATGGCAGTATGGACCTAACATCCCTCTACTGCTCCAGAACCTCATGGCCTTACAGCCTTTAATGTGCCAGCCTTTGGTCAACTGAGGGAAAGGGTGATATCAAAATCATGACATGAAGGTCACAGCCCACTAGGCAGCAGTGAGATCTGGATTACCTGCACCAGACATCTCAAGGCCTGGGGAAAATACCACCACTGCTGTCTCCAATTAATCCACATTCACTGGTAGGGCTAATGAACCAACATCCAGATTTTCTTCCAGAACAATATCCCACATACAGAGGCTGCATTACCGACCAGGTAATGTCATCCATCTGCAAACTCCCTCATACAACACAGAACAGTACCGGGAACTCGGTCCACATGTCCACACCAAGCATGATGCGTCGCCTATATTAAAACTTTGCCGCTTGCACATGAAACATTTCCCGCTGCTCCCTGCACGTGGGAAGAGATTATCGGGCAGACAAACAGATTCAAGGATTAAGCTTCTCAAAGAGAAGATGATGACAGCAGACGGAGGGAGAATATACTCGCTCCACTTCAGATTCACACCAGATCCATGCCAGCACTGCATGTCCCTGCATCCCGCCGAGTCTATCTGGGGTGGGGGCTGGGGGAGGAGGAGAGGGCCGTGAGCGAGGCTATGGCAACAGCTTACAGAGAGCTTGATGGAATGGTTTTGGTGGTAGAGCCTGTTAGAATCGGAGGAGCCTGTTAGAATCGGAGGAGCTAGCGACAGGGAGAGATGCAACCAGGACAAATACAGAGGCTCTCACTGGGACCACGACACAATGAAGGTCCTGACGGATACCCATCAGGAAGCTGATGTTATTTTTAATCTAAATTTGATGATGAGTTTATTGAAATTAGCCAAACAGGTACTTGTAAAGAAAAAAACTATAATCATTAACTAATTGAATAAAATTAAAAGAAACAATTTTTTTTAAAATATAAATACAACTGCTGTGTTCCAGGAAATTATTACCATTTTCACTGAATGCATGTCGTGTAAAAAGATCAGAATGGGAAAGAGGGTGCTGTTCCCGTTCAGATATTTTAAAATCGGCTAGACCCCTAGTAAATTTCCTAGATCGCCTGTGGTCTAAACTGTAGGAGATCCATGAACAACAGGCTATTGAATAGTCCAGCCTCCTTAAATACTTCAGGTATTTGGAGTTTTGGTCATTCCTGTGTGAACAGCCATTCCCGGAAGGTAGGGAGACACTTCAGAATGGAAAAAAAAAAATCACATGAATTCTATGTAAAAAAAACCATAAATGACTACAAATGATAGATAATGAATGATCTGCTACGTGAAAGTTAAATTTTGCCATTGTTACGATTCATCTTGTACCCACTGTGGTCTTCTGTGAACATTGTGGATACAAAAGGGTGCTGAAGAACGGCACCCTTTTGCAAGCTCCCTGGACAGCATGCAAACCTAAGCCTTTCTTACACGTGACAATGAACAATTCAAGCAGCACCGCATCCCCGCAGGCAATGTCTGGCCCTGGACTCTTCAAGAAAGTGCAGAAGGGATGACACTGAGACCCTATAGGGCCCTGTGTAAGCAAAGGATGGACCGCACCCTTTCCCAATCTAACAATCCACCAACCCCTTCAGCCATCAGTCTGTGGTTCCCACAACTAGCTGCTCAGCCACTTGAAAACCCATTAAACTAGGCTGGAAACAAGTCATCCTTCATTCTGAAGGACTGCCCAAAATGATGATCAGCTACCCAAAGAAAGAATAAGAACGATCTTTGAGGCAAATGAAAGAAAGACATCCCTGGTGATTGTTTGTGTCCCTTTTAGAACATGTCAAGGCCCTTCACATGCCCTGTTGTATATAGAGACGTCAGCAGCCAATGACCATATAGTCACCATCATGAACTTGACCAAGCAATCCACAGGAAAAAGAATCTCTGGGTTCCATGTGACGCCACGTATGTATGGATCAGCTCATGATTAAATGGCGAGGCAGAGTCGATGGGCTGAATACCCTATTTCTGCTTCTGCCTCATGGCCTTACTCTGACAATAAATTTGAACTTTGAACCCCCATTTTTAAAGCAAAACACTGCAGATGCCAGAAATATGAAGTGAGAACAGGAAATGTTAAAAATATGCAGCAGGTCACTCGGCAGAGAGAAGAACGGCATTAATGTTTGTTACTGAAAATTAACTCCATTTCTCTCTTTCTATGTTGTCTAACCAGCTGAGTATTTCCAGCATTTTACGCCTTCACTTGAGTCGGAGGTGAATGTTGGCACTGGAAGTAATTCCTAGCTCCTCTTCGGAGTGCCCAGGCGTTTTATACATCCATCTGGAAGAGCACACAGGGAGTCTGTCCAACAGTTCTTCCAAAGGGAAGATTACAACTACTTACATGAAATTCACTTCCTGATCAGAGCCAGGGGAGATTTGCAACCAAAGTAATCACTTCCTTCCTGAGCTGGGTGTTATCCCCCTCAGTTAACTCAAGAGCTGTGATGCAAATCATTTTAACTGACAACACAAAATCATTTTCTTCAACTGGTTAATGCATTTCACTCACTTTCCGCACATCAGCCCTTTACAAACTCATCCAATCTACAAATTGCTCCCGAGTTTCGTGAGCTGCAATCCAAATTAACGAAAAAAAGTTTTTAACTAAAGTTGTGATTGCCCACACCCCACAAAAGAACCACAACTTCACAAATATCAAAGCGAGTTAAAGTGGGTAGGGGGTTCAGACATCAGACACATTATAAACTGAAGACCTTTAACCGGGTGAAGATGAGCAAAGTTTTGTTTGTCGTTTAAAATGAGGAGGTAAGAGACCAACCAAGGCGAGAGTATTGCGCCAATGGTTTTCAAACTGCCCCGTAAACTCACATTCCACCTTAAGTAATCCCTATGCCATAGGTGCTCTGTGATTAGTAAGGGATTGCTTAAAGAGGTATATTGGTGGAAAGAAAAAGGTTGAAAACCACCGTTTTAATCGTACCTCATTGACTCGTTATGTGCACGGTTTCAAAACTCCAAAGGTAATGGGCCAATGACAATTTTTCTCAGGCAAAATATTTCTGTAATAATTGGGTTTAGAGCAGTGATTCTCAACCTTCTCTTCCCATTCACATCCCACCTTAAACAATCCCTTAATAACCATAGAGCACCGATGGCAAAGGGATTACTTAAAGTGAGATGTGAGTGGAAATAAAATGTTTGAGAACCACTGCTCTAGTGTGACCAAGTTCTTTTCTTTCAAGTAATTTTAAAAGCTCCCATGCAAAAATCTCAAAGTAAAG
Source organism: Narcine bancroftii (assembly GCF_036971445.1). Classification (NCBI taxonomy): domain Eukaryota; kingdom Metazoa; phylum Chordata; class Chondrichthyes; order Torpediniformes; family Narcinidae; genus Narcine; species Narcine bancroftii. The sequence continues at coordinate 100,032,730 of NC_091478.1, forward strand.
TAAGGTGTTCCTCAATATCGTGGACAATATTCTTAAGGAACAGAAGGAGCAGGTCATACAAACCTGTACCATCACTCACCACAAATTTTTGATCTTAGTACAATTTTCCTACATTTTCATCATATTCCCATCTCTATTTGGAATGAACTTGACTGAAATGCCACGGTCCCCTTTGTTGAAAAGTTCGGAAGATTCACGTCCAGCTGGGTGAAGTGTTTTCTTCTCAACTAACTTCAAAAATTGGCTCCCCTTCTTCTGAGAAACACTGGATGGCTCACTGAGGTTCAGAAAGGCGAAGAAGGTGGAGAAATCTCACTCAAACATACTGAATATTGAAAGGGTGGACGTGGAGCAGTGGGAGGGTCTAGGACCAGAGGGTACAGCCTCAGAATAAAAGGGTGCCCTTTTAGGACAGAGACAAGGATGCTTCTTTAGCCAGAATCCGCAGATTGCGATCATTGGGTATATTTAAAATGGAGGTCTGTAGGTTCTATAGTGTCAAATGCTTTGGGGAGAAGGCAGAAGAATGTGGCTATGATGAAAAAATACATCAGCCATGATTCGAATGACAGGCTGACATGATGGGACGAATGGACTAATTCTGCTCCCAAGACTGATGGTCTTATGAAACTATATTTCCAGTATTTTCTGCTTTGTATTTTGTAAAGAAAGACTTGCTTATGCATGGTGCCAATTTCGTTCAACTCAAAGCAGTCAGTGGAAATACAGCAGGCATGAAACGGCACAATCAACATGGGCAGTCTAAAAATGAAAAGTGCAGGAATTTTTTTTAATCAATTCCTGCACCACGATTTATCCTGTGGGACCCCAACTGCTTTTCAGGGGAAGCCTGCAGTCTAAATTGCACCGCAAAAGTCACCTCATGAGCTTGACGTCCAGCTGATAACTCAGGCCATGTTGCTCCACCGGGACTAATGTGCACAGGACTTTAAGGGGTGCAGTGTAAATGACCACAAGGTGATTAATTATGTTAATTTGTTAAATTTTTCACAGATTTTTCCAACATTGCTATCTAAAAAACACTAAAGTGTGCACAGGAAAATCCTACTAATGGTGTAGTGGTCATGACAAGATTAAATGACTTTCAGTGGCTCAAAGTGGGGAAACCATCCCCCCCCCCTCCCCGATCTGGTTTAAAAAGCTCTCTCAGATCTTCTGGTGGCCTGAAAGTGCATTGAAACGCTGTGCTGCCTTCGCTCAGCACTGCACTGGGGGTGTGAGCCTGTGAGCCAAGATTTCTGTGCTGAGGTGTCTAGAGTGGAACTCATGGTTGCAGCCAGCTGCTTCAGATGCAAGCATGGAGCCCACTGAGTGTAAGGGACTGAAAGGAACTGAAAAGAGAGAGAGAGAGAGAGAGAGAGAGAGAGAGAGAGCGCACGCGCAACAACAGGCTCATAAATCAGCAAAATAGGAAAATCCCATATCTGCCAGTCCCCAGGAATTGTGTTTTGTGGAATTTCTCGTGTCCTCTGATTCCAATCTGATCTGACATATTCCCACTGGACATAGTCATCAAACAAAAAAAATTCAAAATCCACAAGATAAAACATGCAACAATAATTTCAAAGGAGAACACACTGTGCATTACGAATTAAAAACTGAATGGCTCAGTGGGTTGGGGTGGGGGGGGGGGGGGAAGGGTGATGAAGTTTGGTGGGGGGGGGGTGCGAGGAGAAAGAAGTCAATTCTACTTTTTAAATCCCAAAATTATTCAGCCTTCGCTTCACTTGTGGGTTCAAAAACTGTCAGCATCTTAAATCACTACCACCAAACAGTCAGAGAAGCTCCTTAACATTTTGGTCATTTATTACGTGTGAATAAAATGTGGAGTGGCATAATCTAATGGGAAACATACGTGGCACTTTTACAGGTGGTGTAGTACACAAATGGTATGGAGACAAGCTGCAATTATCAGTCCGAAAACATATGGGATGAAAGATGAGGATAAAACTGTAGGGATATTCCAGATACCCGAGCTGGAAGACTTTGGAGCACTTGAGTTGTTGCTGTCCACTGGGGCAAGGGTACACAGCCGAAGTGCTCCTCTGCCTGATGGGAAAGGTTACAAAGAACATTGGAAACCTCAAGTTCCTTTTTTTGGGGATATACCAGTTTAAATACTTATGGAATGCAGGTACTTTTCTCATGTTGGTGACAGCATACCAATCAGCATACCGAAAGCTTCCACAAACATCAAGCCGTAGCCTTGTGGGGACTTGCCCATGCAACGGGCGAACAGGCTCACCGAGTCATGGGCAAGTCACGGCAGATCTGACTGTGAGAGGTGCAGGGCAAGCCCACAGCCTAGCGGCTGATGTCATAAAGGTCCTGGGAATTGCAAGCATCATTGGGTTCCGAGGGATTTAAAAGCATGCCTGAGTTCTATTAAAGTCACTCAGTTCAACTCACTCTAGACTCTGTGGTTCTTTCACTTGCTACATCCCTAGTACAGCGACAGCTTATATCAGTGATTCTCAACCTTTTTCTTTCCACTCACATACCACTTTAAGTATTCCCTGTGCCGTAGGTGCTCTGTGATAAGTAAGGGATTGCTTAAGATGGGATGTGTGTGGATGGGAAGAAAAAGTTTGAAAACCACTGTTTTAATCGTCCCTCATTGACTCGTTATGTGCACAGTTTCAGAACTCCAAAGGAAATGGGCCAATGACAATTTTCCTCAAGCAAAATATCTAGAACCGTGATTCTCAACCTTCCCTTCCCACCCATATTATCACCTTAAGTAATCCCTTACCTATCACAGAGCCCCGATGGCACCAGGATTACTTAAAGTGATATGTGAGTGGAAAGAAAAGGGTTGAGAACCACCGGCCAATATTTTAAAGCAGATTCTAGTTCAAGTTTATTATCATCTGATTGTACAGAAAAAGACCACATCAGACTCAGAGCCTGTGGGAAGAAGCTAGGCAATGGTGATATTGTCCGAGAGAGATCAGACAGGATAGCTGGGAAAACTCCAAATAGTTGCACACGATCAATTACATCCAGAGGAGAAAGAGTTTCAGTTCAACTTCCCATCAAACAGAGGGCAATCTTCCTTCAGTTCTGCACAGGCGTGTCGGGGTACACCTGTGAGTTCAAGTTTCTGGGATTCCCAGTCACCCTTGCGAAAGTGTTTGGAGAATGGTGAACAATGCTTTTATCATCTCTTCTTCAGTGATTAACATAGAATCATATAACACAAGAAACAGGGCCTTGGGCCCATCTAGCTCGTGCGGAGCTATTACACTGCCTAGTTCATTGACCTGCATTCAGACAATAGCCCTCCATGTCCCTCCCATCCCTGTACCTAAACAAATTTCTCCAAAATGTCAAAATCGAGCCCACATTCATTACCTCAGCTGGCAGCTCATTCTACACTCACCCTGCGTGAAGAAGTTCCCTCCCATGTAGACATTCCAATGCAGTGCTGGGATGGCCCTTCACTGTCAGAGGTCCTTGATGAAGGGCTCAAGCCCAAAACATTGGTCATGTTTCTTCACCTTTGCTATATAAAGTACTGTTTGACCTGCTGAGTTTCTCCATCATGGTGTTTTTAACTTCCACCATGGTGTCGGCAGACTTTTGTGTTTTACTCACTGTTGCAACGTATGGAGTCTCACGGACAATTTTCACACAGTAAGCTCGCCTGAAGACAAAGTTCAATCTATTTGCGCTTGAGGGCTATTGGCAAAAAGATCAGGAAATTATTCTGAAGTGGCATCTTGTATGTCTGCCAACAAGTGAAGGCGAGACAAGATGTCACACCTTTCACAAAAGACCTCTGGCAGTATAAACACAACGCTGGAGAAACTCAGCAGGTTAGTGGACTTCATGTAGTAAAGATAAAGATACAGAACCAACTTTTCGGGCTTGAGCCCTTCAGCAAGGAACTCTGACAGTGCAGGGTCATCCCAGTACTGCAATGGAATGTCTACATGCTCTAAGCTCAGGTCTCTGGAATAAAACCTGAGAATCAAAGCAATCTGCCTAGAATGGTATTAGCTGAGCAGTACCTATGGATGGTCCCACTTGGGACTGAGGATGATAGAGCACAAAACGCATCAAATTCCAGGCACGACTCCGCTAACTCCTGACTTACTCCAGAGTGTTGCGAGCTAAACGATCAACGCCAGTGGTTGTGTAAATTGCAGAATTCCTGTTTATTCACCAAAATCTCAATGGCAACAACCAGAAACTTTCCTCCCCAAGGGTTTGGTCCCGAGGTGCCTCGAGTGCTGGGGGTTCAGCATAACTGTAGCAAAGATTTTCAAGTATGCAATTCCCAATACATCAATCAACGCTATTCCAATGAAAAGTGGACAAAATGTGTACGGAGGTTGGTTGCATATTGATTCACAAGTTAAAGGAACAGAAGCAGGCCATTAGGCCCATCAAGTCTGTTCCAAGACTCTACTCTAAGCTGAGCCATGCTCACACTTAGTTCCAATTTCCAGCCTTTTCCCCATATCCCTTGATACCCTGACTAATGAGCTACTTATCCATTTCCTGTTTAAATATTCCCAGTGATCTGGCCTCCACTGCTTTGTGTGGCAGTGAGTTCCACGACCCTCTAACTGAAGAAGTTCTTCCTCCTCTCTGTTTTAATTGGATAACCTAATTTTAAGACAATGAGCCCTTATCCTCGATTCACCCATCAAGGGAAACATCTTATCCGCATTCAATCTGTCAAAAGCCTTTCAAATATTTGAAATATCTCGATGAGATCCCCCCTCATTCTCCTATACTCCAACAAATACAAGCCAAGAGCTGTCAAACTTTCCCCCATACGCCAGTCCCTGTATATTGGGAATCATTCTAGTAAATCTCTTCTGCACCCTCTCCAACAACATCTCATCTTTTTTAGCGCAGAACAATCAATTTCCAAGCACCTCATAACAATGACGTGGAAGCAAAGAATTGGGGGCGCTCAGTGGTAAGGCTGCATCCATGGTCAGTCAACGTTTCAAAGCAAGACCCTATATCAAGACTCAGCAGTCCAAGTTTCCAGCAACTGTTTCTCACTGCTGATATTTGTGCTGTATTATTGTCTTTCATGACCTTTGAATTAAATCTTCACCGCATTGCACACCAGTGTGTATGCAGCAAGGGGTTAAAAAGGTAAAAATATTCAGCACACTGCAAAATGCACTTGCGTTTTCTTTCCTCGATGTTCTCTATCCTTCAGAGATAATGAATGGAAAAATCACAACCCATCCGCTTGTTAGAATTCTAATCCCAAATTCCCTTCACAAAGTAAGGCATCAAGAGAGCCTGAACCATTAATGATACAATCCTCTCAACTTAAATAATTAACATTTACTGATGTGAAAACACATGGCATCAGAGTCTCACATTCAACAAATTGTTGTGCAAGTTTGGTTGGATAACTTGGAAGTGCAGTATTTTCATAGACTGGATGTCCTATATTAATTAGCCCGTTATTCAGGGATTGCCTGCAGTTCAGTTTAGACTGCAGGTGATCCGTGAAAATAACTAGGGGCCGAGGAGGTAAAATGTCAGAATATGAATGAGACCTTATTCCAGTTCTGATCTTTTTACACAGACGGCGTTCCTGGAAATTGGGAATAATTTCCAGGAACGCAGCGGCTGTCTGTTTAAAAAAATCTGCTTGACTTTGTCGTTGAGGATTCTAATGGTGGAGGATTAGCAGCTGATTCTGAACCTGGTGGTGCGAGTCTTGTGGCACCGATACCTCTTTCCTGATGGCAGCAGCGAGAACAGAGTGTGTGCTGGGTGGTGAGGGTCTTTGATGATTGCTGCTGTCCTCTGACGGCAGCGTTCCCTGTAGATGTGCTCAATAGTGGGGAGGGTTTTGCTGTGATGTTCTGGGCTATGCCCACTATCTTTACACTCAGGGGTATTGGTGCTTCCGTGCCAGACCGTGAAAGAAATAGATAAAATTCAAGGGAGGCCAATGAGATGAGAAAGACATATAGCCTCAAGATTGAGGGGAATAAGCAGGGAGGAACTGCTTCTCTTAGCAAGTAGCAAATTCTGAGAATTCTCCATCCATTGAAGCAGGAGAGGCTGCCTCATTAAATATACGCAACAGATTTTTGCATAATGGGGGAATTATGGGCGATTTGGAACAGGCAGGTAAGTACAGCTGTGTGCAAGGCTAGATCAGTTATGATCTTGTTGAATGACAGAGCAGGCCAGATGGAAAGGCCATAAAAACAAAATAAACAGTGCAAAATTTCCCATGACTGAGGTGTGCACATTGAATCCTCAAGCGAACCAGATTCTAGAATACCTGTCCGTCACTTTCCACGGGAGAGAAGCAGGAATGAACCTCGTGGTTTTGTTCTTATTGGGAACTTGCTGAAATGTAGAAGCTACTTGAAGGCTCCATGATCCGGGGTACTGTAGTTCAAAAATGTAGCCCCTCCCCATTCCACATTGCAGTGTCTCTTTTTGCAGGGGTCAGTTAATTCAGCGGCTAAATTAATGTCTGATTGGAAAATGAACATGAAAGGACTGGCTTAAGGTAAACAGAGGTCCTTTCAAGCCCTGACAATCTCTATTCCAAATCTCTTATCATGCAAAATAAACAACCAACATAAAGGCTTGAGCAAACAAACATGGCTCCGGTCAGTTTAATGAACAATTTATACTGGAGAACCTTGCCCAGAGTTTCTCTTCCCCCCCTCAAGCAACACCACTAAAATAGTTAATTGAGATAGAATCTGAATTAACTTTTGTAAACAGACTCAAGGCTCATCATGGATTCAGTAAATACAAGCTGGATATTGAACAGAACCCATCTCACACAAAGGTCAGCAGGAATAACTTTAACCTCAATTCTAATGGGCTATTTCAAAAATACAGAACAGTCTGTTAGCCGTCCGTCCAATTTTGTTGTGTTAATAATTACCTGTACTCACTAACACTCAACAGGACCACTTATGGTCTGAGGTGAGAGTTTATCATCAAATACACAAGGATAAGGTACAGATGCACCAACATTCTTACTGCAGCCAATAAGATACTCCAACATTCATGTGAATTAAATTTCCATAATGCATCAGGAGGCAGAAAAGGAGATTGTGATTATAAAGACCAGGTAAATACATATTCACAGTGGCAGTTAGAGCGAAAATGTGATGTGTCAATTGGGCAGATGGATTTTTTTGCTGGTCCTGGAGTAGTTTATGCTTGGGGTAGTATGGGAAGGTTTGAGTCGGATGACGTTTGAAAAAAAAACTGCTGCTGAACCTAGAGGTCCTGGACTTCATCACCATTCCAGCTGTCTCAATATACCATCATCTCACATCACTGGTCCCAAACTACAGGGAAAGGCTTCTACTATAACACCCCTGTAGCATTTAACACCATCCATCCTCTTAAAACTGATCAGCAAGCTCCAAGGCTTGGAGTTAACACTCCACTGTGTAATTAGATTCATGGATGTCCTCACCTCCAGACCACAAACAGTGAAGATCAGTAAGAACATCTCTACAATCTCCATCAGTACCGGAGCATCACAGGGCTGTGCTCTTAGCCCCCCTGCTCTACTCACTTTACACATGCGATGCTACCATGTTAGCGAGCTGGGTAATGGAAGGGGATGAATCAGCAGACAGGATGGAGATTGAAAACTTGGCTGAATGGTGCACTAACAACCACCTTGCACTCAATGTCACCAAAACTAAGGAGGTGATTGTTGATTTCAGGAAAGAAAAGCAAGAGGTTTATAATCCAGTGATCAGTGGGGGAAATCAGAGGTGGAGAGGGTAAGTTCTTGGGAGTTACTATCTTGAAGGATCTTTCCTGGATCCAATAAGCCAATGGCATCATGAAAAGAGTACATCACTGCATCTACTTCCTCAGGAGTTTGCGGAGGTTTGGAATGACACCAGAAACCCTGGCGAATTTCTACAGAGGAATGATGGAAAGTGTGTTGACCGGCTACATCACCATCCGGTATGGAAACACCAATACCCCTGAGCGTTAAGCCCTCCAAAAGGTAGTAGGCACAGCTCAGCACATCACTATTGACCACATCTACAAGGAGCACTCCAGTTGGAGAGCAGTAGTAATTATCAAAGAACGTCACCACCCAGCACACACTCTGTTCTCACTGCTGCCATCAGAAAAGAAATCTAGCACCACCAAGTTCAGGAACAGCTGCTACCCCTCCACCATCGGACTCCTCCATGACAAACTCAGAGATTCATCTAAGGGCTTTTATTTATGCACTTTTTCTTTTCCTGATTTTCTTTTTGTTCTATCTGTATTGCAATCAGGTTATTTACATGTTCAAATTTTGGTTTTTTTTGCACTACCAGGTAGAGGTAATTCTGTCGCGGCTGCAGGAAAAACGAATGTATGTGATGTCACGTACGTACTCTGACAATAAATTTGAAATCTGAAAACCACCCCCATTCAGCACGCAGCTCTGAAGTGCTGAGTCAACACGACAAGTTCAGGTTTTGGTGCAGAGATAGATTCACAACGTGCAGACTCAAAGGACTGCACTCTCAACGAAGGCACAGCTGTCAGTTCAGCTCGAAGCCTACAGCGCAATGCGGCTGGACTGCCATCAAGGGACTGTTGCATATGAAGAGGTGGGACAGCAGCAGCAGGTGAGGTGAGGTGCAAACAGCTCCACTAAAGTCAAATCCAGTGGTTCCAAATCCATAAACCCTGCCCCAGAAAACCAAATGTTGATTTGGATCTCATGATCAAACATCCCATCATATGTTCTAGTCCAGTGGTTTTCAACCTTTGTTCTTTCCATTCACATCCCACTTTAAGTAATCCTTGTGCCATAGATGCTCTGTGATGAGTAAGGGATTGCTTAAGGTGGTATGTGGGTAGATAGAAGTTTGAAAACCACTGTTTTAATCGTCCCTAATGGACTCGTTATGTGCACGGTTTCAGAACTCCAAAGGAAATGAGCCATTGACAATTTTTCTCAAACAAAATATTTCAGTAACAATTGGGTCTAGAGCAGTGATTCTCAACCTTCCCTTCCCACTCACATCCCACTTTAAGCAATCCCTTACTCATCACAGAGCACCGATGGCATAGGGATGTGAGTGGAAAGAAAAAGGTTGAGAACCATTGCTCTAATCTTCAGCACCATGAACCTGCCAACTTCATCGATTCAATGCTGTATTTTCTTGGATCAGAGAGAGAAAAAAATTCCAGTTATTGTGAATGAAATGGATGGAATATGGGCCAAAAACAGGCAGCTGGGACAAGTTCAGGAAGGCATCTTACACAAGTTGAACCAAACAGCCTGTTTCAATGCTGCACTAATATATCACTCAACAAAATAAGTGCATATCCAACAGAAACTGGAGTCCACGCCTCTTCAATTGATTTCATTGTTCACTCTGCTCTGCTTCCCCACCTATTCCTTCTCCTGTAATATCCACCTCTAAACAAATTTTTAGTCCAAAGCCCTATTGTCAGCTCATCCAGTTCTTTGCCAAATCAACTCATTGACCACATCAGAAGTGGGAGCACTCTCTCCTTTGAATCTGGACAGGGTGTACCTGACAGAAGGGTTTGGGATGGGGTGGGGGGGGGGGGGGGGGGGCGGGCGGAAGAGAATTTGGTATGACAGGATGTGATATGTCCTTTAAAATGTTAGCAGGTTCCCGGAGAGGTTGGAGGGGAAGTTAGTCGGCCTGATGGTTTTAACTGCATTCACGACTCTCTGCAGTTTTTTTTTTCTTGCTCTTCTAAATAACTTCAAGTTCACAGAAGGTGCAAAAAATAAAACTGCCCCAGAAGATGTGAGAATCATTAGTTCCAGAGGGAGAAAAAGTGAGGTCAATGGGGCAAGGCCAGCTCTTAATATCTGTCCTTAAAAATGCATAAGCAATAACTCCGGCACTGTCCGTGAGGAGTTTCTATGTTCTCCCCATGTCTGTGTGGGTTTCTGCCACATGTTCCAGTTTCTATCCACTTTTCAAAACGTACAGGGGTTGTAGGTTAATTTGGGTATTTGAGCGACACAGGCTTGTGGGCCTGTTACTGTGCTATGTCTAAATTTAATTTTAAAAATTAAATCACGAAACCGCAGTTAATATATGGAATCAAGAGCTTGTATGGGGTGTCAGGTGGGGACAGAAAAGGGATAATAATGATGGAATGTGGGACTTCAAGGATAAGCAGCGTAGTTGGATCCAACTGTGCTAACACAGGTCTTGAACAGTCAATGGAAGTACCAGACAGCCTAAGTATTAAACTGTTCCACTCCCCAGCATTAACATCATTCACCTTCATAAATTCAGAATAAAAATAAATTATGTCACAGTTTACTTGAGGCATCTCTGGTCCTTAATCATGTCATCTAGCCTTCTGAACTCTTATTTCATATCCTGGGTATTTAAAAGCTTTTTGAATCACTCAGCTCTAATAATCCGTCCTAAGATTACAAAGCTTAAATTTATGACGAACCTTTGGACCAATTCGACTGCACATTCAGCTGATAAAATATTGTACCCCGGGCAAACTTTACTTCAAGTACCTCTAAGAAAACTGTACTGTGACACAATATGCAAGAGGGTTCAAAAAGAGAAACTCCAGGTTTATAGGTATCTCGACAATATTAAGTGGACACAAGCCCTGAAGTTGCCAGATTCTGATCTCATTTGCACTCCTGACTGTAGTTAAACTATTAACCACTGTCAGCCATGTCCAACACTCCTTCATACCCAAGTTTGAAAATCCCCTCCCCCACCTCTTCCAGACCTTAAGGCATTCCTTAGAAGGAAGCATTTGACCACCTTGCCCAATGCCTTTTTAGATTTGAAATGACATTACACCACCTTACTGATGCTTAGTGCTTTGATGGATGGATAACAATAAATAATCCACTCCCCTGGAATTAAAGAGGGGACGGCTCTTGCAGATGGACTCCCTGATCACTGAGCGATCACTAATGCAAATTACACGCGAGCGTATATCAGAATAGACCAGGATGTGAACTCACCATTCAATAAGATGGGAGACCATATAACTTGATGACTCGCCATCTTGAGCAGAGGAATGACAAGCAATGGGTCAAACTTAACCGAAGAAAATAGAGGATTATATTGTAAGGATAAAGTGGAATTAGTCTTGATCTTAAAGAAAGACAGGCAAGTTTGAAGTTAATAGGTCCCATTGCTGCCTCTATTTGTTAAACAAGGTCTTGCAGTCACCATTGAGCCACGCACCTTCACCTCTGAGCTCTATACTAAGGTATTATCATCCCCAAACCCAGCCTCAGGACTAGAATCCGGTTCTGTCCGTAAGGAGTTTGCATATTCTTCTTGTGTCTACGTGGGTTTTTTTCTCCCGGTACTCCAGTTTCCTCTCACCCACGCAACCGAAAAATTCATATACCTGGCATCCAACAATCTCCAGAGGAGCTGGATACCAGGAGTTTTACTATAGAACATGGCAGCAGAATTACTGGATTATCCATCAAAGCTATTCAGAGACTTGATTATGAATTCCACTATGGTCACATGGAATTTAAATTCACATAAATGAATTAAAATAAGACTGCTAAAAACAAAAGTACTGATTACGTCCTTCAAGGTGTAAAATCTGTCAACCTGTCATGAAGCTGGAATGGATTTACAACAACATGTCCAGACTGGAGGTCTTGACTCAAGATTAGAAGAAGCTACAGAAGGTGGGAAATGGATCTCAGCTCATCTCACAAAATTCCCTCCCCTCCGTGAACTCCATCTTCATCTCCCACTGTCTAGCTGTGGTGATTTTTTTTTTCTTTGGCTTGGCTTCGCGGACGAAGATTTATGGAGGGGGTAAAAAGTCCACGTCAGCTGCAGGCTCGTTTGTGGCTGACAAGTCCGATGCGGGACAGGCAGACACGATTGCAGCGGTTGCAGGGGAAAATTGGTTGGTTGGGGTTGGGTGTTGGGTTTTTCCTCCTTTGCCTTTTGTCAGTGAGGTGGGCTCTGCGGTCTTCTTCAAAGGAGGTTGCTGCCCGCCAAACTGTGAGGCGCCAAGATGCACGGTTTGAGGCGTTATCAGCCCACTGGCGGTGGTCAATGTGGCAGGCACCAAGAGATTTCTTTAGGCAGTCCTTGTACCTTTTCTTTGGTGCACCTCTGTCACGGTGGCCAGTGGAGAGCTCGCCATATAACACGATCTTGGGAAGGCGATGGTCCTCCATTCTGGAGACGTGACCCATCCAGTGCAGCTGGATCTTCAGCAGCGTGGATTCGATGCTGTCGACCTCTGCCATCTCGAGTACTTCGACGTTAGGGATGTAAGCGCTCCAATGGATGTTGAGGATGGAGCGGAGACAACGCTGGTGGAAGCGTTCTAGGAGCCGTAGGTGGTGCCGGTAGAGGACCCATGATTCGGAGCCGAACAGGAGTGTGGGTATGACAACGGCTCTGTATATGCTTATCTTTGTGAGGTGTGGTGATACAGCCACTGCAATGGCCGCACTCCTACCGGCCGATTGCAGGGGGAAACCACTGTACCTGCAGGTGGGCAACCTGGAAAGCTGGCCCCACCTGCCCGCTGTCAATCACCGACCTGTATAAAGACTCAAACCTGCTCCTCTGGGAGTCAGTCGGGCACGCAGAGCCAGGAAGGTACAGAGACCTGGTGTATACACACTGATTAAAGCCTGTTGCACAGTCTGTGGACTTTGTGTCTGAATTCGTTGCATAGCAATGCACACACTAGCAAAGGCAGCCAACACACTGATACATCTGGAAGACTCTCTTCCACCTCCTCCTATTGGGAGGAGGCTGAAGTCTGTGAAAGCTCACACCAATGAGATTAAAGACAGTTTCTTCTCTGCAGCCATCAGGCTCCTGAACAAACCCCGTAACAGTTCTCTCATGATGCATTTGCTTGGTACTAACTGATCTTCATTTACATGATAATTTTCTACCCTGGCTCTTTATATAGCTGTCTGAATATTGGAGATATCTGTAAGTCTGCTTGAAGTAGAAACTTATAAGGAGAGGCTGCGTTGTTTTTTTCCCTGGAACATAGGATGCTGAGGAGTAAACTAGGAAAGGTGTATAAAATCAATAAGGGTGTGGATATGGTAAATTATCCTCAGAATTGGAAAGTCCAAAACTAGAGGCATAAATTTAAGGGGTAAATTTCTCTCACAGAGGATGTTGGCCATGTGAATGGAACTGAGAGAAGAAGTGGCAATGTTTAAGTGAAGTTTAGACAGGTTTAAAACAGATATGGGCCAAACACAGGCAAATGATAACTCACTCAGATGCACCACCTGGTCAAGTATGGACAGGTTGAGCCAAAAGGCCTGTTTCTGGGCTTTGAAGCTCTATGACCCCGAGTCCAACTACTGTACTCTTTCAGAACACAAGTAGGAGGAGGACCTTGTTGGAGTTCATTTGTTTTATACCTGATCATCTACCTCCACACTAGAAACACATCCCTTCATTGCCTTAACATCTATCTTTTAAAATTAATTTTTAATTTTATACCTTCAGCATGGTAACATGGCCCACAAGCCCGTGCCAACCAAATACCCCAATTAACCTACAAATCCTGTAGGCCTTGAAAAAGTGGGAGGAAACCAGAGCACTTGGGGGAAATCCACGCAGGTCACAGGGAGAAAGAACAAACCCCTTACCGACAGCACCGGATTCGAACCTGTGTTGCTGGTGGGTAACAGCATTGCACTATCCTAACCATGCCGCCTGTGATGGTACCGCGATTCAGATTCGGTTGATTTTTCTGTTGGATTATTTATATTTCGCTGATGGATTTGTGTATCTAAAAGTCTATTGATCGGTCTCTTGAATATCCACAGTGACTGAGACGCTCAGCCCTCTTAGGCAGAGAATTCTAAACAATGAGAACCCTTCAAAAGAAACACATGCCTGACACTCATTTCTCATGGTCACGGTCCCACTGACTTACAGGGGCTGTCTGAGTAAACCCTCCACAAAGATCACTAAGGGAAAACCTCCTTAGTTAACCTGTTTGACTAATTGCAGAAAAACCCTTCTCTCTTGCATTAGGTGTAATGTGACAAATTTAAAGCTTGCTTCAGACACGAGAAATAGAAGGAAAATACAGAAAATTGTGGAATATGGATCATGTGCAGGTAGGACAGATTTAGTTCAATTTGGCATCCTGTTTGTCATAGACATCACGGACTAAAGGGTCTGTTTCTGGACTACTCTAATTTATTTGTTAAAGAAGAAAGTCTGCAGATGCCAGGGTTAAATGCTGAAGAAACACAGGAGATTCGCATACTCTGTATATCATATAAACCAGGAAAAGAGCCTAGGCCCAAAACATTGATTACTCTTCACTTCGAATGGATGCTGCGGGACCTGCTGATTTTCTCCAGTGTATTTTCCATGTTGTCTGCAACGCCTAAGAAAATACAGCACACGTTCAATGCTAAACACCAACAAGGCAAGTAGAAATAACGTTTTTGTAAACATGCAATAATCTGTTGTTGGAAGCAAGTTCGAATGAACAGACAATCTTTTGGCAAGATCCTCAGCAATGACGCACAGTAGCCGAGCATATTGACCGATTTCATAACTTGTGTGCTTGAAGACTCGTATCTTTTGAGAGCCCATGCTATTGGATACCAAAGCTTGACTGACCATTATAGTGGTCTTTCAGCCTACCAGAGAAACAAATTATTCTAAAGCCTCAGTCACTGGAATAATTTGTTTTGACTGAGAACTTGGAAGCTGTTCTACTGAACCTATTGGTCTATATTACATTGTATTCAGATGCCCTCTATGGGCAGTACATTAAACATAAATTAACTGAAGTAGCTAAATAGTTACTACACAGAAAGAGCCTTTTAAGCCTGCTGACCCCATCTGGCTCAATTTAAATGCAATTGAGTAAGGCCCACTTCCATATAATCATACAGCAGAGAAACAGGCCCTACACCAACTTCTCCCCAATAGCATTGCAATTTCATCCTTTTAATACTTGTTGCACTCCCTTTCATGTATATTATTGTAGTCTTTGAAGTACCTGCTAGGCTGCAGCAAGTAAGAATTTTGTTGTACGTGTACATTGCACAATGAATATGACAATAAAGTCGTTCCCGTTTTGGATGCTCCAGTAGAAATTCCATTCTTCTAGCCTGGGGTGCACAGTGGTGAAGGTAACAAAGCCGATGCAACTCAACTCCAGTGAGCCAGGTTCAATCTGACATCACAAACCTGTGTAGGTTGTTAAGTTGATTGGCAGCTGCAAACTGCCTCATGTGTAGATGGGTGACAGAGTTGAGAGAATACAAGTCACAAAGACATTCAATGAGGAAACAAACCAATCCTTTGGCCAACCATGTGGTCCATCAAATGGGATTAGTTCACATGAGTGTTTGGTGGTCAGCGTGAACTTAATGGTCTGAAGGGCTGATTTCTGTGCTTCTTAGACCGTCTCTGTGAATCAAAGATGCTTTGCTGAGGCTTCGGAGATGGCTAAAGTAATCTTAAATCCTCTATCAGATCACATCACAACACCTTCTGTTCCCAGGTCAACGACCCAGCTTCTACCATCTTTTAACATAACGAAAGTTTGGAATAATTTTGTTGAATCTTTTCTGCACTCACTCCAAAACCTTCACATCTTTAAAAGCTGGGCTCTCAGAATGGGTACAATACTCGAGTGCAGTGGTTCTCGTCCTTTCTCTTTCCACTCACATGCCACTTTAAGTATTCCCTATGCCACAGGTGCTCTGTGATTAGTAAGGTGTTACTTAAAGTGGTAGGTGGAAAGAAAAAGTTTGAAAACCTCTTGTTTTAATTGTCCCTAATTGACTCGTTATGTGCTCGGTTTCAGAACTCCAAAGGAAATGGGCCAATGACAATTTTTCTCAAGCAAAACATTTCAGTAACAATTGGGTCACACAGGACAGAACAAGGCCATTAAGCCCACTCGAGTCCACATTGACCATAAACCACACCCAACATTGATCTAAATTTTTAATCTCTTCACATTCTCATCAAGCCCCCAGCCCGATTCTCCATCAGACTATTAACCCACTCACGAGGGGGGGGGGAAATTGCAAACTCCACAATGACAGTGTCCCAGGTCAGGAAAGAACCCAGGTGCCAGGACCTGGGCAGCCCTGCCAGGTGCATCCAATTGGATTAAAGCAGAGTAGGTGTTCACAAGGCCACAGTCACAGGGCCTCTCTCCAATCATCCTCTCCAACCCCCCTTCCCCCAAAACTAATGGGGGGGGGGGGGGAGTGGACATATTGGAATGCACAGCCCTTCGGCCCAACTCTTCCTTTCCACCCAGTTCTCTATCCAAACTAGTCCCATTTTACCTCGCATCCCTTTGAACCTTTCCTATCCATGTACTGTATTTAAAATGTAACAATTGTATCCGCCTCGAAGATTTCCTTTCGACTCCCTGCCCTGTTTGTATTTAAAGATAATTGTAGTCAGGTCCATTCGATTCATGCAGAAGGAGTCGTTTGTTGGAGACTCCCCTGTGAAAGAGACGAATGAAACGTGGGTGCAGTCTTGGGGCAGGAACAGGAGGCGGTAGGTGAGAGGGGTAAAGGTGCGGACTTGCACGGAGGACGTGTCCACACTTGACAGGTCCGGGAAGGGGGCCGGAGTCGCGGAGACACTCACCAAGCCCTCGCAGGTGGAAACGGCGACCGAAGACGTGCCGTGGTCTCGCACGGATCCCTGATAGAAGCAGTTCACTCGGGACGGGTGGGCGGGTCGTTCCGTCGCCCCATCCGCGCCGAGGGTGTACACCGTGAAGTCCCTCGCCAGCAAACTGGAGCGACTCAGATCCAGGATTAAGTCTTGCCCCGGGAGAGAGAGTCTGTAGTGCAGCGACTCCGAAGGCGCTGATCGTTTCTGACGGACCTTCGCTAGGGGATCCCCCACAGCATCAATTTCAACAGGCGTCACCAGTACATAGTCTGGAAGAGGGGAGTGGGGGGGAAGAGAGACCCTTATAGAAACTTGTAGCTCAACCCCCCCCCCAACCCAAAATAAGAAAAAAGTGATTCACATCTTTAAATCCAGTGGAGCAGACTTGTAGGGTCTGTAGGGTTTGCACTGTACCTGGTCTGAAATGGGGGGGCACTTTATTTGGAGAAAGGATTCATTTAACCCCCCCTTTCCTCCTGGAGTTCAATCTTAACCGCCCCACGCCTCCGCTTTGCTCTCGGTCGCAGCAAGATCACCGAACGGAGTCGTTCATCAGCTCGGGAGAGCTGCAAACCCCCTGCCCATTCAGAGGTAGCGTTGAGAGACCCCCCCCCCCCCCCCCCGTCCCCGCTTGGCTTGAATGAGGTGAGCCCAGTAATAAAGGACATCTCTGTCAGGGTCGGAAATCCTGGTCTTAAGCGTCTATCTCCCTTCGCGTGTCATTCACCGCCTGTGTGTGTGTGTGTCTCTCACCCGCTGGCCATAGGTGTATATGTGTCTATTTGCCGACGGGGAGGTGACTCTCTCTGGCTCTCTGTGCCCCAAGGCTGAGCTGACCAGTGGTCCTTGAGACTTGAACTCGACATGAGACCCCCAAGGTCACCCTCTCTTCGTACCTCGACTGGATATCTGAGTTTTTTCTCCATGCATTCGCGAACAGACCCATCCCAATTGTGAAACATTTACAAACCATCGTTGACTCCAGCGCTCTCGGGTCGGTGTGAGGACGCCTGACTTTCGGGAGTAGCGCAGCTGAGGTACAAAATCTGCAAATACAAGGGTGTTGGGGAGAGGGGGGGGAGCAAGAGAACATTAAAATAGGTTCAACTGGACATTACCGCACCGTGCACTGGAAATAAAAACGTGCATTGAAGTGAATAAATAAGATTGAATTCATAGCACCTGCCTGCATCATATTACCAAGCCAGAACGCCGTGCAAAGTTGCATTGCAGAGCTGCTAAATGGTGGAGGTACATTCCATGTAGCCAGGATAAGACCATCCATGTTTGCACTTCATTCAACACGGGAGATGTTGCTTCATTCAGCTGCTCACTTTAAGTCCTGGAACAAGGATGCACAGATGAATTTTCCAAACTTGGGCTCCGTTGGTTCAACATTTTGGGTCGTGTTGCTTTTCCTTCAGGGTTGGCGGTGCTTTGCTTTTGCATTGGTTAATGGGCGAGGATTTGCGGGGGGTGGGGGAGGAGAGAGAGAGAGAGACAGAATGGGACTCCGCCGGTGCAAGCCTTGCTGCCTTGTGAAGGCGATGCGCCGATTCTATGAATGGGGAGACCATCTGGGCGCGCGCTCACTTGCCAAGCCCGGGGACCAATCAGGGGGCAGCAATGTGCGCGTCGGCTCGATCCCACTGCACACACCGACCACCCTGCTGCTCTGCAGTGCCCCTGCAATTCGGGGAAGCGGAGCGTTCACATGGAAGGTGGCTCGACCTTGTGCAATTACTCGCCCCGGGACCACGGCCTGACGGAGCCCCTGGTTCATGGAGCATTAAAACACTTTTTAATTCACCTGCGGGACGGGCGTCGCTGAGCTTTCGGACCCATCTGAAATGACCCCAGTAACTGGAGCCTCCTCTCCCAGTGATCTGTCCTAGGCCTGGAGCCTCCTCTCCCAGTGATCTGACTTGGCCTGGAGCCTCCTCTCCCAGTGATCTGACTTGGCCTGGAGCCTCCTCTCCCAGTGATCTGACTTGGCCTGGAGCCTCCTCTCCCAGTGATCTGTCCTTGGCCTGGAGCCTCCAGTCCCAGTGATCTGTCCTTGGCCTGGAGCCTCCAGTCCCAGTGATCTGTCCTTGGCCTGGAGCCTCCAGTCCCAGTGATCTGTCCTTGGCCTGGAGCCTCCTCTCCCAGTGATCTGACTTGGCCTGGAGCCTCCTCTCCCAGTGATCTGTCCTTGGCCTGGAGCCTCTTCTCCCAGTGATCTGTCCTTGGCCTGGAGCCTCCTCTCCCAGTGATCTGTCCTTGGCCTGGAGCCTCTTCTCCCAGTGATCTGTCCTTGGCCTGGAGCCTCCTCTCCCAGTGATCTGTGCTTGGCCTGGGCTTCACTTCCCCGTCAAGCCTCCCTCCGCATCCAAAAAGTCTGGAAAATTTCACTGAGAGAAACATCTCCTCTGTCCAGGGATCTGAACCAATTCTGCCATCAGGGGGAATATCTCAGCATCCCCTCCTGAATCATGAATGATTTACTAAGGCAGCCTCTATTCCTTCAAAACATCAACGAACCTGCTCCACAGACAGGAGTGAAGCACAAAAGTCTGCGGACCCTGTGATGGTTTTGCTTCTGCAACTTCCACGGTTGCCTCGACTGCAGCCCTTCACACCCCCATCCCCTCTATGGATTCCATTCCTTTCTCTCAATTCCTCTGTCTCCCATGCATCTGCTCCCAGTTTGAGGTCTTCCATGCCAGATCATCAGAGATGTCCACCTTCTTCGAACACCTCCACCACCATCAACTTGGGCCTCACCTGCATATCCTCCATTTTCCTCCGCCTCCAGGTGCTCTTACATTCATGACCTGCTTGGCAATTTCTCATTGGACAATCCCTTCGTCCCAACAATCAACCTGTTGAACCTTCTCTGCATGGCATCCAATGAAAGAATTGCAAAACTCCGACTATCTGACATCTTCGTATGGCTGAACTCGGCGATCTTATGGATTGCCAGATTCCACCCTTATTTCTACCTAAGACTAGGAACTTCGGCCTCGCATTCAAGACTTGTGAGTCAGCTGAATGCCAGACCATCAATATTTTTTGCTGGATTATCAGGTTTTTATTTAGCATACCTCTCATACATAAAGTGTTTGAGACTGATATTAACATTAACATTGCACTGCACAATTACAGCACGATTTCCTGACTTATTGTGGGCCAAAAGGCCTGCTTCTATGCTGTACAATAAAGGTCAATCATCTACATGTATTTACCCCCTAATTACTTCCTGTATGTCTCTACAAACTTCTGTGTTGTGTCCAAAAATTAGAGATGCCTGAGTACAGCCGTCTTCTTGAACTATTAAGTTAAGTGTGAAAAACTTACAGTTACATAGCTCCGTCCACATTTTACTGCCAGCAAAGCCCTTGGGTTTTTTTTTTTAACTGTGGTGACATTCTTCCTGTGTTGGAAATACAACAATCGGTTAGTACAAGTTAGTTTCCCTGAACTGTAATGTGATGACACTTGATCTTTGCATAGGCACTGATGATGCATCTTGCGTTCTTTGAAATGATCCCATGGACTCCATATCCAGTTTAAAGAGCAAACGAGACATTGGCTTAACATTGTGTCCAAAACACAGCAAGCCAACGATGCAGAAGTGCCATTCTAGAATAGCAGCCCACAATTTGTACTCCAGCTTCCGTAGTGAGTCTTGAACCTGCAACTTTGACTCACTTTGATGGAATAAGTCATGATTGAAATCGTAACTGCAGATTTGGGTGAGGTCGGAACAGCTGGAGCTGAGGCACCCAACTGCTTTTAATTTTCCAAAGAGCAGCCTTGTAAAGTCACTATGATGTGGGGAAAATAACATTGAGCAACGGCACAGATCTGGTCATAGCCTTCTGGCTGGCATGTGTGCACAGAATTACAACACTCGTAGGAAGAAGACAATGCATGCTAAGCAGTTGGATTTCAAGGGTGGAAGAGAGGGACCCGAGGGTGTTTGAGCACATACCTTTGAAGTTGGTGACAGGATAGATTAATGAAGCAGTTAAAGAAAATGGGATCCTGGTCTCTTGAGGCAAAATACAAAAGCCAGGAAGTTAGGCTAAACCAACAGAAAACACGAGACCAGCCCCAGCTGGAGGTTTTTGCTTTAATTAATTTACAGGACGCGGGTGTTGTCAGGAAGGCCCATCTCTTACTATACTTGGGGAGTAAGTGATAAGCCTCCTTTTCCAACTGATACAGTCCCTTTGGTGAAGAAATGTGAACAGCAGTTTCTGGTAGGGATTTCCAGGATGTAGATCCAGTGTTGTTGCAAGAATGGCCAGTATCTTGCTACATGAAACTTTGTTCAGGCCACACTGGGAGTTTTGTGTGCAATTTTGGTCACCCCATTGCAGGAGGTTTTAGAAAGAGTGCAGAAGAGATTTACCAGAATGCTGCTTGGATTAGAGGATATGAGCTAGAAGGAGAGGTTAAACAAATTTGGATTGTTTTCTCTGAGTGTCAGAGGCTGACAGGTGACCTCACAGAAATTGTGAAAGAAATTGATTGGGTGAGAATTTTTCGTGCAGGACATACATTTAAGGTAAGCTGGGAAGATGGGAGGGATAGGTTTTTTTTTACACAGAGATTGGTAGATGTTGGAATAGGTTGCAGGATATAGTAATAGCGTTTGAGATGGCTTCTTCCCCACCTTGTCTACCTGAGTTGCCGCGTGGAATAGAGGGATAGGTACCACGTCCAAGTAGAAGTTTAGTTTAAATTGAGGATGGTGCAGAGCAGACACGTGGGCTAAAGGGCCTATTCTTGTGCAGTACCTCTTCGTGTTCTCAGTTTTATATTTCATAATCAGCATATTGTGTGCTTTGCAGAGCCAGGATCCAGTTCCAATAGAATTTAAAACTGCGCTGCATGGGAATTTTGTGGCAGAGAATTGTGAACCTCTGGCATTCTCCAATCCTGAGTGTAGAACAGGAGGAATTTTAAAAGTTGGCAGATCATTATTAGAAAGACGGGAGATTTCAAAGGAAGGAGAGAACGGGCATCAGAGAGGAGTTGTGGCTGGGGCATATCAGCCACGATCATATGAAAAAGAAGAAAATCCTTGATGGACCATAGAGCCTACTCCTGGTCATATTTTCTTGTGGAGAGGAACTTGTAAGCAATGGTGTTCCCCTGCATATGCTGCCCTTCCAGATAGTAGAGTTTAAAGTCAGAGACCTGTACAGCATGAAACACACCCTTCAGCCCAAATTGTCCATGCTAGCAAAGTTGGCATTGTGGGCTAGTCTCATTAAACTGCATTTAATCCATTACCCTTCCAAGCCCTTCCTATACATAAATCTGTCTCAATATCTTTTCTTTTTTTTGTATACTTTATTTATAAATTTTTAAACCACAATAATAGTTACTTTACATTCAGTTCTAAATTATTTCAAAATAAATTATACATACGGTATATATCATCCCACCCTTCCATCATCCCATCTCCCATCCCCCACCCCTAAAGAAAAAGGAAGAAAGAAAATCCGAGAATGCCAAGTAAATAAAACATTTATACAATAAAGTCTATTGAAGGTTACCATGAAGTGAGGTCTTCAGGGAGCCAATCACACGTGCAAACCAACATTTTGTAAATATGGGCTCCATATTTTCCAAAACAAAACATGATATTTATCTCACAGATTATTTCCTCTAATGGCATACAACTGCAAAGTTCTGCATGCCATCTTTCCATGCCTAAATCTATTTCTGATTTCCATGATATTGCTATACATTTCCTAGAAACAGCTAAACCAATTAATTCAATATCTTTTCAATGTGAAAATTATACCCATGTCTAGCGTTTCCTCTGCCAGTTTGTTCCAGGCACAGGCTGTCCTTTGAGTGAAAAAGTTGTCCCTCAAGTCCCTCCTAAATCTCTCCCCTCTCAACTTAAACCTGTGCCCTCTAGCTCTAGATTAATTTCCCCTTGGGAAAAAAGACAATGAGCATTCACTTTATCCATGCTACTCCTGATTTTATAAACCTCTATCAAAGTACCCCTCATCCTTCTGCACTCGAGATAATAAATACCCAGTCTTTGCAACCTCTCCCTATAACTCATACTCTTTAGTCCTGTCAACATCATAGTGAATCTCTTCTGCATCACTTTCAATTTATTGATGTCCTTCCTTTTGCAGGGTGAGTTTGTGTGGTCACATCAATGTCTTGTACACGTGAATCATGAGGTTCCAGATTTAGTGATAAATCTGCCCAATTTAGGAAAGCATGCTTCTTCCCCACCTTGTCTACCTGAGTTGCCGCTTTCTAGGAATGTGTACCCATAGGTCTCTCTGTTTTTACAACACTCTGCAGGGCTCCTTGGTTTGACTTACCAAAGTTCAGCTCTTCACATTTGTCACTGTTAATATGCCATTTCCCACACCTTGGCCCACCTTCCCAAATGATACAGGTTTGAGAAGTGTTACTAGAATATTAATTTCAATTTAGACATACAATAGGGTAAAAAGGCCCTTTTGGCCTGTGAATTTGTGCTGCCCAATGACATCCAATCATCCTACAACCCCTGTAAATGTTGAAGGGTGGGAGGAAACCAGAGTATCTGGAGGAAACCCACACAGGCATTGGGAGAACGTACAAACTCCTTACAGACAATGCCGGATTTGAACTCAATCACTGGTGCTGTAATAGCATTACGGTATGCTAATCCATTGGTGATTACCATGGCTACATCACACTGGTGTTAGAGAGAGTAAATGTTTAGAGCGGTGAAGGGACATTGATTAAAGTGTACAATACTGGGTGTTACGTAGGGGGGAAAAAACTAGGTATTAGTGCAGGTTCAGAGGACATTACAGGGTCTTAACCCAAAACACCAGTCATCCCTCTACAGATGCTACCTGGCTTGTCTAGATACTTCAGTAGTTTGTTTTTTTTTCGCTCCAGATTACAAGAAGTGTCATTTCTTGTGTCTTCAGGAGACAATTAATTGTAGAAATAATAGGTCACAGTCACACACGGAGAAATGATTTGCCTTCAAGCTAGAACATTTGCTATGATTTGACAGAGCTGTTAGAATCATGTTCAGATAAAAAGGCATTGTATCCAGTAGCTGGATAACAAATAGCCAGAGGCCACAAATTGAATGTGCTTGGCGTAGATCTTTTTCAATATTTTTATTAACATTTCACATTTCAAAAATACAGAGTACGTACGGATATCCTGTATATTAAAAGTCAAAAAGATGCATTACACTTAAATCATATAATTTCATCGAAGGTACTCCACATTTAATCAGATTATATTGTATTGATATTTTATTATAAAAAGGAAAATCTAAACCCACTACCAAAAAAGAAGCTGTTTGGCCAAACAAAGATACAATTTTTATCAGTGATAACTTATCTCATTAATCAACACTTCTACCTTCATAACATATCAAATATTATAAAAGTAACTCAAAAAGGGTCCTCACAGTGTTTGAAAATTTGAATTCAAATTGGAAATGGAGCATTTAATCTTCTCTAAATGTAAACATGATGATGTCACGTAGCCATTGAGCATGATGAGATAGGGTAACATCCCTCCATCTGAGCAACACCACCCGCCTGGCCATAAGAGAAATAAAAGCTAAATACATGCAACTCAGATGCCATTAAAGTTAAGTCACTCTCTCCAACAATACCAAATAATGCAGTTCAGGGATTTGGTTTAAAATTAACTTTCAAAAGTGCAGAGAACATTTGAAATACTTCGATCCAATATTTCTCAACACACTGACATGTCCAGAACATATGAATTAATGAAACATCTCCATTATTGCATTTATTACATCCACATAAAAACTAAATAGTTTGACTTTGAACATGTAAACCCTATGGACTACTTTAAATTGTAGGAGAGAGTGGTGGGCACATAAAGAAGATATTAACCAATTTGAAAATTACATACCAAGTTTCTTCAAAAATTAAAAGCTCAAGGCCCTGTTCCCAGGTTTTTTTTTAAATGTTATCTGAGGGAGCCTCTCTTATTCCCAGCAACATATCATAAATATTAGATTTTGAACCATTATAGAAATGTTGTAAATTAAAAACTACATCAATTAAATTCTTAGGAAATGTAAGTAATTGAGATCGTAAAAAATCTCTAATCTGTAGATAACGAAAAACTGAGTATTTGGTCGACCGTATTTAACTGGATGTTGTTTAAAGGAAGCAAAACTCCCACTTGACATAGATCAAGAGCTGTAAAATTTATTTATAATAAAGTGGTTTGGCAGCACGACCTGACTAGATGATGTATAGTAGCCTTAAAATAAAGTCATGTGTAGAGTCAGAGTGAAAGAGTGTAAGGATGTGGGACCAGCATGAGACAAGTGACAAAACTTGGATTACTCTTTGGAACAATTGGCAGAAATTTGATGGGCTGAAATGGCTTCTTCAATTGTGTGCACGCGCGCGTGTGTAAAATACTTCTTGATTGTTGTCACGGTGGTGACATGGGAAGAAGATTAAACAACTTGCACACAATCAGTAGGGAGTTACTGGCCAAATTTGCCACATTGTTTTGACAGTGTTCAAGGAAAACATGAAGTAAACCTTTTCTTTTCTTTGAAAAAGGTGCAATGGGCTATTTTGTGTTGAGCTGAAAAGGGATCTTAACTCAGCATCAAGTAGAATGCTGCAACTACAGAAGGGCAGCATTTCCTTTGTGGCTAATTTAAGCCAAGATTGCCCTCTCACGTTCCTGGAAAGAACTCACAACCTCTTTGAGACAGAGACGAGAACGCTACCACTGAGCAAAGACCAATGTCAGGGAAATGTCACAACCAAGCTTGTGCTTAACACAAATATTTTACATGGAGCCTTGCACAAAGATTACCATTACAGGGATGAATGGTTGCGAATCATAACCCATGCACTTATTAATGGCATGGACCTCCCTCGATCTTATCGATTGTTAGTTTGCTTATCATTGCGGTACCAGTAAATCCTAATAACCGTATAAATATCCTGGCAGGAACCATTTGTGAGGATGCTTGAAAGAGATTTCTATAAACTGTGACTGGTAACTGCAAATCTGACAATCTTGGTATCACAGATCATTTGATTGTATATTTAGCAAATCCAACCAAACAACACTGTAGCACTAAAATGCTGCCAAAATGCTGGAGGAACTCAGCCGATCTTTTCAGCATCCATAAAGCAAAGATGTATTGCTGGCATTTCGGGCCTGAGCCCTTCTTCAAGGTATGTGCAGAATGAGCCAGAAGCAGGAAGTCTCAGAGTTCAGACAATGCTGTAGCACAAATGAAATACTAAGCAAGCTCATGGTCTCAGTGGAAAGGGCTGGCATTGTGATCAGGTGCATTGAAAAGTGAGAGTTTTCCCTCATCATTTCCATTCTTTCATCTCTTGCCCATTAGATTTAGGGTTAGCAGACAAAAATTAGTTTATTGTCATATTCAATAGCAAAAGTTTCATCAAGGTTTGAAAAATGCCAGACACTGCCTCACTTTAGGAGTTTCGGAGGAGCTAGTGGAGTTGTTCAAGTGAACCGGTACGGACTTGAAGGGCCGACATGGCCTGTTTCCGTGCTGTAAAAGGTTATATGGTTATATACATTATACAATCTACATATGCCCAGAATTCTTGCTGTTTTTAAATCAGGTTCTATGCAACAACAAAAATACAACTCCAAAATGATATGCTAAATTATCAGATGGAAAGAGATAATAAACATATAAGACAGATAATATATATCTGAATCTAGAGCTCGGGTTGGCGATGAAATAAGCAGGAATCTTTGTGGCTACATGAGCACAGAAGGCGAATCTACGAACACTCGGTGACACTGAAGGGACTCTCTCTTTGCTTCTCCTTCTTTCTGACTGTAAGGGGCACTGGGCAATATTAATGGCGACTCTTTGTCTGACTTACACAGGCAGAAGGCAATTTTTTGTAATATTACATGTTCTGTACTGTTACATGACAATGAAGGAATACAGCAAGAAATAAGGTGTAATTTCAGTAGTAAAGGCAGGTCTTTTTGTGGAGTAGTCTATAATTCAAATAGTAAGGGGAGATTCAAAAACCTGATTGCTATTGCAAAAAAAACCCTCTTGAACCAAGAGGTGCTGGGAAAGTTAGGTGTCAGGAAGAGAATCACTCATCGGAGGATGTGATTGGTCTATTTGAGCTTCTGGTCAATGTTGATGCTGGGGTCCTCGCAATAGTAACGCCAGTAAATATCAGTGGTAAGTGATATTACCTTGGTGTTGCTTCATGTAGCTATGTTCAGCTCTATTAGTTGATGAGTTGTGAATAAAATTTTCAATTATGCAATTATCTGTGATCATCTGCACTTCTGATTATTGGATGGAAGTAAAGTCATTGATGAAGCAGATGAAGATAATTTGGCCTAACATGCTGTCCCGAGGAATTCTTGCAATACAATGAATAACAAATAACCACAACTACCTTCTCATGTAGTAGGTATGACTTAAAACATTGGAATTTTTTCCCCTGAATATTCATTGATTTCAGTTTTACTTGGGATCTTTGATGCCACACTCAGTCAAACGTTCCCATTGACTGCAAAGAGGTCAATCCCTCCTAACCTCTGGAGTTGCATACATTTGGACTAAGGATGTGATGCAGTCTAGACTAGAGGGGCCCTTGTGAATCCCAGTCCGGACATCAGCCAGCATGTCATTGATAAGATGATGCCACTGGACCTTGGTGATGATTGGCAGGAATTATCCAGATGGGATTTGCCTGCAGTTTGTGAAGACCTGGGTAATTTTCCATTATTGTTGAGCAGATGCCACTGTTGTAGTGGAACAGTGCAGCAAGTTCTGGAGCACAGGTCTTTATCCCAATCAAAATGCTGCCTTGACCCCTTGTCTTTGCTTTGTTGTTCTTGTGCACCTCTAGATTTCATGTGGAGCAAATCAAATTGGCTGAAAGTTGGCTTCTGTGATTACAGGGATTTCTGGAGGAAGCCAAGTCCACTCACCACTTCTGCTGAAACTATCCTTCACCTTCCCCTTCCCTTCAGCTATTTCATTGTCAACCCTCCTATATGATTAGGTGGGAATGCTTTAATCCAACCTTACATCTACATGGCAGCTCAAACCATCCATTAGATCTTATCCCCAATGAATTTCTTTGCCAGAATAAGTGTATCCATTGTGAGGACAGCGAGCTCCCACAAGCATGAATGCATGGAACCAGTTTTGAATCAGTTTTGATTGAGGATTAAATGTTGGCCAGGACAATGAAGATAACCATCTTGGTTGTCCTTGAAACTGTGTGGAATATATTTCATCTGTCTGAAAAACTGGATGGTTTAAATTTCCATTTGAGACAATCTATAGGATTTTTAAAATTGTTATGGAAGGGAGGGAGGACATTTGACACATCAAGTTCCTGGCTTCTATTGAAACAAAGCTCACCAGTGACAGAGACCTGCGAGTAACCAACCATTTCAGTTCTGTGTCACACTCCCATACTCACATACCTGTCCATGGCTTCATATTCTATCCCACCAAGACTTCCTGCAAATTGGAGGAACAATGCCTGATTTTACGTCTGGGCACTCTCCAGCCAGATGGTATTAACATTGACTATTCTGGGTTCTGCTAATCTGCTCTCCTCTTTCCCCTCCCCGCTTTCCTTATCCTTTCCAGTTCTCTTCCCCCTTCTCTCTCTATTCACCCAACTCTCCCTCTTCCCTTTCCCCTTGATCACTGCTATCTCCTCCCTCCCTTCTCCACCTATCGCTTCCTGCCTCTGCAATCACACCTCCCTCGCTTACTCTTTTGTTCGGACACTTGCTGATATTTTTCCATACTTTGATAAAGGGTTCAGCCCGAAACATGGGCTCTGTATCTTTCCCTTTGCTGCGTAATGGACACTGTCTGACCTGTTGAGCTTCTCCAACATTTTGTGTTTTTACTTCAACCAATGTCCACAGATTTTCGTGTTTTACTCCATTGAAGCAACCCCATCAGCCCCAATCCTCATTCTATCTCTATATCCCTGAAAATAATTCTGTCTCAAATCAATTCCTTTCTGATAGCTCTGATTATCACTGACAATTAAGCATCTTTCACTGTTCAGCATTCCCTCAACACCACATCGAAGGATGTTCAAGTCTCGGGTTTAGACTTGAAAACATTACCTTTAGAAGCTGAACAGAAGGGACCATCGACTGAACCAAAAGTGGATGAGATCACTCTCTGCATCTCACATAAGTGTCCACTCACCTCGTAATAGAGTCGATAGGATAAGTAGCCATGGTGCACATCATGTCAACCTCCAATGGAGAACAAAGAACAGCTCAATAGCATCCTTGTGTGTTGGTGCCCTATTCCAAAGCCTTGAGCAAAACAGCTGAAGAGGCACTCCTGTGTGTTGTAGAGTGATGGATAGAACCATAGAGTTTTTCAGCATGAAAACAGGCCCTTTGGCCCTACTTGACCAAGCTAGTCCCATTTCCCATCTGTTTCAATTTGTACCTGTCCAAATCACTTTTTACAATTACAATTTTCCCTGCTTTCACCAGCAGCTCATTCTATGTGGAGCTGAGAGAGTAGTGCAACTCTTCTTAATGACAGCAGTTCTCCTTCTGCCCCAGAATGTCAGCCTAAATGTTTGTACTTAAATCTCTGGAGTGGCATTTGAACCTATAATTCTCAAAGTCAAGGCTTGAAAGTGTTGTCCTCACTGTTCTACTCTCGACACTGACAAGAGCTCCTTATTTAAATGCTACACCCATTCAGGCTTTAATTAATTTTGGATCATTAAGCTGGCAAAAGTGTAGAAAATATTCACAAGGACATTACCAGGACTTATTAGGAGAATCTGGATAGGCTGGGACCATAGGGGGAACCTTATACTTGTGTATAAAATCATGAGGGACAGAGATAAGATAGTCATGGAGACACATGAGAAAAATAAAGGGTTCTAACCTAAAACCTTTACCATTCTTTATCTTCCACTAATACCAAACCAGCTGAGTTCCTTCAACAGATTTTTTTTTCAGGTAAATACCCATGGTCTTTTACTCAGGGTATGGAGTGTCTAAATTAAAAAGAACAATGATTTACGATGAAAAGTGAAATTTTAAAAGGGAGTCAAAGGGCAGCGGGTACTTGGAATGGGCAGCTTTAAACAGGCATTTCGACAAGGATGAGAGAGGTTTTGATGGATATGAGCCAAGCTCAGGTGAATGGTATCAGCTTATGAAGGTGGGCCAAAGGGGCTCTTTTTGATCTGTATAACCCAACTGTCAGATCCAACTTGCTTTGAAATTCTGGGTGAGAACTCGAAAGATTAGCTGTATTCACATCCATCCACTCACTGGTACCCAAGTGTTAACTTTGTTAGACTCAATTGGGTGGGGGGGGGGGGAGGAAGAAGGAGTGGAGATCCTCTCCAATGCGTAAAGCAGAATGCTGGGGAACTCTAACAATGCACGTCAGACGAAGGCCTTCTATATCACAGCTGGAGGCGCGTTGAACCAACTCATAAGCGGTTTTGGCCTAAGTTTGATTCGAGTGAATTCTGATCGAATTTATATCATACATATTTCATCAACACGAAGCCGAAACCATTTGGGATTGATAGGAATGATATGGATTTACTGGTTTGTTACACATTTCAGCAAAGAATTCTCAAATAATTTCGATTCAATGCATCCAATACCTGCCGTCATAAGCATTGAAGTTCATTTATTCACATCTGTTACCTTTACATCCATTCTGTATGTGTTATGATTTTGAATTGAATTGAA
Organism: Narcine bancroftii; assembly: GCF_036971445.1. Taxonomy (NCBI): domain Eukaryota; kingdom Metazoa; phylum Chordata; class Chondrichthyes; order Torpediniformes; family Narcinidae; genus Narcine; species Narcine bancroftii. Next base: position 100,063,161 of record NC_091478.1, read on the forward strand.
TGCTTATTGTCAAGATAGAATGAAAAGTTTTGTGTGCTATCCAGGCAAGTCAACCTCTACCTGTCTATCAGACAGTTATTCTTTTTTTTATTTAGAGAAACAAATTAAACAAATTGGCCCTTCCTGACAATGAGCCCATGCCACCCAAATACACCAATGAATCTTCAAACCCCCATGCGGTTCTGGAGGGTGGGAGGAAACCCATACAGAAAGGCGGAGAACGTACAGTCAATGCCGGATTCAAACCTGGGTCACTGGTCCTATAATAGCATTGTACTTAACTGCAACACTGCAGCAGCAAAGAAGAGGTACAAGGACTGCCTAAAGAAATCTCTTGGTGCCTGCCCCATTGACAACCGCCAGTGGGCTGATCTCGCCTCCAACCGTGCATCTTGGCGCCTCACAGTTAGGCGGGCAGCAACCTCCTTTGAAGAAGACCGCAGAGCCCACCTCACTGACAAAAGACAAAGGAGGAAAAACCCAACACCCAACCCCAACCCACCAATTTTCCCTTGCAACCGTGTCTGCCTGTCCTGCATCGGACAGCCACAAACGAGCCTGCAGCTGACGTGGACATTCACCCCTCCATAAATCTTCGTCCGCGAAGTCAAGTCAAAGAGAAGATAACTACCCTAAAGTAATAGTAGTAGAGAAAAAATAAAACAAAAGTTACTATCAACAATGGTTCATTTACCAGTTATAACCTTGTATCCACTATAAGAGATGTGAATGTTCAACTCCTAATCTAGTGACTTGCCTTATGCTCTTGCACACTGCTGTGCCCTCCCCCTACCCAACGACCCCAGTCATGTCCTTCTCAATTGCAATGGACAAGCCACTGTATTTGCGTTCCTGACCCTTTTCATCCAGCACACAGTACCTGTGGCCCGATAACATCAAGAAGAATGTACAGGAGCATCAAAGTTTGGACTGCCGGGCTGGAAAATAGCTTCTCCCTGCAGGCTGTGAAATTGATATTTATTTTATATTATATCTGTGTGTATTTACATGCACTGTGGTCTGGTTGGGGTGTATATGTACAGTCAGATGATAATAAACTTCAAATTGAAATTGCTTCCCGAAACAGATCCAAACTCTGCCACATTAGGAGTTTAATAGGCCAAGACAAATGAACAGCAAAGATTTGTTTGAAGCCCTCCCTGAAGAACTGCAATATCTCAAATGACCCAGAACTGTGCAGGGTGGAGGAGGAATGTGCAGGGTGACAACATCAAGCCCTCACGGTCATTGACTGGGAGCACATATGAGGATGGCGGAGAGGATGCACCGCTCCACAAGCTCTCACCCCTTTGCCCACCAGCCCACGTCTGCGCTGCTCGTCGCTGAATCCGGGGTTTGTACTTTGGCCTCATTAGCCACCTCAGAACCTATGAGGCTGAGGCAGAATTAGGTCCACCTCAAGCTCTCCCTCACTGCCCCCTCTCTGTGGTTTATACTGGCTCAAGATCTTCGACCACATTCTAACCAAGCATTACACCCACTATCCCACTCAAAATGTTTGTGGGCAGCGATTCCCCAGGAACACTACTGAAATTTTACCCATCAACCAACATAATTTTCTAAAAATGACCCGGTCGTGACCATGATTGGCTCCACTGCTTCCAACCTCATACTCTGATATTTCATTTGCAGTAGAATTTTGGGACGACTTCAGATCACAATAATCAGACCAGCCATGCAGATGTTTCTTTCTTATGTTAGTATACCCGTAACTCTCTTCCCAACTGTCATGCTTGCAGAGGGGTAAACCGGGTCTACACTGGCAATTGTGGATGGGGCAGCCAACGCAACAATAAACTGAGGTTCGAATTCCTTCTCAGGCGGTTACAACTTGACCCATTAACAAAGATTAGCATTCTCCCAATGTTCTGCCAAAGAATAACCCCTCAACCTCAAGTTATCAAGTACTCCTATAACCATATAACCATTTACGGAGCGGAAACAGGCCATGTTGGCCTTTCGAGTCCACACCGGTTCACTGATTTTGTGCGCCCTCTTCAGGCATTGGTCCCGGTAGATCTTCATTCAATAATAGAAGTTTATAAAATTATGAGAGGCATTAATAGGATACAATCACAATTATTTTCCCAAGGTAAAAAATGAGAGGGGAGTGGCTAAGGTTAATGGCGGGGGGCGGGGAAGTTTAAAGAAAGTGTGAGGAACAAGTGTTTTTTACATGGAGAGTGGTTGGTAGTGGTGAAAGCATTTGCACCAGTGCCATTTAAGAAGTTTTGAGATGGATGCAGGGAATAGAGGGGTATGTATCCCGTGCAAGCTGCAGAGATTTAGTTTAATGTGAGCATCATGTTTAGACGATTTTCCTCTGCTGAACCATTCAATGCTCTTAAATCTTCAGATTTACGGACGTTCACCCATCAAATATTGACAGCTACAATATTAAACTGTAACCACAAAAGAACTATGGTTTCTGAAAAGATTTCAGAGAGATCCCAAAGGCACAAAAGGTGCAATTAGAAATAAAATGATTATTTTTCTTCTGCTATGAGACTTTCGAGCCTGCATTGTTGGAGTCCTGTGTGATGAGATGGAACAATCTCAGTCCAATCTCAATCAGTGTTAAAAGAGCAGGTTAGAATGATTACTGACTTGGCACTAATTAGGCATCTAAATCAGATGCCACAGTATAGCTGGAGCATGACAAAAACAGCCTTACAATTGGAATGTGGTTGTGGAGGAGAGAGAGAAGCACTCTTCTCAAGTTTGGGTTCAGAGATCATGAGAGGAGAGTAAGCTGGAGGTGGGTTGAAATCATAAGGCCAGGCTTCTTTAAAAGTTTGACTCCCAAGATCCCTTTATTGTCATGTAATAATACAGAAAAGGTAATATTAAACAAAATTTCCTTTTGGGTGCCGTGAGCTAGACAAAGAGTTGCCATTGTGTTGGCCGGCACCCCTTACAATCAGAGAGCAAGAGAAGCAAAAGACAGTCCCTTCAGTCACTGGGTGTCCGTGAATTCGCCCCCAGCACTTCCTCAACCTCTGCAACCGTGCAGACCCTCATTTGATCCGTCGGCGACCCGAGCTCCAGATCCAAAGCGCCGACACGATCAGAAAGCCTCCAGTGTCTGAGGCCCTTCGGGAGCCCTTGTTTCCCTCAGCACCCACACGAATCCCAGTTCCATGAGTCCCGCGACCGTGCCATCGACCTCCTGCAGCCTGTGTGGGCCCTTCTGCTGCTGAGGGCCTCGCTGATCTGCTGCCGATTTTATTGCTTGTGGCACGGAAACTGGATGGCCGAGGCAGCAAAGATGAATGTCCTTGAAACGAATGACTATTCCAGGTTTGAAAACAAACTCTGTGTCTTGTTTTCTATGTTTCTTCATGGTTGCTAGTAATGTACCCAAAGATGCAAAGTTTAAGATCAGGACATTAATTAGTAACAAAATAATTAAAGGTTGTGTGTCAATTTTGGTCGATGTCAGTGCAGAGAAAAAGAACACACACTGTGAAGGCTTCAAATGTTTTCAGGTGCTCCGAGCTCAAGAAAGAAAGAAACAACCGTGATCTGCCAAGACTAAACTACGGCATTCCATAATTAAAGGATGCGAGCTCATGGATCCTGTCTGTGGGAAAACAAAACATTTCAAACGTGAGTTAAGGTTTGGGTAGGGGCTTTGTAAAACAGCTGATGTAATGATTCAATGCACCATCAGTCATGAATGAAACTAAAAATGTTTGGACTATTAATTCAGCTGAAGGTCCAGAAGGTAGGACTTGACTGCAGGTTAAAATAGATCATGTTCAAGTTCACGGGCTGTGACCAATAATTGCAGTATTTGAGCTCCAGCATTTTGCATAGAACATTGAACATTACAGCACAGTTCAGGCCCTTCAGCCCATGATGTTGTGCTGACATGTAAACCTATTCAACAATCTAAACTCACACTCATAACCCACTATTTTTCTTGCCTGTCCAAGAGTCTTTTACATATCCTTATTGTACCAGCCTCTAACACCACCCCTGGCAATGTATTCCAGACACCCACTACTCTCTGTGTTTAAAAAAAAAACATACTCCTGTCATTTTCCCGCGACTTTCCTCCCCTCATCTTGTACTGATGTCCTCTGGTATTTGCCACTGTCACTCTGGGGAAAAAAAGGTGCTGGCTGTCCACCCTATTGATGCCCCTTACAATCTTATCGACAGACCTATTGACCAAACAATTTCTTGTTTGCCACCATTTGTCTGAAACGACCACATGTGCAAGTTTGCTGAAGATTAGAATCAGTGATTGTAAGTGTGGAGGAGGAACAAAGTGGCTTCAAAGGGACATGGGCCATCTGAACTGGATCGGAATAGGAACAGTCAAACACAATGGAAAATTCACTTTGGCACACAAGGACAAAAAGCAGGATGTTAATAAAATGGTGAGGTTTGGGCAGTTGGATGTTTTTAAATTTAGGGGTACAGCATGGTAACAAGCCTTTCCAGTTCATGAACCTGCGCTGGGCAAAACACCCATGTGACCAACGAACCTACAAATCCTGTACACCTTTGGAAAATGGGAGGAAGCCAAAGCTGCCAGAGCAAGCCCACGAGGACGCAGGGAGAAGGCACACACTTCTTACAGTCAATGGTGGATTCGAACCCGGCTTGCTGGAACTGCAAGCAGCGTTGTGTTTACCGTGCCACCCATTAATGTTGAATTGGCCTAGTATATTGGTGCATCAAATCATTTGGAGCACAAAGATGTATGAATCTTGTTGAGAAGTCTTGAATGAGGAGTAAAAAGGCCTTATTACAATTGTGTGGGGCTATCGAACATGAATAAGTGCAACGCTGGACCAGGCCCTTCTGCCCACGTCTTTGCTAAACATGTGGACCTAATTAAACTAAAACTCTTCTGCTTGCACATGATACATATTCCCCTAATGTCTGCATATTCACATGTCTATCTAGAAGCTTCTTAAACTCTCTTGTGCCAGCTTCCACCACTACCCTGGCAGTCCAATTAAGGTCTCTACCACTCTCCATCTCAAAAACATATCTTGCGCATCTCCTTTAAGTTCCCCTTGCCACCCCCACAGGAAATGCAGGTCCTCTAGTATTTGACATTTTTTACCCTGGAATAAAGATTCAGACTTCTATCAGGTCAATTCTCACCTTCTGATTCTCTGGAAAAAAACAACAATAACCTTGCACTCTCATCCTGGAATCCAGGCAGCATCCTGGAAATCTTTCCTTTCCAACATCTCCATGTCCCTCCTGGAATGGGCCAACCAGCTTTGGTGAGAATTCTATGTACTGTTTTGGTCTCTTTACCACATAGAATGTATTTTCCAGATATAGAATGCAGTGAATGTTCCTGAAACTGGATCCAGGATTAGTAAGTTTGCCTTAGATTGAGCAGAATCCAGAGTTTTTGAGAAATTACACTGAAATTCACCAATAAAACTTTTAAAAGACTTGAAAGGTGAAAAGATGACAGATGCTTCCTCGATTGAAAAATCTTGGACCAGGAATGCAATTTCAGAACGGGGTATAGGCCATTTAGATAGACCTTGACAAAGAGCTCAGGCTCGAAATATTGTTTACAGTTTACTTCCTAAGGATGCTGCGTGACTTGCTGAGTTTCTCCAGCACTTTTGCCTATTGCACAAGATCTTCTGTGACCTCTCCAAAGCCTTCACAGCCTTTCTGTTATGCAGCAACCAGAACTGCACCCAATACTCCAGATGTGGGCTCATAAATGCTTTCTACATCTGCAGGATGGCTTCCTGACTCATTGCTCCACCTGAAGAAGGCAAACATGCCGCATGGCCACTTTCAGGGAACTTTAGACTTTCACCCCAAGATAACTTCTGTACAGTCATTTCAAAATACGCAAGTGCAGGAGAAACTCGGGAACTTACACAACGCTCCTTATGTAGCAAAGATATGTAACTCTGAGCCTGAGGCCTTCATCAGGGTATGAGCAAAAGGTAGGCAGGTGCCTGAATAAAATGGAGGAGGGAGCAGCACAGGCCCAGAGGCAAGAGTCATAGGTGGATGTGGGTGGGAGGGCAGAAGAGAAAAAAAAGCTGGAATGTGATAGTGCGAATGGAATAGCTCTCCTAATGGAGAGGGAAAGGGGGTTGGGAGCTGAAGGAAAGGAGGCAGATGGGTAGGGGAGAGAGAGAGAGAGAGAGAGAGAGAGAGAGAGAGAGAGAGAGGCCTAATGGAAACCATGGAAGTCAATATTAATGCCATCTGGTTCTGGTTGGAGAGGCCCCAGACCAAATATTTAGGTGTCCAATTTGTGGGTGGCCTCACTTCTGTACAATCATGTTCTTAAAGGTCTTTCTATTTACTGTAAATTCTCCTCTTACATTTGATCTCCCAAAATGCAACACCTCACACTTGTCTGGATTAAACTCCATCTGCTCTTGTCTGTTTGCCTCTTTTACAGAGGAACGATATCAGCTATTCTCCAGTCCTCTGGGATGACACATGGCAAAAGGGGAGACAAAGATCTCTGTCAAAATCCAGCAATCTCCTCTCTTGCCTCTCTCAATAAACCTAAGATGGATTCCATGAGGCTCTGGGGATAAATCCATCCTAATGTTCTCCTAGAGACCAAACATCTCCTCTTTCTGGTCATCCATGTGCCTTTGAATACTACCCCTCTCTATCTCATTATTGGCCTTGTCCTCCTGCTCCTTTGTGAACATTGACTTAGTATCTTCCCCACTTCCTCTGGTTCCGGGCATAAATTAGCTCCTTCCTGGTCTTCCTCCCATTTTTAATGTATGCATTAAATGTTTTGGGATTCTCTTTAATCATCCTCACCAAGGACATTTCATAGCCTCCTGCTTCTCTGTTCAAGTTCCATCTTGCTTCCTTTATATTTCTAAAAGTCTCTGCCTAATTTCATCTACTTTACATTTGCTTTCTTTTTCTTTTAGATTAAACTTGCCACATCTGTTGTCATCCAAAGTTTCAAACTTTCCTGTCCTTGCCTGTTTTACTCACAGGAACATTTTGATCCTGAATTCTCGCCAGCTGGCCTTTAAACTCTCATATCCCACAACAGCTGATCCCAATCTTATCTCCCCAGCTCCTGCCTAAAACATTAGCCCTCCTCCAATTTAGCACTTTTCCCCGAGGTCGAGTCTTTTCCTTACCCATAAATGTCTGAAAGCTTACATGACTATTTCTTTGTTTTAGGCTAAGTGGGAATGCTTGAACAGCTGTGGTGGGATTTGAATACTCCTCTCCAGTTATCCTTTCTCTCTGCTCCTGTCATCAAGCCACTTTTTGATCCAATTTCCCAGTTTGCTTTAGATCCCATGCATCTTAATCTTCTGGACCAGCCCACCATTTGGGACTTTATCACATTCTATGACCAAACTAGTGTTATGACCCACTCCAGATTATTGGATAATCTAAATGTACCTCAATTTCACAAATCCCAGTTCCCCATTCAACTTCATGCTTACCAACTGAAAATAACCAGAATCTGCTTCCACCACCTCCTAAGCAACAGAAGTTCAAAGATTAATAACCTGACTGAGAAAAAATATTTTTTCTAACACCTTCCCTGAGTTATAGATTTTCCCACAGGATTCCCCAGGTACTAGACATTTTAATCAAATTGCCTCTCACTGTTCTCAGCGAATCTGAATCCAAATCAAGATTGTCCAAGCTCTCTTCATAAGATAGCCCTCCATTCCAGGTTTGGATCTATTAAAGTTTCTCCAAATTCATTCCATTCTACTTCTACCGACTTCATTGAAAAATTCCCACAGAGAGTTCAACTACTGAGTTCCGGTTGATATTCTTGAATCAATGGTTTGCCTGTGCTATGGATAGATCGTTCTGTTCTATGCAATGAAATCAAATGATCCCTTTAGCTTCTGGATGCAATTTCTTTTTTTGTAAAAGTGTCCAACTCTTACCCTTCAGTTTAAAAAATTGGGGAACTTCAGAAAAGTTAATTACAGAAGCAAAAATGATGTTACAGCAGGCAACATCCTTAACATCAATCGTTCCTCAGCTAAAGGGTTTGCACCTGCATTGGTTCTCCTCTACAGATCTCAAGTAGGCCTGAATTACATTTCCAAAATTTTAATTTCTGATCTGCATTATTTTTTTCATTTCTTGTGTAAAGTTTATTGCTACTTCTGGAAATCACATGACCTGACTGCCATTTGAGTTAAGGACATTTCCTGTTTGATCCATCAGAGCAGTGATTCTAAATCTCCCCCTCAAAGAGGGGAGAACCATATCTATGTGTTCATTACTCAATATCTCTGATGGCTCGTTCAGAGGAAAACTGGAAGTCAGTGCCCAGTGTAATTTTATTCATAATTCCCTAGTTTAATCATAAGCTCAAATTTTATGCTCTGTGACCAAGGTGGAAATGTTAGGAAATTAAATTCAATTCGATTACAATTTCCCTGTGAACTGGAGAAACACACTATGAAAAGTATATATGTCCTATGGTGATGTTCAAAGTAATGAAACTGTGTTGAAAAAAATTAGAATCTTGAATATAAAGGCAAAGAGGGCATTTATTTGCTGGAGCTAACAAGGTTGTGTGAGGACTGGTGGCTAGTTATAATTTCTTTTTTTTTAATGATACAACATGCTAGAAAGCCCTTCTGACCCATAAGCCTACGCTGCCCAAATACACCCAATTAATCTCCCAACCCTGTCAGCTTTGGAAGATGGGAGGAGACCAGAGTACCCGAAGAAAACCCATGCCGGTCATGGGAAGAACGTACAGACTCCTTACAAACAGACTCTATGTTCTTTTTCACTTTCTACAGATTCTTCCTGGCTACAATTTTAACTGGCACTGTAATAGCATGGCACGAACAGTGATGGCAAACATGCCACCCAATGATGTTCTCCCTGATAAACTCCCCAGAGTTCTGTTTCATTGGTTTCTAAGGTGGCCCGTGTCCTCAAATGCATTCAGTGCCAGTGACACAAGACATGTTCGTACCACCCCCGCCCTTAGAGTTCACGCAAATAGATGAACACAAGACACTCAGCAGAAGGTATCAGAGAAGCACCAGGCAGTTATGGTATCCCAGTTATGGGATCTCAGATTCCATTTCAACTTTGCTCCAATTACACTACTTTCTAACCTTGAACTATTGTTTCAGTTCTAAACATTTTAATTGTTGCAGATTTTGCAGTTGAGAACTCTTTGTAAGGACACTTTGACTGTTCTCCCCGTGCTCCGGTTTCCTCCCACACACCAAATGTATGGGCTTGTAGGTTAATTGGATATAATTGAGTGACATGGGTCAGAATCGCTGAAATCAGTTTCTACTGTGTTGTAAATAAAATTTTTAAAGAAATTAAAAGTTCAAATTCTTTCAAGCTTTGTTTGGAGAAAAACTTCGAGACTGTGGAAATATAAAAACTAGCTACAATGTGATGGAGGACTCTTCAGAACTCTCAAGGAAGCACAATGGACGGATACATGGATAGGATGGGTTAAGAGGGATATGGGCCAAACACAGGCAGGTGGTTTCAGTGTGGGTGGGATATCTTGGCCAGTATGGATACATTGGGCCAAAGGCACTCTATGACTTTTCCAAGGACAGTTAGGGACAGGCAATAACAATTACAGAACATTGTTGAGCGTTTGCAGATATTTTAAAATATCAAGACACATGGTGGTAAGTGTGCTTCGGTCTGGCAGGGGGATATCAATACCCGCTGAGCAGAAAGCCCTGCAATAAGTAGTGGGCATGAGACGTAAAACCCTCCTCACTATCAGGAACATCTACAGGAAATGCTGCCATTGGAGAGCAGCAGCAATCATCTAGGATTCCCCACCACCCAGCACACGCTCTGTTCTTGCTGCTGCCATCAGTCAAGAGGTGTAGGTGCCACAAGACTCGCACCACCAGATTCAGAAACAGCCACTACCCCTCTACCATCAGACTCCTGAATAACAAACTTAATCAGGGATTCATTTAAGGACTCATACTTTGGCGTGTTATTGATTTCTTTCTCTCTGTATTGCAAAATCTGTTTACATTTCTTTATCTGTTTACATATGTGCACTGAGTACAGTTTTTTTGACACTTCCTAGTGGTAATTCTGTCTTGCCTGCAAGGAAAAGAATCTCAGGGTTGTATGTGATGTCAAGTTTATTGTCATCTGATTGTACAAGTACACCCCAACAAAACAGCATTCTCCGGTCCTCAGGAAAATCATGCAGACACACAACCAGACATAACTTACATACAAGTAATACCATATGGAGAACAAGTATTTCATCGATACAAATAAATAAATAGACATTGTTTCATGAATATGAGAGCCTCGGATGGTTAGTGTGAGCAGTTCCTTTGGTCTCACTGCCCATGGGAAGAAGCTGTTCCTCAGCCTGGTGGTGTTGGCTCTGATCCTCCTGTATCTCTTTCTGGATGGAGGCAGTTGAAAGATGCTGTGTTCAGGGTGGAAAGAGTCATCAGATATTTTGTGTGTACCTTTCAGACAATGACCTGGTAAATCACATTGATAGGGAAGAGGGAGACTCCACTGATCCTCTCTGCCACTCTTTGGGTCCTGTGGATTGACCTCCAATCCATATCTCTGCAGTAAATGTACTACACTGTGATGCCACTGGGCAGAATGCTCTCGATAGATCTCATATAGAAGGCTGACATAATGGTGGCCGGTAGCCTTATCTGCTTCAGTCTTCTCAGGAAGTATAGTTGCTGTTGTGCCTTCCTGACAAATGAGGAAATGTTGAGTGTGCACGTTAGGTCACTAGTTAAGTGAACTGCAGGGAACTTGGTGCTCTCCACTCTTTCTAATACAGAATTGTTGATGAGTAGTGGAGGATGGTCGTTCTTGGTCCTCCTGAAGTCCATGATCATTTCCTTCATCTTGTTCACATTGAGACTCAGGTTACTCTAGCACCATTTCATGAGATTATCTCCCTCTTCTTTATAGTTGTTTGTGATGAGGCCATCTATAGTTGTGGCATCTGCAAACTTGATGAGAGCTGGATCTGGCAATGTTGTCGTGGGCCAGTAGCGTGAATAGGAATGGGCTGAGCACACAGTCAGTGTGACGGTGCTCGACGATCCTCTACTGACCCAGAAAAACTGTCGTCTTTCAGTTAGGAAGTGCAGAATCCAGTTACAGAGAGGGGCATTGACTCCCATCGAAGACAACTTCTCCACCAGCTTCTGGGGAATAATCATGTTTAACAGTGAGCTGAAGTCAATGAAGAGCAGCCTGGTGTCAAGATGGAGTCATGTATGTACTCTTGACAATATATTTGAATCTGAATACAAAGTGTACATTTTGTTCACTGATGAGTAATATTTTCACTGTAAAAAAAATGTATTTTGAAAGATTTTAATCAATTACTGTTAAAAGCACACTTCTGTCCAACAGTATGGTTAGCGTGGTGGGTTAGATTATGTGAGGACTGGTGGCTGGTTGTAATTTCAATGTTATTCTGCTTCAATGACTGTCAAGATCCTGAACCTTATCCATGTAAAGTAAACTGCTTGGTTGACTCTTACACAAGAGTGATGAACACCATAAAGATTTTCTCCCTCCACCACTGCAGTTGTCATCCTATCATCCACAAACTACACCTGAACAACAAGCAACCAGTGATCTCAACCACCAAGAAGGAAATCTCCACCAAATCACAACCTGGAAGGATCTTCTCGACCCTTATCATCATAGGGTTGAACTCCTGGAAAGGCTTCTCGAAGCAAAAGATGGAAGTAGTTCAAGAAAATAAAACATCACCGCATTATTAAGGGCCATTCAGAATGGACAGTAGATGTTGGCTTTGAAAACGACAGTCATACACTGTAAAAAGGACAGTAAAATTCCAATTCTCCCTAAGTTATACATCAAGATACGAGCATGCTTTTTTGATGCAAGTGCTGTTTTGTGATCGGCTTTCCATGGCAAGGCTACCATTTATTCCTGTCTCTAACTGCCCTTGGGAAAATCAAGTGTGGAAACAGGATCCTTGACTCAATGTACCTGTGCCAGCCAAGATGTCTCACCTACATTAGTCCCACCTGCCAGCATTTGTCTCATATCCCATTAAACCTATCCTATCTAAGTATCTGCCATGAGTGTGGTCCTTTCTTGAGTGACTGCACTCTTTTGGTTGGGGAAGATTCCAACCTGGCAAAGATGAAGGAACATTGATATGTTTCCTAAAACTACCTTGTTGGTTGGAAGAGCATCAATCAATGTTAATTAAATTTGTAAATTAAAATTTACATTTGTTAAATTTTAAATCATTTTTAAATTTAGAGATACAGCACAGCAACAATCCCCTCTGGCCCTCAAGCCCGTGGCGCCTAAATACCTACGAACACCGTGAATTTTTGGAGAGTGGGAGGAAACTTGAGCACCTGGAGGAAGCCCACGCAGACACAGGAAGAATGTACAAACTCCTTACGGACAGTACTGGATTCTAACATGTACTAACCACTATTCTAACCATATTGCTGGATAGAAATGGGGCTTGGATTAAAAATAATTAATTGAAATCTTCAACATACAACCTCTTCATCTTTTTACGTTGAAAATTGTGGTTATCAAGTAACAACATGTATACTTTGTACTGTGCTGTAATTGAAATCAATATTTCAAATGTATGGAAATGTTCAACAATATTCTGATATTAAAACTGTAATTAGCAATTTTTCTGTTTATTAAAAATTGCTTGACAGCCTGTTGATCACTGCATTCGGGAATACACTTCTTTATAATAAAAATGTCATGAATTCTCCTTCGTTTTATTCCAGACTTAAATCGACATACTCAGCAGGACAGCGAGTTTTCAAGTATACCAGTAGTGTAGTTGTGTAATTATTGGCAATTACTGTAAAGACAGCATGCTAGGAAAATCTGACTTGCAATAATTGCAATGGCAAATTCAACAAAAAGTGGGTATTGTGTTTTGATGAATGAAGGAAATTAATTAAAAGTTTACAAATGATTGAAAAAAGGGAAGTTGCAAATGAAAAAAAAATGGTTAGAGTTCTTCATCCAGGAGATCACTTAAAAGCTGGAAAATAATTATCTGTCAAAGGACAATGATTTTTTTTTAGGGAGAAAAACATGGCTGGTATCTTATTTCAATGTTGCTACAAGTACCTGCTACCATCCCCCTGCTCTCTGTTCACACTGTGTGAAGTTAGTTTCTGTACTGGTGCTTCTAAAGACTATGGAGGTAATGCTAGTGCTGTTGGGTTAAGACTGTGTTTGGGACTTTGTCCTGATACCAATCATTTCAATATTTGTTTCACACTTTTGATTAAGCACTTGGGGCATTGTCTGAGAAACTTTGATCAACCGCGGACAGTGGACTCGTGTATGTGTTAGTAACCAAGCAGGAAATCACCAAAACCCGAACTCAAATTCTATCTTAAAACAGCATGGCCCCCGGCAATCTGAATTCAATCCAAGTCATCCACCTGGCTGCAGTCTGCAAACCTGCCAAGCCCATAGTTACTGCTGTCTGTCATCATACATATTACTGTCTTCAGCCCAGACTGTGGGTCATTGAAAAGATCACTCTCGCTTGCTGTGAATTAAAGAAAGATTCCAGAATCAATTCATGTAATGGCCTATCCTCGACTTGCCTTTTATGTTTATGCAGCTTTATACGAAATTCTGCCTTTATGAGTTGGCGATATACACTATACATACATTCATTCACAAGTGTGTGTGTGTGTGTGTGTGTGTGTGTGTGTGTGTGGATTTGTGTGTGTGGGGGTGTGTGCATGTGTGTAATTCTTAATTGCAATAATTAGTTAACTTTTTTCTTTCATGAGAGGAAACGGAATGGATTTCTATTTCAATACCCCAAACCATCAAGAGTTATCAGGATTAGGTGAGGGGGGAGGGGGGGTGTGGAACACAGTTCATCCACAGCCAATAATATAACTCAACACCCTTTTCACATTGGCTAACCGGTAAAATGGCAATTCAACGAACTGGTTCAAAATAGTGTTTTTGCTGTTCACATTGGACCGATGTTAACCGGTTCTCTGGTTCGCTGCGCCCTTTCACACTCACCACCTGACTTCGCAGAACAAAGGGGAAACTACCCTCACTAATTGGACTCAGCATACCCCCTGTCCTTTTCAAACTGAGCTAACTGGTACGCTGATTCAAAATGAATCAGTGATGATACACCCTCCCTAGTCTGTTCATCCTCGTGTCAGTGCTCGAGTGTTTACACTGGCAGGTTAACCGGTAGCTTGCCGGTTAATTACTAGGTTAACCTGCCAGTGTGAATGGGGCTAATTAAAAGTTGATTCGTGTCAATCTTTGAACCATACTCCAACTACAGTAAAATACCTGGTATCTGGAATTCAAACAACAGGCAGCTTCAAGCAACCGGCAAAAAAGAAATTGAGGAAAATATATTTTTTTTAAATTAAATAAATAAGAATAAAATAATAGGTAAAATATGTAAGTTTAACATTGTAAAAGTAAATGTTCTCTGAAGTAACACAGAAATCTTTGGTGAAGATGGGAGCAAATTTTCAGCCACCAACGTCCCTTGGCCATGTTTTGCTCGTAGCAGCTGTTTGAATAAGTTCTGTGAAACAGGAATGGCGTCGCCCAGGATGAAGAGCTGGTTGATGCTGCTCGCCATTGAGGTGACTCTCTCTCCTTTTCCCTGCTTATCGAAGTCACCCTGGTCAGAGGCTTTATCTGTAAACCTGGTGGGGGAGGGCCTTAATTATCTATAATGTTATTGTTTATCTTTCAAGTCACTCCATGGAGGGGGAGGAACCTGCAGAGGCAACAACGGTTAAATGTTTTTAAAGAATGTGACGGAAAATAAAGTAAAATGCTTTAAGGTTTATATATTCATGCAAGTGAAGTTTGTTTGGTGTACGTACATCTTGTCTTTTGTCTTTTAAACTGTTTATTTTTAATCAAGGTGTATCAATTGGGCATTGTAAAACTCTCAAACAATCATAAAATACACTTATCTGGCATCTACTAATCCCCATAGGTGCCAGATACCAGGGGACTCTCCAAATGAGACTACAAGCTTTGAACCAATTTGTCAACTGCATTGTATTTTGGATAGAAATGGCCCATGCCCATCCTGCAACATGGAACAGGTGGGCCAATCAGCCACATTAGCATTCTGTGCTAGCCCCATTTACCTGCCTTTTAGTCCATCTCCTTCTTAACCTTTCCTCTATATTTATATGTGCAAATGTCCTTTGAAGGTTGAAACTTTTGCTTGAAGTTGGCATTTTCCAGTGAACCCTAATTGCTGTATCTCATCTTATTTGACCAGAAGACATAGGAGCAGAAATAGGCTTTTCAGCCCATTGAGTCTGCCCGGCCATTCATTCATGAAGTGATCCATTTTCCAATTCAGCTCCACTCTCTGTCCTTTTCCCCATGTCATGTTTTTAGTCTTTCTTTGCACGAGTTCAAGTCTGGGTTCATTGTCAGATGGACCAAAATGCAGTGGTAAGACTTCTTTTGTGAGCAGTCTACCAAGGCATCTCCTATGTTGTTTAGCAAGAGAAACACAGTGCAGAAGTGCAGAGAGATCAGTTGGTTCAGACCAAAGACAATAGTTACTGCCTGACCTGCAAAGTTCCTCCAGCAACACTTTTTTTTTTGCTCCATCTTCCATCATCTACAAGTCTCTTTGTGTCTCCAAAAATTTAAAGTGATATTTTAACAATTACAATTTGAAATTTGATAAAATAACACTATGCATTTTCTAGCAGGAGAGGTTAAGTGTCAGTCACTTACCATTAACAAATCGTTAAAAGTGGATATATACTTGATTTAATTTTTTTTCATGAGTTTTTACGATAACTAATATTTAAATACAGTCATTTGACAGAACTGAGTATTTTACTTGATATTTTTTTATTCCTTCATGGGATGTGGAGATTCCCAAATTGTCTGAGACCTTTAATACATCGGAATCACCGTACTCCTCTATCTCCCACCCCACCACCACTACCACCACACCCCCCACATCATTCAGTAGCAACATGCCCCAGTAGCTGAAGGAGTGTTTGTTGCAATTCAGAATTCCTGTGTAAGAACTCGATGCAAGAATCATTGTTTGACAAATTAAAAAGTACAAGAAAGTACAATAAAGTATTATTTCTTCTTAGACAGTTGTCTTGGAAACAAGAATGACTTACTTACATGCCAGTTTTTGTGGCTTCTGTGTGGCTACTGAGACCAATGTATCAATCACAGATTCTCCCTCTAATGAGGCAGGTGGTGGTTGACAGACAGGTCATCAGAGATCTTATAAAGTCTCGTGCTCCTTACACAGGACATCTGTGTTCAAGGTTCCTTTTATTATTGAGCAATAATACATTAAAAATGCAAACATACAAGATACACTTTAACTTTTGTCTGCCATAAGGCAAACAAAGAATTGCAATGTCCGGGGTCCCAAAGCAAAAGAAAATCCCTTCAGAGAAATTGAGTGTCCATGGATTCACCTGTAATGCTCCCACTGCCTCTGCAGCTGTATAGACACCTGTTCGATTAATTGGCAACCTGAGCTCCAGATCCACTTCAGTCTTCTCAGGAAGATGGTTGGTGGACCTTGCTTCTGTGCTACAGAACTCTATGACTCTAACTGGCAAAGATTTAATCCAGAGAGAACCTTTTGTAATCTCACAATGTCTTGTTTCCTCTGAGGTCCTCTGGACCATCTTCTTCTTCCCAGATGGGAACAACAAGGTTGTGGAGTAGAAATATAGAAACATAGAATCAGGCCCTTCAGCCCACCTTGTCTGTGCCAAACTATTATCCTGCCTAGCCCCACTGACCTGCACCCAATCCATAGCTCTCCTATCCACATACCTGTCCAAATTTTTCTTAAATGTTAAAATTGTGCCCGCATTCACCAGTTCAACTGAAAGCTCATTCCACATCCCCACTACTCTCTGGATGAAGATGTTCTCCCTAATGTTCCCCCTAAACTTTTCCCTTTTCACCTGTAACCCATGTCTTCTTTTTTGTATCTCACCTAACCTTAGTGAAAAAAAAAGTCTAGTTGCATTTATTTTGTCTGTAACTCAGTTCCTGAAGTCCCAGCAACACCTTGGTAAATCTTCTCTTCATTCTTTCATTTTTACTGTTATCTTGAAGTTTTTATCTGCTTAGTTTGGGGTTTCAGCATGGTCTGCTCCTGAGCCCTCCATTGCATTTTAGACAAGGCATAACCTTTTTTTGTCTTTGTCGATCAATTTTGTCAGCAAGGCTGGCCAGATTAAGCAGCTGTGGGACAGAGTCAAGTACTGCTGGCAATGTACTTCATTCATACCTAAATAGAGTGGGATTTCTTGGCCTTTGTGGTTACATTACTGGAGGAGCGGACTGAATGATCCCAAGATACAAGTGGAAGTTCTGCCATGCTTCCTGTGAGATTTGACCAAGGGATAAATCAGAAATGATAACTGTTAAAACACTTTTTAATTAAAAAAATCACCTCAGTTATTTGAAAGGAAATTTTCCAGTCTTACCTGGTCTAACTCATGATCTCCAGCATGGAGTTGACCTTTCATTGCCCTCTGAAATGGTCTGGCAAGCCATTTGTCAAAGACTATCACAGATGGTTAAAAGAAAAGCATGCTCTGAACAAACATTTAGACTAAATAGGTCTCGCGTTTAATTATTGAATGGTGTTAGTTGGATCTCAGTCACAAGCAGTGGCAAGGGAGGGAATTGTCAATCTCAGACCTACTTCTCGTCATTATCCATTCAGCCCTGCACGAGAGCCGGGGTCTCGACTAGGAAATGAATCAGATTTGGCTTTGATACCATAACACCCTGTGCTTTGAATGAGCTCGTTGACACTCACTAGCCAGACCTGCACATGAAGAAGTGATAGATTAGCCAAACTACCAGAGGTCTGTCGGTACACAAGGAGCTGCATTCACCACACAAAAAAAAACAACCCAGCAGTTGGGAGAGTTGACCAATAGAAATCTCCATCCTTACTCTTGGTAGTAATTTCCATGCTTCTAGTTAGTCAGATGGCCAACATTTAGCACCATCGATTAAATATGTATTTTACCACAGAGCAATTGTTTCTGCTAAATTCATATGCAGAACAATGACTTGCACACATTGTTTAAAATAATAATTTTAAAAATTTAATCAGAGAATCTGCGAAAATCCATTAAGGTTAAAAGTGGAGCCAGCTCAGTCTAGAGAGACATCAAGAACAATTTCTTCACATAAAATCTGTTCCTTGCTTTCCTCCCTGAAGGTTATGTGATTTAGATCAACAAATCCATGCAAATTAAAGGCACCAATGGATAAGATTCAAAGATAGGTCAACGTGTTACATGGATCAGCTGTGGGTACTGCCATGATGTGAAACTCTGAAGAGGAGACTCCAGATACTGGAATCTGAAGCTAAACGCAGTCTTCTGGAGAAGCTCAAAGGTCAGCAGCATCAGTAAAAGGAAAAGAATTGTCTATATTATTTAAAGCTTTTTAGAAAATTTTAATGATTCAGCACAACAGAAGACCCATTATGGGCCATGAGACCCCTCTCGCCCAATTATCTTCAACTAATCTACCAACCCTGTATGAGTTTTGAGGGCAAAAGCAAACCAGAACAGCTGAGGAAAATCCGCACAAGTCACGGGGAGAACATACTCCTGGAAAGACAACGTCGGTTTTGAACCCGAGTCGCCGGCACCAACTGTGATGCGAAACGTGCATCTCCATGCTCCAGCCCATCACATCATCCATTCTTTCTCTCCCACGGCTGCTGCTCGACTTACTGAGTTGCTCCAGCAGAGTGTGTTTAGCTTCAGATTCTGAACAGGCTTCACCTCCATCTAAACTGATTTTTCACTATTATGGATTTCAAATGCCTCAGAGAACATTATCCTCAATGGTCACATAAAATAAGAGGTCCTAGAGCTGGAGTGGGAGTCATCTCTGTGTCTCCATCTACATTCCTCCTCTTCTGGCTATCTGTGATTTTTGACCTTCTTATCATCCTGGGTGATATCGTCAAGAAGTTGTGGCTTTCAAATATTTTAAATTTCTAAGTTTAGCAATTTCCTCATCAATGTTGATTCCCACTAACTGGAAGGACAAGGCCACCATTTTACTTCTCACCACCTTAAGACTACTATATTTCCTAATAACAGATAATGGGATTTGCACTTCCAGTTGCAGGAGAAAAAGAACATACAGGAATTGAGGCAGAGAAGATTTATGGGGATGTTGCCAGGAGAGAAAGGTTGCAAAAGTGAAGGAAGTTTGGAGAGGTTCAGGTCATCATGTCTCTGAGGAGAAAGGCCGAGGAGAGACCTGATTAAGGTTTATAACATTACGCAATGTATGAGATGTCTAAATGGTCTGTTTGCAAACACAACTCGATCACTGCATCTTGGGACATATCGCAATAAACTGGAATTTATGAGGGATCTAGATTTTCCCTCGAGCTGAAGAATCTGAAGGGTTGTGTTGGGGAATAGGGGAATTGGTCATGGATGTAAATAGAATGGATAGAGGGAAGACAATGGAAGATTTTACCATCCAGAGGTGGTGGGTTTTGGAACTTACTGTCTGACAGAGGTGAAACTCTCCTCACGTATGATCCACAACTGGATTTTCACTGGAGGAATGTGATCTGTATGGCTACAGATCCAATATTGGAGAGTGAGATTAGACAGGAGAGTTCTTTGATGACTAGCCAAGTGGCCCCCTTTTGCATCATTAATTTTCTTGGTACATGAATGATTTCTGGTTGGATTCAAAAGGCAGTTAAAAATCAACCACATTGTGAAGGGTCTGGGGTAACCTTTTGACCAAAGCAGGAAAGAACAGTAGATTTAGCCAAATGCTTTCTTTCTTATTATAGAATCATTTCATGGTCACTCTGACATTCATAGTATAATTTTAGATCTACTTAATTACTTCTGTTCAGGACGGATGCAAAGAAATGCATTAGCATTATATTAGCGTATCGTGTAACATGACCGCCATGCACATGTATTTTCAGTTGCATTAGAACAGGATTATAAAGATTCACCTGACCCTATTTGCATTGCAACCTCTTACAGCATCCGGCACCTATGGGGATTGGTAGATGTCGGGTGTGTGAATTTTCTGGTTTCTTGAGATTGCATTTTGTGTGGATTGGTGAACTAACTGTGAGGGGGCTCCAATTTTTAAATTTTGTATTTTTTACCTATTTATTTTTGCGATTTTTCTTTTGCTGGTTGTTTGAATTCCGGAAAACAGGGATTTTAATGTGCTTTGATTTAAAATGTGCATTAATCTTGGTTTTCCAGCAAAATGCCACATAATTTTTTTCATAATTCTTATATTTACGACATCATCATATCAAATGAATCGAGCATATAAATATTCCTGTCAATGCCACTCGCCCTTCCATTCAGACAATCACAGATGCACAAAATCCAACGTCTTCAATCAAAGAGAGAGATAGAGATCCTGATTCAGAAAAAAACATGGTGGAAGCTGAAATCTAAATTGAAATCGAGAAGTACTGGGAACATGCAGAATGTCAGAGAGCATCTTTGGAGAGAGGAAGAAAGTTAAAATCACCGATCAATGTTGAGGAGTGGTGAAGGATCCAAGACTTCTAGGTGATTGTGTAAACTCTGGAATGTAAGCTCTGCTTCTCTCCACACATGGCCTGACCTTCTGCAATTTGGCAGCAGTTTCTGATTTTATTTCCAAATGATCCTGTGGTGGATGACAAGTTTAATCATTCCCTTAAAACTCAGCTCTCTATAGCAAATCTCCCATTGATTATTTAATTCCCACGGTGTAAGTCCACCAATTTGCAAGAGTTTCATAGTAATTAGGAGTTTGGAGCATCTGCTATGCAGAAAATTGCCTCGAGTATTTGCTGTGGCTTTGTCTGGGACCACTTTATCTTTGAGGGTTCCAATCCCCATCTGAAGATTTGAGAACAAAATCATGGCTGACAATCTGACGAGAATTTCTGCATTTGCACAGACAATATGTTTACATTCTTTCTTTACATTTCTCTCTTCTGTATATGTATCGTTTTCTTGAGTCCAGTTTGCACTACTGATATGTAGAAATTCTGCCTGGCCCGCAGGACAAAGAATCTCAGGGTAGTATGTGATGTCATGAATCTATGCTGACAATAAATTTGAACTGATGCAGAGTTGCATTTCGGTGAATATTTTAATTTTGATTTTGATTATTATCACAGATAAGTAATTAAATGTGTATCATTAATACTTGTTCCAAATACCCTATCCCCCTCCCCAAACAAAACCCCTAATGAAGAAGAAAAAAGGTGAAAAAGGAGAAAAAAATAATTAAAAAGAAAGAGAATGAAACAAAAGAAAGAAAGGAAAAGAGAGGAAGAAAAGAGGAGAAAGAAAAAGAGAAGGAATGATCTAGATCTGAAATTCAATTGAACAAAGAAGAGGCCCAATTATTTTTATCTAAATTTCAATAAAAGGAAGAAAAATAAATTGAATCAAGTATCTCACTGTTAAGTATTCAACCCAACATTTTGTAAGTAAGGTTCCCATAACTGCAAAGATACCAGTGTTTATTCCTTAGGTTGTGAGTAATTTTCTCCAGGGGAACACAATATGCATTTCACTATTCCAACGGGCTTTTTCCAGTGGTTGGGTGACTTTTGAATGAGAAGTTAAACAGAGGTATGTCAAGTGAAAATATTTTGGGCCACTTTTGATAAAAGAGCAGAGAAATCAAATTTTATGCATTAAACAGCGTCACTGACTAAATTAGATCACTGAACAAAAATGATCTAATAAAAACAAACTTGAGTAACATCTTTCACAAGACTGCTGCATTTCTAAGAGAGTCCACCACCCCATAGCATCTGAGGCCAAGGTTCAGTCCTGACCTCAGAGGATGACCGTGTGGAGATATTCGCCCCATGTGGGTTTGAGCTGGTTGCTCTGGTTTCCTCTCACATCCCAAAGATGGGCCAATCGGCCTGCTGAAAACTGAACGTGAGTGTGAGGAGAGTTGATGAAAATGGAGGATTAGAATGGTGTAAACAGTGCTTCTAAATGGATTGTCGATGGGTTGATGTGGACTTGTAGGCTGAAGGGATTGATTCCATTTGGACGTTTTTCTGTGACTCTGTAATTTCCCAAACAAGGCTTCTTACTGTTCATGAAACACTTCTGAAGCATCATTATTGTTCTGTCTAAGCCTATTTCCACAGGCTAATCAGAAATGAATGCCAGATCCTTGTCAATCTTCGGGTGAAGACATATTTCCTCAATTTCTCTCCACTTGAGTTCCCCAAGTACTAACTTCCACAAAATACTTGAATCCACATTCTTCTGATCGAATTCTACCCACAGAGTTATTTTTATGGGTACAAGTTCTATGACAGATACTAGGTGATCATGCAGTGTGGATTGTGGAGGGTCATGTGACCTCACTGTCTGGCAGTTCTGTCACCTGGCTGGACTTTGCCCACCCACTAGTGCACTCCTGACCATTCAATTACCTAGTGATTACCTGGGCCAGACTCTCCAGCTAGCTTTACTATAAAGTCCACCTTGTGGAGTACCTCTTTCTCTTTGCTCTTCGGTGCTGAGAAGAGCCCTGCTCCACTGTGGACAACCGTGGAGGAGTTGTTGGTTAGGTGTGCACTACACAGGAATTAGCGATGACAGCACTGGAGCCGTGCCCATGTTAGACAAGGAATGGCAAGTAGAGTATTGCAATCCTTGGTTGCTGTAGGTCTGAACGCAGTTGCTAGTATCAGTAGTGTTAAGTCCGATGTGACTGATACTACTGTGTTATGCCTGTTGTGATCCCCTTATGTGCGTTTTAATAATGATCCCTCTTATGTTCACCCTCTGTTCAGACTCATTGCTCTTGGAACTCATCGAACTTTGCACTTCCCACACAACAGATACCAAGAAACAAAAATACAGGGAAATTTATACTGAAAGTCTAAATTGTAATATATAAAGGGATGTTCACATCAAATTAATTATTTACATTGGCTTATTTATTAGCTACCTGTATATGCACAGTTGTGTACTTGGTAGAGCTAATACCTCACAGTGCCAAAGATCAGAGTTCAATCTTGATCTCCATTGCTGCCTGTATAGAGTTTGCATGCTCTCCCTGTGACTCTATGGGTTTCCTCTGGGAGCACTGACTTCGTCAGACATTCCAAAGTCGTGTGGGATGGTGACTAGCTGGTGAATGGCAGAATCTGAGGAGAGTTAATGGGCATGTGGGAAGAATAAAAATAAATGGGATTAAAGTTAGATTAGTGTATATGTGTGGTTGATGGTTGCCATGGACTCGCTGGGATGTTTCTGTGCTGTATCTCTATGTGAGGTGTTTGAGGAGATTCACCAAAAGATTCTCGAAAACTTCCACAGAGTCACCAAAGACTTTCGAATGTGGAGAGCATACCGGCTTGCTGCATCACTGGCTGGTATGGAGCCAAATCTCAGGACAAGGAAAAACTCCAGAGGGTTGTTAACTCGACCTGCGACATCACAGGCACAAGACTTCACTCTATCAAAGACATCTACATGAGGTGGTGTCTTAAAAAAGCAGCCTCTATCCTCAAAGTCCCCCACCACCCAGACCATGTACTAGATTTGGTGCCAAAGGAGACATTCACAGGTATTGCCCCCCAAGTGAGTTACTGTGCCCCCTCCCCATTGTTCACTGTCAGACCTGTCCCCATTCCCGCTTGTGTCACTAGCATGCATCAAGCGTCACTAGCGTCTAGCTTCACACACACAATAAAGGCAGTGCTTTTATCTGCTACGTCAGAGGGATGGAGGACGTAGAGGTCGTTAACATTCGATAGGTAAGTACCAGCACCACCACCAACCCCAACCCCCCTCCCCGTGCTGAGTGAGTTTATGAGTGTTGGACTGTGCCTCTCTCGGTTACCTAAATGACCCCATCTAACACTCGTTCTGTCACTGACCCTGCCATGCCCTCTTCATTCTGATACCCTTGGGAAAAAGGTCCAGGAGCCTAAAGATGAGCACTCAGTGACACAAGGACAGTTTCTTCCCCACTGCCATCAGATTCCTGAATAATCAGTGAATCAAAGACAGTGCCTTACGTTTCTTGCCCTGTCACTGTTATTTTTTAATATTATTTAACGTAAGATAGTTTATAATATGAATGTTTGCACAACGCTGCTGCCACAAAACACTGAATTTCGTGACTTGTTCTTGACAATAAATTCTGATTCTCCATCAGGTGAGCGCTTGCTTTGTACATTTCAAATCGTCTTTTGCATTGTTGCTTCTTTTTTTTTAAACTTTATTTAAAATTTTATGACATGAATAAAATAAAAATTACATTTAAAGAAATAATAAAAAATAAGATAATAAAAATTAGAATACTACATCATTAAACTGCACAAATTAACCCCCCCAATAATTATTACACAACATTAATCGTCTTTGCATTGTTGCTTCTGAATAAAGCCTGATGTTTCCCATTCAGCAGGAAAATAACAATAGCAGCTGAACCAAACAGTTTCAAAAGGTACAACGTTCCTATCCAGTTCATCAAAGGTTATGGGCACGATCCATTGCATACCTCACATTTTTCTGGTTATTATACAATTAATGGAAGAATCTCAGATGTGATTGTCTGCAGGTGAGGCATGAGTCAATACATTTAATCATTGTAGGATCGCACTGCAAATAACCAACATATAATTGATGATTGCGACTGAGCCTTTGTGTTTGATGCAGCAGATACTCTGGGCGTTTGCTTGTGTTTCCACACAGTCCACAGGACTCTTGATATCACTCAGTGAATAACAGAATAAGTGTCTGTGTTAAAGGAACATAGAGTGGGATCACCTGCTCATCAGGTGATCTTGTGGTTTCTCCTCAGGCAAGAGGCTCATGAGAAGAAAGGCTTCTGTTCAATGAATGTTGCCGTTGTCATCAACAGGCATTGCATTCTCCTGGCCAAAGACTTTTGTGAACCATGACATCTGTTTACTGAGGGCTGAGATCATCCAATAAGATGATATGCCTCAGGCACTAATTTTATTTGGTACTGGTGTAAATAGGCAGTAAATTACATCACACATATTAACTACAGCTGGAATGTAGCGCAGCTATAAAGTTGCTGCCTCGCTGCGACACCAGTCTAGGTTCAACCCTGACCTCTGCTGCTGTATGGAGCTTGGATGTTCTCCCTTTGACTGAATGGGTTTCCTCGGGTGCTCCGGTTTCCTCCCACAGTCCAAGGATAGGGAGATGAATTGACCGCTGTCAGTTGCCCCAAAGTGTGTGGGTAAATGCAAGAGACTGGGCAGAGTTGATGAGACTGTGGGGAGTGTGAATGAATGCCTGATGGCTTTTAGGTACGCAAAATTTGTAGAGGTAAAAGACTGAGAAAATGCAAGCAGGCTTTCTCCACCCAGTGGTGAAATAAGATCGAAAGAACGTGGGTTAAGGATGAAAGGTGAAATGTTTAAAGTGAACGTTAGGGGCGGCTTCTTCAACAGAGTGATGAAAGTGTGGAACAAGCTGCCGGCTGAAGTGGTGAATGTGGGCTTGATTTTAGCATTTAAGAAAAATTTGGACCGGTACATGGATGGGAGGTGTATGGAGGACTATGGTCCAGGAGCAGGTCAATGGGACGAGGCAGAATAGTAGTTCAGCACAGACTCAATGGATAGAAGGGTCTGTTTGTGTGCTGTAGTGTTCTATGTTTGCAGCAACAGGAAGGGCCGAAGGTGTGTTCCTGAGGCTCCAACATTCATAACTGACCCACGTAAAGATTTCTTACGCATTTATTGGGATTTCCTCCATCAATAGCCGCCACATCTGCAGAAATGTTTCTCTGATAAGATGCTGCTCCCAACTCCTTGAGCTGAATGTGGAAATAAAAGGTGTCACAGTTAACACGATACTATTACAGCACCAGTGATCCAGTGCTGTCTTTAAGGAGTTCAGATGTCCTTCCCTTGTCGATGTGGGTTTTCCCCCAGGGACTCCGGTTTCCTACCATCCTCTAAAGTGTACGGGGTTGGAGGTTAATTTGGATGTAATTGGGTGGCACAGGTTTAGTATTCTTCTACCGGGGTGTTTAAAAAAAAAGACGTTTGGATGCATCAGAGCTCGCCTGAAACTTTTGCCATTGTTTTTCTTTTATAACCTGATGCACCTTGGCTCAATTGGCAGAGCCTCCTTCCCTGATCTGATGGCATTGGTTTCAAGGTCCCATCAGTGGACATTCCCCTTTCACTTGGTGGCAGAATCCTGGCATCATTCAGGCGAGACGCTGGACTAAGGCACATGAAAGTTTTCAGAGCACTAAATTCAAAGATGATCAGGTTAGGGCTATCCTGTTTTCTTTGCCAATATTTGATGTTTTTAAGAGGAAGTAAGATGTACGTATCAAGGACAAAACAACAGAAGGATAGTGCAAGACAATGAGGGTTAAGAGGAGGATCATAAACTATGGATCAGTTGTGCCTAATGCCTCATTTTCTCAACTCGCATACCTCAACCAAACACTAGAAATGGGAGAGAAACACAAAAACTGATGGTGCTTGGAATCTTGACCAGACAAAGAATTGTTGGAGGAATTCAGCAGGTCAGATGGGTAGAAATGGTCTGTCACCGTTGAGTCAGATATTGAGACTGGTCAAAATGCTGACTGACCGTTTCTACCCATCTGACCTGCTGAATTCCTCCAACACTTCTTGGTCTGCATTAGAAATGATAGTTTGATAGTTTCCCATCGATGTTTGTGGAACCATTACTGTCAGGAATTTAACTGTATTAAAACAACAGTGGCAGAAAAAGAGTGTCGTCGAGCACTCTTGGAAAGCATGAGGTCATGAAAAATATATGGAAATACTCTGATTTCATCCGCATAGGTCAATTTGTTAAATAGCTGTGCACTAAGGGCTGGTTAAGTCTCAAGTCAGTCAAAGTCAAGTTTATTGTCATCTGATTGCACAAGAACAATGCGACAAAACAGCGTTCTCTGGTCCTCAGGCAAATCACGCAGACATACAAAGAGACGTAACATACATACAGACAAACAATACATATGTGGGACAAGTATTCATATACAAATAAATGAATATCATGAATACGGAAATCTTTGATGGTTAGTGTGAGCAGTTCCTTTGGTTGTTTAGCATTCTCACTGCCTGTGGGAAGACATTGTTTCTCAGGCCAGTGGCGCTGGCTCTGATACTCCTGTATCTCTTTTCCGACAGGAGCAGCAAAAAGATGCTGTATGCAGGGTGGAATGGGTCCTCAATGATTTTGTGTGCCCTCTTCAGACAACAATCCCAGTAGATCCGCCACTCTTATGGTCCGATGGATTGACTTCCAATCCATTTCTCTGCAGCAACCATACCACACTATGATGCAGCCGCCAGGACACTCTCGCTAGAGCTCCTGTAGAAGATTGGCATGATAGTGGCCAGTAACCTTGTCTACTTCACTCTTCTCAGGAAGTGCAGTCAGTGTTGAGCCTTCCTGACAAGTGAGGAAATGTTGTGCGTCCATGATAGGTCACTAGTCAAGTGAACGCCAAGGAACTTGTTGATTTCCACTCCCTCCATGACAGAGTTGTTGATGAGTAGTGGAGGGGGTGGTTTCTGGTCTTCCTGAAATCCACAATCATCCTTTCATCTTGTCCATGTTGAGGCTCACGTAGTTACTTTTGCATCATATCACGATATTTTCCACCTCTTCTCTGTAGTGCGACTCATCATTGTTGCAATTGAGGGCAACTACTGTTGTGTCACCTGAAAACTTCATGACACTGTTGGAACTAGATCTGGTGATGCAGTTGTTGGTCAGTAGCGTGGACTGGAATGGCTGAGCACACAGCCCTGAGGTGCACCAGCACTTAGCGTGATGGTGCTCGACGTTCTCCTACAGACCCTGTCGGACTGTGGTCTTTCCAATAGGAAGTCCAGGATCCAATTATAGAGAGGGGTGTTGAGTCTTAGCAAGGACAGCTTCTTCTTCAGCCACTGGGGAATGATTAGATTAAACACAGAGCTGACGTCGCTGAACAGCAGACTAGCATTTGTGGTGACATTCTCCAGGTGGGTCAGGACAGAGTGAAGGGACTATCACTTCATCTGTCGAACTGTCTCATGTCGTCTCTTGATCAAGTTAGTTGTTTTTTATTTTGCCTCAGTAATTGGAGACGATCCACTGACGCAGGCTCCAACTACAAGTTCATTATCATCTCACTGCACATATACAACCTGACAAAGCAGCGTTTCTCCAGACCATGGAATTCACACAATCCACATCACTTGATAATTACATAAAGATATAATTTAAGGAGATGTCTAATGTAGTTCCATCCATTTTTTTTGGTCTTGTTATTGTCTTGAGATGACTTGTTAGGTGCTTTCCTTAAAAAAATTAGACTCGATAAAAATATTTAAAAAGGAAAAATATATAAATTAAAGTAATATTTCAGAATGATTTACTCATTTCATTGATAAGAAACTCAAATTTACAGGATACTGTTCATCGATCTCACAGCCTGCAGGAAGAAGCTATTTCTCAGCCTGGCCGTCCTGATTTTGATGCTCCTGTACGTTAGTTCCTGATGATACTAGGTCAAAGATAACATGTGATGTATTGGGTGGATCCTCAAACATTCTTTGTGCCCTATTTAACCTGGCATAAATAAAATTGTTTGCACTCATTTCAATCTCTCAGATGGCAGGCTGTTGGAGATTGGAAAAGAAAAGCTGAAGGGCTCACATCAGGCTGTGAGCTGTTGGAAACCAGCTCGTGGGAACCAAAATCAGAATCAGAATTTATTGTCATGAACATGTCAGCACAGTACAGGAACTTCAGCACATGATGATAATGCCAACCTACCAAAAATAATTTACCTCATGACTTTTTTTTTAATCAATGTACCTGTCAAAGAGTCTCTTAAATGCCCCTATGGTTCCAGCCTCCTCGACCACCCTTATCAATGCATTCCTGACACCAACAAATCTCTGTGTGAAAACTTACCCCTGATGTCCACCTTAAACTTTCTTCACTTTGTACAGATGTCCTCTGGTGTTTGCTTTTCTCACCCTGGGAAAAAGGTGCTGACTGTCTACCTTATCTATGCTTCTCATAATCTTCTAATCCTAGATATTAAGTCAAGAAATGTTGTTCTGAGGCAGCATTACCATGCAAATATTGCTATAAATTACATTTAAATATAAATAAATTAATTCAGATGAATAGAAAGTGAGGTAGTGTCTGTGGTTTACGGACCGTTCAGAAATCTGTTGGCAGAGGAGAAGAAGCTGTTTTTATACTGGTAGGTGTTTGTCTTCAGGCACCTGTAACTCCTTCCCTATGGTAGCAGTGTGAAGAGGGCATGACCTGGGTGGTAAAGGTCCTGGAGGATAGAATCAGAATTTATTGTCATGAACAAGTCATGAAATTTGATGTTTTACAGCAGCGTCCCAGTGTAAACTTTCATATTATAACCATCTTACAATGTTACTATAATAAAAAAAAACAATAACAGAGCCTGACAAGCAAGTCAGTGCCTTTAGTTCATTGATTATGCAGGAATCTGATGGCAGTGGGAAGAAGCTGTCCTTGTGCTGCCGAGTGCTAGTCTTTAGGCCTCCTGTACCTTTTTCCCGATGGTAGCAGAGTGAAGAGGGCATGGCCTGGGTTTTTTTGAGGGGAGAGGCTGCTTTTTTAAGATACTGACTCACGTAGATGTCCTTGATGGATGACATCTGATGCCTGTGATGTTGCAAGCCAAGTTAACAACCCTCTGGAGTTTATTCTTGTCCTGAGAGTTGGTGCCTCCATACCAGGCAGTGATGCAATCAGGCAGAATGCTCTCCATGGTAAGCCTGTAGAAGTTTACGAGAGTCTTTGACAAACCAATTTTCCTCAGACTCTTCACAAAGTCTAGCCACTGGTGAGCCTTCTTTGTGATTGCATCAGCTTGGAGGTTCCAGGACAGATCCTTGGAGATGTCGACACCCAGAAATTTGAAGTTCTTGACCCTCTACATTTGATGAGGACTGGGTTGTGTTCCCCTGACTTCTTTCTGAAGTCCACAACCATCTTCTTGGTTTTGCTGACATTGAGCGCAAGGTTGTTGTTGTTACACCATTCAATGAGCTGATCTATCCCCCTCCTGTACGCTTCCTCTTTATGTGATAACTGTGGCATCTTCGGCAAATGTAGATGACATTGGAATTGTGCACAGTCGTGGGTGTATTACGAGTAGAGCAGTGGGGTGTGCCTGCGTTGATGATCAGTGAGGAGGAGAGGTTGTTTCACATTTGTACTGACTGTTGTCTTCCAATGAGAAAGTCAAGGATCCATTGCAGAGTACAGAGGCTTAGAGTTTGTAGCTTCTTGACCACCACTGAGGGAATAATGGTATTCAAGGTCGAGCTGTACTCTACAAAGAGCAGGCATAAGTATGAATTGCTGTTTTTGAGGTGATCCAGAGCTGAGTGGAGAGCCAGTGATATTGTGTCTGCTGTGGAGCGACTGTGGCAATAGGCGAATTGCAGTGGGTCCAGATCTTTGCTTACGTTCATGTTAATTCTGTTCACGACTAGCCTCTCAAAGCATTTCATCACCGTAGAAGTTAGTGCTACTGGGCAGTAGTCATTGAGTCAGCTCACACTACTCTCCTTGGGCACCGGGATGATTGATGCCTTTTTGAAGCTGGTGGGAACCTCTGACTGCCACAATGAGATGTTGAAAATGTCTGTGAACACTCTGGCTAGTTCATTGGCACAGACTTTCAGTACCCTGCCAGGTACGCCGTCAGGACCTGAGGCCTTGCAAGGGGTCACCCTCTTGAATGATGTTCTGATGTCGCCCTCAGAGACAGATATCACAGGGTCCTCAGCCTTTTCAGGGATTATAGTCGGCACAGTTTGGTTATTCCTCTCAAAGCAGGCATAGAAGATGTTCAGCTCATCAGTCATCCATAGTGTTCGCCCTCACTTTGTAGACTGCAATAGCCTGCACTCCCTGCCATGTATCTGTCTATAACTCTAACTTCCTCCAGAATTCATTCAGAGATGGCCTTCTGCAGGTCTTACCTGGACTTGTAAAGATTTTAATCCCCGGCCTTCAACACCCTAGTTTTTGCCCTCAACAGGTTGTGGGCGTACAGGTGCAGAGACTGCTGGAGTGCAGGAGGCGAATCCACGGACTTTTCCTCTCATTGGTGAGGGCACCTCTTGGTGTGGCTTTATGGCAAGCAAATTTTTACATATTTTGTGTATTTTACTCAAGAAGATGGATACTGAACACATATAAACAATTGAATAAATGTAGGCAAACTGTGAATTGCAGAGAGTAAAACAAAAATCAATAAAGTGCAAAAGTAACTATCCTTAAATGAGTCTCTGATTGAGTTTATTGTCGAAGAGTCTGATGATGGAGTGGTATCAGCTCCTCGTGAACCTGGTGGTGTGAGTGTCTTAGCACCTTTACCTCTTTCCTGATGGTGGCAGCAAGAAGAGAGCACGTGCTGGGTAACGAGGGTCCTTGACGATCACTGCTGTTCTCCGATGGTCACGTTCCCTGTAAAGGTTATCGAAATGGGGGAGGGTTTTGCCTGTGATGTCCTGACGCTATTACATATCAGTAAAGAAATCTTGACAGGGGAAAATGTTTGGGTACAGTTGCCACCATTATCTATGGCAACACACACAGGGATTATTCAACACCAAGGCTTGTCGGTGATGAAAAGCAGCTTGTGAGGTTATTGATGGCTACAGATGTCTCTCTCTGATCATGGAGCAGCAAGAGATCCA
The DNA here is from genome assembly GCF_036971445.1 of Narcine bancroftii. NCBI lineage: Eukaryota > Metazoa > Chordata > Chondrichthyes > Torpediniformes > Narcinidae > Narcine > Narcine bancroftii. The sequence continues at coordinate 100,094,974 of NC_091478.1, forward strand.
GGACAGAGATGGGGAGAAAAAAAATACTGTTGGACGGAAAGAATATTTTAACAATTAGCTTGACAGATGAACAAATATATTGAGGTACAGTAATTCTAAGGCCAGAAGGAGATTACAGAAAACCCACTGGGGATAAATGACATGAAAATTGACATGGTTTTCTTTCCTTTAATATGTGAAAAATTACAAATTACATGTTCACAATTGCCTCAAATGCCTTTTCCAGTTGGCAGTAACCAGGTTGAAAATTTAGAACCTCTATAATCCATAATTGATCAAAAAATAAACAAGAACATATATAGTTACAAGGAGACAGGCATTTTTTTAAAATTTCATCTCTAGTGTCTCTTGTGATTTAACTTCAAGTCGAGATACGTAGGCAACAAATTAAAAGGCATAGGAATAATGTAAAGCATACTACAAAGTGGATTTAATATTCCTAATTATAGATTCCTTGCAGCTGACATTTTAAATAATCCGTAATAATAGCAGAAAGGTTACTTTGTATTATTTGTTTGAAGGTCCGAAAAGAAAAGGAGACACTTATTCAAATAAAGGATATAAAGGGTGAACAACTTTATTTATTTCTTTTCCCAACACCAGGATATAAAGGGTGAACAACTTTATTTATTTCTTTTCCCAACACCAGTCACCAGCTCCAGCAAATGTCTTCTGCTCTGCTATTTGGATTTTAGCTCCATGATCAGGAGATCATGGCTTTAATCTCCACCATGCAACTCTTTGGAACCTTGTCCCCAAAACCCCCTGGGCTCTGCCAGCAAAAGGTAGTTTTTTTTAATACTTCTTTGATACTGGCTTCAGTTTCCTCCCTTTTACCCTTGTTTCCCTGACACTACTCCTTCACTTATTGTGCTCTGAGAATTATATGGCAATACAAGGAATTATATAGCACAGAAACAGGCCATGCTGATATGTATGCTCCACTCAAGCCTACTCCCACATTTCCTCATCTAAACCTATCAATCCTCTGTTCCCTTCTTTCTCGTTCTTGAAAAGGTTCTCCTAACATGTTCCTCTGCAATTCTCTTCAACCACTTCCCGTGGGAGAGAGTTCGTGCTCTCACCACCCTCTCTATTCTCACCTGGATTTCTTGGGATCTCTCCTAAATTTATTTTCCAGTTCTTCCCTCTGTGCAAACATGCTGTTATTTTCTGTCACCCCTCGACCGTGGGGTGGCACAGTTGGCGTAGCGGTTTGTGCAATGCCTTTACAGCGCCATTGATCCGGGCTGGGGTTTGAATCCTGTGCTGTCTGTAAGGAGTTGGTACGTTCTCCCCGTGTCTGTGTGGGTTTTCCCTGGGGGCTCCAGTTTCCTCCCACCATTCAAAATGTACTGGGGTTGTAGGTCAATTCGGTATAAATTGAGTGGCACTGACTCATGGGCCGAAATGGCTGTGAGTCTAAATTTTTAAAAATTAAAACCTATTTTTTATTTTTTTTAAATTTACATTTTTGACATCCATTATGGTAACAAGTGTTTCTGATCCATGAACCCATTCCACTGAAGTACACCAATTGACCTATAAATCCCAAAGGTGAGAGCAAACAGGAGCACTGAGAGGAAATCTATGCAGGTCACAGGATGAACATATAAACTCCTCACAGACAACGTCAGATTCAAACCCGGGTTGCTGGCGCTCAAGTTTTTTTTTATAGAAAAGATCCAATCTATTGAAGCTTTCCTGATATAAATGCCCTCAGTTTTCTGATATTACCCTTGCAAATATTCTCTGGACTCTCTCCAACGTTTCTGTATCCTTCCCATAAAATGGCAACTTGAATGGTGCAAGGCATTCAGAGTGTGATCCAACCAAGGTTCAATGCAGGTAGGGAATGCCCTCCCCACAGTTTATTTCTATTCCGTTAGAAATAGCCCCTCATGCTTGCTTGCTTTTCTTGTTAATCATCCAAGCTTCAGTTTGTTGTTGTTATATTTATGCAAATTCCTTCTCTCTTCAACCCCATTGAGACTTTGGCCTCAACATTGCTTTCTCTCATTTTCAAGCACGCTGTTCCAAAGACAGCAGCTGCTTCAATGTACGTAGCTAATTTATCAAGGCTGATATCAAGGCTAGTAATTTATCCAGGGTGCTTCACAGGAACATGGCTAAACAACATTTTCCACAGAAGGAGAGGTATTTCGTGGAGATGTGCTGTGGTCAAAGGCGTGTTTTTTAAAAAGGAGGAGAGAGGTTTAAGGAAGTAATTCCTGATCTCAAAGCATTTGCAGCCCAGGGAATGGATGTTCAAGAATTTACATAAGAGCAGGAGAAGGCAATTTTTCCCCTTGTCGCCTTGGTCAAAGTCCAATTTCAAAGTTTGAATTTATTGTCAGAGTACATACATGACATCACATACAATGCTGAGATTTTTTTCTGCAGGCCAGGCTTATTCATTTCTAAACCAGTACTGTAAATTATACTCATCTGGAACTGTTAACAAATTGACCGCGAATGCATATATAGGTATAAATATACAGTAATTCTAAATTACTAAATCTCTAAATTCGTCTATTGTCTGAGGGGTAGTGACTATTCCTGAACCTGGGGTGATACAAGTCCTATGGCACCTGTACCTCCTTCCTGATGGTAGCAGCGAGAATAGAGTGGTGGTCGTGCAGATCCTTGAAAATGGCTGCTGCTCTCTGATAGTAACGTTCCATGCAGATATTCCCAATGGTGGGAAGTTTTGCCCGTGATGTACTGAAATGAGCCCGCTACCTTTTGTAGGATTTTTCATTCAGAGTTAATGGTGCTCGCGTACCAGGCCGTGATGCAGCTGGTCACCACACTTTCCACTACACATCTGTAGAAATTTGCCAAGATTTCCGATGACATTCCGAATCTCCACAGACTCCTGAGGAAGTAGAGGTGCTTATCGTTCTTTCTTCTCAATAACATTGACATGATGGTTCCAGGATAGGTCCTCCGAGATAGTGACACACAGGAAATTTAAATTGCTGACCCTCTCCACCTCTGATCCCCCAATGAGTCCTCATGCAGTTACCCCATTCTTCTCATCTCCTGAATAATTCCAAATCCATAATTTGGATAGAATGAACAACCAAATCTCCAGAGCTCTCTCCAAGTTTCACTATTCATCAGGTGTAAAAAAAAATCTTCTGACCTCATCCTTGAATTGCTAATCACTTATCGTGAGATGTGACCCATGCCGTAAGGCTGCATATCCCTTGTCAATATCCTTGGTGTTTTCTATCTTTCAATTATTTCACCTCTTATTCTGCCAAACTAATAGAGAAAAGGCTGACTCCTCCTTCACCTTCTCATATAGCGTTTCTCCATGACCAGGGAGTCTAGGACCAGGACACAAAGTTTGAGAGTAGGCAATGGGGTGTTTAGTATTAAAGTGAGAGACTAGAGAGACTCTTCCCTCTGAGAATGGTGGATCGGAGGACTGTGAAGAATCAGTGACTACGTTTATAAACAGATATTAATAGATTTCTGGATGGAATCAAGGAGTCTTGCAGTGGGGAACAGGCACTTCAGTCAAATTCACCAGTGCTGACCAAGTTGGCATTCTGGGCTTGTCCCATTTGCCATACATTTGGAATATAATCTTCTCAACAAACTTTCAATAAATCTGTCCAAACTTCTATTCAACATCATAATAGCTCATTCCAGATATAGATTGACCTGTCAGTGAAAAAGAAAAGTCCCTCAGGTCACCCCTCTCACCTTAAACTTAAGCCCTTTCATTTTAGAATGATCTTCACCTGGACAAAAAGTGTGAGAATTCACTTTATCCGTGCCCCTCATGATTTTATAAACCTCTGTAAGGTCACTCCTCAGCCAAGGGAATAAAGACCCAGTGCATTAACCTCTCCCTGTAGCTAATCTACGCAACATTCTGATGGATGTCCTCTGCAGGCTTTCCATCTCATTGTTTTTTTTTAATTTTTAGAGATACAGCACAGTAAATACATGATGTATTTGGGCCAGATGGGTCTTACATCATGTGACCAATCAGCCTCCCAACCCCTACATCTTTGGTGAACCAGCTGATATCACAGAAAACAAAGATTTTGGTTCCTGAACACATTTGGACGTATCTTATGGATTTTGGGCAGCTGATTACAAAAATTGCCTTAAAACTTTCCTATCATGTACCTTTTTTTAGATATAACCTATTTTTGTGATTTTATGTCATATTTTAAGTCTACTTCAAGTAGACAAAACCATGAAGTGCAACATGCCATTAAAAAATCATTTCTGCACTTGGACTTCTTCCCCGCTGCTCTAATTGCTCAGAGCAATTAGAATCCATCAAAGCTGGTTGACTATTGTTGGACACTGACACAAGAGGCATCAGATGTTGAGTACAAATGAGAAAATCAGCGGCCACACATTTTTAGGTCAGTTGAAGTAATGCAATATGGAACAAGCTGCCAGAGAAAGGGGTAGAGATGGGTACAAAGACATTTAAACAAGTATATGGATAGGAAATGTTTCGAGGAACATTTAGTCAACAAATAGCACTAGCTTAGGATGGCAGATTGGCCGGCACGGACAAGATGGGCCTGTTTCCATGCTGCGAAATTCTATAACTGTCTCACAGCCCCAGACCATGCCATGGTAAAGGCATGGGTCTGCGGCTCTGATTGCCAGATGGACAGAGTTCACTCTGCTGGTGCTTTATAAACTAAATTGTGGATTTGTATCAACCGAGGAATTCAAATTATAAAAGTAAACACATTAAAATGTAACTTTAAAAAGCAAATTTAAAAGAAAATAAAAGCTTTGATCATTAATGAGGCTCGATTAGCCTCATACCAAATAGCTGAGTACATAACAAGAAGGTAATGTCTGAGTTTGAGCACTCTCCAGTCAGGTCTCTACTTCTCCATGAACTGAAAGACAGTGAGATATTTCCCTTAGTTACTTCAGGAAGTCCATCCTTCAGATGAGATATTCAACTGAGACCTTGTCTGTCCTTCAAAATAAGATTATTTATGGAGATTTTAAAAAATGAAGGACTTCTCACTGATTAAGTAAAACAAATCTCTGGCTCATTCATCCCACTGCTAAATCTTGTGTGTGGGGAATGTGAATGAGAATCAAAATCTGTTTCTTGAATTTGTGGCGTTAATCTGTGACTTCAAATGTTCAAACAGGTTCAAGTGGGTCTCCTGAGAAACACAAGAACCGCAGATGCTGGAACCTTGAGCAAACAATGAGCTGCTTGAAGGACTCAGCAGGTCAGGCAGCGTCTGTGGGTAGAAATGGTCAATATTTCAGGCCAGGACCATTTAACAAGACTGGATTCCAACACAAAATGTTGAGTGGCTGTTTCTACCCATGGATGCTGCTTGACCCGCTGAGTTACTCCAGCTTCATGTTGTTTGTTCACTAGCTCTGTAAAGTCTTGTGAACATTTGCTCTCGTATTAAACCAGTTTAAGGGACTGATTAGCCAGTTGATCTCTTCATGGATGTTGTTTTGAAATGTTGGTGTGATTAATTTGTCAATTTTGGCTGGACGATAAAATGTATTGGATTTTAGCAAATAAATCATTATGTGAAAAACTTTGAGACTTATCATATCATTCCAAGAATAATTACATTTTGGATAACAGCTTAATCCAAATCTCACTTAGAATCAGATGCATGGCTCACCAGTCACATGCAGGCAGCAAAAGTGTTTATTATTCAGCATTCAGTGGAATTCTAATGGGACATGAAAGCATGGTAACTGCAGCAGTGAAAGAGATGCCTCAACTGATAATTGGGCCAGGCTGACCATATCAAAGAAAAGAATAAAATTCATGTAAAATATATGGAAGCAGTTATTAAGTTTGACACCATGGGTCTCTTTCAGAAGAATGTCGTTGATTGATTCTATCTGGGCTTCTATGCAGTGAGAAGGAATGAAGCACTCACCTCTCTTGTGCAATGTAGGGCTGACACCTCCTGTTCTCCATATCAGACATGCAATTGATAGGATCACTGTTCTTTCTAATTCATTTTTGGGCCAGATTTTTGACTGGATTGCTGGCTCTCCAGGTCCAGGAGGAGGCAAATTGGGATGGCCCACACAGATTTTGATAGATGCTTTTGCGAATGCTATAGCTGGAAGTACGTTTGAACAAAGACTCCCTCACCACTGAGCAACTGAAGCACATGGCAACTCTAAACCTACTCTTTAGCTATGTCCTGAAGCTGACAGTGTTGAACACCTGAAAAAAAAGCAGGAGGCAGCTACTATCAATAACTCCAAAAGACTGAAGTTACAAGACGACAGGCTTCTATTACCATAAGACTGGACACCTGCTCCTGTTGCTGACCTGATTCCATGATTCATACAGAGGGAGGGACTCGGCTGTAACTGCCTTTATTGGGGAAGTTACAGGGAGGAGGTGGGCCAGCCATACACAGAGATACAGTACCAATGGCATAATAGTATCACCACACCTACCAAATCCTTCAAGTCTTCCCCGTCATTCAATATGACCATGGCTGATCTACACTGGCCTCAGCTCCTCTTCTGTGCCAGTTCCCCATAACCCTCAATCTCTTGAGTATATATCTATCTTTGCCTTAACTATATATCTATTGATCAGTTTCCATCACCGTTGGGGTCAGGGAATTCAGGAAATTCACTGTGCGACAAGAGAAGAAATTTCCCCGCACTTTAGTCATAAATGATCAGTCCCTTATTTTGTAACTACATCTCTTTGTTCATGACTTTCCCATCAGTGGAAACTGAGGTAGATCAGGAACATTGATAGCACTCGACGTGCTTGTTGAAATGTAAATATTCTGATTCATACAATGTCAAAAATCGCACCCGTAACATTGCGAAGTATCTTGTGTTGTTTTGTAGGCTCATTGGCAGTCTAAATTTGATCTCAAACCTGAAGAGAAGACTGGTAATGCAAAGCTTTTTCAACAGAAGTAGGTTTTAAAAACTGCCTCAGATGAAGTGAGTGTGATAGAGAGGCAGAAGGGATTTGGATAATGTAGTGTTCATAGCGTAAGTTATATATATATTTTTTTTAAATGAATGCACCACGTTGGCTGTTTTTTGCCTGTTGTAAAATCAGACTGTCATTAATCGAGAAATTATTGCCTTCAGTAAAGGATGTCCTGTTGCATTCCTCTCTTGGTAATCTACCTCTGCAAGCAGCACTCGAAGGAGCCATGGATATCACATGTGGGAACCTTGATGCCATGGCAGCTGAAGGCATGGTCTCCAATACAGAAGTGAAAGACAGCAGTAATCCTTAGTGGGCCAAAAATGGAGGAACATAGAAAATTACAGGACAAGATTGCTCATTAGAGACAATTACATTAGTGGACCTGGAGTCACCCACAAACCTCACCTGGCAGACTTCCTTCCCTGAAGCACATTAATAAACCAGGTATATTTATTATTCCATGTTCTGGTGGTTTCATGGTTACCAGTACTGAGATTAGTTTCTTTGAAATAAATGGTCCTGATCTGCCTGACTCATTGAGTCCTCCCAGCACAGGATTGTTTGCCCAGGATTCCAACAGCTTGTGTTTCTCAAGTTTCTTATTATATTTCAGATATTTTTAGCTTAATTACTTGAATTTAAATTCCCTAGCTACCATGGTGGGATTTGATCATATCGCTGGATCACTGGCTTTGAAACCTGGCAGTAAAAGATTACAGAGATAGAGAGGAATAAAATCTAAAGGGGTCCAGGTGGAAGGGTGATCATGTTGAGGTTGAGGCATGCTTGTGCAACCAGTGTATGAAACGTGATGTGCAAACACATCTGCTTGTGATTTAGATTAATGGCAATGTATTCAAGCTTATGGAGAACACAAGGACAGTCAAATATTATGGTCACAAAGTTCACAGCAAAATTGCTTGTCATTCAAGGTCATTCACTCCTCCAGATTGCTTCAAGCAATGGCTTTGTCCAAATTAGTATTAAAGTCAAAAGGCTCTCCATGCACTGAATTATTTCCAGCAACATCAAACAAGAAAGTGTTAGTTTGAGACTGTCTTATGGCATTACTTCTGTAAACACCCTTTGCCAATGGTATACAGACAGCTGGTTCGAAGCCATGGATTTTCATGGGCTCCTTTTGGGTTTTTGGGAAGTTGATGGCATTCCACAAAACGGAATCAATTTACAAGTAAAGGATATTCACAGTTGCTTAGACCTGGATCTGTCACCGCAGAAAACAAAATGTTTTCATGTTGTCACCAAGTGATGCACAGATTGTCCTGTCAGGAATTGATGATGGGCTGTAAACCTTCTTTGATTTCTCCTCAATTATAGATTAATCTCTTGAACAGTCCAAGGGGAAAATAGAAGGGAAATACATAAAAAGGCGAAGCTCAGGGCACAACGGAGGGAGAGTGAGGTCAGTGAGAGTGAGAGGGTTTTTTTGGGCTTCTCCCTCACGTTTCGCATCGTGGGAAGCACATACGCTGCAGCTGCTGGAGACTTGAGCCGACAACAAATTGCTGGAGGAGCTCAGTGGGTCAGAGCAATGGGTAGAAATGGTCAATATTTAGGGTCAGAACCCTTTATCAAAGCCAAGATAAAAAGGTGAAATACCATGTATAAAGTGGGAAAGAAGCTGGGGAGGGGCCCACAGCTGAGAGGGCACAGGGCAGAAAGCATGAGCGATGGAGAGGAAGGGGATAGGGAAAGAAATATTAGTGAGAGAGGAAAAAAATAAAATGTCAGAAGTAAGTGGGAAATGGTGGAACAAGATGGGGATAGGGATAGGAGGTTACTTAATATTGGAGAAATCAATATTTAAGGTTGAACAGGAGGAACATAATGTGTTGTTCCTCAAGTTTATATTTGGCCTTATCCTGACTATGAATGGGGTTGAGTATTTAAAAATTTTTTTTAATGAAACAGCATGGCAGAAGTCATTCCAGCCCATGAAACCTCCACTGCCCAAATTAACCTATCAACCCTGTACATTTTGGAGTGTGACAGGAAACTGGAGTATCCAGAAGTTATGGGGAGAATTCCTTACAAACATACCTGTGGAGGAATGGTGAGCAAACTGAAGTGGTTGGCTACAGGAAACTCAAGTTTAGAACCACGAATAGACCATAAGTGGTTGGTATTTTCCATTCTTCAAGAAGAAAAGGAACAAAATCCCTCAGATTTTCATTTTCTGTGGATCCTCATCCTATCACCTTATTCTCTGGCCTTTGAGAACATGTCTTTTGGGCCACAGTGTTTGCAGTGACTTTATGGAAAGATGAGTGTTTGTAACCATTGTATAATATTAAATCCACATCCCCTCAACCCAGCAATGCCAGCTCCAGTTAGATGCATTCCTGGTGGATCCGTTCAAATCACATCTGAGCTTCTTTCTCCCTTCCATCCCCCAGTATTTTATGAAATAGTGAACAAAACTAATGAAAGCTCAAAACAGTTGATACAGCTTTTGATTTTTGAATGATTTTTTTTCTCTCTCTCCTGGGATTTCTCTGAATGAAGTTCTTACATTTTAATTTTTAGTTCCTGGAGCCTTGGGAGCCAGCAGTAGAATAATGGAAGAGGACTAGTTGAACGTCTCTGAAGACTTTCGATTCTGCCACTGGGATGTGGTGCCGGATTTCAATAAGGAGGCTGACTCCGACAGACACCCTGTCTCCCAGTCCAAACTAAAGCAGTATGAAACTACGACAGTGAAGGAAGTGTGCTGGTGAAGGAGCAAACAGCCTCCCGGAATGAAACCTAGCCAGCCTGGCCAAATGTTTACCTAAGGAAATGAGCAAAAGTAGCAGGAATCCCATTGAGCTGGCGTTAGTGTGTCCTGTGCAGGAGAAAATGACTTCTTCACACTTGGATTAAATGGGCCTGCTGTGTGGGATTGGCTCCATCACACCCATGTGAGACAACTGTGTTAATGAACAACAAACTCTATTTCTCTTGGACAGATGCTGCACTGGTTTGCATATTTTTTTCCTTAAGCTCTTCTATTTATATCTGGAGTTATTTTCCCCCTTCTCCACCACATTACACACACCCTCTCATTTTCGCTCCCCATCTTGATTTAGTTGGTAGGACAGGATAGAGAGTTTTGATCGACTTGAATTAGTTTTGTGCTTTTTAAGACTTTGGGATGTCGGATTAGAGCCAGTGAAGTTCTTTTGAAGATTTGTCATTGTTGTAATGTGGGAAATGTGGCTGCTAATTTGTACACAGCCATTGGTCTTGTGTGAGGCAGAAACGCTAGCCAAGACACTTGAAGTATTCCTCGCCCTTCAGAGATTCACAAACAGGCTCCTTCTTTGGTGGTCCTTTGGAACTGACGATTGTGTGCTTCCACCAGTCCTGTGGCATCTGGAGTGACTGATGAGAACAATGTGCAACCCACAAATGTATCACAAACTGGGGGGTGGTGGTGGGTGGAGGGAGGTGTAGCTGAATAGGGTGGGCAGCTGGGAGGTATTGTGCACCTTCCATTGTTTTCAAGCAGCTTTCAGCAAATAGACTCAAGGTTACTGGTCTCATCCCAAATGCTAACTTCTGCACTTGGGTCAGGAATTCCTGGGAGTCATTTTTGCAACCTTTCTTCAAGACTTTGGAAGCATGCTTGAATATATTTTACTACATCCATCTGGAAATCTCTTGACGTGACACAAAGTTCCTGCTTTAGGAATCTTTGTCAAGACTGCAGACAATATGACCAGCCTGCTGAAGCTGACTACAAGTAAAAAGAGCATCACTGCTGGAGAATTTGGCCAGGGAGAGGTCACTGGTGTTAGTTTGATGCACCTGCTAATGGATTCAGAATATATGGCAGAATCGGTGTTGATAATATCTCTCCAGTGCTTAGGAAGCACCCGCTGCAGATTGCTTGTCTCAGGAACATACAGGAGTATGGTCATCATGCAATGCTTCAGGTTCTGAGCAAGCAACCAGGATTCTGGACCATTGATTGGGAGATGTGAGTTCAAATCCCACCATGGTACTGTAGTAGGGGAATTTTGTTTGAAGTAATTAATTTTTTTTAAAAAATAGTTGAAACAAATACTGTACTGAAACAGTAAACCATGAAACAATTGGATTATTGTAAGATTCCATCTAGTTTACTAAAATCCTTCTGGGAATGAAACAAACCTTTTTACTTCGTCTGGCCTATTTGCGACTCTGGACCCATTCTAACCTTCCATCCATTCAAGACAACAATGTTAGGCACATGAAGGCAGCCGTCATCATAAAGGACCTCCATCACCCTAGTTACAACTTCTTCACACCACCTTCAGGAAGAAGGAAGAGAAATCAAGCACCTTTAGGTTCAACAACAGTTTACTTCCAACAGGTATCAGGCTCTTGGACCTCCCCTTGGTACTCTAATCGCAGACTGCTCTGACACCACAAAAGAATGACTTTGAGTATTTATTATCTTTTGTATTGATGGCTTCTTTTAATTAAATACATTTTTATTTTACAAAGTATCTGTTCGGCTGCAGCAAGTAAGAATTTCAGTGGATATGTACGCTGATCAATATACGGTAAATTACAATAAACATTATCCTTATCAATATAATTGATTCTTCAGTCTTTCCTCAGTTCAGGGACATTTAGAGATGGACAATAATTGCTGGTGTTGACAGTGATGTTCACACCCCAAAACCCAAATGGTAGCTAAATTTGTTCACTATCCACTATTAATTAAGGAAGAATTTTGACTGAGTGAACTAAACACATTATAGAATCACCCCAAGTTGTTCCTGGGTTCCACTGAAGCATGGGTCTCAACATCAAACCAGATCAAACAAGAAAGCTCCGTGTCCCCCTGATGAACAGGCCCTCTGCTTAGCCACGGCTGAGGTGAGGAGAACCCCATCCAAGGTAAACCCACATAAGGTGGCAGGAACTAGACAACATACCTGGTCAGGTACTGAAGGACTGCACAGCCCAATTGATGGAGGCTTGCACGGATATCTTTAACACTTTAACACTTCACTGCAGCAACCCACATTCCTGCAGGGTTCAAGACAGCCACCATTATTCCAGTACCCAAGAGGGTGACAATAACAGGTCTCAATAGCTTCCATTGTCATAGAAACATAGAAGATAGGAGCAGGGGTAGGTCATTCGACCCTTCAAGCCTGCTCCGCCATTCAATGAGATCATGGCTGATCTTAAAGTTCAGTAACCCGTGTCCGCCTTCTCTCTGTAACCTTTAATACCCTTATACTGAAGAAATAGATCTAATTCCCTCTTAAATAGATTTAATGAACCTGCCTCTACTGCCCTCTGTGGCAATGAATTCCACAGATTCACCACCCTCTGGGTCAAGAAATTCCTCCTCATCTCAGTCCTAAATGGTTTGCCTATTATCCTCAAACCATGGCCCCGGGTTCTGGATTTTCCCATCCTTGGAAACATCCCATCTGCATCCATTCTGTCCAGTCCTGCCAGAATTTTATAGGTCTCTATGAGATCCCCTCTCAATCCTCTAAACTCCAGCGAGTACAATCCCAATTTGCGCAATCTTTCCTCATAAGTCATTCCTGCCATTCCAGGTATCAGCCTGGTGAATCGCCTCTGCACTCCCTCCATTGCAAGAACATCCTTCCTTAGATAAGGTGACCAAAACTGCACACAATACTCCAGGTGGGGTCTCACCAAGGCCCTGTCTCACCAAGGCCCTGTACAGCTGCAGTAAGGTATCCTTGTTCCTATACACAAACCCTCTTGATATGAAGGCCAATATACCATTTGCCTTTTTAACCACCTGCTGTACCTGCATGCTCGCCTTCAGAGACTGGTGTACAAGTACCCCTAGGTCTCTCTGCACTTCCCTATCTCTTAATCTATTGAAACACTTAGAGCGTCTGGTGATGGAACACATCAAAGCACTCCTCCCGGAGACAGTGAACCCACTTCAATTCACCTACAGAAGAAACCGCTCCACAGACAGTGCTACAACCTTATCACCACTCCATCCTGGTGCACCTGGAGAATGACACCTCATACACCAGGCTGCTGTTCATGGACTTCAGCTTGGCGTTTAATACGATCATTCCCCAGAGGCTGGTGGAGAATCTGTCCTCGCTGAGACTCAATGCCCCTCTCTGTAATTGGATCCTGGACTTCCTAATGGAAAGACCACAGTCTGTCTGGGTCAGGAGCAGAATGTCGAGCACCATCATACTTCAGGGCTGTGTGCTGAGCCCGCTCCCGTTCACGCCACTAAGCAATGACTGCTTCGCCAGATCCAGCACTAACAGTGTTATCAAATTTGCAAATGACACAACAGGAGTCGGCCTCATCACCAACAACAATACAGAGAAAAGGTGGAAAATCTCATAAAATGGTCCAAGAATAACAACCTGAGTCTCAATGTGGACAAGATGAAGGAGACGACCATGGACTTCAGGAATGACCACCCTCCACTACACATCAACAACTTTGTAGTAGAGTGGAGAGTACCAAGTTCTACATTCCCACCTATTCCCCAGACTTGATCACACACCAGAACCAGGGGCAATTTACAGTGGCAAATTGACCTGCGAATCCGCATGTCTTTGGGATGTGGGAGGAAAGTGGTGCACCCAGAGGAAATGGTTAGAATGAGAAAATAAAAAACCCACACAGGCTGCAGCCGAGGTCAGGATTGAACTTTTGTTCACTCTGCTCCCTAATGTGGTGCTATTATCAGACTTTTTCTAAACAGCAAACTCAGACGAACAGCCAGATGATGATGGCCAGATGATCAATATTGGATGATGTTGGATAAGAGGAAAATATTGTACAAGAACATCTTCTGCTTTTCCGCAAAGCAGAGCCGTGGGATTGTTTATATCTCCCTGAGGGGACAGACAGGATTTTGACTAACATCCCATCAGACAGGTCCTCACAGGATATAGTTAGCAAATCTCAGCTGCTGCACACTGGACTTGCAGCTTGAGCACATCCGAGGTTGATCGAACAAGTTGTAGTTTCACATAGGTACAGGCATACCAAATGCGTGTACCACTTACAGCTGTGATTCAGTCCAAGAACATCACAAGTCTGCGAGTAGGAGTTTGAAAAAGTGCTTATGAAATTACTGTACCAAGGAGATTTTTTTTTAAGGCAAGTCTTTAATAAAAAAGTTAAAAAGAAGTCTGTATCTGGGATTAAGACTTTGATAGCTGTAGGATATCAACGTTTTGGGAGTGGTATGTAAAACAGGTATGCAGGATGAATTCCCATCGACTTTAAAATGTTAATTATGTCACTTTAAGAGACTAATACTGCTGCCTGGAGTGTTTGCAGGAAAGGTGTGGCAGGACAGAGTTATTCACTGTACTTATGTATATGACAACAAATGTTTTTGCTCATACATGGACTGGATTTTCAGAGTGTAGCATTCTGGAAGTGAGGGGTCCATGAATACTTGGGATGTTAGAATTCAGAGCACCACCGCTTCAATTGGATTCTAACACAGAATGGAGCTGCCACAAAAAAGATTGTGACCGCAAGAACAGATCACAGGGTGGGATGGGTAGTGCAATGCTCTCACATTATCAGTGACCTGAGTTCGAATCCTGCACTGTCAGTAAGGAGCTTGTACATTCTCCCCATGGTTTTTCCCCTGGGTGGTCCAGTTTACTCTCACTCTCCAAAATGTATGGGGTTGGGAAGCATGGGTTTCAATAACCAGAATCGATTTCTTCCGCGTTGAATCGGCTTTTTTTTAAAAAAATGATCAAACGCTAGGTGTCCTGCGGCGGTGACTCGCATCGTGGCAACTCAAAGCATTTCCGTCAGAATCAGACTTTATCATCACGTATATGTCATAAAATCTGTTCTTCTCCAGCAGCCTGAAAATATTGCTATAAAAATTACATTTCAAACAAAAATTAAGGCAAGAGAAAGTGTGGTTCATTGTCCATTTAGAAATCTGATGGCAGAGGGGAAGACCCTGTTTCTCTTCGGACCCCTGCACACCCGGCCCCGGCCCCCCCCCCCCCCCACACCGATGATAGTTGTACGAATAGGGCATTGCCTGGGTGGTGAGTATCCTTGAGGATGGAGGATGCTTTCTTAATCAGGCTGGAGACCTATGACCTAACATGGTGAGCACATCTCCTGACTGAAATGTTCTCTCAACCGTTGAAATGAGCAGGAACCAGAGGGCCCCATGTGAAGGGATAGATTCGAGATTAGAGTGCATGACGATTGGGATCAAGAGAAGTGAAGCATCAAGTTGTGAAGCCTACACCTTGGTCCACTGTCAGCTGATATGTACATGCTGGTTTGGTGTAGCAAAGGAAAGGCTTGGCTGAAAGTTACTTGCGAGGCCACTGTGGGGTGTTATTTTGGTGGGTTCATTATCCAAGTAAGGCAGGCAAGGTGAAAATGATGGTGCATTCCCTTCCACTCTGATGTTCCAGTCATCCAACAACATGACCTTGTCCTTGCTAGCTTTTCTTTTAATTCATTTTGAAGATTTTGGTTTCACTGGCAAGGCCAGCATTTTTCCCCATCCCGTATTGAACTGTGTAAGGTGATGTTGAACCACCGACATTGAAGGTGAAGAGAAAGATTTAAAAGGGACGAGCTTCAAATGGAGGGTGATAGGTGTGTGGAACAAGCTGCCAGAGGAAGTGGTAGAGGCAGGGACAATTGGAATGTTTAAATGACATTTCGGACAGGTACATTGATAGGAAAGGTTTAAAGCTGAACACAATCAAATGAGGCGAGCTTGGGCAGCAGGGACAAGTTGGACTGAAGGGTGTCAAGCTGTATGACACAATGACACTGTCTTCAGTCCTTGAAGTCGTACTCCCACAATTCCCTGGGGCAGGGGAAGAAGTTCCAAGATTTAGACCAGGTGACCAGGGGTTGGCAAGGTGGTGGGTTAGGGTTAGATCCCACACACCTTCTTTCTTGCTGGTAGAGGTCAGGATTTTGGAAGTCTTTTTTTTTGGATTTATGCGTGTCAATAACTACGACATATGTTGTAGTCACCGTGTCCAGGTAATGAAAGGAATGAAGGTTGAAGGCAGTTGAGAGAGATCCAGATCAAGGGGGCTGCTTTGTTCTGGTTGGTGCTTTACCTCCTTTCTTGGTTTGCAAAATGGATCCAGACTCTTTGCTAGCCTTTGAACAGCAAACAATAGAAAGCATTTCACTGATGCTTGGCACACATGATAATAATAAGCAAATCCAATAAATCTAATTAATACCTTTAATCAAATAAATCTTGTTCTTGAGCCAATCGCTTTAATTCTCCTTTGCCAATTCTTCCTCGGGGAGAAAATCTCTCATGATCTACTTTATTTTGAACAGCTCAACTTTTTCTCTTCTTAGCTTTTCTGCTCAAAGGAAAACAATGGCAACTTCTTCAGTTTCTCTGCAAACTGGAAGTTCCTGATTCATGGGCTCATTCTAGTCAGCCTATACCATGTATTTTCAAATGTTTTGACATTTTGAGAAGAACCTGGGGATGTAGCCTCAAGATTCAGGGGAGTAGATTTAATGAGGAACTGCTTCTTTCGAAGGCTAGTGAATTTGTGAAATTCTGTGCCCCAGAAGCTAGTCATGGCTGCAACGATGAATGTTTTTTAAGACATGGATAAAATAGATTTCTTAAGAATAGGGAAATTAAAGGTGATGGGGAACAGGTAGGTAAATGGAGCGGAGTCCACGGCCAGTTCAGCTGTGATCTTATTGAATGGTGGTGCAAATAATCTACTCCTGCTCCGACTCCTTATGACATCCTTCCCAAAGTACGGAGCCCAGAATTGAACAAAAGTAATTAAAAAAAAAGCAAGATCAGTCATTGCTGAATCCTGATGGGTGTTTTATACAAGTGCAGTATTATATCCTTGCATGAGAACACCTTTAGTAATGAAGCAAACGTCCCAAGTGACGTTAAAAAAGTTTTCTCAACTTGATCTGCCTCATTTAAAGTTTTGTGTACACAGAGCCCCAGGCCTTCCTTTCAGTATCCTTTTAAAATTGCACCACTTTGCTTTCATTGCCTCTCCCTGTTCTTGCTCCAATATACACACATCATACAGGGGTGAGGGGTGGGGGTGGAAAGGGATGTAGAAGTAGTCAAGAGAGAAATCTGGAGGGCAAAAAGAGAATGTGAGCGAGCATTGGCTGATAAGGTAAAGGAGAAATCCAAGGGATTTCATGAATCTATATAGAACACAAGATTAACTAGGAAGAGATAGGTACTCTTAAAGATCTTTGAAAGACCTCCTGCACATCAACAGAAAACATGCTCAATCATTTCCATTAATTCATCAAGTTCAATCAACTTTTTCGATCACTATTTGCATTTCTCATGTTCATGTTATCTTTCATCTTTTATCCATCTTGCTGTGAATTAGAGTCTCCTACAATTCCCTGAACTCTGAAACTAAATTGGTTGTTTTGTACATTATTGTCAATTTTTGTCCGATTATGTAGCTGTAGCCAGTGGGAATGTGTTTAAATGTTATATTCTTCATGCCCGGAAATCCCCAAATTGCAGTCAGTTTCTCAGCAAAGAGAAGGCTGAAGCCATTAGCTATCCTTTTATTGCAACTGCTAAATATCTCGAGGTCGTTCTGGTTCAATTTAAAAGCAAGATTGAAATTCAGTGTGTAAATATAGTTTCAGCTGATGATACTTAAATAACCATGGTTGGAGCATAGCTTAAATAGGGCTAAGAGATTTATTGAGGACCCTTTCCATCCATCACACAGGATCTTTGACCTACTATCATCAGGAAGGAGGTACAGGAGCATCAAAATCAGGACTGACAGGCTGGAAAATAGCTTCTTCCCACAGGCTGTGTGAGTGATTAAAAATATTCTGTAACTGAGTAAATCATTCCAAAATATTTATGAGAATTCATTTTTAATTACATCTTCAGTTATTATGTGCACTGTACAGTGACCGCATGTCTATGCACATGTTCCGGAGAAATGGTTTCTCATCTGGTTGTATATGTGGTAAAGTGGATCAGCAAATTTGCAGATGACACTAAGATTGGAGGCATTATGGACAGTAAAGAATGTTTTTAAAGCTTGCAGAGGGATTTGGACCAGGTTAAAAAAAAAAATGGGCTGAAAAATGGCAGATGGAATTTAATGCAGACAAGTGTGAGGTGTTGCATTTTGGAAGGACAAACCAAGAAAGGACATACACGTAAATGCATGTTGATGCAATCATGAAGAAGGCTCACCAGTGGCTATACTTTGTGAGGTGTCTGAGAAGATTCGGTGATTCACCAAAGACTATCAAAAACCTCTACAGGTGTACCATGGAGAGCATTCTGGGTGGTTGCATCACTGCCTGGTATGGAGGCACCAACTCTCAGGAAAAAAACTCCAGAGGGTTGTTAACTCGGCCTGCGACATCACAGCCACCAGAGTTCATTCCATCGAGGACATCTATATGAGGTGGTGTCTTTAAGAAAAAGCAGCCTCTATCCTCAAAGACCCCCACCACACAGACCATGCTCTCCTCACTCTGCTACTATCGCGAAGGAGGTACAGGAACCTAAAGACGAGCACTCAATGGCACAAGGACAGCTTTGTCCCTGCTGCCATCAGATTTCTGAATGATCAATGAACCAAAGAGTAGGCCTTACTTTTCATGCTCTACTATTTTTATTTTTTATATATAATTGCTGTAAGATGGTTATAATATGAATGTTTACATTGTGACGCTGCCACAAAATACCGAATTTCGTGACTTGTTCCTGACAAAAAATTCTGATTCTGATTCAGGTATGGCACTGAGGAATGCAGTCGAACAAAGGGATCTGGGAATACAGATGCATAATTCCCTGAAAGTGGCATCACAGGTGGATAGAGTTGTAAAGAGAAGTTTTGGCATATTGGCCCTTCATCAATCAAAGCACTGAGTATAGGAGTTGGGATGTTATGGTAAAGTTGTCTCAGACATTTGTGAGGCCAAATTTGGAGTATTGTGTGTAATTTTCATCACCTAACTACAGGAAGGAGATCAATAAGATAGAAAGAGGGCAGAGAAGATTTACTAGGATGTTACCTGGACTCCAGGAACTGAGTTACAGTGAAAGGTTAAACAAGTTAGGACTTTATTCCTTGGAGCGTAGAAGAATGAGGGAAGATTTGATAGAAGTATTTAAATTATGAGGGGATAGAGAGAGTAAATTCAAGATAGGCAGTGTTTTCCACTGAGGGTAGGTGAGGTACAAACCAGAGGAAATGGATTAAAAGGGGAAAAGTTCAGGGGGAACTTCTTCACACAGGGAGTGGTAGAAGTGTGGAATGAGCTGCTGGATGAAGTGGTGAATGCGGGCTTAATTTGAACATTTAAGAGGAATTTGAACAGGAACATGGATGGAAGAAGACTGGGGGCAAGCCAGTGGGACTAGGCAAAAAAAATGGTTCCACACAGACTAGAAGGGCTGAAGGGGACTGTTCCTGTGCTGTAATGTTCTATAGTACAGTCAAGTGATAATAAACTTGAAATTGAACTTTGTTAGGGTGTCATAAAGTAGTTTACAAAATGCAGTCATTTTTTTCTCATTGAAGTAATATGCTGGATCTTCACAGACCATTTATATGCAGGAATATGCAGAAATATTTATCTCTCTTGCTCCACTAATAGACACGACTAGAAACTCACAGTTTATTTTCCAGAATTCCCCTGAATTCCAAACTTAGTTGTATTTTTATCTATTTCCATCCCACCCAATATCATCTCATCCTTTATTAGTTTTTTTTCTAGAGAGTACAATTACAAAGCCTCTTTGGTACCTGATAAATGGTTCTGCCTTAAAACATTAACTGGTCTTTCCTATTCATGAATGCTGAGTTCCTCCAGCATCTTTATTGTTTTACACCATTAGTAAGATGTTGGAGATGATGGTTGGCACAGACTAGAGGGGCTGAATGGCCTATTTTCTGGGTTCCATAAGCTTCATACCTCATAAATCTTGAGGAAAATCTGAAATAATTATGTTCTTTTATGGTGCCTGTCAACCTCTTCTCATACCTTCATGTCACTATCTTATTCCTCTGCACTTAATCCAATTAATTTGGTTTATATGGAATTATCTTAAACATTCTCAACTGATTTCATCTGAATATCTATCATCTTTCAACATTCATAAGAGTTCTTGGCTTGGATTCAACTACTGTATCCTTTGTCATAATGAAATTGCAAGGTGACCAACAAACTCCCATTGCTCTATCACACTGTTGCCTGCCAATCTGTATTCTAATCCACAATAGCTCTTTTTTTAAACCTATAATCTTGCAGGTTGGACAGCTAAATGCCTCTGTACATTGTCCCTATTGTAGGAAACTGGGAGGAAGATTACCGCAGGATGTCAATACATGGATAGTTGATGGTCAGTGCAGAATCAGTGCATGAAAGAGCATGTCTCTGTACTTTCTCTCTAACTCCTGAGCTGTCCTCCAGTTAACTCTTTTTAAATGCTGTACTGTTCATGCACAGAAATCCCAAACTTCCAGCAATTTCATAGTGCAATGAAGACAGATGCCATAAGTTTTGCTTTTATTGCCACTGCTAATTTTCTCTTCATCTATCTGAATCGTTTTGATCGCAAGATTACACTCAATATGTGAATTCAGTTACAGGTGAAGATGGTCAGACATTTGGGGTAGAGATCTCTGTAAGGATAAAAACTCTAGAGGAACTCAGCAGGTCTGGCAGCATCCATAGGAGGAAAAAATATACTACTGATGTTTTGGGCCTGAGCCTTTCTTCAAGGTATAAGCTAAAAGCAGGCAGGCAACTGAATAAAGACTGGAAGAGGAAGGAGGAAAAATTGGAAGGTGTGGTGGTGGTGGGGGGGGGGGGGGGGGGGGGGGAGTCCAGACCAACAAACACAAGATGTTAATTGAATATGATAAGAGGAAAGGTGAGAATTAATTTTGGCCCTGTGAAAGGAGACTGAGGAAATAGGGAAGTGTGTGTGAGAGAGAGAGAGAGAGAGAAACTAGAGGACAGGAGACAAGGGACAAAGATGTGGGTTGGGCGGTTTAACAGAAACTGGAGAAGTCAGGGGTGCAGTGCAAATTTTTTAGGTGCTGGAACTCACCAAAAACGGTGACAAGGAGGTCTTGCAAGAGCTGGCCTTGGTGGCCACCATGTTGTATTTGGTGTTGTATAATGGACAGCGAACTGTAGGACTATGAAGTAGGAGGAGTGGTCGTGGGAGAAGCAGACAGGTACGTCCAAACTTGAAAATAGCGCTCAGGGGGGGTGGGTGGGTGGGTGCGACAGACATGCGAGTTTCCCTGGCACTGGCACCAGCAGAGTGTTTCCAGCTGGATGGGGGATTATGGATAACGAAGACGGCCATTATCCTGCATTAAGCCGCTGCCACCCTGAGCGGGCCCGTGAGGTGCCGGAGTGGTGCTCCAGTGAGCTCCGGCAGCACTGAACCCCTGATAATGCCATCCAGAAGGATGCCTTGAAGTATTTTACAAAATGTACTTTATTTTTATCTCCATTGTTTAACCTGAAGATACGACAATCAGCATGTTCCAGATGGGCCTCCCAAAGTGCATTCCAGATGATTCTCCTGAAGAATACAATCAGAACTTCATTCAGAATTTTGTCAGTCTCTCTGTTGCTAGACTAACGTTGTTCTCATGCAGGTTTCATGAATTCATGCTCTCTCTCTCTCTCTCTCTCTCCCCCTTCTGCACTATCAGGATTAATAATACAATATTTGAAGTCCCCTATTATCATTAAACCCATGTCTTTCCACCATTTTGCTTTAAATCCTACTTTTTCTTGTGGCATACAAGACAGTCATTTGGCTTATCAACTCTATGGCACCTCACAAAGCAATTCCATCTCCTACTATGCTTCTCTGTAACTTATTCTCCCTACATTTCCACGAGATGCCACCACTTACCTACACTAGGGTCAATTTTACAAGTCTGCGTAGCTTCGGAACGTGGGCAGAAACCAGGACACCCTGTTGATGCCCACACAGTCTCAGGGAGAACATCTCATCTCCACAGAGATGGCACCTAAGGATTGAACTGGGACCACTGGAGTTGTGAGGCACCATCAATGCCACTGTGCAATCCCATCCCCCACTATATTGTATCTTGGATATATGCCGTCACAAGTTCTGCACGAGCAGGAAAACAGAGTAGGAGAGACAAGGCTCTGTGAAATAAAGGGGAATTTGGTGCCTTTTACAATTGTATTTGAAGAGAGCCCATCTCTGCCAACCAAAGAATCCTCCGTTAACCCTACTAACCCCAATATGCTTCATCCGACAAAGTGACTTCCAAGGTAACATTGGTGGAGCAACAGAAACCTATTGGACCGGATGGCTTTAAGAGTGCTGAGTATACTGTGCCTGGACAAATAAACCAACAGCTTGTTTGTGGATACTAAATTGCACATGCAAAATAATCAAACAATGTGAATGAGCCGTCTGCCTGAGCTGCAGGAAGATGTGGGAAAGGAAAAAATGTTTATTTTTTTAATTATATATTTTTTTAAGTTCTTCTCCCCCTCTGGGGTTACAAAGCTGAAAGGGTGCCGATGAATGAAATCTTTTCTTTGTGGCTCTCTCAAAACCCCTCAATACATGAAAAATAAATCTTTCAGGAGATGGTTGGAAGAAATTATCTTCTACCAGATAGGCCTGTCTGCACATCGTGGTTTGTGAAAATTCCAAAATGTTTCACAAGGAAGTGTAGAGGCATCCAATTTTTTTTTTTAATTGCCTGTTAACTCGTTGATGTTGAAGTTCATTCCGTGCACTAAACGCATATTTGCAATTTTGGGCCAGATGTATTAATGGTTGAAAAGAAGCCATTTTGCCCACCTCATCTATGCCAACTATATTAATCCCACTCCTGCTTCAATTTCATACCCCTCCATGCCCCACTCATTCAAGTACCTGCCAGATGCCTCTTCAATGTTGTTGCTGTTTCCGCCTCCACTACCTCCTCTGGCAGCTCATTCCAGATACCAATTATTCCTTGTACGATCATCCACTCAACACCTCTCCCTCTCACCTTAAACCTAATAATTTTTACACCTGTAACCTGCCACCCCAAATCCTAAAACTCAAATGCCTCAATTGATGAAGCCAAGCATCCCTTATGCCCTCTTCACCATTCTGCTACTTGTGTTCCATTTTCAGGAAATACATAAAGTGGTTGAACGCTGTATTGCAGTCATTGTACAGATTGGCCCGCCTCTGATACTGTAACTTCTCCCCTTCCAGGATCCCTAATAAAGGTGCTGATGACCCAATCCCTTCCCTAAGTAGTGCCTTGGAATTGGGCCCACAGCATGCAAGATATAACAGTGAGTTTATGGTGATTAAAGCCTGTTAATCTTGTCTTCTGGCTTATTGGGTCTAATTGTTAGCACAATACATACATACCAGTGGAGTATGGCTGGAAACATTGTTCCCAAGACATTGTTGTTCGCTCAAGAAGTTGCATTTAAAACCTTTTTTTTCCCAATATCCCTCTTTTTTTTAACCTATTTATGTCCTGAACAAGCCACTCCCCCCCCACAAGTGGTTAGTTCCTTTCATGGGACAATCTGGAAGATTGGTGTTTAAAACTAAAGGATTTTCTGTTTTAACCAGTGGGCTGTGAGCCATTGGAATTCTATCCCTCAAAGGGCTGGTGGAATGGGATTATTTTACAGGCAAAGGATGAGATTTTTGAGAAACAAGAGTGAAAGGTGACAAGCTGAAGACAGGACGTGAAGCTGAGGTTGCAATCACATCAGCTGCTATTTTATTAACTGGGGGAGCAGTTTCAAGCGATTAAGTGCACATTAATTAATCACAGATCTCTTAAATGTTTGTCCATTCTATTGGGTCACTCCAAAATTGGAATTTAACCACTGTACTTCGACAGTCTTCTGCAGTAAACATTGCAATACAGAATGCAAGTTATCAGAAAGAATATTGGGCGTTGAACATGTTGTATCAGAAATTCACCACATTGGAACCACCCAGAAGGAGCAACTGCTTGCAAAGAGTGAGGAATGAGAATGCAAGAAGCAGCAGGACCCTTTGCCCAATTTTGTCATTCAATGGATCATGGATGATCCCATCTTGGCCTCAATGCTACTTTCCTGCTCTCTCCCCATACCTCCAGATTCCCATACAATTCCAATCTCTGAAATCCAGCCTCCACAGTGAAAGATTCATGACTCTCTGGTTGAAGAAAATTCTCATTGTGATAACCTTTTGAGAACTTGGTTCCAGATGTTACATCTCCATCTTCCCTAGCTAAACTCTATAAGGTTAAATCTTTCAACGAACTCATCTCTCATTCTTATAAACTGCTTCGACCTGATCTACTTAATCTTTTAACTGCTCAATCTCTTTTTGTGGAAAAATAGCTTCATCCAAGGAGTCACACTTGGACTTTTTTGTTGTCCTTCCTTAAATCGGGAGACCAACCTATACTCAACATTCAAATATCCATTCACCAGGGACCTTGATAAATATTGTATCATTTACTAAAATGAGAAGCATGCCCTTAGGTCAGTGGTTCTCAACTTTCAATGCACATACCAATTTAAGTATTCCCTATGCCACAGGTGCTCTGATGAGTAAGGGATTGCTTAAGTTGGTTTGTGAGTGGAAAAAAAAAGTTTGAAAACCACTGTTTTAATCATACTTAATTGACTCATTACGTGCACGGTTTCATAACTCCAAAGGAAATGGGCCAATGACAATTTTTCTCAAGCAAAATATTTCAGTAACAATTAGGTCTAGAGCAGTGGTTCTCAACCGTCCCTTCCCACTCACATATCACCTTAAGCAATCCCTTATGAATCTCAGAGCACTTATGGCATAGGGATTACTTAAAGTGGTATGTGAGTGGGGAAAAAAGGTTGAGAACCGCTGCCTTAGGTGAACATTGGTAAATGTGCTCTTACCTGACACCTAGTGGCTAGTTAAATACCAACAGCAACATTGAGTGAGTCACACACAAAACAAAGTGGACCCATGAAATTGGTGGAAGTTCATTCTGACCTGAGAGTAACTTGCAATCATAGAGAATCTTTAATAAAATAAAACATCCAAGGTACATTATTGAAGTGGTAGCAAGCAAAATATGACACTTTATGCATGCAATGGAGAGTAGGTGGCTTAGTTTAAAAAAAAGGTCTTAGGGAACATCTTCACAAGACAGGAAGTTTGAAAGGCTTGTGGAGAAATGGCCAGAGCTAAGGTGCACAAGAGAGAAGAAAATTTGAGAGGCCTGGGGAGAAATTTTCAGAGCTCAGGGCCTATCCGATACTAACCTGTCAATGTTTCCAATTTTATTTTTTAAATTTTAACAATATAGCGTGATAAAATGCCCATGAAACCCAGGCAGCCCAATAAACACACCAATCCTGAATGTTTTTTTGAAGCGGGAGGTAAACAGAGAAGGTCAAGAGAAGAATGTGCAAGCTCCTTACAGACAGTGTTGAATTCAAACCCAGGTTGTTGCACTCATGTCGAAGGAAAGGCGGGGAAGGCAAGAGTTAGTGGAACAGAAAGGTCTGGTGAATGTTACAGAGGAAGGAGGGAAGGAAATGTATGAAGTGATTTGAGAAGTTAAGTGCATTAAAACTGCACTGTTCCCAGGCCAAGAATCGATGCAAGTTGGAGAGCAGGGAGGGGAGATGAGTGAGAGGCACTTCTAGTGAAAATAGAACATGCTGAAAACAGCAGTTCAGGAAGTTTCGTGGAGAGAGAATGAAGAGTTAATAATTCTTTGACCTGAAACATGAAGTCTGTTTCCAAAAATTTCCACACTTTGTTCCAACTCACAACACTTTGATTTTCTCTATGCACCTCTGTGAGTCAGGATGTGGACTTTGGTTTACATGGGGTGGAAAATGACAACCTGCCAGGAGATACTTGAATAGCAAATACTAATTTTTTATTCTATCGATGTTCTTGTCCAATGTCAGGGGCTTGAATCCTCAGATGGATCCACTGCCCATTTTCCATGAGATAAAACGGGGATATCAATGGCAGCCTTGGAACATCCACAATAAGATCAGGTGACAAGCTCACTAGTTGTGAATGAACATCGCAGAGACAGAAAAGCCTTCACACCTTACTAACGATGCATTGATTGATCTTGGAAAGTGAACACATTGAGTGTTGTATGAATTGGGACAGGAAAGGGGGGCTCAAGTGGACAATCACACTGGTGAAAAATTGGCACTAGTGAGTTAATTGTGAGCTGTAATATCTGTTGCACTAACTCTCAAAAACCTCAAGAAACGTCTATGATCTCTTGATTCCCAATTTCCTTGAGATCCCAGCTCTGCAGCCATCCTGTGATCAAAGCAAGACTCATGTGGGCACAACACCTCCACACTTTACCATCAGAATCAGGCTTATTGTCATGAACATGTGTCATGAAATTTCTTGTTTTGCAGCAGCAGGATTCAGCATTATTTACAGAACCGTAAAAATAAATAATTAGTGCAAAAAGAGAAAAAGGTGAGATAGTGTCTACAATGTCTGTTCAGAAATCTGACAGCACAGGGGAAGAAGCTGTTTTTGTTAAAATGTTTGCTATGTGTCTTCAGGCTCCTGTATCTTTTTCCAGATGGTCTCAATGAGAAAAGGGCTTGGTCGAACTTAATGATAGACGTAGCTTTCTTAAGACATCATCTCCTAATTGAGTGAAGGGTAATGCCCATGATGGTGCTGGCTGAGCTTACCTCACCTCTGTAGCCTTTTACTGTCCACTCCAGACAGTGACACCACCACAGTCAGGATACTCTCTCTGTCTTTGGTGACATGGTAAATCTGCTCAAACTCTTCATGAGGTATAGCTGCTAGTGAGCTTTCTTCATGATTGCATCGACATCAGAGATTTTGGAAATCTCTGGAATTTGAAGTTCTTTGCCCTTTCCTAAGCCGACCCCTTGATGAGGACTGGTTTTTAGTCTGCTGATTTCCCCTTCCTGAAGTCCACCGTCATTGCCTTAATTTTGATAACAAGGTTGTGGTGACACCACTCAACTCGCTGATCTATCTCACTCCCGCTTCCTCTTACTGAAACTGTATCCCCAGCTCCTTCCTAATGTCCAAAAACAATTGGGGCTGAGACCAGCCTTTGTCTCATTGTCATTTTTATTAATTTCCTCTTATATCTTCATATTTCTCTTTTTTTTGTGTTGTGTGCTTTATGCATTTGGGAGCTGCAGCCAGTCAGACTCTAACTGCATCTTTACGTTACACTTGCCTGAATGACAGATTTTGTTCCTATCTGATCAGCAGCGAGATTTAATACAAGTAGAAACTGATTTAAATAAAGCAAAATAATATTAAACTAGTTTCAAACACTAACAATGAACATTAATTCACATTTAAATAAAACAAATATTCAGTGAAATAAGGTAAAATTAAAAATTTAGCTAAACTGGCTTTTTTTTAATCAATTCATGAATTATTTCTTTTTAATTTAAAATATTTGACCTTTTTCAAATGAATGGGTCCACATTATATTGGCCAGGACTGCCTTTTGGTTGAGAATGATCTAGAACTGCATTTGGACTCATTGGTGTGTCCAGAGCAGAGTGATGCATTCGGTGCATCCACAATTGGTGGGTCCAGTGCAGACCAATGCAGGGCTGCATTGAAAATTGATCGCTAGTGTGCAGGACATGTGGAATTTGGAAATTGTTGACACATGTTCTTTGGCTACCTGGCAATCCTCCATTGTACCAGAGCCTATTTTCAGTGCAATCTGATCCTAATGAAACATAATGGAAATTAATTCCATTGGTGCCCTTCCAGTAGAAGGGGTTGTTGCTACAGGACCTGAAAAAAAAAATTAGCATTGGGATAGGCACCTCTGATGTACATCTCTATCCTGAACATGCCCATGCAGAACAAAACTAATTTGAAATGTTCATGGCTGCAAATTTTGCTTGGGAACTGCAAGTGTACGATATGTTGTCTCCTGTTCTCCTCTCAAAACTGGAGGACAATGGTAACAGATGTAAAGTGTGGAAAGCAAGAGAAAGAGGAGAGAACAAATAGCTTGCTTAGAAGAAAGGGGATGTAAACATTTAAAGCATTTTAAGTTAGTTTGCTGCACGGACTATTCCAAGATACACTCCAGTGTAACTCGATTACCAACTCAATTTGTTTGCTATTTTATTTTAAACTTTTAAGGTTGCTAGACTTGTGGTTAGTCCTCATGAATATTCAATCCAGATTCCTAATAAATGGAAAATGTGTATTGTCAATATTTGTGCAAGAATAAATTGATGTAAAGCATGCACATTCCATGGGCGATGTTGATCGCAGCCTCTGTCTGTTGGAATATGCTCTGATTATTAAAGGTTGTCCTGAATTACACCAGACATAATTTCAGACTCATTATGAAAGTCATTCAATACACTTTGGTATTTTCAATATCTTGGCAAATTATGAATTGCTTTCAGAATAAACCCGAGATTGAATAAAAGTTAATTAAATGATTCTTGCATACAAATGATGAGTACCTTTAATGTCACGTGCATGGAACAAAGTGGCAGTTAAAGACATGCCTTACCAAGGACGTGCGGACCTTTGTTTCTGCTTTTTCAGTTATGTGGGCACTACTGACAAGGTTAGAATGTATCACTTCATGTTCCTTGACCTGAATGACTTGCTTTAGCACTTCAGCGTCAATTAGATAAGTGAGGGGTGTGGAGTTCCAGATAGGTCACATTAACTGATAACTTCTAAATGAAATCAGTGAACCTCAAAGATTATGGGCTTTTGCCTGTTGGTCTGTGTTCCTCCCTCTGCCCTGTCTTCCCTGCTGTCCCAGCCTGCTTGCTGTTTGCTCATACCTTGAAGAAGAGTTCAGATCCAAAATATTGGTTATATATTTTTACCTCCGATGGGCGCTGTTGGAACTCCTGAGTTCCTCCAGCAATTTTGTGTTTTTATTACAGAATCTGCAGGCTTTTGTGTTTCACAGAATATCCCTTCAATCTGGCATTTTGATTCTCATTGTTACCAAAATCAGCTTTGTATTTCTGGTTAATTAATGGGATTTAAATGACATGATCAGCGACTGAATGCTATAACCTCTGAATTGGAAATTTTACATTCTGACTTATCATGCCACTGGAAACTAAAGGAAGGAAGAACTTCCCTCTGCAGGATTGGGATTTTAATCCATCTTGAGAGCAAAGAATGAAGATTTATTTTGATCATGTTGGCCCCAAAGGCAGCTCCCACGCAGGGTATGGGAATGATACAAAGAGGTGATCTTGGGACGAAGGCTCAACTTCTGGCCTCAAAGGCAACAATCCCAAAAGCTACCCAAGAAGACATTCAGGGGAAAATTGAGACCAAGCTACATGAGGAAGTAATAACAGCAAGTTTGGTAATTAAGTTCAGAATTGAGGAAAGATGCTGAAGTTAATTATGGAATTTTGAAAGTTAATGAAATGACCACCAGTGGTGGAACAAAGCTAGTCAGGGACATACATGAAGACAATCAGAAGAACCTTGCATCCTATTAGATTATGTGCTAAAAAGATTTTTTTTCTATGGTGAAATAGAACACAGAAAATGGCAGCTTCCATCAAATAGTGCGAATGTCATTTCAATTTAACTATGTTAAATGTTTTCTTCACTACTCTGTCTACCTGTTCCTTTCCTAGCATCTGTTTGTGGACATCATGCGACTTGTTAGAAGGGAGAATCATGTGGTGTGCCGGCTTTATAACACGGCAATGTTCAGTCTGCAATAGAAGCTTGAAGCCTTAGACCACACATGGGCAAAATCTTGCAAGGATCATTGCTTATGCAACCAAGCTGAACTGTTGATTGCCACTAGCACAGAAAAAAAAAAACCTCCTAATTTTGTACGGAGCCTTCACGAGATTACATGCGGACAACGTGAAGCTGAAATGAAGCAGATGCCTATTTTGGAAATGAGTGGTGTACCTTGGTGTGAGGCCAGTGATCTGCAAACCAGTGAAGGAATTAGCAGATGCCATCACTTATCTGCCAAAGCTTGAAAATGTAGCAGAGCTAAGGTGATTTGTATTGGCGATGCAGAATTGTGCACAGTTCTGTTCCAATCTCACAGCAAAATGCAGGCCATTACTTCACTTGTTGTGAGAGGAAGTGAAATGGAAGACGAGGAAGGAGCAATAAAGTCAGAAAAGCTCAGCATGTGAAGCTCCACATGTTCAATACAATACCAAGAACAAGTTTAAATTGACATGTCGTGCAATCAATTTTACGTGTTCCATAATGGGCAAATCTTACTAGGAACACATGTAATTGTTCATAACTGGATAATGAAGGTCATATTTGAAATGAAGAAGTTGTTCTTTCCTAGTGCCGATGAACAAATGTACATCCATTACTTTCATCCAGAAGTCCTGCATGTGAGGAAATTCAAATTCCAACATGAAATATCACATGGTCAATTTCTTATTGCAGTACAGAATGACTTTCCATTCTAACCAGGATTGACAGAGGGTATGAATAATCACAAGAGTGACGGCAGATACTGGAATCTAGATCAACAGGTAGAGAACCAGGCGGGTCAAGCATCATGACTGGGAGAAAACCAATGGTCAATATTTTACGATGAAATCCTTCAACAAGATTGGGAGGTCAGAGGGGGTGATGGCTAGTATAATGAAGGGTTGGATAGGCGATCCATGGAGTTGCGAGTATATGGATTGGCAGATCCCAAAAGAAGAGAAAGCAAAACGCAATGTGTAGGAAGAACTCAGCAAGTTCAAGTCGGAATCTTTAATCAAAGCTAGAAAGAAGGACAATAGAAAGAGAGAGGTCAAGTGGAGGAAGATGAGCCACAGGTAGTGAAGCAGTGGTTGATAATGCAGTGGAATGTTAATTTTTGGAAGGAAAATAAAGAAGTAATTATGATGAAAGAAAGAAGGTTTAAAAGTAGTTCAGGAACATAGAGATTCTGGGGTATATGTGCATTAGCATTAGAAGATGTAGGCAAGTTGTGACAATGCTTGAAAAATATTTGGAATTCTGGTCCTCATAAGGAAAAACAAACAGAACAAAGAAGTCACAATGCATCTTTTAAAACACCAGCTTAGCCCCAACCGAATATTGCATTTGCTCAAGATGGCGGTGCGGCAGTCGCTCGCAGCGGGCCTGGCAACTCTGTTCTTATACTTTTTTTTTTAATGTGGACTTGAGGAATGTTGTCTCATTTTTCTACTGTGGCACTGCTTTGCAGGACTCTTTTAAAGGAACCAATTAAATCTACTCAACTTGCTTCTGGATTCTGCAGTTCAGCGAAGATGTTGAGGCTTAAAGTGGCCAAACTATTAAAAGGAAAAAAAGTAAAGAATACTGACCCAAAATGATAAAAGGCAGAAAGAGTAAATTCTGATGGGGAGCACATTTTGAGCCAGTTCTATATTAAAAAAAACAGAGAAGCCAGAAAATAATTCACCTGCAGAATCTGGTAGAGACCATAACCAGGGTTCCACAAAAAAAATATGCACACACTGAAGTCGGTGCAGTAATGAAAGGAGGTACTAGAGCAAAATTAAGATCTCCTCCATCAATTTTGACTCCATGTGAAGCCGATCAAGCTGATCTTCAACGGGACCAATTTTGCCCCATTATCCTTTTGCTCTTAATATACCTGCAGAAACCTTTAGGATTTTACTTCACATTATCTGCCAAAGCAACTTCATGTCCTCTTTTGCCTTCCTGATTTCTTTCTTGAGGTTCTTCTTGCATTTTTAAGTACCTCATTTGCTTCATGTTGCCTACTATACACCTCTATCTTCTTCTGAACCAGATCCCCAATATCCCTCGAAAACCAAGGTTCCCTATGCCTGCTAACCTTGCCTTTAATCTTGAGAGGAATATATAAACTCCGTACTCTCGAAATCTCATCTTTGAAGGTCCTTCACTTACCTTGTGCACTCTTGTTTGAAAATAACATCCAAATCCACACATTCTAGATCCTTTTTCATTTCCTCAAAATTTGCCTTTCTCCATCTTGGAATCTCAGCCGAGGCCCAGACTTACCCTTCTCCATAACACTAATGGCATTATGATCACTGGACCCAGAAAGTTCCCCTACGCATACATGCGTCACCTGTCCTGTCTTGTTCCATAAAAGGAGATCCAGTATTGCATTCTCTCTAGTTGGTTCCTCTATATATTGATTTAGAAAACTTTCCTGAACACATTTGACAAACTCCAAGCCATCCAGCCCTTTTGCAGTATGGGAGTCCCAGTCAATATGTGGAAATGTTAAATCCCCAACTATAAAGCTTTATGTTTCCTGCAAGCAAGAAAAAAAGGTGTGATGGATGGATAGGCTTGGTGCAGGTTAAAATATAGGCAATAGAATTGGATAAAATATGTGCGATTTATTTCAAAACACACCTGCTTCTGTAGTCATCAAAAGTGTGGCACAATCACAAATGCATCCTTTTAGAAGATTGCAGGCAAGTACCCATTGAAACCAGGTTCAAATGCGGTTGAGATCCAGACAGTTGAGGTGGTTGCAAATGAGTGAGTTCATTCTTGTGGAATTACAGTTTGATTTGGTGTCAAATTGGGCTGAGGCTCATTTAGCTCCAGGAAGACCAGTAGTAGCCTTTCTGTACCAGGTCCAAGAGCAATTTCAAAGTATTGTTTTTCATACTTTTTCCTTGAACTGGACCATAAACAGAGACATGTGCAATGTGTATGCAATTTCTCCTCATTAGACATTATGATATTCAGCATGTTTTATTTCCCCAGACTTAATAATTGGAGAGAGAGTGGGGAAAAAGTCAAGAGGAGAAAATAAAGTATGTTTGTTTTCAGATAATATCAAGAGAAAACCCTTTGGTCAACGGGAAGGTTTTGGTCGTGGTCTGCTTCGCCTGGTGAACAGGTATTTGCTTATTGCAGCAGTGCCCCAAAGTTGGCCTGTAATTATATTTCATTCGCAGATAAGGAAGGGAGGAAAGAAAGATCTGAATGTATTTTGCTTTCTGAAGCACCCAAGGTGCTTTCTGGCCTGTGCAAGCACGGTTATTATGGAGCTTGAATTGGAAACATTGCAAAGAACTGCACACAGCAAGTTATCTCAAACAACAAGGAGATGACAGCCAGATGACCCAGTGAGCGCGGATAATTATTGCCCAGAATACCACAGAGAACTCCCTTCAAAAGATACAAAAGGAGTGATTTACATCTATCTAAGGGAGAAGATAGTTTCTCAGTTGTAAAGATGATATTTCCAACAGAGTGGCATTCCCTCCGGTCCACACAGTCCTCCTCGACCATTAGCCACATTTTTCTCCTGAAATTTCTGAACCTAGGGCCCACCGACTTTGAGCCTAATGTTTGCCAACTGAGTTAATTATGTTGATGCTTACAGAAAGAAATCACTGTACAGACAAAGGAGACTTGCTCCTGGAAATTGGACATCTCAACATCAATGAATCCAAATTTTAGAAGAAGCCAGTGTATAGCCAGTGCTACCTTGTAATTGTCACACTGAGCACGAATGGTTTTTAGATATTTGGTGCATATTGCAAGTACCTTTGGAGATGTGCTTGGCCGCAGCAAGTAGAGGGTACAGAGAAGCAGAAAGATAAAACAGTAGCAGTTGGTGGTCACATCAGGGCTGAATCTTCGGCTTACGCCTTGAGCCTGAATGGCATAGAACTTATCATCATGTCAAATGTTAATTGGTAACAAAATCCTCCTTTGGCCCACATTCTTTCAATTATTGGAATACACTCAAAGCTTTTTTTTTTTAAATGGTCTGATAAGGTTGTCCATCTTCAATTATTGATGGGGTGGTGATTGCACAGTATAAGGGTATTAAAGGTTACGGAGAGAAGGCGGGGACGGGGTACTGAACTTTAAGATCAGCCATGATCTCGTTGAATAGCGGAGCAGGTTCGAAGGGTCGAATGACCTACTCCTGCTCCTATCTTCTATGTTACACTTCAGGAGTTGTTAACAGGTTCCTTCAAGCTAACACTGGGGAGAGTGAGGTACAGGGCTCTCACATCCACTAAGCATTGAGCTCTCTGGTGATTATAAACAGAGAAGGCAAAGCTGGGTCTGCTTTGAGTGAAGCTTGAACATTCTGATGAAGCAAGGAAGGCCAAGGTTAAACCAAAAGGTCAACTGCAGATCATCTCATGATCTCTCCAGGCAATCTTGTCTTTGATCCCCGCAGGTTCCAACTAACGACAGCTTTTTATTTCTGATGTCCATTTGTGGCCATTTTTTTTTTATTATTTTTGCTAAAGTATCATGGATTTGCTACATTGGTGAGCTGGCACAGATATGATGCATTGGCTCATTCTGTCCATTGATAGGGAGAAGAATACAGCAGGGTGGTGTTTATTCTGAATGGGGCTGAGGTGTAGGAAATGTTTGGTACAATGCTAGCCAGAAGTTACTTAGAAGTGAACACAGTTAGCAGCAGTCTTCCCAACACTTCCATGCCACTAAATCAACGATGCTTAAGTCAAATCTTCAAAAGAAAATATCACTGAATCTTCTGGTATATTTATTTAAGACAAGAGGGAAACAAAATCTAACCAAAGGTATCGCAAAGGAATTAAAATACATTTTTTAAGGAGGAGGGAAATTGTGTAAGGTGTCCCTGAGGCATAAAACTCTGAGGAATCTTGCAAGGATCATTGCTTGAGGAATAAATCAACACATGTAAATAAGAAAAAGACACTTGAAATCTGAATTAAAGGTAGAAAATGTCAGAAAAAAACTCAGCAGAATCTGTGGAAAGAGAAACGGTTAACACTGCAGTTCAGTCTCTTTGTGGGAAAGAGAGAAATTGAATTGGTCTTGCTGGCAGAGAAGGTGGGGAAACAATGGGTGAAATTGATGAAGCCCGTAAACAGACGTTAATCTCTGCAAACAATGAGCTGCTGGAGGGACTCAATGGGTCTGGCAGGATCATGCAACATTTCACGTCAGAATCCTCCATCAAGACTAAAGAGGGAAGGGGATATAAAGTTTAAAATTTAAGTTCAAATTTATTGTCAGAGTATCTACATGAGATCACATACCTGAGATTCATTTTGCTAAGGGAGAGGCAGAATTATCGCTTATCGGTCGTGCAAAAAACTCGACTCAAGAAGATATGAACACAAACAAATAAAGAAATGTAAACAAACTGATTGTGCAGTACAGAGAGAAAAAAAAATTAATAAAGTGCACAAGTAAGAGTCCTTAAATGTAGTTGAGGAATCTGATGGTGGAGGGGTAGCATCTCTTCCTGAACCTGGTGGTGCAAGTCTTGTGGCATCAATACCTCTCGCTGATGGTAGCAGCGAGAACAGAGTGTGTGGTGGTGATGTGGTTGATGCTGATTTCTGCTGCTCTCTGACAGCAGCATTTCCAGAAGGTGCTCTAGATGGTGGGGAGGGTTTTGCCTGTGATGTCCTGGGTTGTGTCCACTACCTTTTACAGGGCTTTACGCTCAAGGGTATCGGTGTCCCCACGCCAGTCCATGAAGCAGCCGGTCAGCACACTTTCCACCACATATCTGCAGAAATTTGCCAGGGTTTCCAATGTCATACCAAACCTCTTCAAACTCCTGAGGAAGTAGAAGTGCTGACGTGCTTTCTTCATGAAGCTATTAATGTGTTGGATCCAGGAAAGATCCTCCAAGATAATGACCCCCAGGAATTTAAATTGACTCTTCCTCTCCGCCTCTCATTCCACAATGATCACTGAATTGTACATCTCTTGTTTTCCTTTCCTGAAGTCAACAATCAGCTTCTTAGTTTTGGTGACATTGAGTGCTCGGTTGTAGTTGGTGGACCATTTAGCCAAGTTTTCAATCTCCCTCCTGAATGCTGACTCATTGCCCCTTTTTATACAGCCCACCACCGTCCTATCATCAGTGAAGTTGTAATGATATTGTAATACCGAACCACACATCCATAGGTGTATAGCAAGTAGAGCAGAGGCCAAGAATGCAGCCCTGTGGTGCTCTGGTACTAATAAAGATTGTGGAGAAGATGTTCCTACCAATCCTCACTGATTGTGGTCTGGAGATGAGGAAATCCAGAATCCAATTACATAGTGGGGTGTTGAGGCCCAGGTCTTGGAGTTTCCTGATCAGTTTTGAGAAGATGTTGGTGTTAAATACCAAACTCTAATCAATAAAGAACATCCTGATTTATGCATTTTTGCTGTCCAGGTATTCCAGGGCTTGTGTATAGCGAGTGAATATATATAGTAACCATGTCAAATGACGGTACAAGCTGGAGAGAGGTGAAGAAGTGATAGTGAACAGAAAGTGAAGCAGTTCCATCTGCTTCACCACTGTGTTATTCACAGTCTCAATGCTGTAGTAAATTGTGCCCTTGGGACAACTATTTCAGATATGCGTTTAACTGTAACCATTCACAGTACGCCAGCCACGTCATGGGAAGAACTAGGTTAACACTGAGTGTCACAATGCGAAACTCAAAAGATAGTGGACACAGCCCAGGATATCAAAGGGAAAACCTTCCACCCCCCTCCCCAACCCCCCCCCCCACCAATCGAGTATATCTACAGTAAACTCTGCCATCAGAGAGCAGCAGCAATCATCAAGGATTCACACTACCCAGCACACACAGTTCTCATTTATACCATCAGGAAAGAGGTATACATGCCACAAAACTCGCTCCACCAGGTTCAGGGACAGCTGCTGCCCCTCCACCATCAGAATCCCTGCTACAATCAAGGACTCATTTCAGGACTCCTAATTTTGCTCTTCATTGATTTTTTTGCACCATCAGTTTGTTAACATTGCTTTATTGGTTTACTTGTGTACAATGAGTACAGTTTTTTTGAACTGATATTAAGTGGCAATTCTGCCTCGCCTGCAGGAAAAAAGAATTGTAGGGTTGTCTGTGATGTCATGTATGTACACTGACAATAAATCTGAAACTAAAAGGTGTAATACAAAATAAATATTTATAAATATTTAAGAATAATTTACATTTTTAACATAGAGACCCATCAATCTCACAGCCTGTGGGAAGAAATTATTTCCCAGCCTGACAGTCCTGATTTTGATGTTCCTCGACCTCCTTCTTGATGGTGGTAGGTTGAAGACACTGTGTGATGGATGGCTGAGATCCTCAATAATTCTTTGAACCCTATTTAAGTATCGATCCTGGTGAATGTCATCAATCGAAGAAAGGGAGACCC
Organism: Narcine bancroftii; assembly: GCF_036971445.1. Classification (NCBI taxonomy): domain Eukaryota; kingdom Metazoa; phylum Chordata; class Chondrichthyes; order Torpediniformes; family Narcinidae; genus Narcine; species Narcine bancroftii. The sequence goes on from NC_091478.1 coordinate 100,132,131, forward strand.
CAGTGTTCAAAGGTATCCAATAATAAAGGTACCTAGATGACGCAAGGGTTGAAGGGTGGGTGACACAAAGGTTGGAGGAGTTGTGGATGTGGCTGAAGGTTGTCGAAGGTTACAAGAGGATATCGACAAGATGCAGAGTTGGGAAGAAAAGTGGTAGATGGAGTTCACTCCGGATAAATGTGAGGAGATGCATTTTTGGAAGGGCAAACCAGAAGGCTGAGTTCAGGACTAATGGTCAGTTACTTAAGAGTGTGGATGAACAGAGAGACCTTGGAGTTCAAATCCATACATCCCTCAAGGTTACTCCACAAATTGATAGGAGAGTTAAGGCGGCCTATGGAATACTGCGATTCATTAATAAGGGGATTGCAATCAGGAGTGGAGGGGTCATGTAACAACTCTACAAATCTTTGGTGAGACCACATTTAGAGTATTGTGTTTAGTTCTGGTCACCTCATTGTAGGAAGGATGTGGAAGCTTTGGAGAGGGGGCAGAGAAAATTTACCAGGGTATTGCTCAGATTAGGAAACAAGTCCTTATGAGGCAAGGTTAGCAGAGCTGGGACTTTCAATTTGGAGTGTAGAAGGTTGAGAGGAGACTTGATAGAGGTCTACCGATTATGAGAGGACATTCAGCACTTTCTTCCTAGGGCAGGATCAGCAAACACCAGAGGACATATGTACAAAGTTAAGGGAGGGAAGTTTAGGTAAGACATCAAGGGTAATTTATTTTTATACACAGAGAGCTGTGGGAGCTTGGAATGCCTTGCCTGGAAAGGTGTTTGTTATTCCTGCCCTGGGAAAGGCGCTGGCTTTCCACCCTATCTATGCCTCTCATAATCTTGTAGACCTCTATGTCTCCTCTCCCCCTTCTATGCTCCAAAGAGAAAAGTCACTCCCAGCTCTGCTAACCTTGCCCCTTAAGATTTATTTTCCAATCCAGGCAACATCCTGGTAAATCTCCTCCGCATCTTCTCCATAGCTTCCACATCCTTCCTTAAATTAGATAGTTCCTCTCGCTGGGTGAGCAGAAATACACCAATAAATAAGTGATAGCAGAAATATAAAATGGCATAGGAGAAAACATTATTGGGCATAACTCAGTTAATCTGTGTGAACAATATGCTGTAGAATATTGAAGACCTGTATAATTAGTGTATTCCAGATGTTGAGTCAATAGGTCTGCTGCAGAAATAACACATTCTGCCAAAACTCTCAACAGACATCAACAAGCCCACTAACCCCCACTGCTACCGCGACTACACCTCTTCACACCCTTCGCCCTGTAAGGATTCTATTCTCTTCCCTCTATTCCTCCATCATATCTGCTCCCAGGATGAGAATTTCCATGCCAGATCATCAGAGCTGTCCTCCTCCTTCAAATAAGAAGGCTTTCCCTTTCCCACCATCAACTCAGTACTCACCCACATATCCTCCATTATCTGCACAGGCCCCCTCCACCTCTACACACAAGGACAGGACTCCCCGTCCTCACCTACCACACCACCAACTTCCGTGCTTACCTATCCTCCGCCGCCATTTTTGCCATTTATGTGATCCCACAACTAGACACATATTCCCCTCTCCACCTTCTACAAGGACTCTCTCTGTGACTCCCTTGTCCACTCCTCCCTCCTTACCAATTGTTCTTTTGGCATCTCTCCTGTGACCGCAGGAGATGCTCCATTTGTGACCACTTGTCCTCCCTCACCACCATTTGGGGCCCCAAACAGTCTTTCCAAGTGAAGCAACATTTCACATGTGAATCTACAGGGGTCATCTTCCGCATCCGGTGCTCCTTTTGTGGTCTCCTCAACATTGAAGAGACTGGGTGCAGACTGGGAGATCACTTTGTTGAGCAACTCGGCTCTGTTGGCTGCAATAGCGTGGATCTCCCAGTGGCCACCCATTTCAATTCCCCATCCCATTCCCTTGCTGACATGTCTGTCTGTGGTCTTATGCCCTGCCAGACTGAGACCATCCGTTACTTGGAGAAACAACCTCATCTTCCATCTAGGCACCCTCCAACCAAATGGCATTAACATTGACTTCTCCATCTTCCATTACCGCCCCCCTCCCTTTCTTCCTCCCCATCACCTTTCCCCCAGCTCTGTCTCTCTTGCTCTCTCCCTTCCCTTTACCCTCTGTCCCCTTTCACAGAGCCAACATCAATTCTCACCTCTCCTCTTATCATATCCTATTAATACCTATTGTCTGTTGTTCTGGATTCCTCCCCTGGCCAGTCTTAAGTCTTTATTCTTACACCTTCCTGTTCTTTGCTTATTCCTTGAGGAAGGGCTCAGGCCCGATCGTCAGTAAAGTACCTCTGGCTGAGTTCCTCCAGCCTTGTCACTAAATAATACACAAATATATAATATGAATGATTTACTTCTACTTTTGTCTGCCATAAGGCAAAGAGTCACCATGACCATTGCCCTGAGCCCCTATCAATAAGAGAAAGAGAAACAAAAGAGAGCCCCTTCAGTCACAGAGTATCCGTGGATTCACCTCCCACACTCCCGCAACCTCACAGGCTCCTGTTCAATCCATAGGCAGCCTGAGCTCCCGGTCCAAACCTCTGATACAATCAGGAAGCTTTCAGTGCCCAAGGCCCTTCGTGAGCCCTTCTTGCCCTCAGCACCCTCTCGAATCCTAGTTTGTGAACTTAAATCTTGAACAACAAACGTAAATCACTCTCATTTTTTGAAAAAAAACGTAAATCCATATTACACACAGAAATTCATGATGAACATGTATGAGATCCCCAGCGTAGATGATGAAAGTGGAACAAACAGGTATGTATCATTTAGAAAAGCCAAGTACTTAAGATCTGGGAAAAGACAGAAAATTCTCACCACACAATATCAGTAAAGAGGCAGAATTAAAAGTTTCAGGTCAATGACCTTTCATGAGAACAGCAAAGATATTAACTCATTTTATTTGAAACTTGCATGTGTTTTATCAGATCTTGATTCCTCGTGCTAATTATACACTGACACTATATACAGTTGGGATAGGAAATAACACTTTCTTTGAAAGCCACCATGATTCTTGGCTCTGCAATTCCCTTTCTAAATTTAATAAAGCTTTTCATTATCTATTTTGCCTTTGTGCTTTAGTGTCAAATTTTCTGTGAAAAATTTCCTTGAAACATTTTGCTTTGCTATAGATGCAAGTGCTTCTTTTGGCTTTCACTGTATACTTCACTTAAATGCTACCTTCTGCTCAAAAGTCAGCAGGAGTACTCAGCTCAAGAAATTTGCTAAAATATTTAAACTGACAAGAAACATTGGTGTTGTATTCCAGGAGTTTCAAATGTCAGTTATTGGCCCTGAAGCAAGATTTCACCCTTTGCCAAGGAAAGGTAGAGGGGTATAAAGCAGTAGCAACCACTGACCTGTCTCAGAAATATCTTTCAACACAAAACTTTTTTTGTTGCCTTTGGCCAAGTTGTTGCGCAGCTAATGGTAGCACAGGAAGGAACTGGTCCTAGACACTGCTCACACAAATCAAAGAGACCACAGCAATATTTAGTGCCTAAAAGTGAATTCATTGCTCACAGAACTCTCTGTCTCTCGGTAAAGGATTGGATCCTTTGCAATTCTGACTTTGTGTTTCACTATGCTCAATTTCTAAGTTTGAAGGACCCACAAAGAAGAGTGAAAACATTAAAATGCAAAACTCCCCACAGAAATTCACGTTGAGGGTTTACATGCACCTCTACTTCCACTTGAGGTGCAGATCATTAATCAAAAGCAACTGAGAGTTGGACATTACACACTGGAAGTTGCTTCTGTGGCCTTAAGTACTTCCATCCCAATCCTTTTCCTTTCAGTCTCTTTCTTTTCCCCCTTATATATTTTCTCTTATTTTCTGAATCTCCATCTCCTTTCCCTTTTCAGCATCTCATTTCACTCAGTCTCCCCTCTTACTTCTAACTCCTGTTCTCAACCCAAACAACCATTCCACTCAGTACTGCATCCCGTTGTGGACTTCTCTTCATCGGATAGACAGATGCAGACCGGGAGATTGTTTTGTTGAGCACCTTCATTCTGTCTCCTGCAAATAACAGCCAACCATCTCAATTTCATGCCCCATTCACACACCAACATATCTATCGATGGCTCATGCACTGCTAATCTGAGGCTCCCCACAAATTGGAAGAATAATGCCCAATAACCTGTCTGGCCACTCTCCAACCAGATGACATTGACTATTTCAATTTTTGTTAAACCTCTCCCCCGAGTCTTTCTCTATCCCTCTGTCTCCTTTCCTCCAGCCACCCACCCCATTCCCTTCCCTCTCCATTCAGAGAGCTACTCCCTCCCCATCACTTCTCACCATTTTTCTTTTTTACCCTCTCACCCATATCCACCTCTTACCTTTTACCCTGTACTCCTCTCCCCTGCCCCTTCTTTCCCCTCCCCCCACCATTTTGTTAGCACCTGCCTGCTTTGTGCTCATACTTTGATGAAGGACTCAGGCCTAAAATGCTGGTTACCCTCTTCTTCCTACAGATGTTTCGTGATCTGCTAAATTGCTCCAGCACTTTTATGTTAGGCATTACAATCGCAGCATCTGCAGACTTTCCTGTTTCACTGAAAGAAATTGATCCATAGAACATTACATCATAGAATCAGGCTCATTTGGCCCTCTAGTCTGTGCTGAACCATTTCTTTTTGCCTAGACCCACTGCCCTCTACCCTGCCCATAGTCCTCCATACCTCTCCCATCCATGTACCAGTCCAAATTCCTCTTAAGTGTTAAAATTGAGCCCCACATTCACGACTTCAGCTGGAAGCTCATTCCTCACCACCACCACTCTGTGTGGAAAAAGTTCCCCCTAAACTTTCACTCTTTAATCCATCTCCTGTGGTTTTTTTTATCTCACCTACCCTCAGTGGAAAAAAAGCCTATCTACATTTACTGTGTATCTCCCTCATTCTTCAATGCTCAGGGGATTAAAATCCTAACCTGTTTAACCTTTCCCTGTAACTCAGTTCCTGAAGTTCAGGCAACATCCTAGTAAATCTTCTCTCCACTCTTTTATATATATATATATATATCTTTCCTGTAGTTAGGTGACTAAAACTGTACTCAATACTCAAAATTTAGCCTCACCAATGTCTTATACAACTTTGCCATACATCCATACTCAATACTTTGATTTATGAAGGCCAATATGCCAAAATCTCTCTTTACAACCCTATCCACCTGTGAAGCCACTTTCAGGGAATTATGTATTTGTATTCCTAGATCCCTCTGACCTACCACGCTCCTCAGTATCCTACCATTTACAGTGAATGTCCTTTCTTGGTTTGTTCTTGGTTGTTCTATCCAACATCCTCATTTGTTTTCCTCCTCAAGGAAGAAACTGATTAGACTAAATGACAAAGTTAATGCACCAAATTATATTTTAATAATTACCATTGAATTTGTTTCCAATGTTTTTTTTTCAGCAATACTTTCCAGTTTGCATTCATCTACCACATTTCTCCACTCATCTCCCAGGTTTTATTTGACAATTAAGGGATTAAAGTTGTTCTGGCATAAGTGCATCATGGTACACATCTCCAACATCCACATGGTATAACTGGGAAATGCCCCCAGGTGGGTTATCAACATATTCAGCTTCCCTTCTACATCATAGTTTCAAAGCACCAAAGTCCATGCCTTCTGGTGAGAGAACATTTGGATTCTGCTTCCAATGACTGACAAGAACTGTCCCAAACAATCCCTCTCTCCTCATCACTCTGGGTGCATTGCCATGGGGCTCAGCTTTTTGGTCTGAATGGAATGTGTGCAATGATATCCCACCTCCAGGGTTGGTGATGTGAACAAGATAAAATGCTGCGAGTTGAAAAAGAGAAGAAAAAACACATACTGCTTTATGATAACCTTGCTCCAGGGCACTAAACTCCGAATGTAAATGTGATGAGAAAGAATGCAGGGCTCAAAGACAGATGTGGTAAAGCAATGTGTATCCCCTCGGTTCCCTGAAATGGAGCTTCCTCCAAAGACCATCAAAGGGACAGGCAATGGGTGGTCTTGATGGGAAGAGAGAACACAATCTCTTGCTGTGGTGTAGACAGGCAACACACTGCTAACTAGTGAACTGGAGCTGAATAATTTTGCCCCAAGTCTAGTCTAGCTTTCGACAACTATGAAAAGGAAAAAATGAAATTTTTTGAACACTAAGCTCTCCAGGAAATTTGGATAAGAATTTTGGATGGGATATGGCAACATTTAAAAAAAAAATACACATTACACCTTAAGTATTCCTTATGCCATAGGTGCTCTGTGATTAGTAAGGGATTGCTTAAGGAGGTATGTGAGTGGAAAGAAAAAGGTTTGAAAACTACTGTTTTAATCGTACATAATTGACTTGTTATGTGCACGTTTCATAATGCCAGACAATTTTTCTCAAGCAAAAAATTTTAGTAGCAATTGGGTCTTGAGCAGTGGTTCCCTTTCCATTCACATACCACCTTAAGCAATCCCTCACCAATCACAGAGCATTTATGGCATAGGGATTGTTTAAGGAGAAATATGAGTTTAAAATAAAAGTTGCCACTCTTTGTCTAGGACTAGCCAGAATAACATTTCGGCACTGACTAGATGGATCAAAGGGCTGTTTCTGTGCTCATTTTCCATCGTCTACTTAAAAGCACACTTTTGAAGGGAAGCCACTGCAGTAAAATAGGAAACACATCAGTCAATTTATGCACAGCAAGCTCCCACAACATGAATGGAATAATAATGACCAGTTAACCTGCTTAAGCAATGGTGATTGCCTGATAAATATTGGCTAGGGTCCGGAAAATCTTTTACACCCACCCAGAGACTCACATTCACCTCCATATCAATGTTATTTGGAGCCTGTGGTTTATCGTAATATTATTGTCAGGGAGATCTTATTAAATGAAATCAGTCATAATTTTCCATGCAAGTTGTATTAGAGTTCATATCTGTCACATGAACAATATTAATTTTCTTTGTTTTCCTTTTATATTGCATGCTAAAATTTGTTTTTAATTAGCTTGCTTTTGCAAAGTAAGCGTCTTTTAATTGGAAGTATTTACTTTTGAGTATTTGCTTAGTGATTTCAGGAGAATGAACATTATATGTGTGACAGAAATTACCCAGAGTGGTTGAAGAGGTTGAAACCCAATCTTGGAGGACTGACCGACTTTGTTAACCGTGAGAGTACTCTCGGCCTTTGTCTGAGCCACCAGATTAGGGTACAGTCTTGAAAGCATTCTGTGGTGTCTGAGTTTTGAAAAATATGATAATTTGATGTTCAAACAATTTTCAACAGAGTGATCCTTGTGGATCAGTTCGCTGTTGCAAAATAAATCTGCCTGGAAACTCAGTCCCTCTCTTTGCGTTTTGTGGTCAGCAAAGGGGTTGTAATCTGCTTCCATCTTCATTCCCCAGAAATCGATGAGATAGTTTCAAATGGAGAGTACAAGGTACTTCTGTACTGCATTGTACTCAACCAACTCTCAACAAGAGAGCTTTTTTGCCAGAATAGCCTTCATAAATCAAAGTATTGAGTGAGGGAGTTGGAATGTTATTGTGAAGTTGTATAGGATATCAGTGAGGCCAAATTTAGAAGGTTGTGTGCATGTTTGGTCACCTCAGTACAGGAAAGATATTATTAAAATTGAGAAGACTTACTAGGATGATGGAAGGATTTGAGGAACTCAGTTACAAGGAAAGGTTAAACAGATTAGGAGTTTATTCCCTGGAGTATTGAAGAATGAGGGCGGATTGGACAGAGGTATACAAATTATGAGCAGGATAGAGTAAATACAAGCAGGGATGTTGGGCCCAGTGCGAGGATGTTGAGATCAAAGTTGATTTGTTAGGGTCAGTGCTGGAATGCAGCGACCCAGATCTAGACGTTGGAATCAGCGCTGGGATGCTGGAGCCCAGCGCCGGGTACCTTGGTCAGCATGGAAAAGGTCTTGCGAACTGTGATGGACTACTATGTAACCAATGGAATGTTTTGTCTGTAGTTAAACAGAAAACTGTTAATTTGGTGACAATAATGTTCTAAAAATAACATGGGCCAATTATCAAAACAAAGTGTTCAGTAGATGGCACATGACACATTGCAATCCGGAAGAGCAACAGTTATGCTTTGACTTCTGCAGAGGTAACACAGAAATGTAGGGATATTTGGTCAATTTTACCCCCAGATAAACAGTCAAGGGTCAGATCAACCATGACAAGCCAGCACAAGTCTAGCAACCCGCACCTTGACAACGTTACAGGACCACATTCAAGAGATCAGCCATAATCGTATTGAATGGCGGAGCAGCCTCGATGGGCCATTTTTGGCCCACTCCTGTTCCTACTTCCTATGTTCCTATGAGAGTCCTGTCATTGTGTGGAATGGTAGCTGCAAAGCATCGGACTGGAAGTCAACACAGTGGATCAGCTCTCTCCTTTATCAATGTAATTCATTGGGAGCGTTGCTTAAATAGAGCTCAAAGAATTATATAGAGGACCGTTTCTATCTTGCACACAGATTCTTTGGCCTACTGCCATTAGGAAGGAGGTATAGGAGATGCATCAAATCAGGACTGCCAGGCTGGGTAATGGCTTCTTCCTGCAGGCTGTGAGATTAACTGAGCAAATCATTCCAAAATATGTTTATATATTTATTTTAAACTCTCCATTTTGTATATTAGTGATTATTATGTGCTGTATATTTTGTTTGTGTATGCACTGTGGTCTGGAGAAATACGGTTTCATCTGGTTGTATACGTACAATTAACTGATCATTATATAAAATGTTCATTTATGAGAATAAACTTCAACCAAACTGTGTTGGTTCAAGTGATTGTATGGTTTTCACAAGGCTCAGGCAGCTTATCAGGTCCAATCAATAACATCAAGATGAAGGGGACCATATTTTGAGTGCTGGAGTTGAAGGAGATGGCAGGGAGGCAGAGGTGAAAGAATGAATGGATGATCGATGAAAGAGTAAAAGGTGAGCACATGGGCTGGAGCAGGATTCGGCCATCTGGCCAGTCGACTGCTCCGCCATTCAATAAGGTCATAGCTGATATGGCGATGGACTCAGATCCATTTACCCACCTTAATTTAAACGACAAATGAGATGATAGTTCCATGCAAACAGGGAAGGAACAAGTAAAAGTAAACTTGACACCCTTAATAAAAATTCTAACTGCACGTGAAAACATACCTTTTACACATGTAAGAACTGCATGCTTGTCCCACATGTGTCCCACATGGCAGTGCACAAGGTTCATTGGAACTTTAATTATAAAGCAAAATAGAAATAGCCATTCTTGAAAACAAAGTGAGGTTTTATTTAGCTTGTGGGTCAGTCAATGCAGCAAAATATTCATCAACCTTTCAAGTGGCACAGGGGAATGTAATGCAACTAATCATTAATGCAGCCTGACACAATTCCCCTTCATGAGGCTTACTGTAACAACCTGCTTCCTGAATTGAAAAGTGATGCTTGACATGTTAGTTAAAAATTACCTGTCATGCATCACTTCTGCTCTTGCTCTTTTGTTAAATATTACAGGTGACAGGGAAGGAAGTGTTGGCACAATCACCACACAGAATGCAAAAAACATTCAGCCACATTTGAGAGGTACCAGGTTTTAAACCAGTGGTTCTCAACCTTTTTCTTTCCACTCACTTACCTCCAAGTAATCCCTGTGCCATCAGTGCTCTGAGATTCATAAGGGGTTGCTTAAGGTGAGTGGGAAGGGACGGTTGAGAATCATTGCTCTAGACCCAATTGTTACTGAAATATTTTGCTGGAGAAAAATTGTCATTGGCCTATTTCCTTTGGAGTTATGAAACCATGCACATAACGAGTCAATGAGGGACGATTAAAACAGTGGTTTTCAAACTTTTGCTTTCCACCCACATAGCACCTTAAACAACCCACAGAGCACCTCCGGACAGCATAGGGAATACTTAAAGTGGTATGTGAGTGTAAAAAGGTGGCAAACGACTGTTTTAAACATATGGTGAGCAGCTAAAAGGGGGAAGGGTACAAAGGGATGAGTAAAAGCAGGGAAATGTTTAATTAATGATAACACATCATTTATTAACCAATGCTCAGCATGGAGAGCATGTGTCCATTAACAGGTCAACAGCAGAAGAAGCAAGTCAAGCCTACGTGAACACAAGTCATGCATTGAGGCTTTGTGGTGATGAATTATATGAGAACAAAACCATTCAGCCCATCCAGTTAAGAGCTAATCAACTTATCCCACTCTCTTCCTCCATTCAAGCTATTTCAAAGTGTGCCATCACCCTGGTCACAACCTCACCTCGCTGCTACCTGTAGCTGAAGGTACAAAACCTAGAAGTCCAGCACATCTAGATTCCAAAATAGATTTTGACCAACAGCTATCAGTCTCTTGAACTTCACCATCCTACCCTACTTGGGTATTAAAGTATTGAGGGGCCAACAAAAGATTTGTCTGCTCTATTGAAATATAATTTTTCTTCCTTGCACTAACTGCAACTGTGAATATTTATCTATGCATTTATATTAACTCTTTTTCTGCCTTGGCATAACGTGGTAACGTAATGTGGTTGGCGTGTCTTGTGTACCTGTAGGTCTGCAGCAAGACAGAATTTGGCAGATTCTTAGCATTATCATCCAAGTGCTTTTTGCATTCAAATTGTCCATTTAAGCCCAATCCATCCATGCTGATGTTTTATGCTCCACCTCACCTCAAAAACTCCCCAGCCTAACGGTGGCACGGTTAGCATAATGCTGTTACAGCACCCAGGTAAGTTCCTGGACATACACCTGAATATCTTCTGAACTTATCTGTTAATCTTCTTATGACACAAATTGGGAAGGTTTGCCACGTTAAAAACATTTTTAATTGCAGCTTTTTTCTGTTGTTCAATTCGAATGGAACCAACACAAGGATTAAGAGAGGCAACATATGATCAGTGCTCCAATGTTAGTTGGATAAGAAATCAGGAAACTATGCAGTGTTGGGAAATAAAATCCAACCAAGTCTTTCATTAGCGATGTTATTCCATCGCATTGAGTGTCAGATGTTCAGTATTTCTTAATGAGTGAGATCCTAACTAATTCAGGGTTTGGTTATCCAATTAGATTGGAAACAGAAAATGCTATACATGACTGAAATAAGTGGTTTACTCTTGGAATTCCTTACACCATAAGCTTGCAGAAGCCCATTATTTGAATGGGAGCCTGGGCCAGGATATGAAATTCTCATAATTATATGATTGGCCAACACATGAAGTGCTGCACAGAGGAATTTTTTTCCACTTTTGTTCTCGTCGTAACAACATTTATCCCACTAGAACCTAAAATAGTTTGTGCAATTATTTATTTCTCCATTTATAGAAATCATATGTTTTATTGTACTTAGAATTCTATGCACACTGACCAAAATGGCCTAAAGATCACAAATGGAATGTAATGGCAGGTTGATTGTGAAATTGATCATAAAGAAGCATAATATCCAGGGGAGGAGAGATTTTAGAACTTTGAAATGCAAAAGGATGTAGATATCCTTGTGCATGATTCACAAAGAGGCAACTATGCAGGTACACAAAGTGATTAGGGAAACCAACTGAATATTATAGAATTATACAGTTTGAAAAAAGCCCATTGGCCTATCCTGTCCATGCCAGCTAAGTGGCCTACCTGAATTTGTCTATTTTCCTGCATTTGGTCCATATCTCTCTATAAACCAAAGGGTCATTTTACAGGGGAATGGTGAGAACATATTTGGACCATTAGCCTCTTTAATTAAAAGAGGATTAACTGCTTTGGAAGCAATTCAGAGAAGATGTATTCATACTTTATATTGTCTAGCAGCCTTGAGAGATGGTAGATCAAAATGGGCATGGTTCTGCTGCAGTTTAGAAGACTTAATTGAATTATGTAAAAGCCTTAAGGGAGTAACAGGGTCTCTGTAGAGAAGAGTGATTCTATGACTAGAGGTTCACTATTTAAACTAAAATCTTACATTTGAAAATAACGTAACTTTCTTTTTTCTCATGGCCATGAATCTTTGTAATTCTGATCCTTTGGATGCTAAATATATTTAAGGCAGAAATGGATCAATTGTTAATAAGAAGGCCTAGTGAAGGGATGTGGGAATGTGGAGTCGAGGTTACTGGAGGGTGGGTCCAGTAGTTTGAATGAAAACATTACACTTTAATGACACACTGAACAAGTGCTTACTTGTTCTAAATTGTAGGATCATTATGGAATCTCAGCTCAAAATAAAAGCTCTAAATGCACCACCAATATTGGCGATATTATAATAACACCCTTTTTTTTGCTATCCTTGCCAGAAAGGAACATAGTGGTAAGTCACTGGAGAAGTAACCCGAGGCCTGGACTACTGATTTGTTCAATAGTTAAAGTACAAATCCCACCACAGCATATGGAGAATGTAAATTTAACCAGGAGTTAGAAGTGAGTGATAGCAAGTTGGCTGATGACACAAAGATAGGAGGCGTCGTGGTCAGTGAGGAGATTTTCAAAGCTTGCAGAGGGATCTGGACCAGCTGGGAAATTGGGCCAGTAAATGGCTGATGGAATTTAATGCAAAGAGTGAGGTGTTGCACTTCGGAAGAGCAAATCAGGATAGGACGTACACAGTAAATGGTAGGCCACTGAGGAGTGCAGAGGAGCAAAGAGATCTGGGAATACAGATACATTGTTCCCTGAAGGTGGTTTCGCATGTGGACAGGGATGCAAAGAAAAATTTTAGCATCTTAGCCTTTATAAACCAAAGTATTGAGTAAAGAAGTTGGGATGTTATGTTGAAGTTAATATTGTGTGCAGTTCTGGTTGCCCAGCAGCAGGAAAGATATCAATATGATTGAAAGTGCAGAGAAGATTTACTAAGATGTTTCCAGGTCTTCAGGAGTTGAGTTACCGGGAAAGATTAAACAGGTTAGGACTCTATTCCTTGGAACGAAGAAGAATGAGGGGAGACTTGATAGAGGCTTTTGTTTATGATGGGTATAGACAGAGGAGATGTGAGTAGGATGTTTCTACTTAGATTGGGGGAGAAAAATACAGGAGGTCATAACCTTAGACTGAAAGGGGAGAGGTACAAGGGGAACATTAGGGGAAAGTTTTTCACTTAGAGTGGTAGGTGTGTGGAATGAGCTGCCATTTGATGTAGTGAATGCAGATTCAATCTTGAGTTTTAAAAATGAATTGGATAAATACATGGATAGGAGAGGTCTGGAGGGTTATGGAATGATAGTAGATCAGTGGAACTAGCTAGTTTTTTTTGGTCAGCAGACCAGAAGGGTTAAATGGCCTGTTTTGTTGCACTGTTACATTCTTTGGTTCTAAGGTTCAATCCCATTGTTGATTCTAAAGTATAATAAATTTAAAAGGGCAAGTAACACATTGCTGAATCTGACTTATGTATGTGGGGATTGTCATCAGTGAGACTATTCATAGGATTAGTGATCTTAGATGTCTTAAGGCCATAACATGCGTTGATAGTACAGTCCATGAGGAAACAACAAGGAGAACTATGAAGAGTAATGAGTGTGAAGTGGCCAGAGATTGCAATTCAATCATGGGGCAAACCTTCCCACCGACGAGTGGTATTTCCTGCTTTAAGAACAACTCATTGAAGAGCTGGATCCGTGCTGATGGTTGCTTTAAACAATCCAAATATATCACCATGTTACTATTACAATCCAATGTTTATCCAGTCAAAAATTATATTGCATTGACATGACCTGTTGTGTATAAATAATGTAGGAGACGAGGAATTGCTATGTTTCAGGGGGATGTCTCTCGGTCAAGGATCTTCTGCCAAAAAAAAGTTTAGATCTATTGTGTGAAAAGGCATGTACAGGGAATACCACATTATATAAAGAACCCAGAACTACAAATGTTAACAGAAGCCTGTGGATACCTGATATGGCCTTTGTAAAAGATCAAGCTTGCATTGTTGACATACTGGTAAGGTTTGAAGACAACTTTCATTCCTTATGTAAAAGCCTTGTAAAGAAATCAAACAAATATCGTCATTGAGAAGCCACCATCAGAGACAATGTGAATGTCGCAATTATTACCTTTCATGGTTTTATCACTGGGGCTTCCAGAGAATTAAAATGCTTTCCACTTTCTCAATATTACTTTAAATCTCACTCAATCAACATTAATTGGGACTATAAATGCAATCTGCTTCTTCATGGATTCCTAATTGGTTTCTTCATGCCCAAATTAGATTTGCTCATCACATTTTATTCCACTATTTTATTCGATCTGCATTGTTATGCCTGGTTTTATATTGCGTTTATTGTGAATTTTATTAGCATATTGGGCAGCAGGGTTAGGGAAGCAGTTAAAATGATGCTTTTACAGCACCAGTGACATGGGTTCAAATCTGGTGCCGTCTGTAAGGAGTTGGTGCATTCTCCCCAAGTCTGCGTGAGATTCCTGTCCTCCCACCCTTCAAAATATATGCGGGGTTCATAGGTTAAATGGGGTATTTGGGCGGGATGGGCTCGTGAGCCTAAAGAGCTCATTTTTAAATTAAAAATTAAAATGTTAAAAATTGATAGTTTTTTTAAAAAAAATTGCAGATGGCTATTGTAAATGCTTTCAGATGTTGATTAATAACCATCCCAATGGTACCAGCTGTGTTTCTCTTTTGGGGTGACTTTGCTTGGCAAGGTGCTTTTTATCATCTTAGATGTTTGGCACTCATCTTGCTGATGACCATCATGGTGGGTCCTGGCACCAGAAAGGCACTGGAATATGAAGACCATTGTGATGGCTGAATGGCACACACAACTAAGCTTTTTGTTCTATCTGGGTACACAGGACAATAAACCATACACCAATTACAAAAGCCCTCCAAAATGCAAGTACTCAGGAGATTGCACTGGCAGAAAGACAAGCTTAAACATAGCAAACGTGCCTTCATTCAGAAGGAGACTATTTATTCAGCTCTGCAAGCAGATGATGACAGGCTACAGCTAGTTAAGGAGAAGATTGAGGCTGTCATCAAAATCAAGAATCATTGCAAAGTTGCTGAGCCACAATCCCAGATCCATGCCAAATCCTGTCCTGACCTCACCACAATGCTGCCATCACTTCACTGGGAATGAAAGAAAGATGGACTTTAGCTCTGGGGCAAAGACCACCAAAAGGTTATGATTTTTGCAAGAGAAACCTCAGTCGTGAGTAATTCTTTTTTTAGTGGATTATGATGGCACACAAACTGGTTTGAAAGGTTTCCAATTTTGTGGCATAGCAGTGATTAGTCTTGTCATGGATGATGCATTACAAATCTTATACATGTGTACAAAAAAATTAAAAATCTCAAAGGTTGCACTAACAATCACACGTAGACTATTTGGTTTTCACCTTCCTTAGTATCAAGATTGATTTGTTTCTACTGCAGTTCTAGGAGTTCAGAAGTGGCTGATGTAGGACAGCAGTTAGAGGCATGAAACATTGACTATTGACTGCCTATTGCTTTCCATGGATACCGCGTGACCTGCTTAGTTCCTCCAGCACTATTTGATATATTCCTGGAAGGTGGTAATGGTTTGGAACAGGATCACCATTACCCCCAAATGTCCACTACCTCCAAAAAGGTAGTGGACATTGCCCAGGACATCACAGGCAAAATCCTCCCCACTAGTGAGTACATCTACAGGGAACACTGCTGTCAGAGGGCAGCAGCAAGCATCAAAGACCCTCACCGCCCAGCACATGCTCTGTTCCTGCTGCTCCCATCAGGAAGGAGATCTAGGTGCCACAAGACTCGCACCAAGTCCAGGAACAGCTGCTCCCCCTCCTCCATCAGACTCCTCAACGACAAAGTCAATCAGAGACTCATTTAAGGACTTTTACTAGTGCTCTTTATTGATTTTCTTTGTTCTCTTTGTATTGCAGAGTCATTTTGTTCACATTTATTATTTGTTTACATGTTCACACTGTGTAGTTTATTTTTTGCATTACCAATTAGTGGTAATTCTGCCATGCCCACAGGGGGAGAAGGAATCTCAGGGTTGTATGGCAATAAATCTGATAAATCAATTGTTGGACCCCATCTGCTTCAAAAGACCATCCATCTTACTGGTGTCCAAGAGCAAGATGACTTGCCTCAACAACTATTGGCTGTTGGCACTTGGGTCTACCACAATGAAACACTGAGAGGTTAGTTATGGAGCAAATCAACTTGTGTCTAAAGATTGACCAACACAACAAGTCAGCAGTGAATGCTATCTTGCTTGCCCTCCAATCTGAGGTCACAAGAACACCTGCATCAAACTGTTTGTTCAAAGTTCAAATTTATTATCAGACATCACATACCACCCTGAGATTCTTTTTCCTCTGGCTACATTAACTACAACTTGGTGTTTAATACTATCACACCATAAAGAAATTATAATCACACTCAGTGATCTGGAATTCTGCTTGTCCCTTTGCAAATGGATTCTCAATTTCTGCATAACAGGCCCCAATCAATGCAGAGCAGCCACATCACCTTTTCCTCACAAATCAGCAAAGAGGCACCTCTAAGCGATGTGCTGAGTCCCCTGCTCTATTCCTTGTGCACTCATGCTTTTGTAGCCAAGTTTGGCTTCAATAATCTACAAGTTCACTCACAGGTAATGATGAGACTGAATACAGAATAGAGATGGAGAACCTGGTTGGATGGTGGCAGATCAACCATCATGGTCTCAATGTCAGCAAGACCAAAGGGCTTATTGTGTTCTTCAGGACCACACACCTGTTGGCATCAACAAGATAGTGGTGGAGAGGGTTTGTACCTGCAAGTTCCTGAGACTCTACATGCTGAAGGATGTCTATTGGAGCCACCTTCTCCATGGATTGCCACATTGTTGCTATGGTGGTGGTGGTTCTGTAATCCTGAGAGATCTGTCTGGAGCTAATGCTCCTGGTTGACCACTCAAGGTGGTAAGATAGAGGGTGATGTTCCTGACAAAGAACAATCGAACCAAGTCCTCAGCGGTGGAACAGGCAGATGAAGTCACTTCGAACTCAACGGCTGTGAAGGCGGATGAGGAATCCCACAAATCGATCAGCTCCAATCATGGTGCTTTTAATGCCATTGGAATAGTTGGTTTGTAAAGTATCATGTGTTTCTTGGAGTGCAACATCAAGTACACGTTAAACAAATACACGCACAGGCATCTTCACTCTGAGGATCAACAGAATGAAGGCCATCATCCTCGACCTTGAGGGAGAACCACAATGACGACTGGAGCCACTCGTTTAAGGAGGCTACAAATAATATCTTGTGGAAGAGATTATCCTCAACCCTGCGGGAATCACTGGCAACAACCCCCTTGTTAAAACAGTGGAGCACTAACCTCCATTTTGTGTTCAAATGTTTCTGGACCAGCACCCAACACTATAATCCTTTGAATTCAGAAGTAGATTTTTTTTGCCAACTGATTTTGACAAGAGTGAACATCTTGGATCTCTCTATTCTGTATTTCTTGGAAAAAATATTAATGATTCTATTAACTTTTTTTAAGATCTGAAATAATGTGAAGGAAATAAGCCTCGACTCAAAAGTTTGGTTTTTTTTAAAGAAAATTATAACATCTATGAAAGAGTGTTGAATGATTGACAAGTAGATTTTAGTACACTGGTTAAAAAAAATGGTCGACTGTAATTAGTAACCTTCTTTTAAACTGCAGCACCAGGGTGGTCCTCCTGGGACCCAGGTGCGATCACTGGAGCAAAGGAGCTGGAAGCACCTTGTTAATTACAGGGGGAAATTGACCCATTAAATCACCAACCCGGTGATTTAAGGGGGATCCTGCCACCCGCAGTGACGCATCATGTACTCACCAGCAGTACTCCCACAACCTGGCTGCCCAGTGACGCACACACGGACGTCATCAGAAGCAACGGGTTAGCCATTTTCATATCGCCCGTGGACACAACCTAGGTAAGTTTAACTGGGTTCCCCAACTACCTCGGAGGAGGATCATAGAGCCAGTTGGATTCTGATGGGGTTGACCAGGTGAGATCTTTACTAACTGCCATGTAACTAGGGTGAACTGGGCAAATTGCCCGGTTAACCCCATTTTGAAAGGGCCTATTGATTGAGCTCGAGTTACCAACCATTCTTGATGATTTACACCTTGCAGATGGTTATCTAACAAATAAATGCCACTTCTATTTAGCAGCCAAAAGACATCAAATAATATTGGGAGGAATACCCTTTCTTGCCAGGCTGTAGATTTTAAAAGGGGTTGAACTGTATGCTATAACAGATTGCATCTGATACAAAATGGGTTGGCAGTGAGAGTTGTAAGGAGGATGTAGAGAATCTTCAAAGGTAGTGTGGATAAGTGTATGGAATTAAATTTAGAAATGTGATCTATTTTAATGGAAAAGCTGAATATTTGTTTTAAGTGGAGAGAAATTGAAAAGTCTTGGAGGCAAGAACAACCTGTGTGTTCACATGCATGCATCACTGGAAGTTAACAAGGTCAGGTTCAACATTTTGGAGCATATGTCAAAGCATACAGACCACCTCAATTTAGCGGATTAATTGAATATTGAATTTCAAAAATCAAAATCAGTAATTGCAACTTTTGATTAAGTTTTAAAAAGTGCATGGTTCACAAGAAATTAAATATTTTGTCCTGACAAGTGAGCCACATTTGAAGTATTGTGTGCAGTCTTGGTGACCCAACGTGAGGAAAGATGTCACTGAGCTGGAAAAGGTGCTACTGGGACAGGATGAGGGAAGCTGAATTATAATGAGACTGAATTGTCTGGTAGCTTTTCCCCTGGTACATAGGAGGTTGAGGGGTGACCTATAAATTCATAAGGTAAATGGTCACATGCATTTTACCAAGGTAGAGCTAAAGGGCACAGGTTTAAGAAAAAAAGATGTGAAAGGAGCCTGGAGCAACTTTTTCCATTCAGAGGCTCGAGGATGTGGGAGAGGCACATAGCAATGCAACCACTGGACTGTCTGCACCTGTCCACACTCCTGCACTGCCTACTGCAGGGGACAACACACTGTACCTGCAGGGAGGTAACCTGGGAGACTGGCTCCACCTACTCCCTGCCAATCACGACCCCATATAAAGGCTCACGCTGGCCCTTGGGCAGGAGCAAAGCACATGGAGCCAGAAGGGATTATGGCGATATGTAATTACACCACTAGGTCACCAGGGGTCATCCCAGTAACCTTGTATATAAACCAGTCCAGAGCTACAGTCTCCCCTTCCAGGCTCATCTTGCAGAGAGACAAGACCTCTTTGTGTACATATTAGTTTATTAAATTATTGTACGGACAATAACCACACCAGCTGTCTTATACTTGCACTGCTAATGTGGTTATTGTCCGTACAATAGGGAGACTGAACCTTGTGTGCAAGTTTTAAGCTCATTAAAGCCTGTGGTACAGCCTTCGTAGTTTGTGCTTGATTTTTTCGTACTGCAGCGCATCACAAGGTGGGTAC
Source organism: Narcine bancroftii (assembly GCF_036971445.1). Taxonomy (NCBI): domain Eukaryota; kingdom Metazoa; phylum Chordata; class Chondrichthyes; order Torpediniformes; family Narcinidae; genus Narcine; species Narcine bancroftii. The sequence continues at coordinate 100,151,630 of NC_091478.1, forward strand.
AATATCCTTTCATGTGCCTTGCCATTCGCGATCATGCCTCTCCATCCATCAAAGTCTCTGACCCTCCGAATTTATAGTTGTTACTTCCCCCTGTTTCTAACCATGTTCATTCATCTCTTATTTTAATTTTCTGTCTACCTTGGCTTCTTTTTCCTTCCAGTTGTAACTAAATGTTCTAATGTATCTCTTCGCATGATGTGTCCAAAAAATTTTGATTGGTATTTTCTGATTCTTTTATGTACATTTTGCTTTTGTTCTTTGGAGAACTGGTTTGTTATCTTGTCCATATAGGATATGTGATAAACCACCATATGTATATGTTTGTCTGTTTGGGCATACCCATTGACCAACTGTGCCTGTGGCTCCTCCCACAAGCTCCAGAATGTTCCACAGCTCCCTGCCCAGTACAGAACAATCAAGCACCACAGATAGGCTTTTATTAGCTTTAGAATGAAAGCACATCAGTTTGTTCAACTTCATTCTTTTGGAGTCATTGATGGTACACAGCATTCTGCTGAGAAGCCACATCTCTGCAGCGTTGATTCTTTTTTCCATTGCATTTGTGATGGTCCACGACTCACAGCCATAATCCACGTGGCAGCTTAGAATGCCAAAGCGGATGTTAATTGCTATTTTACAATGTTTACAATAGTTAAAAGGCAATTAAACAGGAACATAGATAAGAAAAGGGATGTGGGCCAAATGCCAGCAAATGGAACCAGAACAAGTCGACAACATGGTCAGCATGGACAAGTTGGGCAAAAAGGGCTTAATCCCATGCTGGACATCTGTATGATCTGGAAGAAATGGACTCCTGACAATGATCTTTTCACATCAACCAAAGGTTGTTCTCCTGAGCCTTTGTCACTGTGGATGGGTCAATTTGGTCGCTACTATGAGTCTGGTGCCTGCAACATTACAGGCACCAGACTGCACTCCATCAAGGACATCTACACGAGGCAATATCTAAAAAACAGCCACTACCCTCAAAGGAACCCCCCGCCCCCCCCAACCATCCAGGCTATGCCCTCTTCACTCTGCTACCATCAGGAAAAAGGTCAAGGAGCCTGAGAACAAGCAGCACAAGGACAGCTTCTTCTCCACAGCCATTAGGTTCCTGAATAATCAATCAACCAACCAAAGGCCCGGTCTTAATAATAGTACACTTTTATTGTTATTATTTTATCTTTTATAGTAAGGTTATAAGATGGTTATAATATGCATGTGTAATAGGGTGGGATCCTATCACCTCTGTATATATTTGCATATACTGATAATGATTGGCTGAGAGTCGTAGCCACACCTACTGGCCAGGCCACAAGGAGCTCCACCTAACCAGATCCAGGTCAGTCTAGACTGGTCAACCTTGATGTACTACGCTCCAGTCTTTTGGTAATAAGAGCCTTGGTTTGAGTCTACAAGTCTTTGAATCATTCAACGCACTACAGCAGGATTGCACTAGGATGATGCCACAAAACACTGAATTTCATGATTGTTTAAGAGACAGATTTTGTCCAAAACCCTCATCAGAAGGAAGGGGCATCAGATTCCAGATACTCTAATCCTGTCCTATCTCCACCAGCAGGATTCTTCCAACTTAATTGACTTGAATGGTGCTGGTTTAAAAAAAAGCTCAAGTTTATCTGCTAACATTCATTTGTCAAGGAGAAATTTGGATACAGGGAATAAGTAGGCTAATAACTGGGCCAAACTGTGCATTGTACGAATCATACACAAGAACTATTCAACTTGCGATGGTCGCATGATTGGTTGCAGGATGGCTGGAATTTTTTCTGTCGGCTGCACCTCTCATGACATCACTTGTCGTGCACCATACAATTCCTCCAGTGGCATAAACTTGTCTGCAACCTAAGCCTGCGTTCAATATCCACACAAGGTGCACATTGGTCCAAGATGTTAATGGAAGAAATGGCAATGTGGTCTCCCAGCCTCAAGTTTCATACCTTGAAGAAAGACTCAGGCCCAAAACATCAGTTCCATATCTTTACCTCCTATGGATGCTGTGAGATCTGCTGAATTTCTGTATTTCTACTACTATCAGCGTCTGCAGATTTTCACATTTCACTAAAATTTCTATGCTTGTGATTAGGATACTCCCATGACTGTTCCCTACTTAAACACTGGCTCTCATTAATCATCTCTTTACAGTGATCATTGCAAGAGGGAATGCTGAGCCACACAGGAGACCACATTTCTCCTCTATTTTCACTCACCTTCTTTACCACTTTCCTTGGAGCTGCCATAGGGAGAGGTCCTTCAACTTCTGTCGTATAGCTCGCCCTGAAAACAAGTTACCCAACTAAGTTCTATGGAAGGTTGAAATGGATGTTGGCACCAGGTCAAGCACCCCAATTTCTAGTCACGCATGCCAAATTCAGCATGGATTTAAAAAATATATTTTCGGGGAAATGTAGCACATCTCCCAAAAACAGTTCAAGTACCATTTGTGAAATACAAGAACTGCTGGCCAAATGTAAGAGACTTTGATTAAAGCCAGACCTCAAACTCCAATGAAGGTTGAAATAATGTGAATTCGAAAGAAGTTAGTATTTATAATGGGAGCAGGGAATTCCAAAGGAATTCAGCAGATTAAACAAGCATGAAAAATCATAGCAGGTTGAGTTTAATGAAGGAAATGTTCAGTGAAATAGACAGCATGGTCAAAAAAAAAGTTTGGCATACTGACCTTCTGCAGGAGATCTATCGAGAGTGTCCAGGCCGGCTGCATCACAGTGAGGTACAGTTGCTGCAGCAAAATTGCTCGGAGGTCAATCCACAGGAAAACTAGCAGAGTGGATCACAGGATTCTCCCTCTGCCCCATTCATGTGATTTCCTGGGATCATTGCCTGAAGAGGGCATGTAAAAATCACCCCACACACAGCATATTCCAGCTGCTCCCATCGGGGAAGAGATCTAGGAGTATCAAAGCCAGAACCACCAGGCAGAGAAACAGCTTCTTCCTGTGGGCATTGAGAATGCTGAACATCAAAAAGAACTACTCACACTAACCATTGGAGACTTTCATATTTATACAGTATTATGAATACTTGTCCTGCACAAGTATTGTTTATCTCTACACGTTTTGTCTGGTTGTGTGACTGCATGTTTTGGACCAGAGAATACAGTTTGATTGGGTTGTACTTGCACAATCAGATGATGAATAAACTTGACCTGACTTGGTCAGGGCCCTGAGTGGATGTCATGTTGCAACTATACAAGTTGTTAAGGCTACATTTAGAATGCTGTGGCAGATTTTAGTTACTTTCCTACAGGAACAATGTTATTAAACTCAAGAGTGCAAAAAAATTATCCATGAGCATGTTATGGGGACTGGAAGGTTTGAGTTACAAGGCAATGCTGGATAGGAAAGGGCTTTTTCCCTGGAGCGTAGCTGAGGGGGTAGCCCGGAGATATGAAATCTTGAGGGGCATAAATATGGTGAACTGTCCTTTCCCCAAGGGAACAGAGTCTAAAACTAGAAACCATAGTTTAAGGAGTGGGGTGATGTGGAGCAGTACTTTTCCCCACACAGAGGGTGGTGGGTGTATGGAATGAGCTGCCAGAGGAAGAAGTGAAGTTAAAATAGTTGAAAGACATTTGGACAGATACATGGATAGGAAAGAGGTTAGAGGGATATGGGTCAAATGCTGCATAAAGACCAAAGGAAAGGGCAAATTGGATGTTTAGCTTTTGTAAAATAGGAATAAAGGACAAGGAAGAAAAAGGTAATTTCAGTTCATGAAGGCAACACCTTGGTTAGTTTTAGTAACATCAGTTATGAGCAAACCATACAACCATTTAAAGCACAGAAACAGGCATTTGACCCAACTAGTCCATGCCAAACATCTCCCAATCGTCCTACTGACCCACATTTGGTCCACAACCATCCACACCTCCTCCGTCCATATACCTATCCTTGAATATTAACATTGATCTCACTTCCACCACCACTGCCAGAAGTTCATTCCATATCCCCACCACCCTCTGCGTGAAGAAATTCCCCTTGTTTCCCTTAAACTTTTCCCCTTTTACTCTCAATCCATGCCCTCTTGTTTGAATCTCCCCCACTCTGTGGAAAGCCTATCCACATTGACTATCTGTCACCCTTATAATTTTGAACACCTCTATGAAATCATCCCTCATCCTTCTGCATTCCAGAGAATAAAATCCTAGCCTGCTCAACCTTTCCCTGCAACTCAAACCCTGGCAATATTTTCTTAAATTTCATCTGCACTCTCTCTATTCTGTTTATATCCTTCCTGTAATTCAGAGACCAAAACTGCACACAATATTCCAAATTTGGCCTCTCCAATGCTTTATACAAATTCAACAACATCCTATATTCTATATCCTGTGTTCTATACACTGATTTAAGAAAGCCAACATACCAAATGATTTCTTCACCATCCTATCCACATGTGATTCAACTTTCAGAGAATTATGTACCATGACTCCTAAATCCCTTTGTTTCACTGCACTCAACTAGCTACCATTTAACATGCATGTCCTATTTTGATTAGGACTACCAAAATATAGCATTAAACTCCATCTGCCATCTTTCAGTCCACTCTTCTAACTGCCCTACATCACCCTATAAGCTTTGATAATCTTCCTCACTGTCCACAACACCACCAACCTTTGTATCATCTGCTAATTTACTAATCCAATTTGCCACCCTGTCATCTAGATAGTTAATATACATGGCAAACAGCAGTGGACCCAATACCGATCCCTGAGGCACTCCACAACACCAGCCTCCAATTCGACAAACAATTTTCCACCACTACACTCTGGCATCTCCCATCCAAACATGGTTGAATCCATCTCACTATATCATTAATGCCTAATGGTTACACCTTCCTTACTAACCTCTTATGGGAATCTTATCAAAAGCCTCACTAAAGTCCAAATAGACAACATCCACCACTTCCCCCTCAACCTTTTAAGTAACCACCTCAAAACCAAAGATTTATTATACACATGGTACAAAACCATGCCAACTACTCTGAATCAATCCCTGCCTTTTGGAATAATTGTATAGAGCATCTCTAAGAACATTTCCAATTAATTTACCCACCGCCGATGTCAGACTTACAGGCCTATAATTACCAGGTCTACATTTGGATCCTTTTTGGAACAGTGGAACAACATGAGCCACCCTCCAGTCCTCCGGCACTTTCCCCGTGCCCAGTGACATTAAATATTTCTGTCAACACCCCCACTGTTTGTTCACTAACCTTCCTCAGGATCCTAGGGAGTATTTTGTCAGGACCTAGAGATTTATCCACCTTGATCTTTTATTCAGTATTCATGAATATAGCCAACACTACCTCTTCATTAATTCTTATATTATCAATGAGCTCCCTACCATATTTCTTCATTTCATCTGGCTCAATATTCCTTTCCTTCATGAATACTGAAAAAAATCATTTAAAATTTCGCCCATCTCCTCTGGCTTCTCATGGAGCCTACCCTCCTCATCTTCAAGGGGTCCAATTTTATCCCTCACTATTCTGTTACTTTTAATGTACCTATAGAAACCCTTTGGATTTATTTTTACTTTTCCTGCCAAAGCAGCTTCAGATCTCCTTTTAGCCATTCTAATTTCCTTAAGATTTTTTAAAAATTCTCTATAATCCTCAAGCAGTTCATCCCTTCCTTGCTGTTTATACTTGTACACATCACTCTTCCTCTGAACCAAGTTCCTAAATCTTTTGAAAACCAAGGCTCCCTACAGTTTCTAACGTTTCCTTTAATCCTCACTGGGACATACCAACTGCACTCTCAGGACTTCTCTTTTGACTATCTTCCATTTATCAGCTATATTCTTCCCTGAAAATACCTTATCCAATCCACATGTTCCAAATCTTTTCTCATCCCTCAAAATTTGCTTTCTTCAACCTTTGGCCCACCTCTATTCTTTTCCATTATAGAAAAAAACTAATAGTATTGTGATCATTAGACCCAAAGTGTTCCCAACCTGTCACCTGGCCTAATAGGAGATCCAATACTGCCCTCGAGTCGGTTCTTCTACGTATTGATTCAGAAAACTTTGCTGAACACACTTAAATTCTACTCCATCCAGCCCTCTTACTGTATGGGTGTCCCAGTTAATGTTCAGAAAGTTGAAGTCTCCCACAGCTGCCACCTTATGTTTATTACACATATGGACAATGTCCTAACAAATTTGCTCCTCTAATTCCCTCAGCCCATTTGTGGTCTATAATACACTCCCATTAATGTATTCATGCCTCTGGCATTACTCAATTCCACCCAAAAAGCCTTGCTGGATGATCTCACCAAACCATCCTGCCACAGCATTGCCATAATATTCTCACTAATAAGCAATGCAACTCCTCCACCTTTTATCCCCGTTCTATCATGCCCAAAACAATGGAATCCTGGAATATTTAACTGCCAGACATGCCCTCCCTACAATCACTGATGGCCACAATATTACATTTCCACATGACCACCCATGCCTTAAGCTCATCCTCCTTGTTTATTATGTCCTTGCATTAAAATATATGCACAAGACTGTCCTCTACATGTACACCTTTTGTTACCAACTACCTTTACCTTCCTCTCTCCTTCATTTATATTTTCATTTTGTTCCCTCCATTCCTTCCAGTTGAGGTGTTCTTCCTCCTCACTCTCCCTACTCTCATTCTGATTTCCACCCCACCTGACAAACTAGTTTAAACCCTCCCCAACAGCTCTAGCAAACCTGCCCACCAGTATATTGGTCCCCCTCCAGTTCAAGTGCAGCCCATCCCTTTTCTACAGATCATACTTGCACCAGAAGAAATCCAAATGATCCAAAAATCTAAACTCCTGCCCCAGCTCCTGAGCCATGCATTCATCCTTCACAACTTCCTATTTCTACCCTCACTAGCACATAGCACAGGCAGAAATCTTGAGATTGCCACCCTCAAGGTCCTGCTTTTCAACCTTTCCTCACTCTATGTATTCCCCTTTCAGGACCTCTCTCCCCACTTCGATTATGACATTGGCCTCCCCCTCCCATGGACCACAACTTTTGGTTGCTCCCCCTCCCCCTCCAGAATGGTGTGGACTCAATCAGAGACATCCCTGACCCTGGCACCTGGGAGGCAACATACCAACTGGTATCCCTGATTTCATCCAGCAAACCTAGCTGCTCCCCTAACCTGCAAGTCCCCAACTGCAATAGCCCTACTTTCCTCCCTCTGCTTCTGAGCCAAGGGTCCAGCCCCTGTGCCAGAGACCATAACTTGTCCTCTGTAGATAGTTTTTGTCCCCACCCACACAAACAGTATCCAAAGCAGTATACTTGTTGAGGGGAACATCACAGGGGTACTCGGCACTAGCTGTCTCCTCCCACCCCCTTCCCCTTTCCTCACAGTCACCCATTTCCCTGACTGTTGGGGGGGGGCGGGGTAACTGACTCCCCATAACCGTTATCTATCACTGCCTCTCTTATGAGCTGCAGTTCATTCAGCTGCATCTCATTTCTCTAATCCAGCCTTCCATGAACTGCAGGTGCAGTCCTCAGGAACATCTGTACTGCCCCTGACCTCTCACATCCTGCAATCAGAGCACACAACTGTCCTAACTGCCTCCATCACCTGCTCTTCAAGTTAGAGTAATTAAAGATAAACTTAAAAAGACTTACCAGACCTTACCTCAGCCCCAGCTCACCAAAGCCTTGAAGTCCCACACCCTCACTAGGCCACTCACTAGGTCAATCCTTTAGCAAGCCCTCCTTTTTATTGGTCCCTACTAATTAACTTAATTACCCAATTAAACCCTCCCACAATAATCAATTACCAGCAATCACCAGACTCACCAAGTGAACAGCAAGGTAAGCTGTGCTTCCCTTTTTAAATTCTCCCGCCCAACCAATGTCATGTGGCTGTGCACTAGGGCCCCAACATGACTTTTAAACTCACCCAGGATGGATGGATAGATAGATCGAACACAAACCAAAATGATGCTGCAATCTTAAAAGAGCAGGTTGCAGAAATTTCATTTGTATTTCTTAAGTGTTGAAGGTTGAAAGGCAACATAGCTTATGCATTTAAAGCAAACATCTATCCTGTTGATTCATTTTAAAAGATACTTAAAGATACTTCATCTTCCTATATAGTTTTAGCTTTTCTGTTCTGAGTCTGTGGTGTTCAATACAGAGCCAAGAGACTGAATCTACAGTCTGGTTATGTTGTAATTTCCTGCTATCCAAATGCTGTTTTACCAGCAAAGTTAATCCCAATTTCTTAGTCTTTATTTGTGGTTCCGTCTGTACACAGACAAACCAGATCTCTATACATATATTATCTGGCTGCAGACATTTGATTCTAGTATTAGAATAGCTACACTTTGACCAGTCACTTGGCAAGCAGAAAGGGAGAACTTGAAGCCAGTATTTAACACAGCACTTTTTTTCCATTGGAAATTGATGCCTCCACACAGGAAAATAAGTGGAGATTAACGTGTGAGCTTCAGGGTAACTCAAGGGAATATTAGAGCTTCAGCCTACAAGTCACAAGAAAAAAATGTGTGCAGTTTTGGGTGCTCAGTTCAAGGAAAACTGTCGCAAATTCACAAAAGGTGTAGAAAAGTTTCATGAGGATGTTACTAAGAATGCTTGAGACACAAGGAGAGGTTGGGACTTTTTTCCCTTGAACCTTGGATGAAATGTTCCCTTTTATAAGTATCTAAAATCAGGATGGTTATCGATAATTTAAATGGTCACAGTTTCCCCACCAAATTAGAATTGTCTAAAACTAAAGAATATATGTTTAAGGTGAGAGGGGAAAGATCTAAAAAGGCAGCGTTTTCCACACAGAGTGCAGTCTGTAAATGGAACGAGCATCTGGCGTGTGGCGGTAGAGGCTGGTACAGAGCGTGCTACCTTTCAAAAGATGTTTAGACAAGGTACATGGAAAACAGAGTTTAGATGGATAGGGACCAATTTCAGGGAACTAGCTCAGGTTGACAAGGATAAGTTGGGCTACAGGGCCTGTTTGCAAACTGAGAAATTCTCTGACTCTATTAACTGGAAACCTAATGATATTAAGGAAGAAGGATTTGCATTCCAAATGCACGCTTTAGAACTGGATGGGGAACATTTATGAATTCACACTCCTATTATAGAGCCTTTTAATTAGATCTGTTGTGGGTAGATCATTTAGCACCCGTCCTCAGCTGGTTATACCCTGTCTTTAGATTTAACTTCATATTTGTTGTCAGAATACATACATGACATCACATTCAACCCTGAGATTCTTATACATGTAGGTGAGGAAGAATTACCATCATTTATTAATAAAAAAAAACTGTACTCAACATACTTAAGTAAACAAATAAAGAAATGTAAACAAACTGACTGTGTAATACAGTGTGAAAAAAAAGAAAGTGCAAAAGTAAGTGTCCTAAATGAGCCCCTGGTTGAGTTTGTTGTTGAGGAGTCTTTGTTTAGGTGAATTTAAATTTAAATTTTAAATTTGGACTATAACATCATAACAGGCCATATCAACCCATGAGTCTGTGCTGCTCAATGTACACCCATTTATCCTAAACCCCTGAAAACTCACGCAGACATGGGGAGAACATACAAACCCCTTACAGACAGCGTAGGAATTGAACCCTGGTCCCAATCGCTGGCGCTGTAAGGGTGTTGGTCTAACCGCTACGCCAAGAGGCCACTGTAAATTGCCCTTAGTGTATGTGGGAGGCAGATAAAATTGACTGGAGAAATGATGGACACGTGAAAAACTTGTATAGAGGGGATATGGAGAAGATGCTTCAAGCAGAGTGAGTCTAGGACAGAGGGCTCAGCCTCAGAATAAGAGGGTGTCCCTTTAGAACGGAAATGAGGAGAAACTTCGGCAGCTGGACAGTTGTGAGTCTGTGCAATTCATTGTCACAGACTAACACATTGGCTGGATTTAAATGGACTGATAGGCTCTTGAGTGTCAAATGTTGTGAGAGAAGGCAGGAGAATGGGGTTGCAAGGAAAAATGCATCAAACATGATCTGAATGGCAGACCAGAATCGATGGGCCAAACACCCTAATTCTGCTTCTACATCTTATTGGAAAGAGGGAAATAAGCAGTGCGGTCAAACACGAAAGTCTGCAGACGCTGCGATTCTTTATGAGGCAAATGTAAAAATACAGAACTAACATTTTGGGCCTGAGCCCTTCATCAAAGCAGGTCGGGAACTGAATAAAATGTTGGGGGCGACGGAGGCTCACAGACAAGTGGATATGAGTTAAAGGGCACAAGAAAAAAAAGCTGAGAAGTGATAGGGGGAGGGGACAGCTCTCTGAATGTTGAGGCAAGGGGTGGAGAGCTGGAGGAAAGGAGACAAAGGGATGCAGAAAAGAGGGAGACATGAAACCCCTCACTTGCCTCTTGAACCTCCTGAAATTGTAATCGAGGAGTTCCGACAATGACTTTAATAGGACTGAAAATGCGCTGGGAATTCTCAGAAGGTCAGGCAGCATCTGCAAACACAGAAACAAAGTTAATGCTTCAGACTGATGATCTTCCACCAGAATGGAAGAAAAAGAAACCAAGCATGTAATATATTGCAAAGAGGGTTGGAGAGAAATTAGGCCAATGTTGTCACTCAGATTCAGATTTCAGATTTATTGTCAGAGTACATACATGACATCACGTAGAACCCTGAGATTCTTAATTTCCTGCAGGTGAGGAGAATCACCACTTATAAAAATCTACACACAGCGAAGTCGGGGAGGATTTTGAGGCGGACTGTTGCTCTACCCCCTCGAGCAACTGTGACTTGGTTGGCAGTTTCCCCTTAGAAGCTGGCAGACGATAACATCTAAGTCTTGCTGATGCCGGTAAACCAGCCCTAAGATGGCTGCGGTTTGACTTTTTGTAACATCCAAATGGAATTGAAACCAGGCTCATTTATCTTCACTGCTTGTTATTTGAAGACTGGTGTCTATAACGCTGTTGTTCATTTGAAATTGGGAATTCATTGTGGCTGCAATCGAGAGGGTTAGGGTTTAAATAATCAATGTTCTAAGTTGGATCTTCTCTGTAAAAAGATGGCTGTGCTGGTGTATTTTGGCTGCCTGTCGTCGTTTAGCTAGTAACCAATTTATTCTTAATTGTATGTTCAGCATTTTGGATCAACATGCATTGTGTTAAATGCGCTATATAAATGTTACTTCTACAGCTACCTGTAAACAAATAAAGAACTGCAAACAGATAACGAATGTAAACAAACTGACTGTGCAATACAAAGAGAATTTTAAAAATCAAAAGCACAAGAGTCCTTAAATTAATCCCTCACTGAGTTTGTAATTAAGCTGTCTGATGGGGGAGGGGTAAACCTGGTGGAGCGAGTCTTGTGGCACCTATACCTCTTTCCTGATGGTAGCGGCGTGAACAGAACTTATGCTGGGTGGTGTGGATCCTTGATGATTGCTACTGCATGAAGAGGAGACCATGGGTTTTGAGTGACACAATTGATTTTGATGCTGTCAAAGAAAGAGAAACATATCCTTCCTAATTGTTGGGGAGAAGCCAAAAGGTCAGACAAGACCTATGGGTTAAAAATGGTCAGTCAACTTTTCGGGTCAAGACCAATTATCAAGGGCCTGATAAAATTTGATGCGATTGCATTGGGAGGCAATATGGACTTGATGGGCTGTGTCAAAAGAATAAAAAGACAAACAAACCTATTGGTGCTGTCTAACCTGCTGAGTTCCACCAACAATTCTTTATTTGCTCAGTGTTCCAGCATCTGCAGCCACTGTGATTCTCCTTGTTAACCATGAGTAATCTCTCCAAGTATTAGGGAGCTAAAGTTGAGAACGACTGACCAGATCAAGTAGCCTCTGTGATAAAGGGTAAAAACCAAATTAACATTAAAAATGGATGATTTTACACACAAGGGTTAATCATTCTGACCCAGCCAGCAACAAATAACAATTACAAAGGGCCAATGGCTCGAGCCTGCTGAGATGGAAGATACTTCACTGTTGTACTTCATTGGAACAGTGTAGGATGCTGAAGCCATAAATGGTCAAAGGGCAAGAGGGAACAGGTAACACAAAGAGTCCTAGAGATGATCCATCAGGGAAGGTGGCCTAGGCACCGGACCAGAAGGGGGGGGGGGGGGGCTCAGTGCTGTAGTACTCACACATGCTGCGGGCGGTTGCGGCCTGCGGTCAAAGGACTCATACTGGCTGCAGGCTGCTGCAGAACCCATGGAATCGCACAGCTGCTGTTCCGATACTATGGGAACCAAGTATTGCAACTAGGATTCGAGAAGGTGCTGAGGGCAAGAAGGGCTCCCAAAGGCTTCCCGATCATATTGAAGGTTTGGATCTGGAACTTGGGTTGCCGATGGTAAGAACAGGAGTCTCTGCAGCTACAGAGGCTGAGCAAACACCGGAGGCGAATCCATGGACACTCAGGGCTCTCTTTCGCTTATTTTTCTCTTATTGTTAGGTACGCCGGACAATGCTCATGGCAACTCTTTGTATGCCTTACAGCAGAGAAAAGTTAAAGTACATTTTTCTGTACTATTATGTGGCAATAAAAGGAACCTCGATCATTGGACTTTGAGATTCAGCCCAAACTTTCACAGACCATCAACCACCCAGTTACTCCAGTCCAACGTTAATCCCAATTTTTATTCTCGCCACATTCCCATCAATTCATCCCCCCTCCCCGCCACCTACTCCAAGATTTTATCACTCACTGATTTATGAGAGGTGATTCACTGTGACCAATTCACCCACCAATTCACTCACTTTTGGCATGTGAGTGGAAATTGGAACCCCTGAGAAAACCTTCTTGGTCTCAGGGAAAATGGTGCAAACTCCACAGAGTTCTGTACAGTGTTCACCCAAATCTGATCCATCTTGCCAGGTTAAAGGACAATTCAGTTAACTACACTAATCAAGACGATCCCAGTATTGATTTCTTCCCTTCTGCTGTGAGTGTGCCACATCTCCCCACCATGGACAGAATATACATAGAACACTGTTGGCAGAGAGCAGCAGCAATCATCACCACCCAGAAAATGCTCCAGTTTCGCTATTGACTGCAGGAAAGAGGTGCAGGTACTACAAGACACATACCACCAGGTTCAGGAACAGTGGCTACCCCTGCAGACTTCTAAGCAAGCAACTGAGAGATTCATTTATGGACCTTTACTTTGCACATTATTTATTATTGAATATTTATATTTTTCTGTATTACACAGTCAGTCTGTTCACATTTCTTTCTTTCTTTATATTTCTCTCTTGAATATATATATTTTCTTGAGTACAGTTACAGAAAATTAGAAATTTGCCTGGCACACAGGTAAAAGAACCTCAAGGCTGTATGTATTCTGATAATAAATCTAAACTTTGAACTTTATGCTGTGACAGAGGGCTACAGAGAGACAAATAAATCTCCTGGATATTCTCATTCCTAATGATCTATTGGTCCCTGGGATGTTTGGATAAGATTCAACCCAATGCGACCATATTCTCCTCGATATTAGGTTAATTAAATAAAGCTCATAAGGACACATTGGCCAGGAATTGAGATGCCTTGAAAACTATTGCCTTGTGAGTGTGGACGGGGGGGAAGCAGAAGGGACTGTTTATTTCCCCCTGCATTTACAAGAGTTTGAGAGTCATTGATGCTTATTTACAATGGACGGCAATGAGTCAGGGCAAGAGGAGATGTTAACAGTATTGCTTTGAACAACAAAGGACTTTATCATTCCCTCCAGAGGAGGTGAGTCCAAGGGAACAACCTCAGCTGAGGAGATGTAACATCACAGCCTTGGGTAAGTTTATTGATGACCCCCTCCACCCTCCCACATTAGATTCTGCACCAAAAAGCACATTTGCAATGACCATTGTCTATTGCTTCGACCCTAAGTTGCAAGTGTGTATAACACCTCAGGTTCTCCTATAGTCTGTGACGAATCCACAATGCTTTTGGTTCCTGATGCTTTTTACCCCACGCTATGCAGCAGAGGGATTGCATCTAGTATAACAGATTGTCCATTCAATGTTAAAGCCTTTACTGTAAGCAACATGTATGAAGTTTATTGGTTTTGCCCAGGGTAAATATAGATTCAATGTTTTCTTCTTGTTCTGATATTCATTCAACACTTCTGTGTAATAACGTAATGTGGACCGAGAGCTACCAGTCTGGAGGATGTAAGTGTGATCCCAAATCCAACCACTCTGTGGCAGAGTGTGCCACCGAACCATGCATCATGTGCAAGCCCATTCTAAGGATGCCAAGTTCATACTCTGGACGGATTGAAGCTTTGGTTGGTTCTACAGTCATTACATAAAGCTGAGGAATTTTATTGGAAGGACACAATGTTCAGTTTGGTACCCATGTTTATCCTCTGCGAAGCCCTCCTCCAAAGGTGTAAGCAATCCTATCCTTTTCTACATGTGCACCTATCCCTTAAATTCACCCAAGTTCATCGCCACAGTCACTTCATGTACTTGTGATTAAATTCTCAGAGATGAGCCATCCGTGCCTGCAAACACCAAGGCCTGCTGAAGATTCAGGCATGGGATCATGAAAAGTGCCAAGTAAATTTTGTGCTGCAGAATTGCCAGGCATTGACCAACTCCAACAAGAATGCTTTAGCATTCAATACATTGCCGATGTCTTAGTTTCCACGATTGATATTTTGAGGATCACATATAACCATAAACTCAACTGGCTCTGCCACGTAAATACTGTAGTTACAAGATCCATTCAGCGACCATATAATTCACCATCTGACGCTCCAAACCCTTTCCACCATCCATAATGCACTTGTTTTGTTGAACATTACAAAAGAACATTAGATCATAGGCAAAACCCTCCCCACCATTGAAAAATTCTTCAGGAAACACTGCAGCAATCATCAAGGATCCACACCACCCAGCACACGCTCTGATCTTGCTGCTACCCTCAGGAAAGAGGTCTAGGTGCGACAAGATTCACACCATCAGGTTCAGGAACAGCTGCTCCCCCTCCACCATCAGACTCCTCAACGACAAACTCAATCAGAGATCCATTTAAGGACTTGTGCATTTTCACTTTATTGATTTTTTTTCTCTGTATTTCACAATCAATTTGCTTACTTTTCTTTATTTTTTTAAATATGTACGTTGAGTACAGTTTTTTTTCCAACAAGTGGTAATTCTGCCTCACCCACAGGAAAAAGAATCCCAGGGTTGCAAGTGATGTCATGTATGTACCGTGACAATAAATCTGAAATTTGAAAATCTGAAACTTGGCACCATCCAGATCAAAGCACCCGACTTGATTGGTACCCTGAGCATTCATTCCCTCAGTCTCAGTTGCATCCTAGTTTCATGATGTGGCATTCAGAAACTACACTGTTTTCTTGCTGATGCTTCTAACCCACAATCCTTTGCATCAAGAAGGACAAGTGCAAAACATGCACAAGAACACATATACCTGTCTAGGTTTTGCACTATCCAGACTTGGAAACACGTATCGCTGCTTCTTCATTGTCCCTGGGTCCAAATTCTGGAACTCCTTAGTATAGTGCGTGCAGCTTCACCAGGATGGATTACCACCTTCTCAAGAAAAATCAGGGATGGTGTTGAACCAGCTTTATGATCTGCTGCCAGCCTTCTGCTGAAGGTGCACCCACCATGCTCTGATGTTTGCCCTTGCTACCGATGCCCACAGCATTTAAAAACAAGATTAAAAATTCTCACCTCTTTCGTTGCACAAAACTTTCTCCTAAATTCCTTATCCAATTTATGAGGACAAATTTCAGCTCTTGCTCCTCAGTTTTGGACTTCTTCACAGAAGAAATAGAAACAGGAACAGTCTAGCTGGTCCTTCAAACCTGCTCTACTGCCACTAAGATCGGGCTGATCTTTCCCCTCAGCACTATCTTTATGCCTCAACTCCTATTCCTTGATTCCTTTAAAGCCCAAAAACCTTCACAAGGTAGAGAAGTCCAAAGGTTCCACACCTCCTGAATGGAAAAAAAAAATACTTCCTCACCTCATCCTTAAGCAACTTTCTCCTTATTCCCAAGATAACAACTGGTCTGAGGTTCCTTCTTCAACACCATCCTTCCTGCATCTTCCTGCTGAGCTTTTTAAGAATCACTTGAAATTTCAATTCCATCTAAATATATTATTTGCATTAATTCTTAAACACATGCTTGGGAGGAATAAGTGCTTAATATTGAATAGAAGATGGATAGATATTTGAATAACATCCAATGGCTGAATTTACCTTTCATGGGGCACATTAAGGCACCAGTGGTTGTTTTTGCATCTTTGTTTTGACTCATCCAATACATTGTTAAAAATTCTTCTCCTAATTGTTACAAATGCAAAATCATTAAAAGTGATTATTTGAAATAGTCATTTCTGGACCTTGCCCACATTCGGAGAATGATTAAACGAATTTGATGCATCTGGTCTTGTTTTAGAGCTTATTTGCTTCTTTTCAAGCCATATGTTGTTTAATTCTCTGGTTCAGTGCAGAAAAAAGTGATGCGTCCTTGACACTTGAACATTGCCCAAGATAACTTGTTGATGTCAAAATGGGTGGCTTACTGGAAGTCTTTTGCTGAGCGTTTTTTCTGCTGGGACTCGATAGAGAAGTCCCAGTTTCATGTCCAACTCAAGAAGCCCGACCACAAAAAGTTATTCTGACACCCCAATATAGGTGTATGTCAACTCAATATTCATGCTTCTACATACTTGGGCAAGGTTACTGATCAGAACAGGAAACACATCCCTCAACGAGTTTAAATAATGACATAGACTAGATGTCCAGGCAGGGATCTTCTGCCCAGCTTAGTACATGACCATGCTTATGAGACTTCAACTGTTTTTTTCGATGAAAAACTGAGAACTGAATAGTCAGTTGACAGCAGTCTTTTAGACATATAGCATTGTAACAGGCCATTTCAGCCCATGAGCTAATTTACACCCAATTAACCTACACTCCCAGTATATTTCGACTGGTGGGAGGAAACCAGAGTCCCTGGGAAACCCTACATATACATGGGGAGAACATACAAACTCCTTGAAGACAACACAGGATTCGAACCCCAGTCCCAATCGCTGTCGCTGTAAAGGCATTGTTCTACGTATATTGATGCCATCTCCAGTGGATGGAGACGTAGTTCCATTTATGTTTGAACTAAACCAATGGGAGTAAATATAAAGTGGTCATCAATACGTTAACTAAAGAATTCAGTAGCAGCTTAATTACCCAGAGCATAATGCAAGTTACAGAAGATGATCTATGGAATAGTAAAGGTCCATTGAAAGGGAAGTTGGGTTGATAGATGAAGGGGAAAAGAATGGTAGATTGCACTAATATGATGAACTGGTAACATGAATTAAATCTCATACAGATCCTCAACACCAGCTTAGGCCCAAACTGATCATTTCTATGCATTAAATCTTTGTGACCTTGGGTAATGTTCATTTACCTGACCATTGAGAGATGATATTTAGGGAGTGATCTTTGGGACGGTTGATCATAACTGAGCAGTTTCAAAATCTGTAGACTTAAGTAGCATCACATCTATCAGGAATACCAAGGATTCTATTGTTTCACTGACTTCTACACTTCAGCTTTCTGAAACTTATCAAGGAAAGTGTGTACATGAAAGATGACCAGAAAGAAATAGTGAAGCTGTGCACCCCACCCCGGTTACACTCTCTTCTTCCTCATTGCATCAGGCAGAAGACGCACAGACAGACATGAAAACACGTGCCTCCAGATTCAAGGACAGTTCCTTCCCTGCTGTTATCTCATCTGACTCTCAAATTGATCTCCCATTGGTAAAACAACACAGGCCTTGCACTGTTTTAACTGAGAGTTTTTGGTGAAACACTATACTCATGTCCTGTTTTATTTTGCACTAGCCTTTGTCATTTAGTATGTGTTGACTGGATAGAATTAAAAACAAAATATTTTCACTTTATCATGGTGAAACAAATCAATTCAATTCAAGGCAGTAAGTTGTTGCTTCTATTAACAGACCTATGTATGTGTCACTACTTTCCAGCACCCTGGCCCACTTCAAGCCAGACGACCACTAAACATTTTGCAGGAACCTGAAATTGATTATCTGGGCATTTTATCAAACATCCTAGGAAGGAAAACTACAGAAGAGTGGAGGATTCCAACATCATTCAAACTTATGACATTTGGACAGGTACATGGAAAGAAAAGGTTTGAAAAGGATGTGGGCGAAACACAAATGTCTGCATTTTAGTGTGTTTGTATTAAAAGGATGTGGGTCAGGCACATGGGACAAACTCTGTTAAAGGTGAGTGGACAAAAAGTTAAGGGAGATGTTAGAGGTAGGTTTTTTTTACTCAAGGAGTGGTGGGTGCTTGGAATGCCTTGCTTGGGTTGGTAATGGAAGTTGATAAAATATTAACATTCAAAAAACTCTTAAGGCATATGGATGAAAGAAAAATATGTTATGGGTGTGAGGTCATAGACAATTAGATTGTTGGGGAGTACGTTTACAGAGATTGTGGCTGAAGGGTCTGAAGTGTGCTGTAATGTTCTAGATTGGCAACTCATGGCATAAGCAAGATGGGTCGAAGATCTTGTTTCTGCACTGTGTGAATCTCTGATATAAGGAGTTGGCAGTGTAGCCCATCTAACCACCTCCACCAATCAATTATATCACAAGAAAATCTAACCCCCACTTTCACTCTTCATCCTCCCCCCTCAATTCCCACAAAGACCAAAAATCAGTCACATTTTTGAATGCCAACTAACAAAAGATTGTTTAAGAAAAATATTTTCAATTACTATTGAATAGTTTTCAAGATGAGAACCAAGTTTGTGTTATTGTCAAGAAATGTCCTTTCATGTAATGAATTCTCTTCAAATTTTATTGCTGTTCCTTCTTTGATGATGGGACCTAATCCTGGAAATTCCTTCCCTACGTTGAAGGTAATAGATTTCCATTAACCTGCCAGGTGATTAGGGAAGTGAAGTACAGGCAGACTGATAGTCTGATAAATAAATAAAATAAAGGATGCTTAAAATCCACTCTCCAAAGAAGAATCATATATTCAAATTCTAGGATTTGAAGGTCTTGTTCAGTGGTTCTCAACCTTTTTCTTTCCACTCACATACCACTTTAAGTAATCCCTATGCCATAAGTGCTCTGTGATTAGTAAGGGATTGCTTAAGGTGATGTGTGAGTGGAAAGGTTGAGAACCACTGCTTTAGGCCCAATTGTGACTGAAATATTTTGCTTGAGAAAAATTGTCAGTGGCCCATTTCCTTCGGAGTTATGGAACCGTGCACATAACGAGTCAATTAGGTACGATTAAAAAAGTGGTTTTCAAACTTTTTCTTTCCACCCACATACCACCTTAAGCAGTCCTTTACTAATCACAGAGCCCCTATGGCATAGGGAATACTTAAAGTTGGATGTGAGTGAAAAGAAAAAGGTTCAGAACCTCTGGTCTAGTTTGAAAATTCTTAAGCTTTGTAAAAGTCTAAAATATAAACTAGAAGTACTTGGCAACATCTGTGGAGATGGAAAGCAAAAGGGTCACACAGACTGGGATTAACCTCGGGATGTAAAGACATCCAGAGATCTCTACCCAGAGTTAGATCATGAGTTCACCTCCTACAGAGATTTTTTTTTTGAAAAATAGAATAATTTTGTCTCCAGTGCCTGTATCACCTGGTGTGGGAAGCCCTGAATGTAAATCAGCTGCTAAACCCTTGTCCTGCTTTTCCCGTTCAGCATGGCTCACTTTATTTATACAGCTGCTGGCGGGTTAGATGGTTGGAGGACAAATCCCACAACCGACCTTGAGCATGTAATTGAGCTTGACAGCTCAGGGCAATGCTGAAGAAGCACAACTTTGTTGGTGTGCCTTTTTTGTGCTAAATTAAGGCCTGTGATGTATTTCAAGTCAGAATAAAGGGGATTCCCCTTGTATTGCAATCTTTACTTATGCCCAATTTCCCTCTTTATCATATTACTGGATATAAATTCTATAAATACAGTTTTTTTTATGCATATGCATTGAATATGTATTTGTATATTATGTCAAGTATATGCACAGCAAAATCTTGTGAATACTCAAAATCCCAAATTAAACCCCTTTACTCTGCCGAGAAATTTCTTTTTTCAGAGGGAAGTGAATCTTTGGAATTCTCCATCCCAGAGGGATGTGGTTGCTTACTGGGGCTATTTAAAGAGGAAGTATATATTTTTTTAGAAGATCAGGGAATTGTGTGCAATGTAGAATTGGCACAAAGCCAAAAGATCAGCTACGATCACATTGAATGGCTGAGTTGCTCCAAATCAGCTGTCAAAAGCTTCGGAATGATTTTAAGTGTAAGATATTCAAAAAAACACAGTTCAAATAAAATGTAATTGATTCAGACAGGTTTATGGGTGGTAGGTAGAGAAGGTTTAGAATGTTGTGGACTTGGATTGCTGAAGGGCCTGTACTGTGCTTTAATGCTCTGTGTATAATTATTAAAGTAATTAGATGTAATTCAATTAAATATATATTAAAACAAATAATTAAAAGTAAAACACTATATTTAATTGCCTAGATTAGAATAAATTGTTGGCTGAATGAATCAAAAATAACCTTTTTTTTTAAAAAACTATTTGTCGTCCAACAAATCATTTTAACAGGAATAATTCGAGGTTGGATAAACTGTCCTCTCCTCACTGCTTAATCTCTATTCAAAAATATCAGTGTTTCTAATGTTGCTTTGAAAACCCCCTGGAGTCAATTACTCAGTCTGGCTCATAAGACTTTAAGCAGATATGTGTCAGTAACACAAAACTCAGTATTACTGACAAACATTGAGCTTAATGACACCACAAAATCCCATTAATTATGTCACTTAAAAATTTGCAAAACTTCAACTAAGACGTCTGCTTATGCGTTTTGAAATGCATATTCCAGTGTGGTTAGCAAAATTGTGCAATGATGCATCAAATGTCCGCAGCGGCTATGCCCTCTGTAGCTATCAGCATAATTCCCTCTTGGAATTCTCTATATCTTGCTGGGGGGGCACAGGGGAAGGATGAACTACTTTCCAATGGCTGATAGCAAACTATGAAATCATTCGTTCACAACACCATCTCTCTCTTTATCCTTACAAGCTCCAGATGGATGAATTATCACCATGGAATCATAGAGGTTGCAAAAAAAAAATAGGAGGCCTAAGATGTCCATTCTAGTTAGATGTTAAGGTTTATCCCAGATGAAGGCATTCAGGTTACAGCTCGACAAAGCTTATCCCACTGCATTTTAAATGTGGTAAGAGTTTCTGCCTCCATTGCCCAGTCAACTCGAGACCCACCGATCATGGAAAATGAATTTTCCCTCAATTTCCTTTTAATCTTTCCATCAAGTAATATAAAGCTATGCTTCCTGGTCATTCTCCTCTGTTAAGAGGAATGTTTCTTTCCTGTCCACCCTGTGTTGGCCTCTCATATTTTTGCACACCCTGATAAAATCTCCTTTTTACTCACTTTCTTAAACAACACAAATTTAACCAAAGCTGACCTCACCATAACCTCCTTCGGCAACAACCTTTTGAATGCTCCAAAGGAGATGCTTCTTGACAGGTGTCAGACGAGGACACCTGATCCTTGGATCAGGGTATACATTGCCAAGATCCACATCGAAGTTCACGGGATGGATAATCCTGGCTTCTTGTGCATTGCCACCCCATGTTTTTTGCCATTGTGCTTTTAGCTGCTGATGCCCTTCATTTTGAAATCCCTTCTCTAAACCTTACTGTGGGTCATTCACCTCCATTTGACACAAATTTAACTCGATTGCATTCTTATACAAGATTTTACATCTGAAGTTCCCACAGGATATTTATTGTGTACTGTGCTTACGGATTGGAAAGGTAGAGTCCACAAGTTATTCTCACACATCAGGAGAGGGACACAGGACAGTTTACACTGGACAACAATTTCTTTTTCAAAAGGTTTGCTTCCTGACAAAAATTGGGGATTATGCCAGACAACTTCAAGATGAACACAAAGATAATTTCAGATTTATTGTATCCTGTAGGAAGTTGGAGAAACATTCAATTAACTTTTATTGAATTTAGCAGGTTTGATCGCATAATGATACTGACACATTGCGTTAGTTCATCTGACCTAAAATGTTTTGCCACTGATTTTTGTTTGTACTCAGCATATGATGCCTCCCATGTCACTGTCCAATAATATTCAAATTGCCCTGATCCCGCTTTTCCATGGTAACAATGTCCTGGTGAAACCTTTCATCTTGTTCATCACTGACGGCACCAAGATCAGTAGGGAAGACGTCCGAGTGCGAACGCAAAAAATGAATTTTCAATAACATGCTGCACTTCATGGTTTGTCTGCTTGAAGTAGACTTAAAATATGACAAGAAATCATAAAAATTTTCTAATAAACAGTACGTGATAGAAACATTTTAAGATGATTTTCAGCCCAAAATCCATAACATATACCCAAAAGTGTTCAGGAACCAAAATATTGATGGTCCAGTGTTATCAATTCATCTACAAAACCAACTGAAAGTCATTTCAATCTCAATGCACACATGTTCAATAGAAGAGCCAACACTAGAATGGGCCTTTGAGGGAATTAAAAAGGTTCATCAGTGTTTGGTGAGTTGGTTGTTAGTCAGCAATGGATTGAAGTTTGGTGAAGTCAGCAAGTTGGTGTGAAATTTTTTTTGGAAGTGTCTCCTGACCTCTAATCTTCAAGGAAGTTGTCCTGGTTCCAGGCCTAGGGGCTTTGGTTGGGGTGTGGAAGAGGACATGTGAAACAGGGCCAATTTTCAAAAGAGAAAGAGAAGAAACGGCTGCCAGTGGGAGGAGGAAAAAAGAGAAATTCATCATTCGTTATTTGTGTTAAGTGGGCATTTCAGAAACAAAATTTGTGTGTGGTAAGCCACTGCTATGCTATGATTGGCTGCTGCTGGGTGGACACGCCTCCTGGGCCCCTTTGCATGCTCCCCATTCCTCTCTGCTTTGAAAAGTCAATGAGGTTGACGGCTGTTCCAGTCTATAGTTAATAAAAGTCTATCAGTTTCACAACTTCAGTGTGTTGTGATTATTGATGGCGCATCATTTGTGTTTTACTTTGCTTTTGAAATGTAATTCTATAGAAGTTCCCCTGCCAGAGTTCCCTCATGCTTCCTGCCAAATTTGCAAAAGACAAGTCCCTTGGTTTAGGCCTTTCAGGGAAGGAGGCAACAGGGAATCCCTTTCAGGTCAACCTTGAGCAACCCTGAGCCAAGACATTCTGGCTTTGGAATCCACTGTCTCAGCACAAGTGGCCATAGTTGGGATCATTGCTAGGGCAGAGGGGCTAGGAATTGGAATACGGGTATCTCGGGATGGAAGGCCAGTTTATATTACACAAAGTCACTTCCCATCCTCCAAGGGCACTCTCCTCATAATTTTATTGTTCCTAATTGCTGGAGCCTCAGGACATTCACCGAGCTCCTTAGAACCCCTGCAGACTGAACCAGGGCTCTGTGAACTGAATCAGGGCTTCTACACAGAGATCCCGACTTAAATGCCAATGAGCACATCAGGTAGATTTCTGTGCCAGAGCAAATTTTATATCTATCTGCAGGTAAATCTTGCCTCTTTTTAACACCTCATCCAACACCCAGCACTTTCACCCCTCTATTAAGCAAAGGTGATCCATTATGTATTCTGTTCCAGAACTACATAGCTTGGAGAACTGGATTCCTTCTGCAACTTAAATTAACGCAGTGAACCGGTGCGGACTCGAAAGGCCAACATGGCCTGTTTCCACTCCGTAAATGGTTATATGCTTATATGGTTATGACATTGTGGGCCGAAGGACCTGTACTGAGCTGTGATGTTCTATGTTCAACATGCCTGAAGCCACTGGCTTCATTAGCACTGAACAGACATTCCCTTTCCCTCATTAGCCGTCTTTTGTTCAAGAGCTGCTCCAAAATGTAGACTGCTTGTCTAACTGATTCATGCTCAGTTGAAACTGAGAACAGATTTTCACAAAATCATTTCATGGAAACATCAGGGGTAGTGAACTTAAATTATCAATCAAGGCTCAGTGTGGAAATCACCAATGCAGAAACATTTAATTGAATTTCACTCTTGGTAAACTATTTATATGCCACACTTCAACACTTGAGAGAGTCATTCAGCTAATGAAAGGGAGTATGTTAAAGAGGAAGTACTGCACCAATTTACCCCCAAGATCCCCCCCCCCCCCCCCCGACTCATATAAGACAATGCTTCACTTCAGTGATGTTGTTCAATGGATAAGCATTGATTACCTCGGCTTTGAAATAGCCCCATGGGACTTTCAACATCCACCTGAGATAGGAGACGAGTATAAAAAGGTTGCCCTTCTAACAGATCCACATTGGAGTCTCAGCAGACTTTTGAATCTGTGGTCCGGAATTTGAAACCATCACCGACTGATTCAGAGAACAATGCTACCTCCTGAAACAAAATTGATACAGTAAAATCTCTGTTATATGTCATTCAAGCAACCGGCAACCTCAAGAAACTGGCAAAAAAAAAATCGGGAAGTAAATGGTTAAAAATAAAATACAGAAGTTTAAAATTGGTGCGCCTCGCCATTAGTTCTCCATTTGATCGCACACAGTCTCAAGCAACCAGAAAATGTATTTAAATTTAGACATACAGCATGGTAACAGCCCACTTTGGCCCACGGGTCTGTGCTGCCCTATTTACACCCAATTAACTTACATCCCCGGTACATTTTAAATGGTAGGAGGAAACCGGAGCCCCCCGGAGAAAACCCATGCAAGACAACATACAAACTCCTTACAGACAGCGCAGGATTTGAACCCAACTTCTGATTGCTGGCTCAGTAAAGGCATTGCTCTGACCACTACACCAACCATGCTGCCTCGTTTATCGAGCATCTACCAATCCCCATAAGTGTCGAATACCAGAGATTTTACTGTATTCAGTTTTGTGTTTGTGTGAACACTTTGTTTCAAATGGGTGAAAGTTCTCCCATGTTAATAGTGAAATTAAAATGGGACCTCAGATTCCACATTTGAATAAAATGCACTGATGCTATCTCCCAGAACAAACACGGTTGGGAACATGCAACAAATCACCCTTCGTGATATTGCTTTCTGCCATCCAGCCTTCCCAAACATGATGAACAGCACAGTACTTTATCAACATGGAGACCACTGAAATAAAATTGTTGTTCCTAGTTCAAAGAATTCAGGCATGTGAAATGACCACAAGGAATTTAATTGGAATACCATGAAAAGTGGAGCCAAATCAAATGCATCACTCCTAAATTTGGATCTTTATCATTTACTTGTTGTGATTCCCAGTGGTGCTGCCTCCAATCCAGTCTTAAGGAGTTGTGGTATACGAAGGTGGAAGAGGAAACTAAAAACTAAATAGAATTTGAAAGATGAAATTCAACTTATCCTGTGCTCTGAATCTACCTCTTACATATCCATGGGACGTGCTTACCACAGGCCAGACTGGCATTTATTATCAGGTGAAACTGCCCTTGAGAAGATAGTGGTGGGCCAGCTTCCTCAAGTATTCCATTCCATATTTCAAATCAGTCTGTTCAGAGTGGTACCAGGAATCTGAACCAGCATCAGTGAACAACAGTTTCCCAAGTCCTCAGGACTTAGAATGAAATTCACTGGTGATTATGTTCCCATGTGCCTGTGTCTTTTCTCCTTTTGGATGAGTTTGAAAACTCCTGTCAGTTAAATCCTGGTGTCTAGTTAGAGTGCAGGCTGGAGATGATCTGCTCTGAACAATCTAGCATGAAAACATCACCCTAGAAACCATTAATGGACCCGTATTAGTGTATCAGAAATGTATCAGAACATACGAAACAGAAGCAGGAGTTGACTACTTAGCCCCTTGTCTCTGTTCTGCTATTCATAGAACCTACCACAGTACAGGCCCTTCAGCCCACAATGTTGTGCTGTCCTACATAAACCACCATCCCAACCCCACAGCCAATCACTGTTTATTATTTTTTAACATCCATGTGCCTATTTAAGAGTTTTTTAAATGCCCCTATAGTACCAGCCTCTACCACCACCCCTCCTCCCCATGCCATAGGTGCTCTGTGTAAGTGATAGCAAGGGATTACTTAAGGTGGTGTATGAGTGGGGAAAAAAGGATGAGAACCACTCCCTTGAACGGATGTCCTCTGTTATTGGCTATTGTCACCCTGGAAAACAGGTGCTGGCTGTCCACCTTACTTACCTCTGCCTCTATAATCTTAGACACCTCTATTAAGTCACCTCTCATTCCCCATCACTCTAAAAAATAGTCCTAGCTCATTTCTTCATTAAGGTCATGGCTACTGTTTCAATTCCACTTTCCTGCAGATAATTCAATTCTCTCAAAACCTAAAAATATGAACATTTTTTATCAATCTCCAAGACATTTTAGCAATGACTAAATTTTGCCATCCACCAAGAGCAAAATTAGTTTGTCAAACCAGGATCTACTTGAATGAAGGAGAAACCTTTGGGTATCAC
The DNA here is from genome assembly GCF_036971445.1 of Narcine bancroftii. Taxonomy (NCBI): domain Eukaryota; kingdom Metazoa; phylum Chordata; class Chondrichthyes; order Torpediniformes; family Narcinidae; genus Narcine; species Narcine bancroftii. The sequence goes on from NC_091478.1 coordinate 100,178,209, forward strand.
AGTGGTACAACAAGTGGAGCCACCGCCTCACATCTCCAGAGACCCAGCTTTGATCCTGACCTCCGGTGCTGTTTGTGTGGTGCATGCACATTCTCCCTGTGATCAAGTAGGTTCTGGGCTATTCTTTTAGAGCTTTGCCAATTTCTTGAGGATTCACAAATAACAAAAGACAAAAGGTCAATGAGATAGCTCCTGGGAGGGATTCTCATTCAAAAGATATGGGAAGAGTTAAGAGCAAGAGCAAGCCAGTCAGATATTTCCTCAGTCTTATAGTCATGGTGGCACCGAGGTATACAACATGGAAACAAGTTCATCAATCTACTGTGTCCAAGCTGAAACACCTTCACTCTGACCACTGCAACAGCAAGGACCTACCAATGGTCAACCATTTCAATTTCACACACTTTTGCCACACCAACATGTCTATCCACAGCTTCATGCAGCTAGCTCAAAACTGGAGGAACACCACCTTGTACTCCATCTGGACACTCTCCAACCTGATGGCATTAACATCGACTTCTCCAATTTATGTAACCCCCTTCCCCGAGTCTTTCTCTTTCCCTATCCCTCAGTCTCCTCCAGCTCCCCAGTCCCTTCTCTTCCTTCTCCTATTAGAGAGCTACCTTCTCCCCATCATTTCTCAGCTTTTTATTCTCTTCCACCCTTCGAGCTTTAACCTATTAGCATGTGATCTTCCCTCTGCTCCCTCCTCCCTGCTCTCTTCTTCTCCTCCTCCCCCCCCCCCCACCCACCACCACCCCACCTTTTTATCCAGGTGCCAATCTACTTTTGCTTATACCCGATGAAGGCCCCAGGCCCGAAACGTCTGGTACCCTTTAATTCCTGTGGATGTGTTTCTCCAGCACATCTGTGTATTGCATTTTTCCCCCCAAGTGTTCCAGTTTCCTCCAACATCCCAAAGGCATGCGAGTCGGAAAGTTAGACGGCTGCTCTAAGTTGTTCTCAAAGTGCAGGTGGGTGGTAAAATCGGGATATTGACGATAATGTGGGGACAATAAAATTAAATTAATGCAGGATTAGTTTAAATGGGTCAGAACCAACACACTGCTCCATGCTGCACAACCTGTAACACGACAGCTATAAGATTCATTAGAAAAAATCTGAGTCGTTAACTCTTGCTATTGATTGCTTCCATATCTCGTGGATAAGAATCCCTTCCCGGAGATACCTCACCAACTTAAGAATCTTTTATTGTAATTTGTGAATCCTCCAGAAAGTGGAAGACCTGCAAGAGTATTTATAGCACAGAGCCCATAAAATCAGCATTATTTCCACCTTCACTTCGCATGGCACAGACTGAAGTTCAAAAGGTTTTTTTTGTGGAAAATTTTATTTATAGGTGATAATAAATCATACAATCACATAATACAAGCCAATACATAATATTTTGTTCCCCCCCACCCCCAACCCTATCTCCCCCCACCCCCAACCCTATCTCCCCCCACCCCTCCCGAACCCCCTCTAAACTACCCCAAAAGAAAGCGACGAGGTGATCAACTCAAATAACACCATTCAATTATTTGCCATGGATTGGGACACCACCACCAATGTATGGTAAAAAATTAATAATTAAATCACATTTATTCCATATATGGGCTCCAAGTTGTAACAAAAAAGGAATAATTATTTCATAAATTATATGTTATCTTTTCCAAGGGGATACAAGATCTCATCTCCGCATCCCATCTTTGAATACTCAAATTAGTCTAATTTTTCCAAGTAATTGCGAGACATTTTCTAGCCACAGCTAAAGCTAATCTCAAAAAAGCAATTTGAAATTTATCTAATTTTATCTAGTTCAAAAGGTTAAATTCACTCCAGTCTGTGTAAAGACAACTAGCTTTGTTCCTCTGTATTTCAGTACATTTCCACAGCGTCTGTTGTACAGATATTTGGAATTGCACCAAAGCTGCGATGGAATCAATTCCCAGTGACAAACACAGTGAATAAACAGAATGTTCATCTATTCATAGACCAGCCTTCTCATTATATTCTGCTTGAGAACTATCACAAAAACTATAAACGAGGGATTAACTCGTCAGACAAGCCTGTGCAAGATCCAAAGATCTCCCTGATGTGGAGCTGTCACATTTATAGATCCTGTCGTTGTACGATGCTCAAATTAAATTGTGAGTGTTCCAGCATTGTTGATTGGGAAGCTATACTTCAGCTGTTAGCTCTCAGTCAGAAAGCTGTGAGATCAAGCATCGTTCTGAAGACTTTGAGATAAAATTCAGCGCAATGATGAATATCAGTTTTGCCCTTCTTTTGAGTCAGAGTCTTTTCTGGAAGCTTGATCATCCTTGGGGAGGTGTACAGTCGTCTTTCAAAGCAGTTCAAGAGAATATCTCCAATCTCCTGGTCAATTCCTGTGCTTCCATCAGTACCAGACTATGGGGATATTTTCACCAGGCTGCCCAAGGGAGCATGATTTTGAATAGCACGCTGACACAACAGTTAGTTCTGCTGCTTCAATGCTCCAGGGACACGGGTTCCATCACAACCTCAGGTGCTGCACGTGAAGAGTTTGTACATTCTTTCCTTATTGGTGCCGGTGCACTGAATGGCTCCCACAAATTATGCTTTAGCGTTAGGATGCTGCGAAAAGATTCTAAACTACTTTTTTCCCCTTTGCCTTGTCCCACCTAACGCTCTCCTGCCTCTGTCTCCCAACTCCATCCTTCCTGGCCACACCCCCTCCCGCCTGACTCCATCTGTCTGTCTTCCTTCTTAGTCCATCAATAACCTACTGAACCCTCCCCCCCCACCCTCTCTTCAATACTGCCGGTCTTCCCTCTCCTTTTTCCGCCCTGAAACAGGGTCTCAACCTGAAACATCAGTTGTTCACTTCCCTACACAGGGGATGCCTGACCCATCCCCCAACTGTTAGTATTTTCACTCCAGATTCCAGCATCTGCAGACTCTTCTGGCTCAAAAAGAAGTTGATGAGCATGTGAGAAAAGTAAGTTGCAGGAATACGGGGAACGGGGTGGGGGGGGGGGGGGGGGGGAGGGTGAATGGGACTACTCCCCTGTAAAATGCAATAATCTTCTGTGTATACTTATTTTTTTTTATTATATTTTAGCATTTAGTGGTTAGTGCAATGTCATTACAGCTCCAGTGACACAAGTTCAAATCCGGCACTGTCTGTAAGGAGATTGTACATTCTCTCCATATCTGCATGGATTTTTCCCACGTGACCCGGTATCCTTCCACCCTTCAAAAATGTACAGGGTTTATAGGTTAATTGGTGTATTCGGGGTGGCATGGGCTCATGGGCTGGACGGGCCTGTTACCACGCTGTAATTTTAAATTGAGACATATGGCACTGTAACAGGCTCTTCTGGTCCATGAGTTCATGCTGCCCAAATACACCAATTAACCTACAAACCTCGTACATTTCATACAAGTTAAGATTTACTTCACATTCGGAAAGTGCGCTGCCTGTCAGGCAGTATCTGGAGCTTTTCACATTTATTCCTCCATTTCCTCCACGAGCAGGGAACATGGTCTGCCTGGCCTGTCACTCCACATCTGCAACTGATTCCTATGTTTCCAAGCAAGTCTCTCAATTCAGGAACCATTGAGGGCTGGGTATTAAATGCTGGCCATGCCTGTGTTACCCACATCCCATTAACATTAATTTAAAAAAGAGAAATATCATTACGCTTTTGTTTAAAAAAAAATTTCCCGAACCACCAATTTGGATATACCAGCCTGATGTGGATTTGTTACCACATCAAGGCAGGGAACAGGATGAAATAAATTCCAGAAGGCCTAGTGAGCAGTTGGGTAAGAGTCAGATTGAAAAATGTGATGGATTAAAATTCTGAAGAAACTTGAAGGAGGAAGTACAGGTAGATTTTTCCTACCGAACCAAGGAAGCAGCACTTGAGGTTATGATGGAACCCGTGTCCTTGGAGCAGTGAAACAGCAGAACCATAAAACAGCAAATGCATGCTAATCTCCTTGGGCCCATATATAATTATAAAGTCACAGATGCAGCATGGAAACAGACCTTCTGGCCTATTGAATCACAGCCACTCAACAACCACCTGATCCTACATTAAGATCACTATTTATAAGACCATCAGGCCATAAGACATAGTGCAGAAATAAGCCTTTCAGCCCATCCTGCCATTTAATTGAGCTGATCCATTTTCCCGAAAAAGCACACAAATGCTGGAGAAACTCAGTAGGTCAAACAGTGCCTTTATGTAGCAAAGGTGAAGCTACATCCCCAACATTTCGGGCCTCTGTGTTTCTTCTACACTACCTGCTCCACCTACCTTTGTATCATCTGCAAACCTATTATTTTGACAGTCCTGTCAACATAACCCGAGAATCTACAACTCACTAACACACAAAAGACAATCAATGGCAGCCAACTAACCGGCCAATACACACATCCGTGGGATATGGGAGGGAAAATAAAGCACCTGGAGGAAACCCATGCAGTGACAGGGAGAACGTGTAAACTCTGCACAGGCTGCAGCCTTGGTGAGAATCAGTCAAGATTACGAGGGAGCGGCTCCGCAAGCGAATCCACCATGGAGACCTCCTAATTATTTCATCGCTGGGTCCCTCACCCTGTCCCCATCAACGTGCGACCTCCACACCAATGAGCCACGTTTTGCTGTTTTTGGATGGAAGGGGTGATAGTGACTTGGGTCTGGGAGTCAGTGATAGGTGTTTGAAGGTTTAGATTCAGATGCCTGCTATTTAAAACTACGTGACAGAAAACCCTGACAATAAAAAATACAGAATAAACCTGGTGTTTCTGCACCTTTCTTCTGATGTTCACAACTCAATCATTTCCAAAGGCAAAGGGACAATTACTTTCATGTTGGCTCCAATCTGGAGATTAAATTTCCATAAACAAAAGAAACCAACCTCCAAAGGATCATGGAAAGTGTCTAATTCTAGGGAGATGGTCAGGCAGGAAATCAGACTTCAGTTCTGGCCACTAAGTTGCAGAGTCGCTTCAAATACAGCTTCACCATATGATAAACTGTGGTGCTAGGTGCAAGAAATATGGGAAAGTCAGACTGAGGGTATCCTACATCATGATGGTGGTGTATCTGAGGTCTTAGTTTGTATAAAGTGGAGAAAAAAGTGGATGACTAATCACGGGACAATACAATGTGATGCTTAATCTCCATGGTACATTTGGTGCTGACACATGCGAGTTCAGTTCAAGTTTATTGTCAGATGTACCAAGGTGCTGTGGTAGAGATTGTTTTGTGAGCAGACTAGTAGGTATACAGTACAACTCCGATTATCCAACATTGGATTCTCTGAAATCCTCATTTATTTGAAAATGATTAAAAATTTTGAATAAATGAGGATATCCGAAACATATCAGAAATTTTCGTTTATCCGAAATCTTTTCAGAACTGAACTGACCGGGAACTTAAGGCTGCTGGAAGGAGCGCGGACCTCGGGCTCCCGGCAGGAGCGTGCCTCGGTGGGGTCGGCAGCAGCCAGCATTTTTTGGTGAGAATTAAACAGTATTTTAATGCTTAAAGTGCCTTACCTTGTTGTCTGTTGCATTTTAAACACTGATACAAGTGATTTGCTGTTGCTACTGGGCTGTTTTTTAAAAAATGACCAGTTCCCCGAAAAAAACGTTTGTCCGACATCGGCCCGGTCCTGACCATTTTGAATAATCGGAGTTGTACTGTACAGAGTACAACAAGTAAGGCACAGTGCCAAAGAACAAAGTCCAGAGTTACCATGAGAGATTTGTCAGTAGGGAGCAAAGGCAACAAAATGTTACTCTTTGAGGGTTCATTCAGGAATCTGATAACAGGAAGGAAAAAACTCCTTCAATCTAATGGTGAGCGATCTCACACTCGAGAACCTGACAGGAGGGATGAAGAGAATGTGTTTGGGGTGGGATGAGATTTTTATAATATGTTGTTAAACAGGGAAGTCTGCAGATGCTGTGATTGTAGGGCAATACACAAAAGTGCTGGGGAAACTCAGCAGGTCATGCATCGTCTATAGGAAGTAGATGGCCTGAACCCTTCTTCAAGGTCCAGGTTGGCTGCTTTTTGAAGGAAGCTGGACCTGCAGCTGTTGGAATCCAGAACAAAACATAATCTGCTGGAGGAACTCAGCAGTTCAAAGAGCATCAGTGGGAGAGAAAGAGTGTCTTGACGAAGCGTTCCAGCTCGAAACGTTAACATTTCTTTCATTTCTGCTGTTACCTCTTGACTGTTGATTTCCTGGAGCAGATTGCAGGTGAGAATGGAGTTGCACAGAAGTAGTTAAGCTTGAAAAACCTGATACCTCCTCGACACCAGCAACCTGTCTACTTATTATATTCAAATAAACAGGGACTACAAAACTTTATTTCTGGTTCAACTACTGAGATAAATGTAGGTCTGGTTCTGAGTGAAATGATGGGGAGGTATGTTGGCTGCCCCAACATCAAACATAGTTTTATTGACGGAGAGACTGTGTTCATGTGTGAACCAGCATCACACTGAGTTGGCCATGATTTTGTTTGTGGGATTAATTTTTCATTACTGCCCTGTAGGGATTTTAAATCTGCCGATCCAGCAGGGAGTATACAGGAATATATAGCTGACACATTCTAGACAAGAAACAGAAACATTAACTCCCGTGCAAGATTGAACAGATTTGTGCAATTAAAAAAAATAGCAGCCATGACTGAAATCTTCACTGAAACAAAATGAATTCAGTACAGTACAGGAACAGGCCCTTCAGCCCATGTGTTAGTGCTGAACATGATGTCCAAACACAACTAAAACTGCTGCTTGCACATGATGGCTATCCCTCCATCCCCTGCTCCCTCTAAGCTCTGCGCTTGTGTGCGCGCACACGCGTTTTGCAACCAGCGCATAAAGGAAATTAATGTGCGCACAAAAGATTAGTGACCTAAAATAATCTGTGCAGTTTTTTTGTCAAATAATTTGTACACCTACATAAACTGTGCTGTGTGTGAAGATTTTCACATTAATAGTTTGTCAACTACCTTTGTAATGGAATAAGTTTTGATTTAATAATTTCCAGCAACTTTAATAATAGTTATTAATTTTTTTCACATAAAAATAAGAAATACTCATTGATGTTTTGTTTAATGGAACAACTTAACTGAACAAAGTAATTCAAAGTATAGAATAAAATCTTAACTAAATGCATTACTTCATAGAATGCAATCATCTTAGTATTGTATTAAAACATGCCAATACAGTTTTATTTTCCATGAGAGAAAAGCTGTTCCAAAATGATCTAGAAACAATTTCAAGTTTATATTTGCACGAGCATTCGATGCGCACATACTTTTGTCACAGGAAAAAAAATGGGTACAACATCAGATTTTTGCGCACACTGATTACTAAAAATTAGAGGGGACATGGCCTCCATCCCCTTCATATTCTTCACGAGAACCTTTCTTTTAACGGTACAGACATATCTTTTTCTACCACTATCCCAAATAGCCCGATAGAGGCATCTACCACTTCTCCATGTAAAATATTTGTTCCGTATACTTCTCTCAAACTTCCTCCGCCCCCCCCCCCCCCCCACCTTAAACGCATATCTTCTAGTGTGTGACACTTCTACCCCAGGAGAAAAAAAAAAGATTTAAAAAGATTGAAAAGGATTTGATTATACTTGGAGTGAAACAACTTGCCCCACCCTTTGACTTTCTCTCTTTCCCTCATGTCATGGTGGTCTCCCTTTTCTCCAGCTCTGCATTCACAGAGCTATCCTCTTCCCCTCTCAATTTGCAACTTTTCGCTCCTGCCTTCCTATTCATGACCATCTGTTGACTTGTGCTCTTCCCCCTGCCCATTCTTCCCTCCTTGCCCCACTTTTCATTCCAGGCCCCTGCCTGCTGTTTGCTCGTGCCTTGTCAAGTGGCTCAGGCCTGAGATGTTGGTTATATATTTTCTCCAACTTTGGACACTGTTGCGTTTCTCCAACACGTTTGGGTATAGCAGGGAGAGAACCAAGTCCTACTTTTCTATTAGTATTAAGTGCAATGTTATATTGCTTATTGGACAGTTCTTTTAATTTCTACGGCACGTTTAACAAATCCCCTTTTTTGTAAATCTACAGAGACATCTTAATCATAAAATCTGAAGAAACATAGAATAAAAGCAACTTTGCTTTGAGAATATGAAATGAAATATGGGCTCTTAATTACCTGTCACAGTAGGTCAGCAATTCTGTTAGGAATATGCACTGACAAATTCTTATTTTGCAGTCAATTTTATTGTTCAGAAGTCACAATCTCAAGGTTTTTTTTGAAGACAGGACATTTTGGATCCCCATATTGTATGTGTGATTCGAAGAATCAAATGATAAGGCAACTGTTGAGGTATGTAAAACCATATGGGGAATGGGTAACTTGGATCATCACAGTCTTTCTCTCAGGGTAGGTTGAGGGCATAGGTTTAAGGAGAGAGGGGACAGATTTAAAAGGGACCTGAAAGAATAGGTTTTTCACTTAGAGGGTGAAGGGCATCATAGATTGAGCTGCCAGAGGAAGTGGTGGTGCCGGGTAATTACTCCATGTAAAAGAAATTTGGAAAGGTACATAGATGAGGAACTTTTGGAGAGAAACAGGCAAACGGAACTCGCTCAGGTAGGCACCTTGGTTAGCATGCCACAGTTGGGCCTGTTGTACAGCTATACCCCACCTTATGAACACACAATCTCTGAAAATTTGCTATTGCAAAGAAAGCCGTGTTCACTTTAATTAAGAAATTACAATGGGTTTTGAATGGGTTTTAAATTTTATGAAAATTGCTTTCAATATTAGTCAATGGGTCTTCACTTTACGAGTTTTCGGTTTTCAAATGGTTGCTCAGGAACACTCTACTTTCGTAAACCTGGATAACTTTATAACACTATGACCATTCAACTCATTGATGGAAGGCTTTAAATCATCCTGTCGTGCTGTCCAAGATCAATTCATCTGATTACTTAGCATTCAATCAAACCTTGAAAGGTACGGTTCTACAAATACTTTTCAACATTGATGTGGATCTCTATTTCCAGGTCGTGAGTTCTAATCCCCAACATTCTTCAAGGGATTTAGTTTCTCTTCAAGTTCCTTCTGACTTTTTTCCACTTAAATTATATCTATGCCTCCCAGTTACTGAACTGTCTGTTCAAGGAAATAGATCCTTTCTCCATCTTATCTGGAGATCTCTAGCTTTAGATACTTCAGTTCTGACTCCATTTTTCCAATGAAGAGAACCCAAATTATCCATCTCGAATTTCCAGAACCAAGTAAGTTTTCTCTCTCCATCTCTTGTGGCAAGACATCTGAAGTGTAGTGATTGAAACTATACCAGTGCACTAGCTGCATTCTGTGAAGAATCGTATGAATTTTTTCACATGATCTCCCTGATCTCAAATTCTGCATTCTGGTCACTTAAGATGATTAACTTGAACACTTTTTCAACCACGTTATCTACCCAGGATCCATGCAACCTCATCTGCAGGACATTCCATCCAGCAGCTTAATGGACTGAGGTTCAGAATTGATGAGGTAACGCTTCAGATTCAGACACTTCATTCTCTCAGGAAAAGGGAGAGTAACTTAACCACATGTATTTTGTTTGTTGTAACCTCAAAAGAGCTCAAACAAATTGGTCAAACAGGATTCTGCTTTCATGAATCCTGGGTCTGCCGGGTTCTATTATATTTTTGAGTTAATTCTTCCCTCCACTGCACCCCCCCCCCCCAATTCTTACATTGCAGGGTTACATTGGAAACTTCTCAAACTGTGGGCATTGGTCCAGAAGTTATGGAATTTTAGAAGATGGCAATCAGTGCATCTATTACCTCCCATGCCATCTCTAGGGATACAGGTCAGCAGGTTCTGAGGAGCAACTTTTTCCACACAGTGGTGTGCATGTGAAATGAGCTGGCAGGGGAAGCTGTAGAGGTGGGGAAAGAAACTTGGAGAAGTACATGGAGAGGAGATATTTCAAGGGAAAGAGTCCAAATTCAAGCAAATGAGATTAACTTAGGTAGACAATTTGGTTAGCATGGACAGGATGGACCAAAAAGCCTGATTCTGTGGTGTATAACTATGACAGTCAGTATCACATTGTTTCAAACCAAGCATGCCTCCCAACACAAATGTCCAATAAGATTGCAGACAAAAGAGAAGCCATTCGAACACTTTTTCAACATTTGCTCTACAATCAATCTTTTTCTCACTCCTGAATTAAGCTATTTGAGGAAAAGTTAAGAATAAAGATTTTTTAATGCCTAAGTGAATACTCTCACTGGTTGGACACCCCAGAGTTTTCAAGGCAGTTCAAAAAGGTTGTCACCTCTATCAGAACAACCTATAGATATTATAACCAATCCCATTGTATGACAGGGCTAACCAATCATCCGCATTGAGCTTTTAGTGTAACATTCATGAAATGTAAGCAAAAAAGTGTTTTCCTCCTCGCCTATAAGCTCTTGTCCTGAAAAACATCTGTGAAAATAAAATCGACCAGACATGGCCCAGACACAATTCATGCTCTGTTTCCCTCAGGTTGGAGTTCCAATGCTATGTGTGGGTGACACAGAACAGCGCCAAAACCTTGGACTCAAGGTACCGCAAGGAACTGGCATGTTCTGGTAATGACTCAAACCACAAATATTAAAGAACATTATCTTAAAACACTTGAGAAGCAGACCATGGAAGTAAGTGGAGAAAAAGGAATGGAATCTGCAGTTGTTCAATCCATTCTTCTCACTGGATTTAACACAAGCATTTGGTTTAGTAGAAAAAACAATGCACTTCCAGCTATTGTGGGCTATTGTTTTTTTTTAAATCGAACCATAGATCCACAGAACATTACAGCATGGAAAACAGGCCTTTTGGCCCTTCTAGTTTGTGCTGAACTATTTTTCTGCCTCATCCCACTGACCTGCACCCATTCCATATCCCTCCATTCCCCTCCCATCCACAAAGATTTTCTTAAATGTTAAAATTGAGCCTATGTGATAGTACAGGATACTATCATCAATATATATATTTGTATATATTTACATATAGTAATAGTGATTGGCTGAGAGCCGTAGCCACGCCTACTGGCAGGTCATAAAGGGCTGCTCCTATCCAGACTCGGGTCAGTCAGGACTGGTCGACCTCGATGTACTACGCTCCAGTCTTCTGGTAATAAAAGCCTTGGTTTGAGTCAACAAATCTTTGAGTCATTCAACGCGCTACGGCCTGCATTCACCACTTCAGCTGGCAGCTCACTCCATACTCCTACCACTCACCGTGTGATGAAATTCTCCTTAATGTTCCCCCTAAACTTCTCCCCTTTCATCCTTGTCCTCTGGTTTGTATCGCACCTTACCTCAGTGGAAAAAGCCTACTTGCATTTTCTATATCTATACCCATTATAATTTTGCATATCTCCATCTAATCTCCCCTCATTCTTCTATGCTCCAGGCAATAAAGTCCTAACCTGTTTAACCTTTCCCTGTAACTCAGTTCCTCAAGACCTGGTTACATCTTGATAACTCTCATATACACTCTTTCAAATTTATTGATTTCTTTCCTGTAGTTTGATGACCAAAACTACGTCGTGTTCTTGAGGTCCTGAGGGTAGTTGTGCATACCTCCTTTAAAGTGCCATGGCATTCTGAAACAATGGTTATCAAAGTTTATGGATCTTGCAATTTATAAACAAAAGTTCAAACAGAAACTGCAGAAAAACACTCAGCAGGTCAGGCAACAACTGTGGAAAGTGAAATACAGTTGATGTTTAACAAGTTCCTTTGCCTCCCACCCAAAACATCACCTGCTTCCCTCTTTACAGACGCTGCCTGACCTGATGAGTCTTGCCCGCATTTTCAGTTTTTTTAAATTTCTGATTTCTAGTATTGGAAAACAGAAGCACGGAGTATAAAAGCAGCAAAGTTTAGATGAACCTGCACAGAATTCTGCTTTGTCCCATTACAGGGAGGAGGTGGAGGCTTTGGGAAGGGTGCAGAGAACTAGAAGGAGAGGGTGGACAAACTGGAGTTGATTTCCTTAGGGCGTGGAGGTTGAGGTGTTATGTCACAGACCAGCAGCAACAGAAATTCACCAACTATTTATTGCTTTTATTTTAAAACAATATTAATGACCACCAATAATATAAAACCCTAATTAACCCCAACTACATGTGTGTAGCACTCTCAATTTACCACATTAGACAGAGTTGTGATTAATAGGCTTTAATCTCCTTAAGACATCAACACCTCTCACATGATGCTGGCTTGGTTCCAAGGCAGGTACTGAGGCAGGTTCAGGGGGCAGGCCAGCTCATACAATACATAGAGTGTGTGTGCCTGGGATCCCCAAATCATCACAGCTTAGGCATAATTCTGGAAGTCAGTCCAAAGTTCAGCCTTAGAAATCATGTGTTGGAACACAGACTCTTGAACTGATGCACTCATTCAATCAAGTAATCACGAAGGAGGGAGGAGAGACTGAGTGACCGTACTGCCAAAAACTCGCGAATCTTTGTTGGGTTGCTTGCTCAGAAATATCCTTTTGGATGAACAGTTGTCACAATTCCCCTTTTCCTTGCGTGGGGGAAACAAAACATGTGATTTTCACCACGCTTCCAAATACCCTGTCACAGGTCAGTGAAAATGACCTTTCTTTTGGTGATGATGTGGTTCAATAAGTCCCCTTCAAAATGGCCTTTCTTTTGGTCATGGTGGGGTTCAATAATTCTCCTTTAAAATGACCTTTCCTTTGGTCACGGTTGTTTTCAATAATTCTCCTTTAAAATGACCTTTCCTTTGGTCACGGTGGCGTTCAATAATTCTCCTTTAAAATGACCTTTCCTTTGGTCATGGTGGGGTTCAATAATTCTCCTTTAAAATGGCCTTTCCTTTGGTCACGGTGGCGTTCAATAATTCTCCTTTAAAATGACCTTTCCTTTGGTCAGGGTGGGGTTCAATAATTCTCCTTTAAAATGACCTTTCCTTTGATCATGGTGGGGTTCAATAATTCTCCTTTAAAATGACCTTTCATTTGGTCAGGGAGGCATTCAATAATTCTCCTTTAAAATGACCTTTCCTTTGGTCAGGGTGGGGTTCAATAATTCTCCTTTAAAATGACCTTTCCTTTGGTCATGGTGGGGTTCAATAAGTCCCCTTCAAAATGACCTTCCCTTTGGTCATGGTGGGGTTCAATAATTCTCCTTTAAAATGACCTTTCCTTTGGTCACGATGGCGTTCAATAATTCTCCTTTAAAATGACCTTTCCTTTGGTCAGCGTGGGGTTCAATAATTCTCCTTTAAAATGACCTTTCATTTGGTCATGGTGGGGTTCAATAATTCTCCTTTAAAATGACCTTTCCTTTGGTCACGGTGGCGTTCAATAATTCTCCTTTAAAATGACCTTTCCTTTGGTCAGCGTGGGGTTCAATAATTCTCCTTTAAAATGGCCTTTCCTTTGGTCAGGGTGGGGTTCAATAATTCTCCTTCAAAATGGCCTTTCCTTTGGTCACGGTGGCATTCAATAATTCTCCTTTAAAATGACCTTTCCTTTGGTCATGGTGGGGTTCAATAATTCTCCTTTAAAATGACCTTTCCTTTGGTCACGGTGGCGTTCAATAATTCTCCTTTAAAATGACCTTTCCTTTGGTCAGCATGGGGTTCAATAATTCTACTTTAAAATGACCTTTCCTTTGGTCATGGTGGGGTTCAATAATTCTCCTTTAAAATGACCTTTCCTTTGATCATGGTGGGGTTCAATAATTCTCCTTTAAAATGACCTTTCCTTTGGTCACGGTGGCGTTCAATAATTCTCCTTTAAAATGACCTTTCCTTTGGTCAGGGTGGCATTCAATAATTCTCCTTTAAAATGACCTTTCCTTTGGTCAGGGTGGGGTTCAATAATTCTCCTTTAAAATGACCTTTCCTTTGGTCAGGGTGGGGTTCAATAATTCTCCTTTAAAATGACCTTTCCTTTGGTCACGGTGGCGTTCAATAATTCTCCTTTAAAATGACCTTTCCTTTGGTCATGGTGGGGTTCAATAATTCTCCTTTAAAATGACCTTTCCTTTGGTCAGGGTGCGGTTCAATAATTCTCCTTTAAAATGACCTTTCCTTTGGTCAGGGTGGGGTTCAATAATTCTCCTTTAAAATGGCCTTTCCTTTGGTCAGGGTGCGGTTCAATAATTCTCCTTTAAAATGACCTTTCCTTTGGTCAGGGTGGGGTTCAATAATTCCCCTGACAGGGAGAATTAGCCAAATTGTCCATTTCGCACAGAGTCACTCCAGCACAATATTCATGAGACAGCTGGTGATCACAAAATGTGCTACTCCTTTAAATGTTTCTCTCTCATGTCTCTATACCCACCCGTCCCTGTCTAGAGCAACAAATATTCTCTCTCAACCTCCAGAGGATAAACTTTGGGCATAGTCTGTACCTGGTTGTTGCCACTCAGTTCTCTCCACAGTGGTGAATGGTCACAGCCAGTACTAGCCCTTAAAGTGACAGTCACTAAATGAAACAGGAGCTCGAAATAGAGGAGTAACCTGATTGATGTTTCCAGAAGTATGAAAGGCATTGATAGGGTAGACAGTTGGAATCTTTATCCCAGGGTAAAAATGTCACTGACTGGAAAACATGCATTAAGATAAGTTTAAAGGAGGTGTGTTGGAGCAAGCTTTTTTTTAATCTGTCTTGATGGAGGCAGATCCAACAGTAGTGTTAGAGAGGCTTCTAGATCGACACATGAATATGAAGAGAGGGATAAGAATCATGTGCAAGCAGCAGACTTTGTTTAACTTGGACACCATGTTCAGTACAGACACATTAACCAAAGGCCCTGTTCCTTTGCTATGCTGTTCTATGATCTAACATTTGAGGACCAAATACAATGAGCTGAGTGTAAGGAGGGTGCAGAGTGGTTAACCAGAATGTGTTCATGGATGGTTGGTTCCATTTATAAAGCTAGAATCAAGAAACTGGATCATTTCTCCATGGTCCGCAGAAGGTTGGGAGGACATTTCACAGGAGCACGCAAGAACAAAGCTCTTCTATCAAGAGTAAATCGCTCTTTCCATGAGTGAGGGAATAGATTTAGAACTATTTATTTATTTATTCAGATTTAGCTTCTGGAACTCCCTGCCTGTAAAGGTGATGGAAGCCACATCAATCAGTGCTTTCATCAGAGAGTTGGATGACCAGGAGAGAGAATAATTTGCTGAACCAACAGGAAGGAGCAGTAGAGTGGGATTGATGGCCTTGCTTTACTTGGAGCAAGTAGATGGACTGAATGGTCCACTCAGCAGCAGTGTATGGCTATTGGAGGAGGGGAGGTAACTGGCATTTCCCCTCAGCAACAAATGGAAGTGTCAGTTCTAATAAGGACAGAAGCTGGAGGATATTTTGAAAATGTTAATAAGGTTTATACATCTTCAGTTATTTCTGGATGATGGGTGCAATTCTAATAATTATTATATTTTGAATGATAACCACAAGCAATTTAAGAACAATTAATATAAATTACAAGCAATTCTTTGGCTTTGCTAAATTAATCTCTATTTGAATCCTTTGCCCAATAGCAATTTTTTTTCCTGTGACTGAGATATTTTTTATAGTTTACAATGAAGACTTTGTGGTTTTCAGACTTGCTTACATTTCTGTCGGGAAGTATTTGGAGTATAAAGTTCGCCTATTCCGGTGCTTGTGTGTGCGTACACACACACACACACATCCACACACACACACACAAAACACACACAGCACACACACACGATGATGATGGTCCTTTCAGTCAGTTTGTGGGGTTTGATTTGAGAATACCCCACTTCTCAGAAAGAAACAGCACACCAAAGTACCTAAATGTCTTCTCATTTCTCACAATCTGCCTCATCAGCTTCCTCCGGCAGCTTGTTCCACACACCCACCACCCTTTGCCTGAAAAAGTTGCCCCTGAGGACACTTCTAAATCTTTCCTCCCTCACTTTAAATCTAAGCCCCCTAATTTTGGACTCCACTATAGTGGGAAAAAGACTTACATTATGATTTTGTTAGATTTCCCTCTCAGCTTCCTATACTCCAGGGTGAAAGGTCCCTGGCTCTCCAGGCTCACTTTATAACTTAAGTCCTCCTGATCTATTGACATTCTCATGAATATTCTCTACATAATTTCCAGTTTAATAGCATCCTTCCTACATCTAGCCAGAAATGTGCACAATACTGCATGTGGCCTCATCAACATCTTGATGCCCCATCAGCTGTATTCAATGTTCTGACTGATGAAGGCAAGCATGCTAAATGTCTTCTTCACTGCTCGGTGTTGCCACTTTCATGGACTGTGGGCTTGTTCCCCACAAAAATACGATGCTCGAGAAACTCAGCAGCTCAAACAGGGTACTTTATATAGCAAAGATAAAGATACTTCACCAACATTTCGGGCTTGTTGGTTATGTACCTTTATCTTGGGTATATAAAGTTCACTGTTTGATCTGCTGAGTTTCTACAGTGTTGTGTTTTTACTTCAACCTTGGTGCCTGCAGACTTTTATGTTTTACTTCTACTTGTACCCTGTGGACCCTTTGTTCCATAACACACTTCATGGTTCTCCCATTTACATAATGCAAGCCATGCCCTAGCCTGATTTACCAAACTTCAACACCTCCCCGAATTAAATTCCATGGTCCACTTCCCCAGTTGATGCAGATCCTGTTGTAATCCAAGAGAGTCTTCATAACTTTGGTTCACAAGCCTTCAGCAGCCTCAGGTTTTAAATGAACAATTACTTCTTGCAAAGTTGCAATTTTCTACATGCCTCTGAGATTAGAACTGTTTCATAAATATTACTGAAAAGCCTGACTCCTCATGCTGGACTCATGAAGCAGTGGAAATAATGACTCTATCGGTTTGCCTTAATACCTTGGAACAATGTCGATGAGGTGATGATGATGTTGCCCTTATGCACCAGAATTACAAGGAACCATTGAATCATAAACAATCTGAAACTAAAGTTTTAAGCTTAAGTTTATTTGTCACAGTACATTTGGTACAGCGAGAAGGGATCTTCTGTGAACAGTCTAACAGCTGCATAAAGAAGAATGGCAAAGCAAACTACTGATCATTGAGAGGCAATGGGAGAAAAAAAGATCAATTCATACAAAGTGAAGGCAGCATGAAAGCAGTGTTGTGGGGTTCATTCATGCAACTGATGTCTGCAGGCAAGAAACTGTCATGAAGCCTATTGGCAGGGGTGCAGCGTTGCCAGAGCTCACTGGAGTGCTGCTCTGGCACTTCACGGGCCACTCTTGGCATCTCATGAGGCTCCGGCATCTCCTTGTCACCGTTTGTGGTGAGCTCCAGCACCAAAGGATTTAGCACTGCACCTCTGCCTATTGTTGTGTTATGGGAGGAGGGAGATGAGAGTGTGTCTGGAGTGTATCTCATGCAGATGTCTTCAATAAATGGAAAGCCAGTGCCCGAGATGGACCTAGCTAGGTGTTCCCCTTTCTGTAGCCTTTTACGTTCCATTTCCTAACCAGGCCATGATGCAACCAGTCAGTATATTTTTCACAGTACATCTGTGGAATTTCAATAGTCAAATCTCTTCAGACTTCTCAGACAGTTAAGCGGTTAATACAAAAGCATGGAGACTAAGCCAAACCTGTATGAGATCACAACTGGAGGACTCTTTCCAGTTCCAGTCACAGCCTTTTCTTGTTCCAGGGTTAGAGGGTAGTAGTAACATTCCCAGCAAAATGTGAAGGTCCTTCTAGCAACACAGAGGAGGGAGCAAATAATTACAGTCCAGTGCTGCGTAAATAAATGAAGGTGTAAAAGGGTATTACAGAGTATTAACCAGATGCTGTGTTTCATCTGTACTTGCAATAATGTCATTATACCTTATCCTGTAGCCTTATCATGGGCATTTGCTGAATGTATCCAGAGGCAGGTTTAGCTAGGCACTGCATTTCTTGCCAGCTGAAGTGGTGAATGGGGGCTCAATTTTAACGTTTGAGAAGAATTTCGACAGGTACATGGATGGGAGAGGTATGATGGACTGGATGTAGGTCAGTGGGATTAGGCCAAAAACATGGTTTGGCACAGACTAGAAGGGCCAAAGGGGCTTGTTTCTGTGCTGTAAAGTTCTATGGTTCAAGAACCAAACTGGCAGATGGGTCGGACAGCCGAGATTATTCACATCCTGTAAAAGAGTAAACTGCCCTGAGGTTGGAAAAATCAAGGTGGGTTGGAGTTTAGGACTGAGTTTACGATTTATTTGTCCTTTGTATAACTAGCTTGAATAATAGCCTTCTCATCCCCTTGACCAATTGGGTTTTCAGAAGGACTACCTGAAAGCTCCAAAATTATTAGACAGGATGTAAGAAAAATAGAGGCTTATGGATGTGAGGTCAAGAAGGGTTAGATAGGTTTACAGAGGTCAGCAGAACATCATGGGGTGAAGGGCCTGTACTCTACTGTATTGATCTATGTTCTTGGTGAAAAATATTATGCTTTGCTAGGAAAGGCATGACCATTCAGATTTACAACTGCCCTACACATAATGTAGGCATAGTTGAAAGGAAGAACTTTGTGGGAGAGGACTTCCTGGAATTGATTGACAAACTAGAACAAAATACCCCAGCATTGTTAAAGCTGTGAATGTCTCTGTGTATCTGATAATAGCAGCATTTAAATAATTAATGGTGAAGCAAACAAAAAGGTTATTAACAATAAAAAAGTATTAAAATGTTAAATAATTTTTAAAAATTAAACTAGTGTAAATAACTCTTGATTAAAGAGCGTTGATCTATTGACTTGTGGGTAAATAATGTAATGTTTCAAATTTCATGTTTATTGTTACATGTACCAAAATGCACCTCTGTCACGGTGGCCAGTGGAGAGCTCGCCATATAACACGATCTTGGGAAGGCAATGGTCCTCCATTCTGGAGACGTGACCCACCCAGCGCAGCTGGATCTTCAGCAGCGTGGACTCGATGCTGTCGACCTCTGCTACAAGAACTGCCTAAAGAAATCTCTTGGTGCCTGCCACATTGACCACCGCCAGTGGGCTGATACCGCCTCCAACCGTGCATCTTGGTGCCTCACAGTTCGGCGGGCAGCAACCTCCTTTGAAGAAGACCGCAGAGCCCACCTCACTGACAAAAGACAAAGGAGGAAAAACCCAACACCCAACCCCAACCAACCAATTTTCCCCTGCAACCGCTGCAACTGTGTTTGCTTGTCCCGCATCAGACTTGTCAGCCACAAACGAGCCTGCAGCTGACGTGGACATTTACCCCTCCTTAAATCTTCGTCCGCGAAGCCAAGTCAAAGAAAGAAGAAACCAAAATGCAGTGAGAAGATTTGTTTTGAGTGCTATTCAGCAAGTCAGCTCATATGTACTGTAAGTGCAGCAAATAAGTCACATTGTGGCGAAGAGTCACAGAGAGAGATTGATTCATTAAACTTTTATCAGGACAAAACATTGACTATTGACTGACCATTTCTACCCATGGATGCTGCTTGACCTGCCAAGGACCTCCAGTTCCTCATTGTTTGCTCAAGATTCTAGTATCTGTAACCTTTGTTGTTCTTCACCCTCCATCAGATGGTTACTCTGTGTATAAACTACCGAAGGTACTAGTGCTAGCATGCCTGTCAGTGGTCCCGTGCGCTGACAGACTAAGACCACCCGTAAATTGCAGAAAAATGCCTCGTATTCTATCTGAGCACCCTTCAACTAGATTATGCTGGCATCAGCTTCTCGGTTTCCACAAGCTCCCCCCTCTCCCATCTATCCCTATTTCTCCTATCCTCTACCTCTCTCTCTTTCCCTCTAACTCCTTTCCTCCAGCTCTGCATTCAAAGACTCATCCCTCCGCCACTTTCCTCTCCTGTCCTCCTACCCATATCCAATTTTCACCTTTTGTCTGTTGGCCTCTGCTCTTCCCCTGGCCCTTCATCCCATCTCACCCAGACCTTTATTTCAAGAACCTGCTTGTTTTTTGCTCATACCTTGTTGAAGGGCTCAGGGGTGAAATGTCGGTTTTTATAGCTTTACCTCCTATGGAAGCTGTGAGCTCCTCCAACATTTCTGTGTTTTTAGTACAAATTTCAATTGATCTAAATCTGTGATAATACATGCGCCTTTTCTGAACTATTCAAGTTTATTTCTGCAGTACCAAAGTGTTGACATTTGGATCAGAGATTGATAACTCTCCAATACAGTTGTAAGTCAACACATTGTCATTTTACATGTTTGGTGAATTAAATTCTTAACATCAGCATATTATTATGCTTTCTGTGAAACTTCAACAATACATCCTGCTTGAATGTCAGGGCTGATTGCTGAGAAGTAAAAGGGGTGTTTTTTTTGTGTGGAGAAATACACAAATACATTCTCTTGTCCTTTCCCTTTTCACAGAATCTCCCTCTTACATCCCTTGTATTCTTGAACTCATTCTTAGGTCGGTGTTCTCCCTTTGTTTTATCACCCTTGAGCTTAATCGCAAATGAGGGGATTGGGCATTTGGCAAACTCGGGAGCAAATAATACCATTGACTCATAACCTGCTGAATGAAGAAATTATTCCTCATCTCAATCCTGAATGGCAAACTTTTTCCTCATAACCTTCCTTTTGAGGGAAGTGCCTCTTCAAGGCCTCAAAGAATTTCAACCTTTTAATGAGACAGCTTCTTTTCCAAACAATGGAGAGCATATGACTAATCTAATCAATTTCTTCTTAATTGTGTTCTCACGATGATTAATTTAAAAACTGGAGGAACTCAGTTGGTCTCACAGCGTACTTAAGGCGGTACAGATAGAAACCAACATTTTTAAGGCCTGAATCCTTCTAATTTATTAATTTAATGAATTTGCTACTCTTGCTTTAAAACAAGAATGTGCTTTCTTCTTCAGATTAAATATACACAAATTGTGGTTTATATTAATTCAATTGAAAATAAACTTCTAAATTAGAAGAAAGGACAAGTGCAATAATCCCATCTTCAGGTCTTATGAATATGGAACAATACAGATTGCATCACTGTCTCATATGAAGGTGCCAAAGCTCAGGACAAGAAAAAAAACTTCAGAGGGTTATAACTTGGCCTGCGACATCACTGTCACCAGTCTTCACTCTATCGAGGACATCTACAAGAGGCAGTATCTTAAGAAAGCAGCCCCTATCCTCAAGGACCCCCACTACCCAGGCCATGGCCTCTTCACTCTTCTACCATTGGAGGAAAAGGTGCAGGAGCCTAAAGACGAGCACTCAGTGGCACAAGAGCAGCCTCTTTCGCTCTGCCGTCAGATTCCTGAATGAACAATGAACCAAAGACACTGCCTTACTTTTCGCACATTATTATTTTTATTTTTTATATATTAATGTTGTAAGATGGTCCATAATATGAATGTTTGCTCTATGACGCTGCCGCAAAACACCAAATTTTGTGACTTGTTCATGACAATAAATTCTGATCCCAGTTTGTCAAATCCCTCATTAGATGTGGATATCACTGCCCATGTCTGGCATTCATCGTCCTTTTCTAAGAGATAACCATGAGGGTAGATTTAGGGTTTATTTCATATGTTGGGCATGGGTATACATATTTCATGGTCATGGGCATTCAGTGAATGTGTTTAAAGCATAAGATCATAGGTTCATGATGAGTTAAGAGTGTCAAATGTTACGGGGAGAAGGTAGGAGAATAGGGTTGAGAGGAAAAATACATGAGTCATGATGAAATGGCGGGGCAGACTCAATGGGCCGAATGACTTGATGTGTCTTATGGTCATATATGTTGGGTTTGGATTCATGCGGGGGCAGGGGGGGGGGTGAAATCTTACAATAAAATTTTGAAATGAATACTGTCGGTGAGAGTAGAACTCTGGGACACAGCTTCGAGATTCAGGGGAGTAGATTTGACACAAACCCAGAAAACAGTGAGTCTGTGGAATTCTCTGCCCAATGAAACAGTGGAGGCAGCCTCATTAAATGTCTACACAACAGAGATATTTAAATATTAGGAGAATTGAAGGTTATGGGGGACAGGGAGGCAAGTGGAACTGAGTTCACAGCCAGAACAGCCATGATCCTATTGAACGTTGGAGCAGTTGACCTAGTCCTTCTCTTAGTTCTTATCTTATACACATGTAGGGCTTGGGTTCATATGTGGACTGTAGCAGGTAAGAATAGAAGATGTACTTGCCTGCAAGACATTAGAGCAACTTTTACAATATTCCATTCATTCCATGGCCAGAATCTTGATGCTGAATCTGAATTTAATTTTCCTCTGTCCCATGATACGATGCGAATTCATGCCTCCTGAAGCCACTGGTTATCAATCAGTCAAGTAACCTACTTTGTTCCCATAGCAAACTGCACTGAGTTGAAAAAGCAAAATCCGAAATCATGTAAATATGATTTGACATTAAAATCACAATTGGCTGGAACATATTCAACTGCTGCCCTGGATTTGCTCCGAATGCAGTAATGATCCCTCCAAGGAGATTTTATGCTCCAGGTTTTATCAGTTGATGAGGTGCTAATTAATTATGGAGGAAGGCTGTGCATTTGAGAGTGGTATGACAGGTTATCTCACTTTGCAAGTTAGCATATGTTTTGGCTGGTGGTGACAGTATGATTTATAAGGCAAATTACAAGACTACCTGCTAATGTCTGCCTCCCTGTGTTTAACACTGCTGAGAGAATCACTCAACTTTGCTTTCTAAAGTAGTATAATTTCTGTTTACAGTTAGATTCCTGTCACTGGAATGAGCAGTTAAAGTAAACTTCCTTGATTGCTTTGTGAGTTTATTCAGTGAATACTTGAACTATGAAAGCTCCCTGCTCTGTGTTAAATTAGCTGACTACAGCGAGAGTAATTTCAAATATATTAAATCAAGACTTGTGCCCACACATTGTTTATAATTTGATCTGAATGTCTGAAAGGGCTTTTCTTTCCTAAATACAGAGTGACAGCACTAATCAGGACAGATGTCTTGTGGCAGCAATCTGGAAGTCAAATGTAACATATTAAAAGCCTTTTCTTTGTCGATCATACTTCTAACATTAGTTTAATGCAATTCTCTTCAATATAATAATGATGAGGTGCTGTATTGTTGGAATTGCAATCATTTACAGAATGTGAAGTCAACTGACAAATTCTTGTCCACCGTTAATCTGCCCTGAACTAAGAGCACAATTAAGCGTCAAACTGATTAGCAGGTCTGGCGTGACATATAGGTTTATCTTAACTTATGTTGAACAAACACACTGTTGCTGTTACCCATTTAAGTTACGTACCCTGAATTTAGAACATACAGCACTATCCTTTTTGGGAGAGAGAAATAGACTAGAGCAATAACCAACAACTGAAATTTCAGGTGCAGATGTATCATTAAAATCCACTATATACTTTTCTTTTACTTCTTTGGCTTGGTTTCGCGGATGAAGATTTATGGAGGGGTATGTCCACGTCTGCTGCAGGCTCGTTGGTGACTGAGAAGTCCGATGCGGGACAGGCAGGCACGGTTGCAGTGGTTGCAAGGGAAAATTGGTTGGTTGGGGTTGGATGTTGGGTTTTTCTTCCTTTGTCTTTTGTCAGTGAGGTGGGCTCTGCGGTCTTCTTCAAAGGAGGTTGCTGCCCGCCGAACTGTGAGGCGCCAAGATGCACGGTTGGAGGCGAGATCAGCCCACTGGCGGTGGTCAATGTGGCAGGCACCAAGAGATTTCTTTAAGCAGTCCTTGTACCTCTTCTTTGGTGCACCTCTGACTCGGTGGCCAGTGGAGAGCTCGCCATATAACACGATCTTGGGAAGGTGCTGAAATCTATGGCTGTTTACACCACCTTTCAAAAACAAACAAAGGTTGTAGGTTAATTAGGCATTTGGGCAGCACTGGCTGGAGGGCCAGAGGGGCCTGTTATTGTGCTGTATGTCAAGATTTAAACATTTTAAATACATAAGTTACCTAGTTGGTCATTTGAAATAGTCCTCTATTGTTGGAGCAGAATGTTATCCCTGGAAGTGCATCATGTGTTGCAATGGAATAAAATGGAAAAAGTGTTAGACGATGAGAATCAGTAGCATTTTCCCCCAAGTTTAATAAAAAGACATCTTCCAATGGCGACTCTTCATGCAGCTCCATTCTCAAATAATCCCGGTCAGAAATACTACAATTCAAACCCACAGCCACTGAAAGCAACTTACCAGTAGTAGATCTTGCGTTTGTTGGGAATGGCGAACTCTGGCAGGGTGCAGAAGCTTCAAACAGCCGACATATGGACTATATAAAGACCTGGTAGTTATTTGTAGCCAACCCACGGCTATTTAAACACTGCAGGAGATACGAGCAGCCAATGCACAGACCGTTTAAAGAAGAACCGATGAGACTGACCGGGGGGGGCTACAGGTCAAACTAAGGCGCTGGGCCCTGAGGCCTCCACTCCCTGCTATCCTCCTGGTCAATGTAGGATCCTTGGAAAATAAACTGGATGAACTCAGAGCCAGCTTACAGCAGCAGAGGGATACCAGGGAGTGCTAGGTGACATGCTTCACTGAGACCTGGCTGAATAATGGCATTCCAGACACCGCGCTAAAGCACAAGGGCTTCACCATCCATTGTGCAGTCCAGATCAGGAAAAACCAGAGGAAGTAGAATTGGATTCATCGAGATGCACAAATGTAAGGGTTATGGAAAATCTGGCAAACATGTTGTCACTTTTATTTACCAAGGGAGTTTACCACCATCATCCTGGTCACTGTATCCATTCTACCCCAGGTTAACATCAGGCTAGCAGTGGAGGGGCTGAGCACTGTGATCTGCAGCCATGAGGCAGCACACCATGATGCCTTCCTGACCATTATAGAGAACTTCAATCTAACAAACTATCACCAACATTTTACCTGCAAAAGCAGAGGACCCATCACTCTTGACCACACTGCAACCATGAGGAAGGAGATACAGGGGGCTGAACACCTAACATCACAAGGACAGCTTCTTCCCCTCTGCCATCAGATTTCTGAATGGAGAATGAACCACAGACGCTACCGCACTTTACTCTTCTTTTGCTCTGATTTATTTTTCATTTTTGAAATGTAATTTATAACAATATTTGCACTGTGTCGCTGCCACAAAACAACAAATCGCCATCAGAACGTGAAATCATGTGGCGTGGTTGGAAAGAATGTGAAAGGGTGATGGATTTTTTTAGACATATTGGTCCATTTAAGACGTTGCTGGTTTGAACATTTTAAGAATCTGCAAAAACAATATTTGTCTTAAAAAAGATGAAGGATCAAGGATGGCGACTACTCTCCAAGACAGTTGCTAAAGTAAATGAGGTGGAGATCTTTTGGAACAGGGGCCCTCAGTGAATAAAAAATCTGCTCAAGACTTCAACTAACCACAGACTACATTACTTCTTCTCCTTGGAGTGACACCAAGGATGACTATGAAACTGTGTTCCAAAGTTGTACAGGGTTAGTGGGTTAATTGGTCACGTGGGTGGTGTATTTTTTTTGGCATAGGCTCGTGGGCCGGAAGGGCCTGTTATCGTGCTGGATCGCCAAACTTACATTTAAAATTTAATCTCTCTGAGGACTCCAAAGTTATGCCCAAAGGCCAATGTTCTGGTCTAGCAAAATGTGTCTGGATGGTGGCATTGCTCTTCCAAAGATTACATCACGCCATTCCCGCCCCGTTCATCGCATGAGGAATAACACAGATACTGGACCCTTGCTGAAGACTGACAATGACTCTGGACAGCCAGTGAACATCGAGAACATAGTGACAATAAATAAATCCTCCTGATGTCACAACCCTTGGAGCAGGATGTTACTGAGGCTTGCCAAATGCAAAGAAAAATGAGGCATTTCAGAGTTAGGCCACAGTGGCAAGCTCCCCATTTGGGAAACCTGAAAGAAATACAATTCCAAGCAAGCTGTAGACAATATTGATGGATCTTGAGATGATTTAACATGAAACAAGTTATATTTCAATTTTTAAAAAAAATTTACAACCTGTTAGAAACTAAATCCATTTGCTGCCCAATTACCCTGTTAACCTACAAATTAACAATAAAAATATTATTATTTAAACCTATTTGAATTTTTAAAAATTATTTCTTTATTATTTGAACAATATTTGAACATTTCTGACCATCAGAGACATTTAATTCAATTTAATTTGACAGCCATTAAGGCACTCTTGGGGATAGAGAATAACTTGCATACACACCCTCTCACTGCTTGCACCACAATCTGCATCTTGGTTATTTGTCCCTCTGCTTCCAGATGAGGTTGGGTGAACTAGGACAATCAGCCTGGCCAGTGGCCACGGTACAGTATTACTTTGCCTACGCAAGTGCACGGATTAATGCAGTAGAATCTGGTCTCCAGCCATTTCGGCCCCAATTGTCATTGAGTCAAGGCTTAACTTTTGTTATGTCTGTGAAAGGTTGATGTGAAAAAACTACCCTTCAGCATAGACAGCCAGTAACTTCCTCGGAAGACAAAAATCAAAAGCTGCTGACATTGGAAAAACTCAGCAGGTCGCGTAGCATCTGTAGAGAAGGAAACAGAGATAATCTGTGAAATTTCTTTGAGGGGGGCCTACCCTGAAGATGTTCTCCACTACATCTTGCTCAGACCTTGATAAAGGACTCAGACCCGAAATATTGGTTATGTAGCTTTATATTTGTGACATAAAGTATGGTGTTTGACCTGTTGAGTTTCTCCAGCATTGTGTTTTTAATTGAATCGCGACATCTTTCATGTTTTACACTTTATTCCAGGACCCTTTGATCTTTACCTGACAAAGGGCCCTTTACTTCCTAGGAATACTGTGTAACCTGCTGAATTTCAACAGCACATTTGGGTATCAATAACTATTTACTCTTATAAAGCTAATTAACTTGAATGGAACCTACTATTTGGGCCCTGCACAGTCACTACTGTTGTACTGCAGTAAATCAGAATGCACTGAAAATTAAGTTTATTTAATCTCGGAGTCTCTCAGTACTGATTTAACTAAAGTTATTATGTCAAGAAATTTATGAGGGTATTTCCACAACTGGTGAATTTATGTTATAAACTTGTCTCAGCTTGGCTCAAATATTTTTATTCAGAACAAATGAAGCTGATGGTGGAAGAGGAGGCGATTAATTCGGGTTTGATTAAGTTATGGTTGGGTGAATAAGAAGGGTCTATTTCCTTTAACACTGAGGTCATCAAGCAAGGAGCAATGATTTAAGGTAATAGAGTTAGAAAGGAAGATAGAACAATACAGCACAGTATAGGCCCTTCAGACAACAATTTTGTGCTAATCTATATAAGCCTACTCCACGACAATATAACTCTTCCCTACCTCACACCCATAACCCTCTATTTTTCTTATGTCCATGTGCCTGTCTGTTTTTTTTAATGTCCCTGTTGTACCAATCCCCACTACCATAGGAGTTCCTATCATCTCCTAGCTTCTTACGTTTTTCCCATTTCTTCCTCCTCCCACCTATATTCCCCAGTAACCTGGCACCATATTTTAATCAATTGCTTTAAAATAAGATCGTCTGTCCTGTTGGATGCAATCCTGGAGTTCCATTTATAAATAAAATCACTGAATACCTTTTCTTTTAGGGAGTGCAATCCAACGTGTATCCAGGAGGGGACACCATCACCAGTAAATTGCATTTGAGTGGCAAATAATAATTTTGAAAACTTGGTAATCGAAGGCCCCCTAATCTATAATCCCATGTTCATTTTTCCACAGATACTCTGGACACTTTACAATTCCATATAAATTGTCCAACATGTTTGTTGAGGGTTTTAAAGAAAGTTTGGGATAGTGGAATGGGCACGGACTGGAAAAGGTAACAGTAACTTGGTAATATATTCATTTTTACACAGTTCACTCTGCCAATTAGAGTAATGGGCAAACTCATCCACCTACTCATTTTCAATTCTACTGAGCAATAGGACGCCATTAAGTTTGTACAAATTTTTAAGGTCATCATCTACAGTTATCTTAAGATATTTTATACCATTCCAAAGCCATTTAAATGGCCTTGATCATTGATACTCAGTATAATCAAAACATGTCAGTGGAATAATTTCACTTTTTTCGAAGTTCACCTTATCTCCTGAAACAACATCATACGCATTTAATAGAGTCTGTCATTTGGTGAAGGAGTTTAACAGGGTCTGTTAGGTACAAAATTACATCATCTGTCATAAGGTTAATTTTATTATTTGTCTGATCTACTTTGAAACCCTTTAAATCAGGATCCTGTCTAATTGCTTCAGCTAGGGGCTCAATAGCCAAGACAAAGAGTCCTGGAGACAAAGGGCAACCCTGTCAACTCGATCTAGTCAAGGGAAACGCTGTTGAGATCTGTCCGTTAGTGGTAATTTTGGTCTGGGATTTATGGTAGAGGAATTTTACCCAGTTAATAAAGAACTGCCCAAACCCAAACTTGGCCAAGACTCATGGAAGTCTTGGACTGAAAATGGGACTGTCACCAAAAACATCTCTGAGGCAAAATGAACTCATACCTGTGATTCTAAACAACAAGATTCTGGAGACTTGGCATCATAGAAGGATCCAAAATTTGGAAGACCGTTATGAAAAATATAGAATGGAAAACTTGGAATGATATCTGTATCCAATTGCTGGTTTGGAAACTTGAGTAAATCACGAAAATCTGTGGACACGGTGGCTGAAGTAAAAACATAACATGCTGGTGAAACTCAGCTGGTTAAACAGTGTCCTTTAAGTAGCAGAGATAAAAATACATAACCGATGTTTTTGGGTAAAATTATATGTCAGTTCTGTATTTTTGCCTTTACTACCTAAAGACACTCTTTGACCAGCTGAGTTTCTCCAGCATTTTCTGATTTTACTTGGAAACTTGAGCACCCAGAAACGTAGAAGGCTGCAAACATTACTGAGTCCATCACAGGCACTGATCTGCAATCCACTGACAACATCTCCATAAGTAAGTTGCTGCCTCATGAAGGCAGCCAACATCACAGCGGATCCCAAACACCTGGGTCATAACCTTTTCTCACTGCTCCCTTCAGGCAGAAGGTACAAAAAGCACCTCAAACAGTTTTTTTTCAACAGTTATCAGGCTTTTGAACCTCCCTCTACCACCCTAACCCTAACTAAACTACTCAGGACTACGGAAAGATCAATCTGCACTTTATAAACATCAATTTCATTTTGCAATAACCGTGACTGTGAATATTTATTTACTTACTAGTATCCTTTTCATATTTATTGTCTTGTTTTCTGTCTTTTGGCATATTGTGGTAATTTAATTGCTACTATTATTGGTATATTATACACACCTAAGTGAATTCAGCAAGTAAGAATTTTGGTACATCTATACATTGTTATGTGTCTTCTTTGGCTTGGCTTCGCGGACGAAGATTTATGGAGGGGGTAAAAATGAAGACGCTGTTTACATCCGGTACCGCACGGATGGCAGTCTCTTCAATCTGAGGCGCCTGCAAGCTCACACCAAGACACAAGAGAAACTTGTCCGTGAACTACTCTTTGCAGATGATGCCGCTTTAGTTGCCCATTCAGAGCCAGCTCTTCAGCGCTTGACGTCCTGCTTTGCGGAAACTGCCAAAATGTTTGGCCTGGAAGTCAGCCTGAAGAAAACTGAGGTCCTCCATCAGCCAGCTCCCCACCATGACTACCAGCCCCCCCACATCTCCATCGGGCACACAAAACTCAAAACGGTCAACCAGTTTACCTATCTCGGCTGCACCATTTCATCAGATGCAAGGATCGACAATGAGATAGACAACAGACTCGCCAAGGCAAATAGCGCCTTTGGAAGACTACACAAAAGAGTCTGGAAAAACAACCAACTGAAAAACCTCACAAAGATAAGCATATACAGATCCGTTGTCATACCCACACTCCTGTTCGGCTCCGAATCATGGGTCCTCTACCGGCACCACCTACGGCTCCTAGAACGCTTCCACCAGCGTTGTCTCCGCTCCATCCTCAACATCCATTGGAGCGCTTACACCCCTAACGTATTGTTATGTGTATATAACAATAAACTCTCATAGTATATCATATCAATTGTTAGGTCTTTATATTACAAAAGCAAAACCCTGCAGATACTGGAAATCTGAAATAAAGACATATAAGGTCAATCTTCTGAAGAATTTACGGATGTGTATTGCTTAAAATCATTCTCCGCAGATGCTGCCTGACTTGTTGAGATTTTCAGAATTTTCAGGTTATTTTGTTGCTCTTCCAGAGAATTTATGGTTTATATGGGGACAGAAGCAGGTCCTTCAACCTGGCGATCCTACACCACAATTCAATTAAATCATGAGTTCTTGTCATCACCCTGTCCCTTATTGTTCTAAATTGTTAGTAACTACAATCCTGGTTTTAACATAACACAGGTAGTGTGAGGGAGAGGAATTTGTCATGAAGCTGATTCACATAGAGCAAGAATTTATTCTGAGAACAATAAGAAGTTAAGTGGACTCGACAGGTCAGGCAACATCCATGGAGAGAAATGGTCGGTCAACATTTTGAGTTGGAAACTTTCATCCTACTTCAAAAAAGTCCCAAGAAGAAACTTGCCTTTTGATGAACCCCTCCAAATTGATGATAACTCATGGCAATAACAAAGGTATCAATCACAAGGGATTGTCACCACCTCCAACTTCTCCTCCGAAAAGGCGGCACAATTAGCGTGGTGGTTAGTACCACACTATTAAAGTGCCAGCTGGCACTGTCTGGAAGGAGTTTATATGTTCTCCCTGTGCCTGCGTGGATTTTCTCCGGGTGCTCCAGTTTCTTCCCACCTTTCAAAACATACGGGGTTAATTGGAGGTATTTTGACTTAGCATGCTGTGTGTCCAAATTAAATTAAATAACACGCTATCTCAACATGGAAGTCTGTCGTCATTCATTTGAAGTTGCTTGATCTCTGTCTTGGAAGTTCCTTCACAAGAGCATCTTCACCACAAGGATGGCAAGAGCACAACACTAGTGATAATCAAGAAGGGATATGAAGTGTTGGCCTTGCCAGCAATACCCATGATCCAGAAATAAATGAAAATAAATTGTTGGGAGGATCTGGTTAAGAGCAGAGCTCTTTTTTTGCAGTTTGCCATTGTGTTCAAGTGAATACTTGGAAATGAATGTAATTTAGCAGAAGACATTTAAAATATGTTTCTGAGATAAAACTCTGGCAAATTCCTGTAGTATTGTTCTTCCTTCTGCATCTGTATCATTTAAATTCAATTTTTAAATATAATTTTTTTTTTAATTTAGAAATACAGCTTGGTAACAGGCCCTTTCAGCCCACAAGCCCATGCCACCTAATTACACACAATTAAACTCCAACCCCGGTATGTTTTGAATGCTGGGAGGAAACAGGGGCACCTGGAAGAAAACTCATGCAGACACGGGGAGAAAATACAAAATCCTTTAAGACAATGTCGGATTGGAACCCCGGTCGCCAGCGTTGTAACAACGTTGCGCTAATGGTAAATTTGATGCACTGGACAGGTTTGGAGATGAAATGATAGGGTGCATTCTAGATCATGCACTTTATTTAATGAGGAGAAACCGCTGAGTAAGAACAATTGCCCTGATAACCATCACTGCTTTTGATGAGCCAAATCTCTTTAATGCTAGAGGCATTACTGTCACATGGAGTATGTTTTGTGAGGATTGACAGTATGGTATGAGTAAACTTTAATTCTTTTTCTCTGCTACTTGGAGGAAATAAATTGCATCTGTTGGCTTCTCATCTGGTTTTATGTCACAGGACCAGTGCAATTTATAAGAATCCAACACTGAAAAGATAGATTGGAGTTTATTGCTTGAAGTAATTATCACACACAATATCAGTAATGTGGATGGACATTTTGGCTCACAAGCACTGAACATGTAGCAATGGATGTTGAATGCCTTGTGCAGGGTTCCCACATCGCTCTTTATTCAGCCCCATTCTGGTCTGTTCTGAAGCTTTGCTTCTCTGGGAAGTTGAAGTATTTCAGTCATAAATGTATAATAACAGGGTTTTGAATTACTGCTTCCAGAAAGGCTTTCTGAAGTCTGCTGTTTCCCATGAAACAAACCTTTCTCCCCTTGTCAGCCCAGCAAACATTTGTTTCCGAAAAGACGATGGGACAATTGACTGCAGACTGACCTGTAGAAATAGACTTGCTGAATTCCCCCAGTCGTCTGCGTGTTGGGCCACTGCCTCCCACCCAGTCACCAACATTCCTTTTGTTCTCCAGAAACCTCGACACGTCGATAACAGTGAACACTTAATGCTGTTCATCTCGTGCCCACTGTGCGCCTGAAGATCTAGAAAACAAAATTACAATATAAAAACGCATAATTTTCTGTTGGATGGGTAACAAAGAGATCATCTTGTTGTGTCAGGTGGGGTGACTTCAGCCTAATTCTCAACATTTATTTGTAGGAGCAAATATGTTGACAAATTGAACCCATAAATCCCTTCACCAAGAACTAAAAGAGCATAGTTAGTAAAAAGAAACAGTTACTCAAGATTCAAAACCCAGCGCATTGAGTGCTGACAAGTAATTCTTTTTGGCTTGCAAAGGAAAGAGAATTTTGCTTTGTTTGTTTTTTCATTTAAATCTCCTGGGTGCTGCCAATGGCAAGATTCATAGCATATGCTGAACTACAGTTCAATGGATTTTTCTCCTTCTCCCTTCACTTTTCCTTTGAGTTGAATATTCAGGATTAAAAGTTGTCGTGCCGTTGTGTCCTTCTCCTGGCATATGGGTAGGGGCAAGAAATTTGTATCTCCCTAACCAAGAAAATGGAAGTATAATTTCTGGGATGTCCAGGAATAAAATCTGATAACATTCTGAATTCATAATAAAACATTGACAAAAAATAAAATGAAGAGAAATTATAATGGATTAGAGAAAGATAGGAAAAAAAAACAATGAAAGTAAATCTCCAGAAACAATTCAATGAAGAAGGATTGAAAGAAGAGACTATATAAATTAACTTTCACAACCACAGAAGTTGTTAAACAACAATTAGAGCCAGTGGGCTGATATCGCCGCAAACCGTGCATCTTGGCGCCTCACAGTTCGGCGGGCAGCAACCTCCTTTGAAGAAGACCGCAGAGCCCACCTCACTGACAAAAGACAAAGGAGGAAAAACCCAACACCCAACCACAACCCACCAATTTTCCCCTGCAACTGTGTCTGCCTGTCCCGCATCGGACTTGTCAGCCACAAACGAGCCTGCAGCTGACGTGGACATTACCCCTCCGTAAATCTTCGTCCGCGAAGCCAAGCCAAAGAAAGAGAGCCAGTCATTAAGAGAACATGGATAACAAGCCCCAATGTTTTGTGGTGAATTTGCTTTGTGTTTATATTTTAAATTTAAATTTAGATTTTAAATTTTTCAATATTTTTATTGGTTTTTGAGAAAATAATATCAATTAAATAGATAAATATGATATAAAGTTCAAGTAAAAGTAAATTAAATTGCAAATAGTAAAGAATGGTGAACAAGACATGCATGATCCATGTTGTCGATAAAAAAGGGAAAAAAAAGAAAAAAGAACCTATAACTACTGTAATTTCTAACCCCAACCTATTATCTGAGCGATTACAATCAAAGCCATGCATCAATTACCAATTTCAACACGAATAGTTCAAAAAATGAAAAGATTTTTGATATAAAGCAAAAATAATGGATCTATAAATTTTGAAAATAACTTTAAAAAGAACCCCAAAAAGAAAAAAAAAACTTGGTTTAGTAGTTGCGCACCCAATTTTCTCGAGAGAGATGGATGCCAACAAATCCGATCACCATTGTGTCTGGGTGGGAGGGACATCTTTCCACCACAGCAGAATGAGACTCCTAGCAATGAGGGAAGCAAAAGTGACCACATGGGATTGAGATGGAGTCAAAATTAAGTCCATTCCAAAAATAGCAATAAAAGGGCTCGGAAAGAGAGTTATATCAAGAATTAAAGATAGTGTACGAAGTATTTATAAACGGAGGGGCATAGCCAGAATATATGATATAAAGAACCTTCCTGAGTTGTACACTTATCACATTTAGAGGATTTATTGGGGTAAAATTTAACTAATTGAACTTTGGAATCGTGGGCCCGATGGACAACTTTACATTGTAATAAGGAAGGTCTAGACTCCCATGTATTTTCAGATTTTACATTTAAAATTTTTAAATTTAGACGTGCAGCACGGTAACGGGTCCTTTCCACCCACAAGCCTATGTCGCCCAAATACCCCAATTGACTGACCACTCCCGTCATTTTGAATTCTCATGTTATTGTGAGAACATATTGCTGTTCAAGTCAGGAAGCTGGATGTTTTTCTAATGCTGATGGCAGACTGGTGAATCTCTTGTTGACCTCAGCAGGGCACAGAACAGAAGTTGCCTTTTGAGGTTTAATTAAGTCTGGTAAATTCTAAGGCATTGAATTTGTAATATATCCTGTCCTCTGAGCTACTGACTGAAATAGAAAACATTTATTGAAGGATTTGATCTGACATGAAGACAACTTCTGGTGTAGACAAGATGGGTAAGTAGCCTCTTTCTCTGCAGTAAATTCCAAGGGCTCTTTTTAGTATCACACACACAGTGATTCGGGATAAAATGTCACCTGTGAGCAAAGGCATGTACTAAGAATGTGGCAAGAGGAAATCTCCCTTCTCCCAAACTATTCTCTAAGTATTGTAAGGTTTTGGAGTGCACGCCCAGTTTCTGACCACAGAGTTAAGAAAGTGTACACGTGTCCCTCCACAAGCCAAGAATTTCTGAATATATCCCTCCTTGTGAGTCAGAAAGTCATGGATTCATGCCATCCAAGGGCATGACAGCAGCAAAATTATTTGGATATCTTCTGTGGGTGGCATGAACTTATATGCTTCCTTTCATCTTAAGTCACTGGGTGCATTAATGTATTTCAGACAAATCCTATTGTTTGCGCAACACTTCGTAATTGATATAATTGTCAGTGTAAAAGTTTTGACAATAATTCCCCTTTAAATCTAACAGATTATCACATTAAATGGATGACTTGAGTCCACAGTGCTCAGAAAAATAGGATGTGGCCCTTTTGCTCCCAAGGGTTGTGTGGACAATAATTTTCTTTGTGAGAGTTCTCCCTTTTCCAAGGTTGTTCCAAAAATGCTCTACCCTCTCCCTCTTGTGTCCCCTGCTGCACATTATGGGCACCCTGATTACTGGTGTTTTCCTCACCGACCACAGTGTGGATGCCCTTGGCACGCCCTCATTTGCACATCAGGTCTTTGCCAGGAATTGCTTCTTGTCACAGTCTGCTCGTCTTGATGCAAAACAGACCCCTCCACTCATAATTCCGTGTCCAGAGGCCAACGTGCAGCTCTGCTGGCCCTTGAAACAACTCGAAGGTATCATGGAATGATGCCTCACAGATGAGATCCATTTTACTGGTGCCAGCAATTTGAAGGAGGAATTGTTTGTCCCACCATTCGCTGCCCAATATCAGCTCTTGCCTTTCAAGACGTTACATAATTGTTACACAATATTTATTTGATCCATCTCTAGAGGACTTGAGCAGACTTGTTTTTATTTATGCTTGTTCTTAGGATTCAGGGGATCACTGATAAGGTCAACATTGTGTCTGAACAGAGCAGTTTGCTCTGATCGTTGCCACAGCACAGACCTTCCAGTGGCCAACCATTTCAATTCCACACATCATTTCCCTACCGATGTGACTCTTCATGGCCTCATCCACTGCCAAACCAAGGCCACCCACAAATTGGAGGAACAACACCTGATAGTCAGTCTGGTCATTCTCTAACCAGGTGGTATTAACGTTGGCTTTTACAATTTATTTTAATCTCTTCGATGAGTCTCTTTCTTTCCTTATCTGCCTCCATTTCTTCAGCTCCCCACCCCGTTCTCTTCCTTCGCTGATCAGAGAGCTACCCCCTCCCCCATTACTTTCAGCATTTTTTCTCTTCTACCCTGCCACTGGTATCCACTTACCTGTTAGCATGTACTCCTAACTTTTTCCTTCCCATTCTCTCCTCCCCCCCCCTCCTTTACATTCAGGCACCCGCCTGCATTTTGCTTGTACCTGATGAAGGGCCCAGACCTGAAACATCGGTTACCCTTTCCTTCCAATGGCTGCTGCGTGACCTGCTGAGCTTTTTCCAGAATGCCATATCTGGTTTAGATCAGGCAAAAGTGGTGGGTTTCCTCTCCAGAAGGACACACACTACGAATCAAGTGGGTTTACTTGAGAATGGTCAAATTTAAGGTCTCCCAGAAAATTCTTTGCCCAAGAAAGCAGTAGAGGATGGCTCATTAACTGTATTTAAGGCCTGGAAGAAGAAGAACTTTCAAGGTAATATTGGACAGGCTGATAACAGGAGCTGAGCCCATGGCCAGATCAACTATGACCTTATTGAATGGCGGAGCAGGCTCAATGGGTCAGATGGCCGACTCCTGCTCCTATTTTACAAAGAGTAAAAACAATATCATTGATTTCGGAACCTAACAAAAACTCAGACTTGAAATGCTTTCAAGATGTAATCACCATTGCAAAGTCAGAAATTCATCAGCCAAATTAGTTTAATTTATGGTAGGCAAAAGTTGAATGTTGAATGTATTATTACATGACGGTGCTACGGAGGTGTAAGGCGCTCCTTCTGTCCGATACAGGTCACCCTTGGGCAAGGTGTGGTACCTGTTTAGCCTCCCAGTCAGGGTCATGTGAAGCCATGGACTGCAGATTGTAGATGGTTTTTACAAGCAGATTCTACAAATTGGAATTTATGATTGTAAAACTAAAAATGCTGGGCAGATGAATCTGCTGATCAATGGCCAGGGTGACCCATCCAGTATGGACACTGCAACTGAAGAAGGCAACAGGAAACCACTTCAATATTTTTCCATTGTATCAACGTGAACTCAACGTTGACTACGGTCTCAGCTCAAAGATGAAGCCTTCACCGAAGAAGAACAGGGGAGGCAACAACTACAATTCGGAGGGTCAGAGATCATGGTGGATGGAGAGATCACCCACACCGAACAGCAAGGCCCCTGATTGATGATTACGTGACAATAAAAGAAACTTTTAACCTTGAACATTGTTCGTGGGATATTGTTGTTCATCCCCGACTTCCCGAATTCTAGAAGTTGAGAATCCAATATTTGAGTGCATCAAGAATCTTGTTTGTCGAGATAAGGATGATAGATTTCTCTCTCTATCCAAAGCTACTGATTCAACAAAACAGGATTCAACAAAAATCCGGGTGTACCAAATTTAACATGAAGTTAACTTTTCCTTTCTATCACTTTCAGAAATAAACCACAGTGTGGTGAATCACAGATATTTCCTTTATATTCCGTTTTGGAATATCTGGAAAGTACAAGAAAACTCAGCGTTTATTGTCCTTCTCTAAATATCCTTGAGAAGGTGATGGTGAGTTATCTTATTCAACTACCATGGTCCTTGTGGAGGAAGTCCTGTTGAACCACGATCTAGGTTCAATGATGATGAAGGGCAGCTGAAGTATGTCCAAGTTTAGAGAATGATTTGGAAGAGAACCTTATGATCGAGTTATCATCATTTTTATTTAAATTTAGAGATTTAGCATGATAACAGACACTCCAGGTCCATGAGTACAAACTGCCTAAATACACCTGTGTGGCCAATTTACCTATTAGCACCGCACCGTGCATCTTCGAAATATGGAAAGAAATCAGAGCACCTGGAGGAAACCCATGCAAATGAGGAATACCTACAAACTTCTTACAGACAGCACTGGATTTAAACCTGGGTCACTAGTGCTGTAGTAACATCGCCCTAACCATTATATTAACCATGTTGTTCCCATTCACCTACTCTCCTTGTCCTTCTTTGTGGTATGGGTTGCAGATTTGGGAGGTACTGTTGGGGGAGGTTTGTTAATTCACCTCTGGGTATTTTGTCACTGGCACATGCTGCCATCACTGTGTGCACATGGTGGAAGAAATGAATGGATTCTGGATTTCCTAATAGAAAGACAACAGTTTGTCTAAGTCAGTAGCAGAACGTTGAGCACTGAGCACTGGCGCACCTCAGGGTTGTGTGCACATCCCACTCCTGTTCACACAAATGACCCACGACTGCATCCCCAGATCCAGCTCCTATTGTGTCATCACGTTTGCAGATGACACGACGGTAGTTGGCCTCATCAGCAATAACGATGAGTCGTGAAGAGATGGAAAACCTCATGGCATGACAGGAGAGTAATTAACTGTGTCTCAATGTGGATAAAATGAAGGAGATGATCGTTAACTTCTGAAGGACCAGGAACGGCCACCCTCCACTACATATAAATCACTCTGTAGTGGAGAGAGTAGAGAGCACCAAGTACCTTGGAGTTCACTTAACTGGTAACCTATCACTCAACATCATAGTTGTCAGGAAAGCTCACAGTGACTGCAAGGCTACAAGCCACCATAATATCAGACTGCTATTGGAGTTCTATCACAAGCGTCCTGGCCAGTGTGGTACAATTTCTGCATAGAAATGGATCAGAGGTCAATCCACAGGATCATGAGTGGCAGACAAGATCACTAGAGTCTCCCTCCCTGCCCCCCCCCCACCTCCATTTGACAAATTCCACCCCACACACAGTATATTTCAGCTGCCCTCAATGGGAAAGAGATCCTGGAGTATCAGAGCCAGCACCACCAGGCTGCAAAATAGCTTCTTCTCACAGGCAGTGAGACTGCTGAACGACCGAAGGAACTGCTCACATTAACCATCCAAGACTCATATTTACAAAACAATATTTATTATTTATTTATATATATGTACATTTGTCCTGCATATGTATGGTTTGTCTGCATATGTGTTATGTACAGTTGTATGTGTGTGTGTTTTGCATTGAGGACTGGAGAAAGCTGTTTCATTGGGTTGTACTTGTGTAATCAGATGACAATAACTTGACTTCACTTGACTTGAATTCAGCCAGGTGGCATTATCCTGAATGATTGTTGAGTGTTGTTGATCCACCACACATCAAGGCAAGTGGTGAGTGTGCCACCACTCTCCAGAGAGGTGCCTTGTAGATGGGGGAGAGGTCTTGGGGTGTCAGGAGATGAGACACTCACTGCTCAACACCCAGCTTTTGACCTATTTACCCAGCAGATCCTGGTGAGCTTCTGGCCAATGGTGCACTCTAGGATCTTGACTTGATGGTGGTTACACCACTGAAAGTAACAGGGAAGTAGTTAGATTCTCCCATACTCCCTGAACCTTCTGTGACATGAAGATTCCTTGCCTCTTCCAGCCCATGACTTGTATCTACATCTTACCATGTACAGGCTTGGACATCCTTCTTTGTTGATGAGCTGAAAAATAGATTTGAATCTTGTGCAAACATTTGCAAACATCTGACTGTGTGATGGAAGGAAGATTGGCAACAAAGCAGCTAAAGATAGTTGGGTTTTGAATATTGGCACAATGAAGTCCTGCAGAGTTGATTGGCTTCCAATGACCGCAATTATTTTCCTTTGAGTGCAGAATGATTCAATCCCTCTGATGCTCATTGATTGAAGTTTTACCAGGGGGATCGAAGACATATTTGGTCAAATTCTTCCTTTAAGGATAATAGGGCAGTGGTTAGTCCACTATTATAGAGCCATTGGCTCAGATTCAAATGCAGTGCTGTCTTTAAGGACAGTCCTGTCTGTCCTCCCCATGACCACATGGGTTTCCGCCAGGTGCTCTGGTTTCCTCCCATGTTCCAAAACGTTCAAGGTTAGTAGGTTATTTGGTCTCATGGATGTATGGAGCAGCATGAGCTTGTGGGCCAGAAGGACCTCTTACTCTGTTGAATCCCTCAATTAAATCAAAACACTCTCACAACTCACTTCTGGAATTCAGCTTTTTGATCCTTGTGTAGACAAAGACTTAGATGAGATCTGGAGTTGAATGATTCTGGTGAAATGCAAATTGGGCATCAGTGTGTAGGTCAAGTTGCAAGGTTGCATTCAACCTGTGAACATCTTTCAAACCATTGGAAGCTTCAATGAGATCTCCACTCATTCTTCTAAACCCCGGAGAGTATGAACATAG
Source organism: Narcine bancroftii (assembly GCF_036971445.1). Lineage (NCBI taxonomy): Eukaryota > Metazoa > Chordata > Chondrichthyes > Torpediniformes > Narcinidae > Narcine > Narcine bancroftii. Next base: position 100,218,339 of record NC_091478.1, read on the forward strand.
TCAATTAAATGTCTCTTCAGACATGGATCTGGATAACACAGTGCCTCCTTTGGCACGTCGCCTCCATGTCGACTGGTGCACCTGCATAGGCTAAACCCAGTTTCTGCCATTACATCTTTAGCCTTCTGTGTCTTGGTGAACAATCCTGCCATTATTTAGCCTGTCTACTTCACTCCATTTTCTGTCCTGAAAGGAATATTTTGAATGCTGGAACATTAATGGCTTAAATAAAACAAGACTCTCCAAATCTCAATCCCCCCCAATCCCAATCATCAACAAACTCGCAACGCTCAGCTTCAACACTTCATTTATCAACGACCCCAGTCCAACTACCAATGCCTATGTAGCGGCTTTAAACAGCCTGTTAAAGGAGCCAACAGTAACTTATTTTAAAAACCTGCAACCACAGAGTCTGGCCCAAGATAGCAGCGCCTATGAGGGGTGGAGGACTGGTGCAGGGCACCAGAAAACAGGGAGACCACCCCCTGCTTGCCAAGGACCACCAGAGGAGAATACTGTATGGTGAACATGGCGGCGGACCAGCGTGCGGCTCTGCAGCTGAAGAATTCACAGCCAGTGGACTGTTGATGACTTGAGGAGAAGAAGCCACCCAGGCTGTGGACTGATGGCGACTGGCTCGAGACTGGCTGAAGTGGTATCGGAACCAGGATGCGAGAGGGTGCCGGGAGCACTGAGGGGTTCCTGATCGTGTTGGATCTGGAGCTTAGGTTACTGATGATTTGGACTGAAGTCTGTGTGGATGCAGAGGCTGCGGGAGAGCTGGGTAAACTTACCAGGCATGCAGTACCCAGTAAGCCATTCACACTGGACCATAATTTACCTGGTTCTTCTGAATCTCTTGGATCTAAGGGGGGTGCACCTCCAGCGGTGATGTCACGAGTGATGTCTTACGTACTCACAGTGAAATTGTAGCAGGAATAAAGCACAATTTAATAAGATACACAGGCTCAATTTATAAAAGATCATGGGAAAATCTATTGCAGTGGGCTTCAGACTGTTCAAACTTAGGACAAATCCACAGATTTATAACAGTATAACAGCTATTCACATAGCATTACATTGTATTAGTTTTGTAAGTAATCTTGAGATGATTTAAAGCACAGGTTCGCGCTGACAGCCCCGCTAGCCGTGCTACGATATATAACTGTGCAGTCGGTGGGACTGTTGAAGCGTGGCCAGTGGGACTGTTGGAATGCATACATGTGCTTTAAATCATCTCAAGGTTACTTATAATACTACCACACTGACGCAAGCACGCAGGCACTAGCATCATTAATGGTAATTAGAGTAGACCAATCATACCTCCCCAGAACGATTAACAAGTTAATTCGGCTGGGCTCTGATACAACTCCGCACCAAGAGTCAGAGACTGGTTGATTTTTACTCCCCCTGTCTGGTTGGGACTGTGGTGATATGTAATTACACCACTAGGACACCAGGGGTCATCCCGGTGACCTTGGATATCAAGCAGTCGAGAGCTACAGTCTAGCCTTCCAGATTCGTCTTGAAGAGAGACAAGACCCTCTTAGTGTACGTATTAGTTTATTAATACTCGCACTGCTGGTGTGGTTATTGTCAGTGCAGGGACCTTTCACTCCACCAGATTACCCATTATGGACCCTCTAAATTGGCCAGTACAACCCACATTATTTGGCGGTGTGAAAAGAGCTACTGTCTGTTTTGTTTCTCTTTCTCTCACTGTAAGGTGCACCGGGCAATTTCTGGTGTTGGCAAATCTATCCTTATGGCAGACTAAAGGAAATTTTGTGTAATATTACATGTATTTTATGATATGAAAACAAAGGAAACTTTAAACTTGAGAGTAAAATCATGCACCAACAAATTTCAAGTTCAAGTTTATTTTTTATCTGATTGTACATATACAACTCAACAAAATAATGTTTCTCCAGACCATGGGACTCACACAAAAACGCACACCACACAGTGCATTATGATAAATAATCAAATTAAATATATCAAAGTATTTGGGATGATTTACATAGTTACAGGATACTGTTCATCAATCTCACAGCCCGCAGGAAGAAGCCATTACCCAGCCTAGCAGTCCCGATTTTGATGCTCCTGTACCTGATGGTAGTGGGTCAAATATACTGTGAGCTGGATGGAGTACTGAAGTGGCAGCACAGATAGGGCAGTGGTTAGTGCAAAGCTGTTACAGCGCTGTGTGACCCGGCTTCGAATCTGCAAGTCTGTGAAATGTTCTCTCTGTGTTTGCGTGGGTTTCCTCTAGGTGCTCTGGTTTCCTCCCAACCTTCAAACATACGGAGGTTGTAGGTTAATTGGGTGTAATTGGACAGCGTGGGCTTGTGAGCTGGAAGGGCTATTACTGTGCTGTATGTCTAAAGATACAGTGTGTCTAAATTTTAAAAATTTATATGTAAAAACTCAGCATATCTCACAACATTGATAGGAAGCAAAGAGATATTGCCAATGTTTCAGGCCTGAGCCCTGCATCAACATATGAGCAAAGAGCAGACAGGCACCTGAATAAAATGGTATGGGGAAGAGGGGAGCAATATAGGCCAACAGGTAATATTACGAAGCATCATCTCTGCTTGTCACCATCTTGTTGGGCACAAGCTGGATGCCCCTTTCCCTTTGAATGCACATGTACAGAAAATTGGTGTATGGGGATACTGCTACTTCATGAATTTGTTGACTCATTCATCTGACATTCTCTTTTCATGTGAACAGGATGTGCATGTGTTTAAATTGCCCAGTTGATATCAAGCCGTCTGCCATTGATCAGTACATGTGGAAATCGTTCATCTGCATGGTGTAGTCATTTATCTTCCCCATGACTTTGTGGTATCATTCATCATTTCGTTTTTCACCATTTGTTTCCTGTCTCTTTATGTGGCTCAAATCTACTCGGGATTCCAGTTTCAAGATTTTTTTTCTTGTCATATAATAAAACAGGTGTATTATTACACAAAATTGCATTTACTCTGCCATAAGGTAGATAAAGATTCGCCAGTAGCAGAAATTCCCAATGCGCCTTACAGAGTAAGAGAAGCAAAAGGGAGTCCTTTCAGAGTCAATGAGTGTCCATGAATTTGCCTCTAGGGCTCCTGTGGCCTCTACAGCCATATAGACGACTTCAGTCCAAACTATTGGCAACCCGAGCTCCAGATCCAAATCTTCGACACGATCAAGAAGCATTCAGCACCTTTGGCATCCTCTCGCATCCTGGTTTTGATACCTGGTACCCCTTCAGCCAGTCTCCAGCCAGTCTCCAGCAGTCCACAGCCTGGTCTGTGTCCTTTGACCGCAGCACCAGCAGCTTGCAGCCTGCACGGGTTCCTTGCGTGAGTCACCAACAGCCCCTTCACATCGCCTCTCAGTGGCTCGCCGCCATGGTCACCGTCCCATGGGTCATCTCCTCTGCTTCTCCTTCTCAAACAGGGAGTTGTCTCCCCGCTTTCTGGTGCCCTGCACCAGACGTCTGCTTTCCCGGAGTCCGCAACTCCTTGAGGTCACAGGCACTGCCATTTTGGGCACAGACCCTGTGGTTGCAGAACTTCAAAATAAACCATCGTTGGCTCCTATAACAGGACATTGAAAGACTGTATGGGACCAATGGTGGTAGGCCTGGTGGTGGAACCCAGTGTCTCCGCTTCCCACTCATCTCCCTCCCAGACCAGCGGCAGCACTGCCATTACAGTAGCTTCCACAGTGCCGCCAGTTTCTTTTCTAACTTACCTCTTTTTCTCTCATCCCCTCTCTTTCCCCTTCTCTCTCTCTACCTTCATCTCTATCTCAGCTATTTCTCACTACCATCGTCTCTCCCTCTCCCTCTATCTTCCTCTATCTGTCTCTTCATCTCTTCCTGCTCCCTCTCTCTTTCTCACACTTGCTCTCTCTTTAGTCTGTCTGAACTATTTCCCTGTTTCTCAATTTGTCCTGCCCAAAAACATCCCTGTTCATCTGCCCATCAATGAATATTTCTCTCACCCTATATGCTTGTATACAACACATCTATATTCTAACTGTCAAATTGTCTTTGTATAACAGCAATGAACACAGCACAGAATCCTGGGCATTGGTTTCAAGTACATTCTTTTTGTCTTTCTGCCAAAACCCACAGAAGAGATGAAACTGTTTAGTTGTGTCTGTTTTCTGTTAGTATCAAAAACCTGAAACAGAATGTTAGCTTTATACTGATAATAAAAGCCATTAATTTTGTTCAACCCATGCAACATCAGCCAGGCCAATAAGTGTTTGTGAATATTGTTGAGTTATTTTTAACTTTTAACAATTCAGCATGGTAGAAGACCATTCTGCCCCCTGATACAGTGCAATAATTGCACCCAATTAAACCCTTGCATTTTGGAGTGAATATTTTCTAGTGAAATGCTGGGATTTTCCTGTGCTATATTGCCACTGCCTGGATTTGCAACAAACAAGCCACACACCAAAAGTTCTTTCATATATTTACCTAGTTTAAAGTCTCCTTGCACTGATTGAATTAAAGATGAATCACTGTTTTGTTCACAAATCAATACCTCTTTCCTCTTTTTCTGAAGGCATTGTCTTACACTAGGTTAAGTTCCTTCCATTCCCTTCCCTCTCCATTGAAAGAGCCACCCCCTCCAGAGAGAGAAATGGGAATCAGCAGGTCTCGCGGCGTGCATCAAAGCTAAAGATATTAAACCAAAGTTTTGGGCCTGAGCCCTTCTTCAAGGTATGAGTAAAACGCAGACAGGCACCTGAATAAAAAAACAGGGGAGAAGGAAGGAAAGGAGAGGAGAAGCACAAGCCAAGAGAGAAAAAGAGAGGACAGGAGAGGAAAAGTGAGAATTAAACGGGGTGGTGGTAGCTCTGTGAATAAAGAGCTGGAGGAAAGGGGACAGAGGGAAAGGGGGAGAGAGAAAGTGAGAGAGCATGAAAGCAAAGACCTAGGAATCCAGGAGAGACAGATGTGAGTGTGGATGTGAGTGGCAGTTAAAGATGGGAGCACAGAGCATGTCTAATATGAAGAGATCCTGTTTGATGTCTCTTCATGGAGCTTCCAAATATTCCTTTTATGTTCCACAGGAAAAAGATGTGGCATATATTGTTAGCAAGGTCAGCATTTATTATCCATCCTGAGTTACCCCTGATTTCAGAGGTATGTAGGTACATTTTAGAGGAAGTCAACCTGAAATCACATCTACAGTAGATCTGCTTGGGGTCAAGATAACATAATTGAATGCATTCTTAACCAGAATCGGCTTGTGCTTGACACAACTTTCCCTTCCTTGTCCCATCAGAAAGCTACCATCAACCCTTTTCCCTGTCCACTTCTCAGGTTCTTTCTCTCAACCTTCCATTTATCTACTGATAACCTTTTACCTGTTAGCCTGTGCTCCTCCACCTGTCCCTTCCTCCCTCCTCTCCTCTGCTCCCCTCCATTCCCCTCCCCTCCCCTCCGCTCCCCTCCCCTCCGCTCCCCTCCCCTCCCCTCCCCTCCTGTCCCCTTTCCCACCTTTTTATTCAGGGGCCTGCCAGTTTTTTTTTGCTTATACCTGATGGAAGACCCAGGCCTGAAACATTGGTTACCCTTTACTAAGGATGCTGCATAGCCTGCTGAGTTTCTCTAGCACATTTATGTATTGCACTCAGATAATCCTTCAAGAATAATCATGAAACGGATGAGTCTTTACTGCAATCTGGTACTTTTGAAGTCACCAATATTGAAACTAGCTTTTTCTTAAATTCCAGATTTTTATTGAATTAATTTACTTAAATTGTCCAGCTTCTATCGTTTGATAGGAATTTTCTCTCCACATTAACACCACAGTGATTTTGGCTAAAATGTATTCCCCACTTAACAACTAAAATGATTTATTCATGGGAGCTGTTCTGAGGAGCATGTTGTATATGTTTTGCTTGTCGTATTTCCTGCATTAGACGAATGCAACTTAATCAGCTGGCAGTAAAATGCTTTTGTGAAAGACATTATATACCAATGTTTTAATCATAGCCAATATATCTGCATGTTCCAACATGATTGGCCTTCATCACCAAGAATTATATCAGTAATATTTAACCTGTTAACAATTACTTGAAAAAATTCCACTTCTATTTCAACATTGATTTAATTAAGTTGTTTTACAATGGGTTCACTTATGGTGATTGCAGAAGCTTGTGGGTACAACATTGCATCCAGGAAAGATTCAAATACGAAACATTCCTGGGAATCTGAATAAATTCATTGCTTACTTTTACATCAGGAGAAGGCACTGAGTGTCAGTGGTTGATGCCCCTCTGACTGGAGGTGCGACTAGTGGTGTGCCTCAGGGATCAGTGCTGGCACCATATCAATGATCCGAGGAGTGCGGTAGAACAGAGGGATTTGGGAATACAGATACATGATTTCCTGAAAGTGGAGTCACAAGTAGATAAGGCTGTAAAGAGAGCTTTTGGCATATTGGGCTTCAAAAATCAAAGTGTTCAGTATCGGAGTTGGAATGCTATGGTAAAGTTGTATAAGACATTGGTGAGGCCAAATTTGAAGTATTGTGTGCAGTTTTGGTCACCTAATTACAGAAAAGATATTAATAAGATGGAAAAAGTACAGAGGAGATTTACTCAGATGTTGGCGGGTCTTCAGGAACTGAGTTACAGGGAATAATTAAACAGGTTAAGGCTTTATTCCCTGGAGAGTAGAAGAATGAGGGGAGGTTTGTTAGAGGTTATTTAAAATGAGGGATGGACAGAGTAAATGTAGATAGCTTTTTTTCCCACTGAGGGTAGGTGAGATACAAACCAGAAGACATGGGTGAAAAGTGAAAGGGGAGAAGTTGAGGGAGAACATTAGGGGGAATTTAGTCAGAGAGTGATGGGAGCATGGAACAAGCTGCCAGCTGAAGTGGTGAATGTGGGCTCAATTTTCACATTTAAGAAAATATTTGGACAGGTACATGGATGGGAGGGGAATGGTATGTATGTAGGTCAGTGAGAGTAAGGCACAGACCAGCAGGACCGAAGGGCCTATTTTCTGAGCTGAAATTTTCTAAGGAAACATTCATTCTGTGAAGGCGTGTGGAACTTAACAAAGACTGTTTACCCTTAGCAAAATAAAATATAATCCAGACTCATGTCTTTAAGTCATTGTCAAGTGCACAAAAGTGCCACGTTCAAGAGTCTGGGCTTGAATTTCAATAGGCTGTAGGCTGTTCAACAATTTTGTGGTACATGGCTGGATATGTATCAGTATTAAGTGTCAACCAATAAAGGAGGTGTCAGATCCAGGATAAGAATGCATTCAAGTCAGGAAAAAGCCTATTGTCTTGTTTCCGAGTCCAGTCAATACAGCAGTTCAGTTGGTGGAGTGTCTCGCTTCTTGACACCCAAGAGCCTACCCACCTTGAAAAAAAGGAGGAGGTAATGGGATTGTCTCTGGATTAGCTCCAACAAGACTCACAAAGCTTGCCACCACCTCAGACAAAGCTACACTCTTGGTCACCACCTTATCAATGGTCCCAGCTTTTTTTTAAAACTGGAAACCCTCCACACTTGCCCCAATTCTGAAGAAGGATCACTGACTTAAACCATTAACTGATTGCTGCTTCACTGTCTGAATTCTTCTAGCATTCCTGGTGTAACTGGGAATTAGTCAGGCTTCTTACTGAGCAGGAGAAGCAGACCGTTCAGTGTCCGGAGTGATTTAAAAATTTTTTAAATTTAGACATACAGCACGGTAACAGGCTTTTTTGGTCCACAAGCTTTCGCCACCCCATTGACCTGTACCCCAGTGCATTTTTGAACAGTGGGAGGAAACTACAGCCCCCGGGGTAAGCCACACAGACAGGAGAGAACGTGCAAACTCGACACAGACAGCATGTGATTTGAACTCTGGTCCCTATTGCTTATGCTAACTGCTGCGCCAACCTTACCGCTCCAATTATGGAGCATTAATCGCTTATGAATTTTAAAAAATGAAACCTCTGAAGGTAAAACAACTTCAGAAAATACTGGAATAGCAGAAAACATCAGCATTGAAATGTAAAAGCAAAATCAATGTATGAGAGGCAATCCTGAGTCACAACAGTGGATATATATCAAAATAAGTGGCGTTATATAAATGCAATTCTCAGTTTCCAAATTATCACTATTTGGAATTATTCAAAGTACAGTAAAACCCTACATTTCCAGCACTTATAGGGATTGGTAAATGCCAGAAAAGTGAATTTGCCAGTTGCTTGAGATTGCCTGTTGCATGATTGATGAACTATCCACTAGGGGGCGCTAGTTTTAAACTTTTGTGTGTTTTGCCTATTTATTTTTCGCAAGTTTTTTGCTGGTTGCTTGAATTCCGGATAACAGGGATTTTACTGCATCATGAGAGGAGTAGTTCAGGTGAATGCACTGTGTCACTTGCCCGGAGTAGGGAAATCGAAGAACCAAAGGACATAGGGTGAGGGGAAAGAGATTTAATAGGAACCTGAAGAGTAATAGAGGAAGATATGTGTAAGGAATAAGCTGCCAGAGGAGATGGTTGAGGTGGGTGCTATTACAACATTTAATCTTTTTGACTCCATGACTACCAACAACCGCATATACTCAGTGTCCCTGTTCTCCGGGACTGGTTTTATACCCAACCACCAGCTGGTTCATACTGGTATCCATATATATTATAAAAGGTTAAAAAAAAGACCAAATCCAAATGGTGAAGAAACATTTGGATGGATAACTGGATAGGATGGATTTAGAGGGAGATGGACCAAATGCAGGCAGGTGGGTGGAATATTTTGGTTAGGATGGGCCGAATGACCTGTTTCTATGCTTTGTGACTCTATGTACCAGCTGTGAAAGCATGGTTTAAGGTCTGTTAGCCATGTTATGTAACATCCACCCACCCCCCCCCTCCCCCCCATAGTTCGCCAATCCACAGCGAAGTGGCGTGAAGGAAGACACAAATGATGTTCAGGCTTACACACAATACATACGTGATCAAATATGTCATGCAGTGCCTTCCCCTTATGTATGTACACTACATACAGAGTTGTTTTATCTTACCCAAAGCGTGGCTCCCACCTGGTTGACCTGGCTAATCGCTTCGCTCCCTGTGTGGTCTGCTCGTTCTCCTAATCTGTTTGCACAATTGGGTCTGAGTGAAACCATCAAGCTTCCACCTGAGCAAGTGAGCAGAGCGCTTTGTGGGCCGTGAAAGGCAACTGGAAATAGATTAGAGCGAGGTAGCTGGCCCTTTGTTGACTTTAGATGAGAGCTTTCATCGAGCAGTCTGCCACTCCTCGGGCAGGACTGCCAAATAAGCAACTCAAAGCAATGTAGTCCCTTTTGTAATCTATCCCTGTCAATCCATTGTCCCTAACATTAGATTGGGGACAAAGGGCATTCAGTTCGAATGAGTTTAAAAGTACTTTGTGAGCAGGCATCCAATAGGTGTGGAGAGGTAAGACTTAATAGTGTTTCAATTGCCATTTATTGAAGAAGTCATTCATGAGGTGGGAGTGACTCAGTACATCAGATCCTTAATTAAAACCTTTTCTGTAAGTATTGACAGGGGATTTTGTCTACCTTTACAGTTTTGGCAGATAATCCAAAAAATACACTGAGCTTAATTATCCATCCTTTTTTTTTAACTTTCATTATGCATGTGGGTGGCCGAGGATTTTAAATACCAGGTTCCTATGCAACTGTCTTTCCCCAGTGCCAAATGTGCCACTAATCATTTTAGGTTTCAAATTGTTAGATTCCCATCCTCACCCTGCTACCAATTCCACAAAAACCCAGTTGAACAGAATACTAACCCTTGAAGGTGAGGGTATTGTTTTGGGTCCAGACCATACTTCAGAGAGCGAAAATAGCCAGCATAAAGAGGTGAGGGGGATGGGGGAGATAGAGGCCAGTAGGTGATTGGTGGATCGATGAAGGATGATGGGCATCTAGAGTCCTCCAGTCTCTTGTGTCAACCAGACAACCCGAGGGAGGGAAGGCCACTAGGCCCCTCAAGTCTGTCTCACCATGACAATGAACATTGCTGATCTATGCTGGCCTCAACTCCTGCTCTGTGCCATTTCCCCAGAGTCCCCATTCTTTGACCTTTCAAATAGTTCTCTATCTCCACCTTAAATGTGTTGAATGATCTGGCCTCTTCCATTTCAGGAGCACAGAATCCCAGAGCTTCACTACCCTCTGAGAGAAGAAATTTCTCCGCACCAGTTTTAACTCATCTGCAGTCTCCCTCCATTTATCAACAAATGGAAAGCCAAGATAGAATGAATTTTAATCTTGATGCAAGTGCATACTTTTGGGTAACTGCCAGGAAACTGAAACGGAGGCCTCCATCAGACCAGCCACGACCTTACCATTTTAAAGGGATCACTCTCCCAATACCCACATCAAATGTTGCTACTGCATGTTTGTAAAAACATCAATAGGGTCCATGGCAGGAATATGCATGAAACAGAAGTGATGGTACATGTTCATGTTTGAGCTCAGACACCAGTCTGTATTGCATGGCCATTGCTTCCTGCAGGAGAAACCACGCAAAAGAAAATCAGGTAAAACATGAACGTCTGCAGACACAGTGATTGCAGTAAAAATACAATGCTGGAGAAACTCAGCAGGTCAAACAGCAAACCTTACATAGCAATAACCGACATTTCAGGCCTGAGTCCTTCATCAAGGTACAAGCTAAAAAAAAAATCACGGACGGCAATGCAAAAACTCTTCTTAAATCATCATAATCTTGCAAACTAAATTCAAAAACATGCTTCCAAACACAATTTGGCAAAGGATTTGGGAAGTACAAAACATTTTATGCACTGCATCTGAAAAATCATCTTTTTTTTCTCTCCCAGAATGGAAAGTGGTTTCACTGGAATTGTATTCATCCAAAGCTCTTTTCCAACATGTGGATGAATTAAAATTTCATGCATATTATTTTCATTTCAGAACTCCGCTGCTGCCAATTCAAGATACAGTGTTCACTGTTCAAGACGTAAATTCTCCAGCTGTGCAGCACACGTTCCGCAGCCCATGGGTCATGATGGAGGGTTTTGTCATGTCCATAAGTACAAAGTACACATGCACTGAAATTCTAGCTTAATGCCATTGCACATTAAGATGCACAAATAAAGAATAGGTCTAAATTAAATTACTGCACAAGAGTGAAAAAAAGATCATGAATATAAAAAGATAAAATGAATATAAAAAGGGATGGTTAATGTTGTGGTTAGCGCAACCCAGATTCGCAACCGGTGCTGTCTGTAAGGAGTTTGTACATTCTCCCTGTGTCTGTGTGGGTTTTCCCCAGGGGCTCCGGTTTCCTCCTATGCTTCAAAACATAGAGGGGGGGGGTTGTAGGTTAATTGGGGCATTTGGGTGACACAGGCTTGTGGGCCCAAAAGGCCTGCTACTGTCATACATGTCTAAAAATGTAAATAAACATTCACAGTTGCACCTAATGCAAAAAATGTATTGTTCCAACAGCGCAGACCTTTGGTTCTGGAGTAAGGTTATGGTTAAGGTAATATGGCTTCTCTCCATCAAGGACATCTACATGAGGTGATGTCGTAAAAAAGCAGCCTCTATTCTCAAGGGCATGCCCTCTTCACTTTGCTACCATAGGGAAAAAGGTACAGGAGCCTGAAGATGAGCTCTCAGCGACACAAGGACAGCTTCTGCCATCAGATTCGCTCTGCCATCAGATTCCTGAAAGATCAATAAACCGAAGGCCCTGCCATTATTGTTATTATTAGTTCATTATTTCTATAGTAATGTTGTAAGAATGTTATAATATGTATGTTTGCTCTGTGATCCTGCTGCAAAACATAGAATTTCATGACTTGTTCATGAAAATAAACCCTGATACTGATTCTAATCCTGTATGGGGAGGCTAATAGCTGTTGGAAAAACAATGTTCATGAACCAAGAGTTCATGGACTTCAGGTTTCTGTACTTTCTACCTGAAAGGAAGCAAGAAGAAATTATGACCAGGGTGATGGGGGACCTTTAGGATGACTACCTTCTTGAAGTAGCGCCTCATCCAGATATTGTCAGTGGATAGAAGGTCAGTGCCTATATGGACTTGGATAGGTTTGTAGCCTTCTACATTCCTGGACACTGGAGTAATGTGGTTTTGTCTTTTTTCAGTCTTGTGCTTCTTAGACTGACAGCAAGTAAAATAATCCATTGTGTGGTTCCCTCCCACACTAGCAAATTTCAGGTATCACCAGAAAAATCCTACAGTCTATTTTAACAGTATCCAGGGTAGACTTAATCCCACTCACACATTCCATGATTAAAAACATTTTGACAGGCTGCAGAACTGTTATCCCAACCCCATGAATATTGGTTTGTTTCCAATTTCATTCCTACACATTTTTAACACAACTCACACCACTGGCAAATTGGGCCCGGTCTTACAGGCTATTTCCAGCAGTTCAAATTGAAATATTAAATTCTTCATCATGCTTCAAAGTTATAAATTCTTAAGTGGCTCTGAACGTTCGATGCAATTAAAAACTCAAAACCAAGGCCAGTGAGAATGCTGAACGTCTAAAGGAACTGCTCACACTAACCCCCCCGAGACCCTAATATTTACCAAACATTATTTATTTACAGTATTTGTATGTGTGAATATTTGTCCTACATGTGTATTGTTTGTTTGCACGTGTACTATGTTTGGTTGTGTGTCTGCGTGTTTTGCATCACGTTATTTCCTCAGGTTGTACTTGTGCAACCGGATGATAATAAAGTTGAGCAGTTTTCTGACAGCCAAACCATCACCCATAGCATTGGCAGCTGTTCGGGCTGAGTCTGCACTGGAACCTCCGGACAGCTCCATCCAAAGCCCACTTGCCTGGACTCCAGGATGTGGAGGACCACCATTCACATGGAGTCATGGAGCTTTACCCGCATGGTAACAAACTCTTCAACCCAACTCGTCCATGTCGCCCAAGTTGCCTACTGAGTTTGTCCCATTTGCCTGAATTTGGCCCATTTCCCTCCAAATCTTTTCCAATCCACGTGCCTGTTTAAATGTCTGTTTACACCCACTTCCTTTGGCAGCTTGTTTCAAAATACAGGAACACCCTCTATATCCCACAATGTCTGCACCAACCATCAAATATCCATGGACATTAATCTCATTTTACTCTCCCCACATTCCCACTAACTCACCCAGATTCTCCCACTCATCTAAACACCAGGAGCAATTCACAGTGGACAATTATTGTACTAATGTTGCACATCTCTGAGATGGGGGGAGTAAAGCAGAGGACTTGGAAGAAATCCAATCACAGCAAGGTAATGCAAACTCCACTGACACAGGAGCCGAGGTCAGGATGTAACCTGGGTCTCTGGAGCAGTGAGAGAGCAGCTCTGGCCATTGTGCCACTGCCTCCCCTCTGTCTTCGGGCAGCTCAAAAAGAGAGAGTTCAGATTTCGTCCCCTGAACCACTTCTTTCCTCCAAATAGATGGGCAACTAGAGTTCTCATCGAACCATGGAGCTGGGTCTCATCATTCAATCCATTCTATTAGAAACAAAAGCTATCTAATTTATCCAACACTAGCGTTTAAACCATGGTCCTACCATTGATATACACAATGCTCTTTCCCAATGTTCTTTCAGTCAGTGAATTCCAGCCATACATTGACAAAGCAGTCGGTTTTCAACTGCCAACATTCTCTTTAATCATGAGAATGAGAGATAGAGAGATTTACTCAGAACTTTGTTTTTGAATTATATTTTTAAATGAGGTGAAAACCTGTTTTTCGTTTGCATTGGCATCAACTGCATGAAAGCTTATGTAGCAGACAGTCAGAGACTGTATGGTTGTTTTGTACACATACATTAAAACGTAGCCCTCCATCAAAGAAAAAAACTGCACACAAATTATCTATCCAATTAAAAGATATTTTTGAAACAAGCTAAGGTATATTTCACAATTAGTCATTCAGTCATTGATGTGTTTACACAGCATAATCTTGTGGGATTTTCATTTTCTATTACCTGCAAATTTAAATAGACAATAATCATGTTCTTATAATAATATGTTTGGAAATTCAGAGTAAAAAAATATTGATCAGAAGCTAACAAATGTGAACGAGTGTGTGTGTGTGTGTGTGTGTGTGTGTGTGTGTGTGTGTGTGTGTGTGTGTGTGTGTGTGTGTGTGTGTGTGTGTGTGTGTGTGTGGCAGAGTGAGAGATTTGTACTACCTCAAGAAATTTCCAGGTTTTAGAAAATTCCTATCAATCCCAACTCTGCAAAAGCCTTCAAATGCACTAGAAGTACAAGATAACCAACAGAGGAACCCACTCCCATGCCATTCAACCCTTGATTAAGGATGTCATTCAAACTGTAACATTTCCCTTCATCTCAGAATCAGTCAGAATTTAATGTCATGAAAAAGTCACCAAATTTGTTGTTTTGTGCAACATTTCAGTGCAAACATTCATATAAACCACCTTTCAAAAAATAAATTTTAAAAAGTGCACGGAAAGTAAGGCAATGTCTTTGGTTCATTACTTATTCAGGAATCTGATGGCAGAGGGGAAGAAGCTGTCCTTGTGTCACTGAGGGCTCGTCTTTAGGCTCCTGTACCTTTTCCCTGATGATAGCAGAGTGAGGAGGGCATGGCCTGGGGGGTGGGGTCTTTGAGGATAGAGGCTACATTTTTAAGATACCACCTCATGTAGGACTCCTCGATGGAGTGAAGTCTGGTGCCTGTGATGTTGCAGGCCAAGTTAACCACCCTCTTTCTTTTCTTGTCATGAGTGGAACCAGCCAGAATGCTCTTCACGGTACACCTGTAGAAGTTTTCGAGAGTCTTCGGTGACATACCAAATCTCCTCAGACACTTCACAACGTATAACCACTGGCGAGTTTTCTTCATGATTGCATCGATATAGAGACTCCAGGACAAATCCTCGGAGGTATTGACACCCAGGAATTTGAAGTTCTTGACCTTCTCCACTACTGAGCCCTTGATTAGGACTGGGCATGTTCACCTGACTCCCTCCTGAAGTCCACAATCATCTCCTTGTCTTTTTCTCACGTTGAGTGCAAGGTTGTTGGCATGACACCACTCAACGAGCTGCTCTATCTCCCTCCTGTACACTTTCTCATTGACGTTTGTGATTCTGCCGACAACTGTGATGTCATCGGCAAATTTGCAGATAGCATTGGAATTGTGCCTGACCACACAGTCCTGGGAGAATAATGAGTAGAGCACTGGGCTAAGCACACATCCTTGAGGTGTTCCAGTATTGATAATCAGTGAGGAGGAGACATTGTTTCCAATTCGTGTTGACTGTGGTCTTCCGATGAGGAAGTCAAGGATCCAGTTGCAGAGTGGGGTGCAGAGACCCAGAGTTTGTAGCTTCTTAACCAGCACTGAAGGAATAATGCAGTTAAAGGCTGTAATCGATAAAAAGCAGCTGCATGTTGCTGTTTTCGAGGTGATCCAGATCTGAGTGGAAAGATATTGTGTCTGCCGTGGAGCAATTGTGACGATAGGTGAATTGCAGTGGGTTCAGACCTTTGCTTAGGTACGTGTAAATTCTGGCTATGACCAGCCTTTCAAAGCATTTCATCGCAATTTAAGTCAGTGCTATCAGTGCTACTGAGTGATAGTCACTAAGGCAGCTCACGCTGCTCTTCTTGGGTACAGGGATGATTGATGCCCTTTGAAGCTGGTGGGAACCTCTGGCTGCAACATTGAGAGGTTGAAATTGTCTGCTAACATTCAGGCTAGTTGGTTGGCGCAGATTTTCAGTACCTTGCCAGGTACGCATCAGGGCCTGATGCTTTGCGAGGGTTAACATAACAATTACAGCACGGAAACAGGCCATTAGGCCCTTCTAGTCCGCACCGAACCAAACACCCCTTTCTAGTCCCACCTCCCTGCACAATGCCCATAACCCTCCATCTTCTTCTCATCCATATACCTGTCCAACCTTTTCTTAAATAATACAATTGACTCCGCCACCACTATTTCTCCCGGAAGATCATTCTCTCTGAGTCAAGAAGTTTCCCCTCATGTTACCTCTAAACCTCTGCCCCTTAATTCTTAACTCATGTCCTCTTGTTTTAATCTTTCCTCCTCTTAACGGAAATAGTCTATCCACATCCACTCTGTCTATCCCTTTCATAATCTTAAATACTTCTATCAAATCCCCTCTCAACCTTCTACGCTCCAAAGAATAAAGACCTAATCTGTCCAATCTCTCCCTATACTCTAGATGCTTAAACCCAGGTAACATTCTGGTAAACCTTCTCTGCACTCTCTCCACTCTGTTTATATCCTTCCTATAATTAGGCGACCAGAGCTGCACACAGAACTCCAAATGAGGCCGCACCAACGTCTTATACAATCTCAACATCACCTCCCAACTCCTATATTCCATGCAATGATTGATAAAGGCCAGTATACTAAAAGCCTTCTTCACCACCCTATTCACGTGAGTTTCTACCTTCAGGGAACGATGTACCGTCACTCCTAAATCTTTCTGCTCTCTGTATTCCTCAATGCTCTCCCATTTACCACGCATGTCCTATTCTGATTCTTCTTACCAAAATGAAGCACCTCACACTTATCAACATTAAATTCCATCTGCCATTTTTCAGCCCACTTTTCTAAGCAGCCCAAATCCCTCTGCAATCCTTGAAAACCTTCTTCACCTTCTTGAATGATGATCTGACATCGTCCTCAGAGACAGATATCACAGGGTCCTTAGCCTTTTCAGGGAATCTAGTAGGCACTGTTGGGTTGTCATTCTCAAAGTAGGCATCAAAGGTTTTCAGCTCATTGGGTAATGAAGCATCACAACCATCTATGGTGTTCACCCTTGCTTTGTAAACTGTAGTGGCCTGTACTCCCAGCCACAGCTTGCATATATCTGTCTCTGTCTCTAGCTTCCTCTGGAATTGCCACTTTGCTTCAAAGATAGCTTTACATAGGTCGTACTTGGATTTCTTGTGGAGATCTAGATCCCCTTCCTTAAACGCCCTTGATCTCACCCTCAGCAGGATGTGAATCCTCTGATTCATCCAAGGGTTCTGGTTGGCGAACACCCGGTATGTGCGCGTTGGCACACACTCATCCATGCAGGTCTTGATGAAGTTGGTGACACCTGTTGCACATTCATTCAAGTCTATGGATGAGTTCTTGAATATATTCTAGTCCATCGATTCAAAGCAGTCCTGTAGACAATCCTCTGACTCCCTTGACCACACCTTCGTCGTCTTCAGCACTGGTGCTATAGTCTCTGCTTGTATGTTGGGAGTAGAAGAACAGCCAGGTGATCAGACTTGCTGAAGTGCGGTTGTGGTATAGCTCAGTAAATGTTCTTCATGATGATGTAGCAGTGGTCGAGTGTGTTGGCTCCCCTAGTCTCACATGTGGTAGTTTGTCAGAGACTTCTTCAGGTTGGCCTGATTGAAGACCACTACAATAATTGGAGAGACATCAGGATGTGCGGTTTCGTGGCTGTTAATCTCCTTATTTCACAACAGCCCTGGTCCCTATTCTTCGTCGTACCTTCCTATGAACATCTCTTTTTTTTTTGCCTCTTGACTAGACGAAGGGAAAATTTATTGCAGCCAATTAACCTACCAGTCCATCTTTGGGACATGCGAGGAAACCAGAACATGTGGTAGAAACCTATGCAGCCTGAGAGAGAGCACACATACTTCAGACATACAATCCCTAATATCAGGGTTGAAATGGGTCCCTGTAGCAGAGTGTCAGCATGCACTGCCATGAACTACAGATGACGTAGAAATTTTAACACGTTTCCAAAAATGACAACTGAATCTGGGTCAATTATTGACCAGTTTGTAGTTCATATATATTTGTGGGAAAAAAAGGTATTTGCAGCATGTATAAGATTCATGGAGTCGACGAGTCTGGGCCCAACTGTGAACCAAGCACGTAGTCTGTGTATGTTTCTTTATTAACATTTTCCAATTGAATAAAGTGTTACTGGGACTGTTAGGCTTGAATTATAAGGTGAGGCTGTATAGGCTGGGACTGTTCTCCCTGGAAGTTAGGAAGCTAAGTGGTGGGGGATGGAGGCTTATAAAATTGAGGGCAGAGATCAGATAAAAAAATTATGAGCCTTTCTCACCAGGGTAGTTTTAGAGGATATATTGAAGAAGCAAGGAAGATTTAAAAGGGATGAGCTGCGAGGAAATTGTAGGGGTAGGGTCAATTAAAACATTTGACCAGGTATATGGATAGGAAAGGTTTAGAGTGTTATGGGCCAAATGCAGGCAAATGGGACTAGCTTGGATAGACAACTTGGTCGGCATTGACAAATTGGGCTGAAGGGCCAGTTTCCATGCTGTAACACTCCATGGCTCTATGATTCTAAGCTGAAAGACAAAGAGGCATACTGCGTGACCGATGAAAGGGAGAGCTTGATGAATTTCACCTTCTATCCTCATGTGCAGTAAAAGGACTTACTGGCCTGTCCAATCACTCCTCACCTCAAAAAGCACAGAATATACAAACACAAATAATTTTACTGCAAAAAAGGAGAGTATAAATTGCAGCAATTCATGAAATAAGTCACTTTTTTTTAACTCAAGAACAATATCTTGCTTCCTTTCAGACTCACAAAGACACATATATGCTACCTTTTTATATATTGTTCCTTTGGGCGTTACAAAGCATTACCAACTAAGAAGGGATTGCATTGCACATTGTAATATTAAAATTCACAATGACTTTAGTTATGGAACAATTGCTATGTAAATGTACAAGTAACTTTAAACTCCTGACCTAACACACCTGTTGCAAAGTTGAAAGCAAAACTTAATTGTCAAGTCGCCACCACCCATCGGAAATGAAGGAAGTGACATCCAACACTCTTTCTCTTCAGGGATGAACTCACTGGTAAGAATGTGCAGGCTCACTCGTTTCATATTCTCTGCAATGGGAAGCTTGAGCTCACACCTAATCCAACTAATGGATGGGGTTCAGAAAGGGGGCACAGATCACAGTGAGAGGGCAGTATAAAGAGGTAGAGCTCTTTCTGGGTGGAATTCACTTGAGAGCTTGGATTTGGGTGTTGCCTTTCACAACCTCAGGTTGATACAAAACTCATTATAGTTGAAGTTGAAGTTCATTTATTATCAGTGCAGTAATAGAGACTGTTTGTAGTTATTGAGATGTGTTCACTTGCAGAAAGGAAGTCAATGTGAACATGGTTCATAAACCAGCTGTACAACAATGAAGGGAAAAGTGTCATGTTAGTTGAAGATACTAATTATTCAAGATCCTGGAGAGAGCTCCATAGTCTTCTTTGATTTGGCGCTAAAAGATCTATTGAGAAAGAAAGGCAGGACCTTGAGATAACACCTGTCCAAAACTGGACCCTGAGGCAGGGCAGAACTGCTCCAGACACAAGAGACTGCAGAGGTTGGAATCTGGGTCAAAAAATACAGACTGCAGGGAGAACTCAGCAGGTCAGTCATGCAGAGAAATGAAGGGACAACATTTTGGGTCCAAACCGTGCTTGAGGCTTTTTTTCTTAACTTTTGCTTGATATTTTATTTGAAATGTCACTCTGTGTCCAGCAATGAAACATTCACTCTGCAACACATCACAATACATCTGAGGTCATGTCTAGGGAATGGGATTTGAACCTATATCCACCTGACCCAGTGGCAACAGGGCTACCTATCAGAAAATTGCTGGTGCTTTGCAAGAGTAGGGTATGTTCTGATCTTTGTTCCAATAAACTCATTAACCATTGCCGTTGTTTATCCCTTTCTGAGAGAGCCACACATTCACCTTCAAGCAGAATACCCGTGCTAAGAATTTAGAAGCTCCTTGACATCTTAATCACCGGTAATTACATCATTTCCAAAAGTAATAAATCAACCCCAAATCCATCCATTCAGGCCCATATAAAAAACAAGTGTCACCTGCTCCTTCAGCTCTTCACAGTCCACTCACTGAGATTCCATCTCAAACTCACACTTCTTGCCCTCCCTCAAAAGTGTATCTTCGAGAGGAGTCACGTGATGGAGTAGTGGCCGGACGGTGAACTCCAGCCCTCTCCAGAAAAGTCGGGAAAAACGAGAGAAAATACAAAGGCACAGAAATACAAGTTAAAGAAAAGTGAATATAAAGGTGGAAAGAAGATGGAGACAAAAGGAGAAAAATCAAAATCAACGGAAAGAAGAGAGGAAGAGAAGACAACGGAGGAAAAAGGTGAAGGCCTTACCTGTCCGAAGAGGCCCGCTGCGGAGAGAAGACCCCACTACCTCAGGTCGGTAGAAAGAGAACTACAACAATGGCTCACAGAGCCGAGTAAAAGTGCGCAACCGCGCATGCGCGACTCCTCGCGCATGCGCGATGCGCATACAAAAAAACACACCGACGGGAGGGGGGACCAGCTGGGGAGTCGATCTCCACAGCCGGCAACGACAGCTGCAGAACACCTGCAGCAAGAAGACACCACAGAAGACAATGGAAACAAGAAAGAAGAGGAGGAAAGGGCAGCAAAGAAACAACAGATGGTCAACCTAGAGGAAGAAGAAGAGGAAGAGGAAGAGTACAGGGAAATAGAAGAAGAAAAGATAGGCAAGGTAAAGGAGGTACTTGCTCTTGTTAGAGGATACATGGAGTCATTTAAAGAATGGCAAACACAGGAATTCAATGATTTAAGAAGAAGAATAAACAACACAGAAAAGAAAATAAATAAAATGGATATGACCTTAACAGAAATGGGGAAAAAAATGGACAAGATGGAAGAACGGGCAATAGCAGCAGAAATGGAGGTAGAAGACTTAAAAAAGAAATTGGAGGAATCTAATAAAAAAACTAAAGAGACACAAGAATTACTAGCCCAAAAAATAGATATAATGGAAAATTATAACAGAAGAAATAACATAAAGATAGTGGGCCTTAAGGAAGATGTAGAAGGCAAGAATATGAGGGAGTTTATAAAAGAATGGATCCCTAAGGCCCTAGGATGTCCAGAACTACAGCAAGAAATGGAAATAGAAAGGGCACATAGAGCATTGGCCCCTAAACCACAACCACAACAAAAACCAAGATCTATTGTAGTAAAATTCCTAAGATATACTACAAGAGAAAAGGTGCTGGAGAAGACAATGGAAAAAGTAAGAGAGGGCAACAAACCACTGGAGTATAAAGGGCAAAAAATCTTCATTTATCCAGATATAAGCTTTGAACTCCTAAAGAAGAGAAAAGAGTTCAATGCAGCAAAAGCGATTTTATGGAAGAGAGGATATAAATTTACACTGAAGCATCCTGCGGTATTGAAAATATTTATTCCAGGACAACAAAACAGACTATTCTCGGATCCAGAAGAAGCACGAAAATTTGCAGAACAATTACAAAAATAGACTGAGGGATGAAGACGGGTAATGAGAGCAAAAATTATCACGATTGATATGTATGTGGGTAAAGACAAAAATAGACTGAGGGATGAAGACGGGTAAGGAGGGTAAAAATGACCACGATTGATATGTATGCGGGTAAAGAGGTATAAGAGTGAATAGAGACAACGGGCATATGTGAAAGTATCTGTAATTAGAGGAAAACATAGAAAGTATAGACAAGAATTAATAAGGGAAGGTAATGGAATAGAGAGAATAAGGAGGGAACTAAAAGAGTGACCTTTGTGACATATAAAAAACGAAATCTTTTCTGGGGGGGGCTGGGTGGGGGGAAAAGAGCGGTCACTGCAAAATCAGTTGACGCTTGCGAGTGGATTCGCAAATCCAAATGGAGAGGGGAGATGTGGTTGTCCGACAAGGGATAAAGGGCAACTCAGGAGGGGAAGGGGAGATTGGGGATAAAGAAGATAGAAATAGGAGAATAAGGAAAATGTTGGATGTTGTAGGAATGTTGTCTGGTAAAGAGTTGAAAATAAGAAAACAGAAATGGAAAAGGAGGAAAGGTAATGATGGAAAAACGGAAAGAGAAGATAAACAAAATATAAAATGGCTACGCTGAACTATATGACTCTAAATATTAATGGAATACATAACCAAATTAAAAGGAAGAAACTACTAAATTTACTGAAAAAGGAAAAAATAGATATAGCATTTGTCCAAGAAACACATTTAACTGAATTGGAGCACAAGAAATTAAAGAGAGATTGGGTAGGACATGTAACAGCAGCATCGTATAATTCAAAAGCAAGAGGAGTGGCTATATTAATTAGCAAAAATGTGCCATTTAAAATAGAAGAGGAAATAATAGATCCAGCAGGGAGATATGTTATGATAAAATGTCAGATATATTCAGAGCTTTGGAATCTACTTAATATATATTCACCTAACGAAGAAGATCAAAAGTTTATGCAAGATATCTTTTTGAAGGTAGCTAATACGCAAGGGAACATACTAATAGGAGGGGATTTCAATCTGAATTTGGATCCAAATATGGATAAAACGGGGAAAAAAATTAACAGGAAGAACAAAGTAACCAAATTTATAATTAAATCAATGCAAGAAATGAAACTTGTGGACATATGGAGGAAACAAAACCCAAAAGAAAAGGAATACTCATACTACTCGACTAGACATAAAACATACTCAAGGATAGACCTATTCCTGTTATCAGCCCACATACAAGGGAGAGTTAGGAAAACGGAATATAAAGCTAGACTATTATCGGACCACTCACCCCTGTTATTGGCAATAGAGCTAGAAGACATCCCTCCAAGAATGTATAGATGGAGATTAAACCCCATGCTACTTAAAAGACAGGATTTTAGAGAATTTATTGAAAAACAATTAAAAATGTACTTTGAAGTAAATACGGAATCAGTGGAAGATAAGTTTATACTATGGGACGCAATGAAAGCATTCATTAGAGGGCAAATAATAAGTTATGCAACCAAGATGAAGAAGGACTATAATCAGGAAACAGAGCAGTTGGAAAGGGAAATAATAAACATAGAAAAAAAATTAGCAATAAAGGAAGATACAACCAAAAGAAGAGAATTGGCGGATAAAAAAATAAAATATGAAACATTACAAACATATAAGGTGGAGAAGAATATAATGAAGACAAAACAGAAATATTATGAACTAGGGGAAAAAACACACAAAATCCTAGCATGGCAGCTTAAGACAGAGCAAACTAAGAAAACGGTATTGGCAACAAGGAAAAAAGACAAACAAATTACATATAATCCAAAAGAAATTAAGGAAAACTTCAGAGAATTCTATGAACAATTATACCGAACCGAAAACGAAGGGAAAGAAGGGAAAATAGATGAATTTTTGACTAAAATTGAACTACCAAAACTACAAATAGAGGAACAAAATAAATTAACAGAACCATTTGGAACAGTAGAAATACAAGAGATAATAAAAAATTTACCAAATAATAAGACACCAGGAGAGGATGGACTCCCAATAGAATTCTACAAAACATTTAAAGACCTAATAATACCGCCCCTCCTGGATGTAATCAACCAGATTGATGAGACACAAAACTTACCAGATTCATGTAAAACAGCAATAATTACAGTGATACTAAAACAAGGGAAAGATCCACTCTCACCAGCGTCATATAGACCAATATCTTTGCTAAACACAGATTATAAGATAATAGCTAAACTATTAGCGAACAGATTAGCAGAACAGGTACCGAAAATGGTAAATTTAGACCAAACTGGATTTATCAAAAAAAGACGCACAACAGACAATATTTGTAAATTTATTAACTTAATTCATGCAGTAGAAGGAAATAAAGCACCGGCAGTAGCAGTTGCTTTAGACGCAGAGAAGGCCTTCGACAGAGTAGAATGGAATTACTTGTTCAAAGTATTGCAAAAATTCAGTTTACCGGAGAAGTATATTAATTGGATTAAAGCATTATATAAGGGACCGTTAGCGAAAGTGACAGTAAATGGACATGTATCAAAGCAATTTAACTTAAGCAGGTCAACGCGGCAGGGATGCCCACTATCACCATTATTGTTTGCGCTAGCTATAGAACCACTAGCAGAATCGATAAGAAGAGATAATAATATAAAAGGAATAAAAATAAAAGACAGGGAATATAAAATCAGTCTGTTTGCGGATGATGTGATAGTGTACTTAACAGAACCAGAACTATCAATAAAAGAACTATATAAGAAATTGAAGGAATATGGAGAAGTGTCGGGATACAAGATAAACGTAAATAAAAGTGAAGCAATGCCTATGAATAACGCGGATTTCTCAAAATTTAAGGAGGAATCCCCATTCAGATGGCAAACGCAGGCAATAAGATACCTAGGTGTGCAAATAAACAAAAATCTAGGCCAATTATATAAACTCAATTACAATCCACTAATGAAAAAACTACAGGACGATTTAGAGCATTGGAAAGAGCTACCACTAACACTGATAGGAAGGATAAACTGTATTAAAATGAACATTTTTCCAAGGATACTATACTTATTTCAGGCATTGCCAATACAACTGACAGAAAAATTCTTCAAAGAGTTAAAGAAAATAATAAGGAGATTTTTATGGAGAGGGGGGAAACCGAGGATAGCACTAGACAAATTAACAGAATGGTATAAACAAGGAGGCTTACAATTGCCAAACTTCAAAAATTATTATAGAGCCGCACAATTAAGGTACCTATCAGATTTTTATCAAACAAGGGAAAAACCAGACTGGACGAGACTAGAATTAGATAAAATAGGGGAAAAGATACCTGAACACATATTATATAAATGGGACGAAAAATTGGTACAACATAGAACTTCTCCAGTATTACTCCATCTCCTCAATATATGGAAGAAGATACATGTAGAAAGAAATAAAATAAATTACCAAATACCAAAACTAATATTGACGCAAAATAAGCTACTCCCTTTTACAATAGACAACCTTGCCTTTAGAAAATGGGAAAAAAAAGGGATTAAAAGAATAGAAAATTGTTTTTCAGGAAGTAGATTCTTATCCTTTGAACAAATGAGAGATAAGTACAATATAACGGGAGATACAGCGCTGGCATATTACCAACTGAGATCCTACTTGAAAGATAAATTAGGAAGCAACTTGAGTTTACCAGAGGGAAGTAACCTTGAATATGTGATTACAGATACAATGTTAATCAAAAGATTTATAAAAAATATGTATATTAAACTGCAAGAAAAGGAAAATGAGGAAACAAATGGTAAAACTAAACAAAAATGGGAACAAGATTTAAATATAAAGATAAAAAAGGAAACATGGGAGAAGTTATGCTCTGGAACGATGAGAAATACAATAAATACGAGGCTGCGTATGATACAATATAATTGGTTACACAGACTATACATTACACCGCAAAAGTTAAATAAATGGGACCCAACAGTATCTGATAGATGTTTTCGATGTAAAAAAGAAAGGGGAACAACAATTCATGCAATCTGGACATGTGAGAGAGTAGAAAAATTTTGGGATGATCTCAATCAGATATTAAATAAAATAACAGAAAACAATATACCAAAGAATCCAGAGATCTTTCTCCTAAGTAACATAAAAAATAAAGAATTTGGAATTGACTTGGAGGATGCACAAAAAAGATTTGTTAAGATAGCCCTAGCTGTAGCAAAAAAATGTATTATGTCAACCTGGAAATTGGAAGATAATTTGAAAATACAACAATGGTATATAGAAATGAATAAATGTATTCCATTAGAAAAAATAACATATAGTTTAAGAAATAATATCGAAATATTCGAACAAGTATGGGAGCCTTACATTAAATACAATAGCGAAAACCTACCGGGAACAAACATTACCTAAGTTGATGGAAGGAGAAGAGAAGAAAAAAATGGACTCAGTAGAATTTCTGGTGTATTTTTGTTGAATGACAACATTGTCTAACTGAATTAATGCAACCTAGATTGTATAACTAAAATGGATGAGAGGGGGGAGGGATGGGGGGGTGGCTTGGGAGGAGGGAGGGGGGAGGGAGAAAAAGTCACTGTAAATGTGTGGAAAAGAAAAAGTGTATATCATGGCTATTGTGATTTATGGTGTGAAAAATAAAAAATTTAAAAAAAAAAAAAAAAAAAAAAAAAAAAGTGTATCTTCAAATCTTTCACCCTTATCTTCAATGCTTTGCCCTTCCCCATCCATTATTCTGAAAATACTGGAATCCAGGTGCCTAGCACTCTCATTGCAAAACTAAAAAGGGGAGCAAATCTCCATTCTCCTTTCTCCATCTTGACCCTATTCCTGGGAAACAGATTCTGACCATTTACCTTGAAATATTTCATGTCTATACACTTCCTACAGGTCGCCCCTCTGCCTCTAGCACTCAAGAGAGAAAAAAAAAGGTTTGTCCAACCTCCCCTCCTAGCTCGTACACTCCAATCCAAGTAACGTCCTGGTGAAGCTCTTTTCCACCCTCCCCCTGCACCCTTTGCATCCTTCCTGTAATGTGTGCACATGAAACTTTCATCGAGGGCCTTTCCAAAGATTTTTAGAGCTACATTTATCACTTCCCCACTTTTATTCTCATTGTCCTGATAGATGAAGACAAGCACCAAGCTACACAGCAGATGCAATCTCATTGGCTCTCCACCCAGCTCTGGATCACCTAGATATCAGGCTTCTCTTCAGAAACTACAGCTCATCTTCCAACACTATCAGATCCTCAGTGCTGGTCAACAAGCTCCAAAATCTGTTTCTTCCCTCCCCAAATGAATCCTTGTCTTCCTCATCAGAAGACCATCATCAGTATGAATCGGAAACAATGTCTCCTCCTCAATGATGATCAACATAGGCACCCTTCAAGGACACATGCTTAGCTCACTTCTCTAATCACAGTACACCCAGGACTGTGTGGCTAGATGCAAATCAAGTGCTGTCTACAAATTTGCCAATGACACCACAGTCGTTGGCAGAATCACAGACAGCAATAAGGAAGCGTACAGGAGGGAGATAGATCAGTTCATTGAGTGGTGCCACAACTCAATGTTAGCAAATCCAATAAGCTGATTTTGGACTCAGGAGGGGGAATCCAGGCGAACTCAAACCAGTTCTCATCAAGGGGTTAACGGTGGAAAGAACTTCAAATTCCTGGGTGTCAACATCTCTGAGGATCTGTTTTGGAGCTTTCATATTGATGCAATCATGAAGAAAGCTACACTTCATGAGGAGTTTGAGGAGATTTGGTCTATCACCAAAGATTATTGCAAATTTCTACAAGTGCACCGTGGTACCGTGGAGAGCATTCTGACTGGTTGTATCATTGTCTGGTATGGAGGTGCCAATGCACAAGAAAAAAACTACAAAAAGTTGTGAATTTGGCCAACACCATCAAGAACATCAGCCTTCACTCCATTAAGGACATTTACAAGAGGCAGTGTCTTAAGAAAACAATTTCTATTTTCAAGGACCCTCAACAACTAGGCCATGCCCTCTTCTCACTGCTACCATCGGGAAGAAGATGCAGGAGCCTGAAGATGAACACCAAACATTATGAAAACAGTGACACAAGGATAGCTTCTTTCCCTCCACCATCAGGCTTCTGAACGGACAATGAAGCATGGACACTACCTCACTTCCTCTAACTATTGTGTTAATTTATTGATTTTTAAATGTAATTTCATAGAAATATTGGCACTGTGTAATTCTGCTGAAAAACAATGAATTTTGTGACATGTTCATAACAATAAATTCTAATTCTGATTCTGAACAGGATCTGCAGGAACTCATTATATGCCATAATCTCTATGTCTAAAGGCAAAAGCTGGGAAGTGGGATTAGAATACGTCAATCCTTTGCAACCACAATGAGTGACAAGCTGAATAGTCCAATTTTATGCTATATCTAATATATATTTGTGCATGTATGTCTGTTTGTTTGTTTAATCTCCATGCAAAATGATATGGAGCACTCTAGAAATGTCCAAGGAGGCTCAGCAGGGGTAACATTTCATGCTAAACGTCATGAATTTAACCTTTAAGGTCATATGAAGTTCCCATCATTCCCACTGATATGCCATTTGAGTTCAAGGGACTTTGATTTCACAAACGCCTGAACTTTGCCACGTCCATCAACAAAACCCAAGGTCAGATGTTGAAGATAGCTGGACTGCAATTGGAAGATCCCTGCTTTTCCCAAGGGCAGCTCTATGTTGGATGTTCATGTGTTGGAAGCCCAAACAGTCTTTATGTAAATGCTCCAGGTGGAAAAACTAAGAACATTGTTTATTATGAAGCCCTTAGCTGAGAATTATTTGTCTATGTTTGCCAGAAGTCGACTTTGTTTCAACAGTGTATCTCTGTTACAAAGAACATAAACATTGCGTTTGTAAAAATATTTTATACTGAATTATCATGCTTTTTTGGATACTTTGTTTCAACCATGTAGTCAACAACTGAGTATTTTATTTTCCAGGCAACGACAGGTATCCTGCTAGTATTATATAAAAATAAAACAAGCAATACACTTGTAAAACTTCTGCTAAGCAGGATAGAGAGATTCTTATCTCTCAGTCCATGTCCCAATGAAATCACAGATATATATAGATTATGTAACTTCATTGGGATCCAGAACAGACTTCGGTGGACCACAGTATTAGGCAGAGATTGAGCGGTTCTTGATTAGCCAGGGCATCAAAGGTTATGGGGAGAAGGCCAGGCAGTAGGGCTGATTGGGAAAATGGATCAGCTCGTGATTAAATGGCAGGGCAGACTCAATGGGCTGCATAGCCTATTTCTGATCCTAAGTCTCATGGTCTTATGGGATGTTGCCAATTAATTGGAAAGTTTCAGGTTGTTTTCAGTAATGCATCCTTCATTGTGCTGTGAGTTATTCCCTGGAGCTTTTTTAAATTCATCTCTGACATCTGATAAATCTCTTAATGGAATCTGCTTCAGGAAAATGATAAGTAAAACTCAACATTTTCGTGCCAAGTGTATGTCACCACTTTCTCGTTCACTTTCCCTTCCACTGGGTGATCTCAAGGTTGAGACAGCTTACCCCAGTCTGCTGTCTGGGATTCCATACAACACAATAATTACAGTGACCCCAGATCCCAGTGCACTCCTGAAGACTAATCTCTGTCATTTTACAAACAAACATTAGGACCAATTTTTTCCAAAGGGAGTTGAAGGATGAACTGATCAAGGTGCTTAAAACATTGAACAACAGCAGAGAAACTAGTTCCTCCTTCAGGTGATCT
Source organism: Narcine bancroftii (assembly GCF_036971445.1). Taxonomy (NCBI): domain Eukaryota; kingdom Metazoa; phylum Chordata; class Chondrichthyes; order Torpediniformes; family Narcinidae; genus Narcine; species Narcine bancroftii. Next base: position 100,247,509 of record NC_091478.1, read on the forward strand.
GAATGGAGGGGGTCATAACCTTGTGCTGGAGGTAGGAAGTTCAGAAGTGAAACTTGAGAGGAGGCTTTGTTCACAGGGTGGTTAAAAAAAAACTTGGAACTCTTTCACTCTCGGCAGTAGAAGCTGAAAGAGGTGAAACTTTCAAGAATGAGACAAGAGATATTAATAAGCATTGAGGGATGTGGAGGAAGGGTGGAAGAGTGGATTTATTGCCAAGAAAGTACTCCAGTGCATCTACTACCTCAGAAGCCTAAGGAAGTTCGTCAACAACCTCGACAGATGCTCCATCAAAAGTGTCCTGTCAGGATGCATCTCTGTGTGGTACAAAACTGCTCAACAGCAAGGAACTGCAGAGTTGTGAATGCAGCTCAGTTCATCACACAAGTTGGCCCCTCCTCTCTATCAAGTCCACCTGTACAACTCCTCCTGTCTTGGTAAATCAGCCAACATATTGAAAGACTCTTCCCACCCTGGCCACACTTGCTTCACCACCCCCCTCCCATCAAGAAGAAGATTCATGAACGCACATACCAACTGGTTCAAGGACAGTTTCTTTCCTGTCATCCTGCACAGAGCTCACACAAGCCATATAACATTGTCTTTTCTCTGTTTTAACTGACCACCCTCCGAAACTCTGAATAACAGATGACCATCAGACGTGATGGGCCGAAGGGGGTCTGTTTCCATGTTTAATGAAACTCTAGCACTTGGCTTGTGGCAAAGGGACTACACCAGCAACACTGCTGCAAAGCTACCTCTAAAGGAAATGCCTTATATTTCCCTCAGTATGCTCTCTTGTCTTCTTAGCGCACAGTTCTGCATCTCTTCAGGATGGGTATACACTGATTGGAGGGGGGTGGTAGGGGAGCACGTTTAAAAGATGTGTGGGGCAGGATTTTTTATACACAGGGAATTCACATTCAAATTCAAGTTTATTATTATCTGACTGTACATATACAGCCAGACAAACCAGTGTTTCTCTGCACCACTGTGCACACAGATGCACGCACGCAGCACAAAATAATCACACACATACATAGAAATATAATATAAAAAATATGTATGAATATTCTGGATTAATTTACTTAATGAGACACTCATTCAGAGTGGTAGGTGCCTGGGGTTAGTGGTGGAAGCAAATATAATTGTAGCATTTGAAATAGACACATGTCGTATCCGATCCATAATTTTCATTTCTTTTTCAACGTTTTTTTTAAATTTTATCAATTTTTACTTGGATTAATTTGGAAAATATGGGTTTCAACACGGTTATCATGGATTATTTCAATAACTTGTTTCTTATGTGGATCAAGGAACTCGGTCATGCAGTTCCCTCTTTTTTTGTATGTATATGAGATGACTTTTTATCTATTTTCCTAAAACTTTTGTATGGAAGTTTATATTTTAAACTCATAAAAATATCTAACACAAATAGACATGTGAATATAGAGGGAATGGAGGGATATAGATCATGCAGTCAGGAGATGGAGTTTAAATTGGCATTGTGTTCAGCGCAGACATTGTGGACCAATGATCCATTTCCCATGCTGCCCTGTTCTATGATCTAATGTTCTTTAAACCTCCTTATCACAGTGTGGTCACTTATACAGTGACAACAAAGCTGTTAACAATGGCCACAGGGCTCTTTCTCTGATGAACGATTTAATTTAATTTGGAAATGCAGCACGGTAACAGGCCCTTCCAGCCCACAAGCCCACGCCATCCAATTAACCGACAACCCCTGTACATTTTTGGTGGGTGGGAGAAACAGGAACACCCAGTGAAAACCCATGTATGTCACAGGGAGAATGTACAAACTCCTTACAGCTGGTGCCGTAACAGCATTGCTGTAACTGCTATGCTAACTGTACTGTACTAACACCCTAACCATGTAAATCTATCCACGACAATCTTTTTTTTTCCCCTCCCTCACACCCACATCCCTACCTACCTTGTACGTCTTTGGAATGTGGGAGGAAACCAGAGCACCCGGATGAAGCCCACGAGGTCATGTGGAGAATGTATAAACTCACAGAGGGCAGCGGATTCAAACCCGATTATAGGGACACATTGGAAGTGGAAGTGACCTTTAACTCCTCGAAAGTATTCTACTATTCAACAATGCAGGTTGTCTCCAATCCACCAGAACCCCGAAAATCATTCCTCTATCGGACAAATATCCAGGACAGGTATTTTATATTTATATAAATAAATATTTTTTTCTACAAATGAGAGTCTCAGATGGTTAGCTTTCTCCCTTCTCTTTAAATATGCTCTCTAGTTTTAGACTCCCCTATGCAAAAGAAAAGGGGAATCTGAGATGAAAAGGGTAAGCTTCCAAATCTGATTTTTCAGTTCCATATTGGAGAAATAGGCTCACTTAATTTAAGGATTTATTACTTTTCAGGATGATGTTACCACAGTGTCGTATTTCTGCCACCCATGCCAAGGGAGAGAGAAATAAAATTCCCAAGCTAATTGATTGCTGGCAAGCTCCACTAAGGCCAGCCTGCTTCATGTTTTTCACAAGATGGGAGAATATTCGGCCCATTGAGTCCATGCCTGCTCTCGATGCATTCCCATCAGTCCCATTCCTCTACTTATATCCCTGCAGTCTAGGATCAAGCTGCATGAAATCTGACCCTTCAACACAACTTGCCCATGCTGACTAATAATGACCACCCACACTAATACCTCCTGCCTACATTGGACTTATATCCCTTTTAACCCATCCTATCCATGTATCCATCCACTTTTTTTTCTTAAACATTACAATAGTACAGGTCCCAACCACCACCTCCGGTAGTCCTTTCCATGAGGATCCATAGGTGCTCTGTGGTAGTAAGGGATTACTTAAGGTGGTATGTGAGTAGAAAGAAAAAGGTTGAGAACCACTGCTTTAAACCAATGTCTTCTGGTTACTGATTCCCCTGCTCGGGACCTTATTCCCCTTATCTATTCCTCTCATTATTTTGTATATGTTTCTTCCTCAATCCCCACTAACTCCCTCCAATTCTCCAGGCACCACCTGACACAGAGGGCAACTTTGCTGCAACCAACTGGTCTTGCATCATGTCCTCAGGATGTGGGAGGGAACCTAAACACCTGAGGGCAACTCGCATGGTTCAAGGGAGAATGTGTAAACTCTCCAACCAAGCTCAGGATCAGACCCAGGTCCCTAGACTTGTGAAACAGCGACATCACTGGCCACATCACTGAGCTACCCAGGCTACGTAATCCACAGACTGCGCACAACCATCTTGTTCTGTTACTACTTGAGGAAAGCAGTAGCCAACACTATCCATTGAGAAACTGGCAGTGAACATTCTCTGCAATGAAGGCATCTTTCGAGATCTCTGGCAGTTGGACCATGTGATTGGTTTTTATTTAGTGATGCAACACGGTAACAGGCCTTTCTAGCTGATGAGCCTGTCCCCCAAATACATTCATGTGACCAACTAACTTTCTAACCTCTTATGTCTTTAGACTGTGGGAGAAAACTGGGCACCCGACGGGAGCCTACGCAGCCACGGGGAGAATGAACAAACTCCTTATAGATAACATCAGATCCAAACCTAGGATGCTGGCATGTAATAGTATTGCAGTAATCGCTATACACGCAAAGTTGCAGAAGTGTGTGATTATGAGGGGATCTGAGAAATTAATAGTACTCTTGTGAGGCAAATACCAGGTGAAAGGAAAGGTCAAATTACTTAAAGCTAATGATTCGTGAAGATTCAGAACCAGGGAACAAGGAGGTATGATCTGGGCACAGGGGTCTCATGTTGAACAGCATGCAGTGTGGCTACAGAAGTTACAGGGATACTGCAGGCAGCCACATTGGGAGAAAGAAGTGAGGTCCAAGACCCCTTGATGTCTCTTGTTTCCTTTCCTTGTTTTAATAATGGAGCTGGATTAATTTAAGCATACAGCACGGTAACAGGCCATTTTAGCCCATGCCGCCCAATTACACCCAATTAACCTCCACCCCCAGTTCATTTTTAATGGTGGGAGGAAACCAGAGCCCCCGGGGAAAACCCACACATTTGTAGGCTGAGCAAAGGAAAATTTTTCAATATATTTTGTGAACATAACAATAAATTGGATCTCAATGTCAATATCGAGAGTGATTAAGCCTCATGGCACAGAATTAGACTTCATGGTCCATTATGTCCAATCCATTGTTTCCCAAATCACTATCAACTCTCCTGCCATCTACCTACATTAAGGACAACTTTTAATTGCCAATTATTGCATTGTATTCAACTTCCATCACATCCGAGTAAAAAGATAACTTATTCCTTGTTTTATCTGTCTCTATTCTATCTTAAATAGCAGGCTTACATTCCTTCATCAAATCGGGAACATATTCTTTTAGATATATATTCTTTGGAGTTGAGACGAATGGGGGCTGATCTTTGGGTCATTGAGTTCGACAACACAAAAACAGGCCCTGGAACCCAACTTGCCGAAATACAGTAAAACCTCTGGTATTTGGTATCTGTGGACATTGGCAAATGCCGGGTAAGTGGATTTTCTGGTTGTTTGAGACCTCCTCTTACAATGCTTAATTAATATATTTAAAAGACAAAAAATGCTTTACTTACACTGAACAAACCTCACTTGCACGAATATATAAACCTTAAATCATTTTACTTTATTTTCAGTTCTTTAAAAACATTTAACCATTGTTACATCTATAGATTCCTCCCCCTCTACAGAGTTGCCCAAAAGATGAACAAAAAGATTATAGATAATTAAGCCCCCCCTCCCCCAAGATAAAGACTCTGACCAGGACGATTCTTACTAATCAGGGATAAGGGGACACTTTAAGAGAGTCACCTCAATGGTGCGCGGCATCAACCAGCTCTTCAACCTTGGTGAAGCCATTCCTGTTTCTCACGACTTTATACAAACACCTGCTAACGAATCCGTGCCACCCCACCACACCCAATTGACTTACAATTCCCAGAACGTTTTGAATGGTGGGAGGAAACCGGAGCCCCAGGGAAAACCCCCGCAGACAATGGGAGAACACACAAACGCCTTACAGACAGCACGGGATTTGAACCCAAGTTCCGATCACGGGCACTGCAACAGTGTTTTGTGCTAAGCGCTACACTAATCGAGCCGGCCCGCTGATTGCTTGAATTCTGGATAACAGGGGTTTAACTGCATGTAAAATTCTTAGGGCAGACTATGAAGACATCGAGTTAGTTTAATTTATAAGGAAGTCTCGAACTAGGGAATGTACTCACAAGATGGGGGGGGGGGGTGATCAACTTAAACTGTGGTGCAGAAACATTTTCTCAGCTCTGTTGAAGGTGATTAGACCTCAAACATTAACTCTATCTCTTTCTGAAGCTGTCTGACCTGCAGAGTTTTTCCTGCTTTTAATTTTTTTTAATCTACAGTTTCATTTTATTTACAACCCCCGAGATAAGCAGGGAGTCACACGGAATCCAAACCAGGTAATGAGGGGAGATTTCCTTCCTAAAGGACATCAGTTTTTGATTCCATAACGATTGGTTTTGTTCGTAATTAGAGATTTTAGAAGAGTGAAGTGGCTCAATGCTCCTCCTCCCCACCACCACACCATTTTGTTCAGATGCCTGCCTATATTTTTCTCATGAAAGGCTCAAGCCCAAAACATTGGTTATGTACATTTATCTTCAGTATATAAATCACTGTGATTTTACTTCAATCACTGCGTCTGCAGACTTTCGGGTTTTACTCCAAATTAGGTCTGCCTTTTGTTTGCAAAATGCCAGGACATCAACGTGAAAGGAAAGAATTTATAATTTTCACGGGATTCGAAATGTGAATGGAGAAATTAATTTAAACAGCTAACAAGAAGTTACATACACCAGGAGAATGCACCTGTCCCTGTTTTTAAAAGTTTTATATTATGATGCTTTGAAATGTTGCCCAGTCATTAAAAAAACAAATCAGAAATAATTCACTCTTTAATTAGTCAACTCACAGAAAAGGAAAATCAAGGTACTTTCCGAACCGTGTAGATCTATTTGTTTCAATGAAATTTCCACTGTAAATCAAATGTAAAAACATCTCATATTTTAAATGATGTTATAAAGCTACAAGGAGTTTTAAGTCAACACCTTCTGCAGTATTAATCGAACCCATTATGAATTTCCAGCAGTCTCCACAGGTCTATAGAGGTGGGCAGTGGAGGACGAAAGGTGAGAGAGTGCAGTTTATGAAAATATTACCCTGAAACACTCTTTCCATTTTATTTGCCATCTACAACTCAGTCTGGGTTCTGAACTACCTTCCTAGCTTTTCATAGTACTTAATAGACTTTAATTAAAAGTGAATTCCTTTCTGGTGTATTTACTCTCAAAAAGAGGTGGAAAAGGTCCCTCAAATCAGTCCATTTCTATGTCAAATTACATGAGATGAGAGGCAGGGAGGTCTAAGATGAACCCAAGGGGCAACTTTTTCATTTAAAGAGTAATCCGTATCTGGAATGAGCTGCACGAGGAAATCATAGAAGTGGATATGATTTTGACATTCAAAAAATGTTTGGACAGATGTAAGGGTTATGGACCAAGGATTTTGAACACTTCTGTGAGATTACCCTTCATCTGCGCTCCAAGGAATAAAGCCTAAGCCTGCTCAATCTCTCCCTATAGCTCAGCTCCCTGAGGTTTATAAAATCCTGAAAACCATTTTTTCCCCAGGATCAGGGAATCTAAAACTACATGGCATTGGTTTCAGGTGAGAGGGAAAAGATTTGCAGTGAATTTGAAAAGAAGATGGTTCCTCGTGGGTGAATGGAACGAGCTGCCTGTGGAAGTAGTGCAATTATCATCCACAGTCATTTTCACAGGCTCTGGATAGGAAAGGTACAGAGGGAAATGGGCCGAATGTTGGCAAATGGGACCAGCTCAACTCAGCATATTAGTTAGCATGCATGAGTTGGGCTGAAGGGACTGTTTCCTTGCTGTTGACTGTGATTGCCACATCTGGGCCACATTTTGAAATCTTTTTCAAGTCTTGAGCTGGTTGTCTGTTGATGGTTCATTATTTCTGATTGTGGTACATTTTGAAGTCAGACAAAATATTATCCTGTTTTGCGGAAACTGCCAAAATGTTTGGCCTGGAAGTCAGCCTGAAGAAAACTGAGGTCCTCCATCAGCCAGCTCCCCACCATGTCTACCAGCCCCCCCACATCTCCATCGGGCACACAAAACTCAAAACGGTCAACCAGTTTACCTATCTCGGCTGCACCATTTCATCGGATGCAAGGATCAACAATGAGATAGACAAAAGACTCGCCAAGGCAAATAGCGCCTTTGGAAGACTACACAAAAGAGTCTGGAAAAACAACCAACTGAAAAACCTCACAAAGATTAGCGTATACAGAGCCGTTGTCATACCCACACTCCTGTTCGGCTCCGATTCATGGGTCCTCTACCGGCATCACCTACGGCTCCTAGAACGCTTCCACCAGCGTTGTCTCTGCTCCATCCTCAACATTCATTGGAGCGACTTCATCACCAACATCGAAGTACTCGAGATGGCAGAGGCCGACAGCATCGAATCCACACTGCTGAAGATCCAACTGCGCTGGGTAGGTCACGTCTCCAGAATGGAGGACCATCGCCTTCCCAAGATCGTGTTATATGGCGAGCTCTCCACTGGCCACCGAGACAGAGGTGCACCAAAGAAGAGGTACAAGGACTGCCTAAAGAAATCTCTTGGTGCCTGCCACATTGACCACTGCCAGTGGGCTGATATCGCCTCAAACCGTGCTTCTTGGCACCTCTCAGTTCGCAGGCAGCAAGCTCCTTTGAAGAAGACCGCAGAGCCCACCTCACTGACAAAAGACAAAGGAGGAAAAACCCAACACCCAACTCCAACCAACCAATTTTCCCTTGCAACCGCTGCAACCGTGTCTGCCTGTCCCGCATTGGACTTGTCAGCCACAAACGAGCCTGCAGCTGACATGGACATTACCCCTCCATTAATCTTCGTCTGCGAAGCCAAGCCAAAGATTTCTGATTGTGGTCCATTTTGAAGTCAGACAAAATATTATTCAAATGCAAGATAATTGGTTGGCAATGATCTGCCTTTGAACTGAGAGGGAGAGAAAGATCAAGCATATTTTAATATATTTCATTGCTTTCAAGACATTTTTCTCTTGTGATATTAGATCTTCAGAGGCTGACAATGTTCCATCTGGTGGTAGGTGCCTGTAGTTGCAGTTCAGATGTTCTTGACCATTCTTTTTCTTTTTCTCCCACTGATGCTTAAGGCTCAAGCCCAAAACATTGGTTATGCACCTCTATCATTGCTATATAAAGTACGCTGCGTGACCAGCTGAGTTACTTCAATCACAGTATCTACAGACTTTCATGTTCTACCTCCACGTTGTTCGACCCACTGAGTTCCACCAGCAGATTGTTTTTTTGCACCATTCACCAGAATCTTCGGTCTCCTTTTTTTTGTCTCCTTGTTAATTTGCTGCATATTCACAGAATCTGGACATCTTTGGAAAGCCAAAATTTGTTCCTGTGCTCAAAGACAAACATCTCTTGTCTGAACCTCGCATCTCAGGATATCATTCATCAACGCTCGTTCTTAAATTTGAGTGATTCTTTTTCATATAGCATGGGAAAATGCTCTCTGGTACTCTGACGATCAAACATGTCCTTACACATTCCCGTGTTAATTCGTTTTATTTTCCTGCATTCCCATCATTTTATCCTTCAATTCTTTCTTTTCTTTCTTTTTCTTTTTCAATCTTTTTATTATTATTATAATTTATAAACACATACAGTTCAAAGAGATATAAAAAAAAATACATAGTAAGTAATGAATTAATACAGAGATATTAAACAATAATATTACAGAATAAAAATATATCATAAAAAAAAAATTTTTGATCAGTTTAGGGTGTGAACTATCTCTAAAAAAAAAGATATAATTAATAACAATATATGAAAAAAGAGAAAAAAAAACCCCAAAAAGAAGAAAAAACAAATCTGAATTTAAAAAAAAACTTTAAAAAAACTTTTAAAAAAAACCTACAGATATAGCTAAACCATGCCGATCACTCCGATCTCATCTTACAGCCCAATTATCATACATAATCATAGAAAGAAAACAGAGCCAGATCAACTCACCACAAATGAAAATATTGAATAAATGGTCGCCAGGTTAACTCAAATTTAGAAGGGGATTCATAGACAGAGTTTCTAATTTTCTCTAAATTTAAACATAGTATGGTTTGGGTAAACCATTGGAAAACAGTGGGAGGATTTACCTCTTTCCAATTTAATAGTATAGATCTTCTAGCCATTAGTGTAAGAAAAGCAATCATACGATCCGCAGGAAGAGATAAATAAGTCAAATCTATCATAGGTAATCCAAAAATTGCAGTAATGGGATGTGGTTGTAAATCAATATTCAAAACAGTAGATATAATGGAAAAAATTTCCTTCCAATAATTCTGTAAAGAGGGACAGGACCAAAACATATGTGTAAGGGAAGCTATTTCCAATTGACATTTATTACAATATAGGATCGATATGAGAATAAAAGCAATGGAGTTTATCTTTAGACATATGAGCTCTATGAACAACTTTAAACTGTATTAGTGAATGTTTTGCACATAGAGAAGAAGAGTTTACCAGTCGCAGAATTTTATTCCAATTTTCATTAGAAATATGAAGGTTGAGTTCTCTTTCCCAATCATTTTTAAACTTTTCAAAAGTCCCAGAATTTATTTTTATAATTATATTATATAATTTAGATATCACACCTTTTGGAGGGAATTTTGAATATAGTATATCCTCTAAAACAGTCGTAGTCTCCCGATTGGGAAAAGAGGGTAAAGTCGAAACTAAGAAACTCCTAATCTGCAAATATCGAAAGAAATGAGATCGAGGTAAATCATATTTCATGGATAATTGTTCAAATGACATGAAAGAGTTATTCAAGAATAAATCCGAAAAGCATGTTATACCTTTAACTTTCCAGAGTAAATAAGCTTGATCAATTAGAGAGGGATGAAAAAGGAAATTTAGTACAATAGGAGTTTCCAAGATAAAATGACTTAGGCCAAAAAATCTCCGGAATTGAAACCATATACGTAGTGTATGTTTAGCCATTGGATTATCAATTTGTTTATATAATTTAGTAAGAGTAAAAGGGAGAGCAGCTCCCAAAATAGAGCTAATTGAAAAATTTTGTATCGGTTTAATTTCTAAATTTACCCAATGGGGATTTAGAGATAATTCTGAATAATTCAACCAATACCTTAAGTAACTAATATTAATTGCCCAGTAATAAATTCTAAAGTTGGGTAATGCCAACCCTCCCTCTAGTTTAGATTTCTGTAAATATTTATTCCCCAATCTAGGATTCTTGTTTTGCCAGATATATGAGGACAATTTAGAATCGACCTTATCAAAAAAAGATTTAGGAACAAAAATAGGTATAGCTTGGAATATATATAAAAATTTAGGTAAGATCATCATCTTAATAGCATTAATTCGGCCTATCATGGATAGGGATAATGGTGACCAATTGGTAAGTAAACTGCCGATCAGGTCCAAAAGAGGGAAAAAATTAGTCCTAAACAAATCTTTATGTTTTTTAGTAATCTTAATCCCTAAATATATAAAATGGTCTCTAGCTATTTTAAAAGGTAAACTATCATAAATAGGGACCCATCCATTAAAAGGGAATAATTCACTTTTATTTAAATTCAGTTTATATCCCGAAAAATTACTAAATTGGGCTAATAAAGATAAAACTGCAGGAATAGAATTTTCAGGATTGGAAATATATAACAATAAATCATCTGCATATAGTGATACTTTATGAATATCCCTGCAACGAATAATACCAGTAATATTGGGTGCTTCTCTGATAGCAATTGCCAAAGGTTCTAAAGCTAAGTTAAATAATAAAGGGCTAAGGGGGCACCCTTGCCTGGTGCCCCGAAATAATCGAAAATATGGCGATCTTTGGGTATTAGTAAAAACCGAGGCAACTGGGGAATTATAAAGAAGTTTAATCCAAGATATAAATATCGGACTAAAATTAAATTTTTCAAGAACTGTAAATAAATAAGGCCATTCTACTCTATCGAAGGCCTTCTCAGCATCTAGTGAAATAACACATTCTGAAGACTTATGTGAAGGAGTGTAAATAATATTCATCAATCTTCTAATATTAAAGGAGGAATAACGATTTTTAATGAATCCAGTCTGGTCTTCAGAGATAATATATGGTAATATCTTCTCTAGCCTTGTCGCTAGAATTTTAGAGAAGATCTTAGAATCAACATTCAACAAAGAAATAGGTATATAAGAAGAACATTCAGTCGGGTCTTTATTTTTTTTCAAGATTAGAGAAATCGTAGCTCTGTAAAATGATTGTGGTAGTTTACCCAATGTGATAGATTCATCAAACATCTTAATCAGCCAGGGAGAGAGAGTAGAAGAAAAAGCTTTATAAAATTCCACAGAATATCCATCGGGACCTGGTGCTTTCCCCGAGTTCAGTGAGAAAATAGTATTATTGATCTCCGAATCTGTAATGGGTTTACTTAATTCTAAGTTATCTTGAGGTAATACTTTTGGGAATTTCAAATGTTCTAAAAAATTAAACATATTACTAAGGTCTTGAGGGGATTCTGTACTATATAAGGATGTATAAAAATTTTGGAAAGATTGATTTATCTCTTCCTGGTTAACAGTCAGTTCTCCATTCTGTTTGCGAATCTCCACAATTTGGCGTCTAGCTGAAATATTCTTCAGATGATTAGCCAACAGTTTACCCGATTTCTCACTATGCACATAAAAATCAGATTTAGATCTAATTAGCTGGTTTTCAATCGAAGATGTAAGTAACAAATTATATTCCATCTGCAGTTCAATTCTTTGTTTGTAAAGTTCTTCAGTAGGATCAGTCACATATTTCTTATCAATGTCTTTAATCTTCTCAACCAATAGATGAATCTTGTTTTTGATGCATTTCTTCAAAGCTACTGAGTAAGAAATAATTTGACCACGAATATAAGCCTTGAATATTCCATAAGAAATTTCCGTAGTGTAATTTGTTGAAAAGAAAAAGTTAATTTGTTCTTTCATAAATTTAACAAAGTCTAAATCTTGCAATAATGTAACATCAAAACACCAGTGCTTAATAGTAGAAACAGAGTCTTTGAATTTAAGAGAGAGTTGTAATGGAGAGTGATCCAAAATGGCTATAATGTCATACTTACAAGCAGTTACAAGTGGAATAAAACGTGAATCAATAAAAAAGTGATCAATTCTCGAGTATGAATGGTATACATGAGAAAAAAAGGAAAACTCTTTATCTGTCGGGTGAAGAAATCTCCAAATATCAACAGCTCCAGAGTTAGTAAGGAAAGAGTTAATATATGTAGCCGATTTATTCGGTAGGAGCTGTGAAGGTTTCGACCTATCTAGCAGGGGATTCAGACAACAGTTAGAATCCCCACCCATTATTAAATGATATTCATTTAGATTGGGTAAAATAGTAAACAAAGATCTAAAAAACTCAGGGTGATCTACATTCGGGGCATAAACATTAACCATGACAACCTTAATATTAAATAATAACCCAGTAACCAATAAAAATCTGCCGTTAGGGTCTACAGTGATGTCATGTTGAACAAATGTAATAGAGGGATCAATAAAAATAGATACACCTCGAGTCTTAGAGCATGAGTTGGCATGAAATTGTGGGCCTTTCCAAGATTTAAAAAAACGCAGATTATCCTCCTTCCTCACATGAGTCTCCTGTAAAAAAATAATCTGTGCTTTCAGTCTCTGGAATACTTTAAAGACCTTCCTCCTTTTAAACATGTTGTTTAGACCATTAGCATTCCAAGAGACAAAATTAATGTTTTGATCCATTACTTAGGTCAACCCTCCAGTATATAAAGGGTTAACCAAAGCAGGGACCCATGCGCCCGGAAGAAGAATTAAGATATAAGGAAGGACCGGAAATGACGACGTGTCAGCCATATCTGTAGTTCTAAAAGAAAAATCAAGAAAAAAACAAAAGAAAATGAAACATAAGAACCCCTGAAGGAAAAACAAAACCAACCCCCCACCCACAAAGCCCCCCATCTGACCAGAGAGTGATCAGAGAAAAAAGAAGAGATAGTACTAAACCTACCCCCATGTCTTCAGACGGCAGCTCCTAATATTAAGATAAGATCCACCACCTAAACTTATAAAAAGGATAACTCAAGCTAAAATCAAATACTAAATATTGAAAGAAAAATATTTAAAAAGAAATAAAAGAAAAATCGTAATTGTGTAGTACCTACTGATAAAACAAAGTCATAAAGAGTTAAATCATTTTAAAATTAGTTTATGAAGAAAGACAAAGAGAAAATGGCGAATGTAAAAAAAAACCATGAAAAGTTTTAATAAACAAAAGATAAAAAATCGCATAGACTCCATTTCAAACCATTGGAAACTGGAACTCCAGATCCAAACCTCCGACTGTGATGCGCTATCGAGCAGAAAGCAGACACAAAACATAAAGTCTGTTCAACAGGCTTTATTCCACATAAACTTCCACAGAGCTGGCTGTGAGAGTTGCTGTGCAAAGATCTGAGACTGACCTCGAGAGGCCGGATCTAGCTTATATCTTGAAGGGTGATTGGCAGCTGACCAGGTGGGGCTTGGTGTATTCAGGTCGGCTGATTGACAGCTGGCCAGGTGTTGTCTTGTCCTCCAGTGCTCTTCTGTAGGTACACAGGTTTCCCCCTGCAGTAGGCGAGTGGTGTATTACCACACCAACAAAATCAGGAAGCCTTCAGCATGCAAAATCCTTCAGGAGCCTGCCCTCAGCATCCTCACAAATTCTGGTACCCATATCTGGTTCCCAAAAACCAGTCTTTAGCTGACCATATCCTGGTGTGGTCCTCTGACCGCAAGTCACTAACAGCCCACAGCCTATGTGGATCCTTTAGCTGCTGAGCTCCTCGCTGGTCTGTTGCAACGGTCACCTTCCCATGGGTCGTCTCCCAGGCTTCTCTTTCTCAACAGGTGGCGTTCCCTGTTTCTTGTGCCCTGTACCTGGTCTGCTGCTTTCCCCAGGGTCTGCAATCCTTCATGATACGTTGCTCAGCACTGGCATGGCCATCTTGAGAACAGACCTCCGTGGTGGTAGGATTTATGGGAAAAGCGCCGTCAGCTCCTCTAACAGGTACTTAAAGCCTTTACGAAGCCGTCAGATTCAGAACCAGGCAGTAGAACCCGAGGAAGCAGTACTGTGTCTCTGATCCCAGCTCTCCTTGGTCTGCACCCTATTCTGCTGTTACAGCAGCGAAACCATTTTTTTAAAAATATAATCTTTTTACGTCCTCCATCTGTTGCTGGAAATGAGTGACAAGTTTCCACATTCCTGCAAGACTCCAAGAATCCAAACATTTTTTTTTATATATTAGTCCATAATTATCAGGGGGTTTATGTATCCTCCACAGTGTTTTTTTTTATTAACCCCAGCTCAAAGATAGGAGTCCAATGTATTCACCCCACCCACTCCACCCAACAGATTCTGATTCTAATCTTCCTCAGATATTTTGAAATAAAAACAAATTTTTAAATATTTTGAAATAAACACAGGATGAGTGAAAGACAAATTTATATGATGGGACGTAATGAAAGCCTTCATTAGAGGGCAGATAATAAGTTATGTGACTAAGATGAAAAAGGATTACAATCTGGAAATAGAGCAGCTGGAAAGGGAGATAGTAAGTACAGAAAAGGAATTAGTAAAAAGGGATGATATAATGAAAAGGAGAGAATTGGCGGACAAAAAAATTAAATACGAAACATTACAAACATACAAGGTGGAGAAGAACATAATGAAAACAAAGCAAAAGCATTATGAACTGGGAGAAAAAACACATAAAATATTAGCCTGGCAACTTAAAACAGAACAAGCTAAAAGAATGATACTGGCATCAAGGAAACAGAACAAACAAATTACATAAAATGCAACAGAGATCAATGAAAATTTTAAGGAATTTTATGAACAATTGTATCAAACTGAGAATGAGGCGAAAGATGATAAAATAGAGGAATTTTTAGCTAAAATTGAACTGCCAAAATTGCAAGAAGAGGAACAAAACAAACTAATAAAACCATTTGAAATAGAGGAAGTACAGGATATATTAAAAAAGCTGCTGAACAATAAAACACCAGGAGAGGATGGATTTCCAATAGAATTCTATAAAACATTTAAAGAGTTATTAATTCCTCCTCTCCTGGAAGTAATGAACCAGATAGAAGAAACACAAAACTTGCCAGATTCATGTAAGACAGCAATAATTACAGTAATACCAAAGATGGGGAAGGATCCATTAACACCAGCATCATATAGACCAATATCTCTATTTAACTCAGACTATAAGATAACAGTGAAATTATTAGCAAACAGATTGGCCGATTGTGTACCTAAAATAATAAAACAAGATCAAACTATTAAGAAAGGACGAACAGCGGACAATGTATGCAAACTTATTAATCTAATCCACGCAGTTCAAGGAAATAAGAAACCAATAGTGGGTGTTGCTCTAGACGCAGGAAAAGCCTTTGACAGAGTAGAGTGGAATTACTTATTTAAAGTATTACAGAAGTTCAATCTACGAGAAAAATATAAAAATTGTATAATGGACCATTGGCGAAGGTAACAGTAAATGGATATGCATCGAGTCACTTTAAATTAAGTAGGTCACTAGACAGGGATGTCCATTATCCCCCTCATTGTTCATCTTAGCAATAGAATCTTTGGCAGAACTGATAAGAATAGAAAATAAAATAAAAGGAATAAAAATAAAGGAGAAGGAGTATAAAATCAGCTTATTTGCAGATGACATCATAGAATACCTAACAGAACCAGAGGTATCAGTAAAAGAATTACATAAGAAATTGAAGGAATATGAAGAAATATCGGGGTACAAGATCAATGCAAATAAAAGCGAAGTGATGCCAATGAGTAATGCGGATTATACAGAATTTAAAAAGAATCACCATTTAAATGGCAAACACAAGCAATCCGATACCTAGGGATCAGATTAGATAATAACTTAAGCCACTTGTACAAACTAAATTATCAGCCACTAATAAAGAAATTGCAGGAAGACTTAGAACATTGGAAAGAATTACTGCTAACATTGATAGGGAGGGTAAACTGGATTAAAATGAACGTCTTCCCAAGGATACAATACTTACTTCAAACATTACCAATTCCGTTAACAGAAAAATTCTTTAAGGAACTAAAGGAAGTTCTTGTGGAAAGGGAGGAATCCAAAGGTAGCGTTAGATAAATTAGCAGAGAGGTATAATCAAAGTGGTTTGCAGTTACCAAATTTTAGAAATTATTATAGAGCCGCACAATTAAGGTATTTATCAGATTTTTACCAGACAAGGGAAAAACCAGACTGGACTAAGATAGAACTAGATAAAATAGGGGAAAAGGTACCGGAACATATACTTTATAAGTGGGATGAAAAGTTGGAGCAATATAAAAACTCACCAGTACTGCATCATTTACTTAATACATGGAAGAAAATTCACTTAGAAAGGAAAAAAAATGAATTATCAAATACCAAAATTACTATTGACGCAAAATCCGCTAATCCCTTTTACAATAGACAATCTTTCCTTTAGAGAATGGGAGAGAAAAGGAATCAAAAGAATAGAAAATTGTTTTTTTGGGAAATAATTTATTAACATTTGAACAGTTGAAGAAATATGGAATAACTCATGGTACAATATTTGCATATCATCAATTGAAAGCGTATTTAAAGGATAAATTGGGAAAAAGCTTGTGATTACCTGAAGGAAGCAGCTTTGAATATGTAATTACAGACACAATGATAATTAAAAGATTTATAACGAACATGTACATTAAGCTGCAAGAGAAGGAAAATGAAATAAACTATAAACCTAAGCAGAAGTGGGAAAAGGATCTAAACATAAAGATAAAAAATTAAGTGTGGGAAAAGTTATGTTCTGGAACTATGAAGAATACAATAAACACAAGGTTACGCATGATACAGTAGAATTGGTTACACAGGGTATATATCACTCCTCAAAAATTAAAAGAATGGGATTCAACATTATCAGGTAGATGTTTTCACTGTAAGAAGGAAATGGAAACAACATTACATGCAACTTGGGCATATACGAAAGTAAATACATTTTGGGAGGAATTAAATCAGATACTAAATAAAATTACAGAAAATAACATACCAAAAAAACCAGAGATATTTCTTTTAAGTAACATAAGAAGTAGAGAATTAGGCCTCAAATTGGATAAAGTGCAAAAAAAGTTCATTATGATAGCCTTAGCAATAGCAAAAAAATGTATAATGTCAACTTGGAAAATGGAAGAGAGCATGAGTATACAGCAATGGTACATGGAAATGAACAAACGTATTCCACTGGAAAAAAATAACATATTAATTAAAAAAATAAAGTGACAATGTTTGAACAAATTTGGGAACCATACATGGAACATATCAGAGAGAGCTTGCCTACGACCTCCATCCCCTAAAATGAGAATGAAAATGATAAGAAGACAAAACGACTAGATTCAGTGTGTAATAAATAGATGACACATTTTTCTTGTTTATTTTCATTGGTGTGAAAATATTGTTTTATGGTTTTATTGTATCGTATATGTTGAATATTTATGGGTTTTGGAGGGAGGTGGGTAGAGGGGAGGGAGGGAAAGGGGGAAAAAAAGGGGAGAAAAGACCACTGTGTAAATTTAATGAGAAACGTTTGTACATATTTTGGTTGATATGGTTCATAGTGTGAAAAATAAAAAAATATATTTAAAAAAAGATATTGCCCCTCTTAAAGTGAAAGCTCATCTCAACAAGGACTCGCTTTCTTTAAACAACCTGCCTTCACTCCTGACCATCTCGAATCATGTTGAGAGCTCCAGAGAAACATAGGACATTGTACAATACAGCACAGTAATGGCCCCTTCTGCCCATGTGTCTATGTCGAACATGAAGTCTAAATATAACATGCTCTGTTGCTTGTAGATAGAACTATGGAACACTGCAGCACAGAAGGAACCCCTATGGCCCATCGAATATGGGCTGAACTATTAATCTGAGTAGTGGACCATTGCGCACAACCCCCTCCCCATCCAAATCTGATCCCTTGCTATCCAAATACATGTTCAATTCTTCTTCAATGTCAAAGTCTCACCTACATTCACCACATCAGCTGGCAGCTCACTCCATACTCTCAACACTCTCTGCAAGAAGAAAATCCCCCAATTGTTCTCACCTGTTTAACTTTCCCTGTATCTCAGTTCCTCAAGCCCTGCCAATCTTTGTAAATCTTCTCTGCACTCTTCCAATTTTAGTCATATCTTTCATGCAGTTTGGTGACCAAAATTACATACAGTGCTCCAAATTTTGCCTCACTAATGTCTTATACAACTTTACCACAACATTCCAGGTCGTGTACTTGATTTATGAAGGCCAACATGCCAAAAACTCTCTTAATGACCATATCTATCAACTTCTGACATCATTTTCAAAGAAACAGACTTTGTGCAAACTTCATGCCAAAAATCATGATGGAACCCAAGTGTGGTAAACCACTGTCTGTCGGGGCACATCCATTGGCTGACTGTATCTATGGCTGCATCCAGAGGCTCCTGAATAAAGGTGTCTGTTCCACAGCCCCCTTCCCAACTCAGGACAGTCAACCAGCATGGACCTGCCTCCATTCTATTGTGAATAAAAGCCTGCCAGTTTTGGAGCTATTGATGGTGCATCACCAAGTTCCTGAGGTGTGAGGTAGTCACTGTTCTTGCTGCCCCACCTGTTGCCCAAGATAATCCCACTAACTAACTCAACTCGTCCCCCTCATCAGCAAGCGTTGGGTACCAAAGCTGAACAAAAGTCACTCCCTAAGCAAACTATTGGGGATTTTACCTCAAATATAACTGATAGGCCAATAAACACAAAATCAAAATAATTATCGTGCTGTTTTATTTTTTTAAGTTGGATTGTGAGGGGATGCTGCCCTCTGGTGCACATTTCAAAAACAGGAAACAAAATGCAGAGGCCGTAAGGGAATTGTTTGCAGTGAAACACGAAATCCTATGCTGTAATTTCAGATAAACACAAAAATGGTGGCAATGGTGAAAATAGAAAAGAATGTAACAATGACAGAAATGAATGGATACAAAACTAAGGGTGGGAACTGGGAAGAGTCTTTGAATGGTTTTCCTTTGTAAATGATTTATTGTGAATAAAGTCTACTTCTGGTTAAAAAAAAGTATGTCTTTATCTCCTCTGGACACTGTGAGACCTGCTGAGTTCCTCCAACATTTTTGTGTTTATAATAGAGTGAATTGTTTGCATTTTTAGAACATATTGCCAATCACCCAAAACACACATTAATGCCTCGAGAATTTTATTCTCGCAGGCAAAAGAGAACAACCTATCACCACTTAAATTATGGATATATTCCTGCAATGTTAAGGGATGTTGTCCCAAAAGGCCCCACATAGTTTTCAAGTCAAAACCAGCTCCAAACACTGGGTAAAAACACAAAAATGCTGCCACCCTTGTGGATGACATCAAAATTCTCCAGGCATTTAATGTGTGCTTCAGCTGAGTGACACTATGTTCTAAAAATGCAAACAATTCCCTTCCGGAAAAAATTACAAAAATGCTGAAGGAACTCAGCAGGTTATGCAGCACCCATAGGAGGTAAAGATAGAGAATATAACTTCAAGCTCAGGCCCAAAACATTGGTAATATATCTTTACCTCTTATGGACATTTAGTTACGTGCTGAGTTTCTCCAGCATGTCTGTATTTTTACAACAATCATATCGTCTGCAGACTTTCATGTTCCACGCCAAACACTGGGGAATTTCAGAGCTCCTGGAGAGACAGGTGACTTAATAGTTTCAACAAATGATGTGAGTGGAGGTGGTGGGGGGCTTTGGTTGCTGATCAGGAAAGCACAGGAGGTAGGTGGGGCAGAGATGGAGTTAAGATGTAGAATTGGCCTCAGAATCCAGGGTCTTGGCCAGGGTGGAGGCAATCAGAGAGCATGACGTGGGAGTCACAAGTCAAGCAAGGAGGGCTGGGGTTCTCAGTGTCTTGGTGCCCTTGCCTTTGTCCTTGGGAAGTGACAGGTTGGGGTCTGGTGGGAGGGAGTGACAAGGAGTCAGGGAGGAGTTTGGAGGCGGGGTAAGGATCGGGTTTTGAGGTTGATTGATACTGGGAAGGAAGCTGGAAGTCGGAGGAGGATTTGGGGGTTGTGGGGAGAGTTATGGATTAGCGCAGGTGATCGGAAGTCAGTTATGACTGGAGAAGTTGTGAGTTGGGAAGAGGGTTTGGGAAAGAGAGGCATCGAGGCTAGGAGTGCAGCGCAGGATTCAAGAAAGGAGGTTGGGAGTGAAAGGCCTGGACATTTGAAGAGGACACAGTTCCAAATGAGGAAAGACTGAGAAACACGGAGGGGCTTCACTTATGTGAGAGAACCCCCCCTCCCCGCCAATGTATCAACTTATCAGGAAGGAGGTACAGATAGATTTATAATATTCCGACTTGCAATGATCAGAATCCATTTAGAATAAAGATAAGTTGGGGTCTACTGTATCGAGCTTTGATGGACCCAACACCATTTTACAAAAAAGTGATTTGGAACATGTGCGCACATTGCCATCGATGGGGAGGGAGACAGATTGAAGAGGGAGAGAAACCAACGGCAATCTGCATGTGTTCCAAAACACAACATAGGTGATGCTGTTGCCCCTAGTTACCCAGCACTACCTCAGGCTCCCAGCAGGGACAAGGCAGGTTACTACCAGTTCAGGTAGACCCCGACTTATGATAATTTCACCTTACGATGCGAGTTTCGGAACTGAATCCCATCATAAGTAAGGGTCTACCTGTTCAAGGAGCATCAAAATTAGGATGGCCAGGCTGGGAAATAGCTTCTTCCTGCAGACTGAGAGATTGACGCATGATAAACTTGGACCCTTGTAAATAAAATGAGTAAGTTATTCCAAAACATATATATGTGAGATTATTATGTTCTATTTATTGTGCGTGTATGTGCGTGCACCATCATTCAAAGAAACACTGTTTCATCTGGTTGAATATAGAGTCAGATGATAATGAACTTGAACAGTTGATCTGGGAGTGACCACTGACTCTTGAATTCTCAGCCACACACAGACCAACATGATCCAATTTAAGACCATCAGACATAGGAGCAAAAATAGGCTATTCAGCCCATCGAATCTGACCCACCGTTCAATCATGAGCTGATCCATTCTCTCACTCAACCCCCACTGCCCAGCCTTCTACCCATAACCCTTGATGCCCAGGCTCATCAAGAACCTATCAATGTGACAGGGTTTCCCACATAACATTCCAGAAAGAACCTGTGATGACATCACAGAAGTATATCATTCACATGCTCAGCGTAACATGAACGAAGGCCAGAGACAACCAGCCAAGTTGCCAGTACAACGTTAAAGGTGACACAAAACTCACAGCTGCCACTTTGTCATTTACTTTGGGCCTCACAACTTTGAACCCAAAAGTAAGGGATCCAATATCCAAGCTTCTTTTTCTTAGGCTCCACAACAACAGGACACAGCAAAGCACCAATGATGTGCTCACGGAGTGCTGCAAGTGTAGCACAGTTAGCATAGCGCCAGTGACCTGGGTTCGAATCTAGTGCTGTTTCTGATGTTCTCCCCGTGTCTGCGATGGTTTTCTCTGGGTGCTCCGGTTTCCTCCCACCCTCCAAAATGTATGGGGTTGGTCATTTAATTGGGTGTAATTGGGCAACACGGGTTTCATGGGCCAGAAGGGCCTTCTACCGCACTGTATTGTTAAAATTAA
Organism: Narcine bancroftii; assembly: GCF_036971445.1. NCBI lineage: Eukaryota > Metazoa > Chordata > Chondrichthyes > Torpediniformes > Narcinidae > Narcine > Narcine bancroftii. The sequence goes on from NC_091478.1 coordinate 100,269,433, forward strand.
AAATATTGTCAAGCAAGTGGCCATTTTACATACAAGAAGCTTCTGCACACAGCACTGCCAAACTTAGGTTGTTTTATTTTAACCTGATGTGAGCTTGCCTGCACTTTGTCACAATGGTGCCCTGCGACCTCTACGCCCACCTGGATGGGCTCAAAGTTTGGTATTTCATCTGAAGGACATCTTCCTGCTCTTTGTCAGTGTATTTGAATTAGGATGAGGCCCTTGTGGTAAACCACTGTTATGCTATGATTGGCTGCTGCCGGTTGGACACGTCTGCTGAGACCAATCCTATCTATAGCCCTTTGCATGCTCCCCATTCCACTCTGCCTTGATCAGTCAATAAGGTTGATGGCTGTTCCAGTCTATTGTTAATAAAAGCCTAACAGTTTCACAACTTCATTCTTTTGAGATGATTGATGGTGCCTCATCCCTAAAGTGGGACCTGATCTCCACGAGGTAAATACTCAAATGGATGAAGGCAGATGACTCCAAGTCTTGAAGGGTTTCAGCCCGTAATGTCAACCATTTATTTTTATCCCGCTGATGCTGTTCGACCAGCTGAGTCCCTCCAGCAGATTCCAGCACCTGTAGTTTCCTGTCAGTCTGAGGTAGACATTGTTCATGCGGACATTAGCAAGGCTTTAGACAGAATCCAGAAGGATGAGTCCAGAGTGGTTTTTGAAAATGGGATCCAAACTTGCTTGGTGATAGGAGAGAGAGAGTGTAAAGGTCAGGAGATAATCTTCTGATGGTGAGTTTGTAACTAGTGCAGGGAACCTTGTTGGGACCATTGTTGTTTGTCATACACTGAAGGGATTTAGGAGAGAATGTTGGTGGCTTGGATAGTTAATGACATAAAATAGTGGAGTGGGGAATAGTGAAGAAAGTTCTGTAAGGATAAAGAGGGATATTCAGTCATTGGAAGGTTGGGAGGAGCACTTTGGGGAATCAGAACATGTACACAAATGGCAGGGATTTCAGAAGATTGAACAAAAATGGTGGCACTGCCAGAGCTGCTATAATGGCAGCGCTGCCATTGGAGCGGACCCACGGAGATTGGGGGGGGCGACTCCTGTCGGCTCCATACAAGCTTTAAAAGGTCCATTAAAGGAGGTGATGGTGGTTTATTTTAAAATCCTGTGACGGAAGGGTCTGGGCCCAAGATGATCAACAGCAGCCATGAGGGGTTGCAAACTCCAGGGAAGTGAAGGACTGGTGCTGGGCACCAGAAAACAGGGAGACCACACCAACCCCCCACTACCTTTTGAGAAGGAGAAGCAGAGGAGACAACTCGTGGGGCAGTGGCCATAGTGGCGGACCAGAGAGGGGCTATGTGGATGAAGTATACATAGGCAGCGGGCTGTTGGTGACTCGAGGCAAGGAACCCACACAGGCCGCAGGCTGTTGGTGACTGCCGTCAAGGGACTCACACCAGGCTGAGGACTGCTGGAGATTGGCGCAAGATTGGCTGAAGGCATGCCAGGAATTGGAACTGAGATGCGAGAGGGTGCAGGAGGCTTCTTGATCACGTCAGAGGTTTGGATCTGGAGCTCGTGTTGCTGATAACTGTGGGAGTGCTGAGGGCGAATCCATGGACACACAGTAACTCTGGGGTGACCGTCTTTTGCTTCTTTTTCTCTGCCTGTATGGGTTGCTGGGCAATTTCTGCTGATAGCGAATTTTTGTCTGCCTTATGGTAGACTAAAGGAAATTGTGTGTATTTTCACATTTTCAGTTTTATTACATGACAATAAAATAATCTTGAATCTTGATGTACAAAGAGATGTTAAAATGCAAGTTCAATGCTCCCTGAAAATGGTGAAACACAGATGAATAAATTGATGAAGAAGGAATTCAACATTCTTGCCTTCTTAGGCGGAGGAATTAAGCATAAGTGTATAAAACAGGACAGTATGGAACAGGAACAGGCCAAGTCACCCTAAAACTGATATCTATACACCTACCCCACCTCCCTATTGTATTTTCATGTATCTATCTGGAAGCCTTTCAAATGCTACTGTGGTACCTGCTTCTATCACTACGCCTGGCAGCCTGTTCCAGGCACCCACCATATTCTGTGCAAAAAGACTTGCCCTGCACACCTCTCTGAAACTTCACCCCCACCCCCCCCCCACACCCCCCACCACCTTTACCTCTAGTTTGTAATAAAAACTGAGATGTGCACAGTTCTGTTGACCACAATATGGGAAGGACCTGGTACCATTAGAAAGGGAAGAGGGAAGATTCACCAGGAATGAGGAAGCTTGACGTAAGGAGAGATTAGATCAACTGGGTTTATTCAGTGGAGCATAAGAGGCTGGTAGGGGGTGGAGGAGGCCAAGGCTGACCTTATAAAATTATGAGGGCATTGATAGAGTTTTTTTCCTCGGATACGAGCATCTAAAACAAGAGGGTTAAGGTTTGAGGTGAGAGGGTACAGATTTAAAGAGGGGTATTTATTTTCACACAGACTGCGATAAGTCTCTTGAATGAGATAGAACATAGAACATTACAGAACAGTACATGCCTTTTGGCCCTCACTTGTGAGCCAACCTATATAAACCTATTTTACAATAATCTAATTTTTGCCTATCTCATACCATAACTCTCTATTTTTTTTTTTAAATCCATGTGCCTTTCTAAGTCTTTTGAATGTTTCCATTGTACCAGCAATGGAAACCCCAGTAATGCATTCCAGGCACGCACCACTCTGTGCAAGAAATCCCCCAAAATTTTCCTCCACTCACCTTAAACATTTACCCTCTGGTATTTGCTTTTAAAACTCCAGGAAAAAGGTGCTGCTGGACATCCTATCTAAGCCCCTAATAATCATATATATGTCTACTAAGTCACCTCTCATCCTTTGTCTCCCCAAAGGAAAATCCCTAGATCTGTCAACCTTGCTTCATATGGCATATTCTCCAATCCAGACAAATCTCCTCTGCACCCTCTCTAAAGCATCTAAGACATTCCTGTAACTAAGTAACCAGAGGTAAACTTAATAGAGATAGTGCAGACGGATACAACAACAGTTTTAAAGGTGTTTGGACAGATACTTGGATAACAAAGGGGAAGAGGGATAGCGGGCAAATGGGATTAGCATTGAGAGTCATGCAGTCACCATGGACAGCTGACAGGTCTATTTCTGGGCTGGACACAACTTAATGACACATTGGCTCAGTGCAATGGATATCTTTCTGGTGCTGGCAGTTGGCAATGGGTACTGGAATGGGATATTTTCAAGGCCTCAGCAGAACAAGATAAGCAATAAATTAAAAAACTGAACTGTATGCAATTAAAACCAGGCAACCAATTTAACACACGTCTAAACATCACTGAAGCGGATGATATCATTTTTTTGTTCACCAGAGCTTGCTATCTACAAAATATTTACTGTTTAAGACACACATGTCAAACTCTGGTCCGCGGGCCAAATTTGGCTCGCGATATAATTATATTTGGCCCGCAAGATCATTTCAAAAATCAACTAGAGGTGGCCCGCTGGCCGCCGCGCCAGTATAGCGCATGGACAGCTAATACTATAAATCCCAGAATGCATTGGCGTCAGCCCGCTAATCGCCCCCACCTCCTCTGTTTACGTTGCAGAGTCTCATCGTGGACTCTGGTTTTGGGGCCTGGCCGGTGTCAGGGGAAGCCAAGGCCGCTTCCCAGTGCCCGGAACCGGAGGCCTTGGGCCTGAACTCGCCAGGACCGTTGCCCACTCCCCATCCCTGCCGCAGGCCGACCCGCGACTCACGGTGACGGGGCCGCTGATCCGCCGAGATGCTGCCCTGCAGCGAGAGCCGATGTCCCCGCACTGTCGTTGTCCAACCCGATCGCCCGCAAACCCCCGCCCTCCCGCACACAGGCCTGAGTAAGCATTATGAACTTTAATCTCAGGATAAAACGATCTTCCAATAGTTTCATGTCACAGTGATAAATATATTCCTGGTTAAAAATGGTCCTGCACCTGGATACAAGCTCATTAGGCATAAAACTTGAAAAGTGTGTAAATCAAAGGATATCTGTACCAATGGAAAAATGACATGGCAAATAACCCTGCTAGATAGAGTTCATGCCCACAATCAGTCACCCATTTGATTGTTTCAGGAATCATGTTATTCTCCCACATTCTCAATAGCCCTCAGATTTTACTATTCGACAGCACACTAGCAACATTTGACAAATCCTCTATAGAGAAATATTATTTATTGAATATTTTATTTCTCATTTGTTAATGCTTCTGGAAAGAGTTTATCCAAAACTATTATTAAACATTTATTTTAATAAGAAAAAGTTTAACATTACATATGTTGAAAGAAGAGAAAACATGCAGATGTTGTTGAAAATTTTCAATAAATATTTAGTTCGGCCCTCAACTTAATCCAAGTTTTTAATTTTGGCCCTCCGTGAATTTGAATTTGACACCCCTGGTTTAAGAGATTCCAAGTGCACTTAATCTCCCAAGGTGTTTTGGGAGATGTTGAGACTATTAAATTTATGAGGTAGATGCATGACATTATTTCCTTTCAGGGAAGGGGAATATTCAAGGTACTAATATTTTTCCCGCAATGGACAACACTAAAAGAGATTTTTTTAAAAATCTCCTGGAGGAGCTCAGCTGGTTGAGGGTTATCAGTGGGAGAAAAGGATGGGCAACATTTTGGGTCAGAACCCTTCATCAAGATCGAGCTGAGTTCCTCCAGCAGGTTGCTTTTCAAATCAAGACAAATTATTGTCATCTGATTGAACAAGTACCACCCAATAAAACAGCGTTCTCTGGTCCTCAATGCAAAACGAGCAGACACACAGCCAAATATAACACACATACAAACAATACCTATGCAGGATAAGTATTCCATCTGTACAAATAAATAAATATTGCTTTGTGCATATGAGAGTCTCAGATAGTCAGTATGAGCAGTTCCTTTTGTCGTTCAGCATTCTCGCTACCCATGGGAAGAAGCTGCTCCTTAGCCTGGTGGTGCTGGCTCTCGTATTCCTTCATTTCTTCCCCAACAGGAGCAGCTGAAAGATGCTATGTGCGGGGTGGAAGGGGTCCTCTTCAGACAACAATCCCAGTAGATCACGTCGATGTGGGGGAGGGAGACTCCAACGATCCTCTCTGCCACTCTTAAATGGATTGAGCTCTGATTCATTTCTCTGCAGCAACCATACCACAGTGTGATGCAGCCAGCCAGAACAGTCCTGTAGAAGGTTGACATAATGGTGGCTGATAGCCTTGCCTGCTTCCATCTTGGTAGGAAATGCAGTCACTATTGTGCCTTCCTGACAAGTGAGGAGTAATTAAGTGTCCATGATAGTTCACACATGCTCTGAGAAGGGCCTGGTTTCTGGTTAGCCCTGGTTGTGAAGCATTTGATCTCTGTGACATCCTGAATGCACTTACTGATGCAGCCAGTCACTGAGCTCGTGTACTCCTCTATGTTTACACAACTGCTGTAGGTGACTTGCCTCCCTGAAACAGGTCCAGTCCATGCTCTCAAAGCAGTTTTGCACTGCCGCCATGAACCCCTCAGACACACACAGCCATGTCCTGATCTCCCTGTGGACTGACCTAGTTTTCTTTGCCAGTGGTATGTATGCCAGGGTTAGTAGGACGGATATCTGATCCGATTAACCAAGGTGGATGGGAGATGGGTGCAATGTGCAGCCTTATATGTACCATGGACATTGGTGTACATCCAATTCAATGTGTTCTCTCCTCTGATGGCGAAGTTCACATGCTAGTGAAATCATGGTAAGACAGTTTTCAGATTAGCTTGATTGAAGTCACCAGCAACAATTATGGCTCCATCAGGGTGGGAAGTCTGGGCTTCGCAAATAGCACTGTAAAGCTCCCTTATGGCTTCACCGTCATTAACTGATGGCGGTATCAGCGTGGCAGAGAATTCCTTGGGCAATTAGAAGGGTCTGCATTCACCAGGAGGTACTCAATCCCTGCTGAGCAGAAAGTATTCACAACAGAGACATTGGTGCACCAGTTCTTATTGATGTAAATGCACAGTTCCCCTCCTCGAGTCTAGCCAGAAGCAGCAAAGTCCCTATCTGCCTGGAAGGACAGAAAGCTATCCAGCTGGGTTGTTGAGTCTGAAATGTTGTTCTGGAGACACATTTCTGTAATCACCAGTGCACAGCACCCCTACAGTTCTCTCTGGTTCAGATGCAGCCTCAGGTAATCCATTTTCTTCTCCAACGATCTTAAATTTGAGAGTAAGATCATTGTGAATGTGGGTCTGAATGTGGGTCAACCCCTGATGCTGGCCCGTTTTCCATGCCAGCAGTGCTTCTACTAGCCTCCCACATGCCTCCCATGAACTGCTCCGCGGTTTGTAGCAATTTGTAAACCGCTGCAAAACTGTAGCTCTGGCTCCAGATTCCAGCATCTGAGGTCTCTTGTGTATCCACTGAAAGAGATAATCGGGCCATTTTCACAAGTCGAAATGGTGGAGGGTGTCAGAAGGTGATAGGGGAGGGTTGCTTTTACAGATTGGAGACCTGCAACCGATTAGAGCTGGATCCACTGTTGTTTGTCAAATATGTCAACGATTTGGTTGAGAGTGTAGATTGAATGATTAATATATGCTTAAGTTTAAATTTAGATAGAGCGAACGGTAACAGGCCCTTCTGGCCCACAAGCCCATGTTGTCCAATTACACCCAATTAACCTACAACCCCCATACGTTTTGAAAGGTTTTGGAGGAACTCAGAGCAACCAGAGGAAACCCACACAAACACGGGGAAAACGTACAAACTCCTTACAGACAGCGCTATATCCAAACTCAGGTTGCTGGCGCTGTAACAGCGTTGCACTAACCACTACGCTAGCCATACCGCCCTTGTGGTGACACTAAAGTTGGTGGCATAGTGGACAGTGAAGAAAGTTATTTCAGGTTGTATTGCCTTGCCTAAGGTGACAACAGAATCTTGATCAACTTGGAAAGTGGATAAAGGAAAGACAGATGGAATTGAACTCAGACAAGTATAACGTGATATATTTTAAACCAATGCAGGACACACAATGAATGGCAGAGCCCTGAGAAATGTTGTAGATCAGAGACTTGAGACCACAAGTATATAGTTCCCTGGAGGCACGAATAGACAAGCTGGTGAAGAAGCGGTGTGGCTTGATTGCCTTCATCGGACAGGGTGTTGGAATGTAAGACTTGGGATGTCACATTGCATGGGTGAGACCGCACCTGGTATAGGAATGCCATACCATAGGAAAGATGCGATGAAACTGGAGAGGGTGGTGAAAAGATTCACAAGGACGTTACCTGGAAAGGAGTGCTTGAGTTAAAAGAAGAGGGTGGGGCTGTTTTCCATGGAGTGGAGGAGGCTGAATGGAGACCTCACAGAGGTTTACTGAATCACGATTGGCACTGATATGGTCATCGTCCTTTTCCCAGGACAAGGAAATCTTAAACCAGAGGGCATCTGCTTAAGGATTTAAATGGATCTGACCTCAGGATTTTCACACAGATGGGGTGGATATATGGAACAAGATAGCTAGGCAAAAGAGGATACAATTACAATATGTTAAAATACCTTTGGAAAGGTAGATGGAGAGCAAGGTTGCAGTGGAAGAGGGGCCAAAAAAAAAACCAGAATTCTATCAAATCACCAACCAACCTCTATCCACCCACCCTCACTTTGTAATATCATGGCAATCTTTCCTTTCAGTCCCAATGTTGAATCTCAACCAGAAAGGTCAATTTACATCTTTTGCTTACACAATTACTGCTTGGTCTTCTGAGTTCCTCCAGGATTCCAGTGTCTGCACTCCCTTTTGCCTTTTTGTATTTGGGACTTGCTGCAGTCATATTAGCAATGTTTTATTCATTGTGAAGAACAGCAAAACCCCTTCAGTTGTAAAGCTGTAGCTTTCTTTTCGAGCTATGGTCTAACTTTCAGTATTCAGAACTGCTTTGAATGGTGAACTGGGGATGACATATCCCTCACAGAATGAGTTCACTTCAACTTCTCTTCTCTTGTAGTGTATTCATAAACCCAGAACTGGTGCTATCTTTAATAATGGGGGACTGTCTCTAAAGAAGATGAAGTTTAACAGAAGACACTCCCACCAGATACACTCCCAGGGAAAATAAACCTGAACCATCTCCCACGTAAACACAGGCAAATGCTCTCGATACCACTGATGCCTTGGTACCCACAAATGCAAAGTTTCCACCATTCATTTCATGAGCAATAAATGATTTCCAACCTCATTTCTATTTTTGCTTCCTTCAAAGGACCTGCGTTGTAAAATGGTTTGGGCTCAGTAACATTGGGGAAAAAAAAAATCCATCACTCCCAGGAACTGCTTTGCCAAAACTGCAGGGTTGTAAAATAGTGAAAGGTTGTCAGATTGGCCAGTCTTACCCACAACTGGGAAAATAACAAAACACAAAGATGCTGGAATCTTGAGCATGCTGACGGAGCTCAGCAGGTTAGGCAGTGTCTATGGGGATCTGCAAATGTTTTGGGTCGGGACCCTTCAGTCTTGAGAAAGGGTCCCCACCCAAAAGACTGAATGCCCATTTCTAAACCTGGACGCTGCCTGACCTGCTGAGTTCCTCGGCGGCTCATAACCAGAACTGGTTTATAATGGAGAACAACATGAAAGTCTGCAGACTCTGTGATTGTAATATAAACATCAAAAATGCTGGAGGAACTCAGCAGGTAATGTAACGTCACCAGCTGTGTTCCTCCAGCATTTTAGTGTTTTTACTGGTTTTTAATGGTACAGGTGAAAATAAACATAGAAGATCAGAAAGCAGTATAGACTGAAAAATTCAAAACAATATGGAAGATTTGAGTTTTTGAAGTTTTTCTGCTTGATCTCCACTGCAACTGATCTCCTCGGCTGGGAGTAAACCTGACACTGGTTCAGCTCTGCAGTTGCAGTTCAATATCACCAAGGGAAGCCAATTTATGAAATCAACATTTGTTGGAACTTGCTCTACTCGAATAGGCTGCCAGGTTACCCAAGTTATGCCAACAATACCGGAGGACTTCTGTTTAAGGAAAGTTGAGGGGTGACGGTTCTTCACGCAGGGAGCAGTAGGTGCCTGGATTGCTTTGGAGGTGGTGGGCGCTGGTACAATAAACTCTTCAATAGGTGCATAGATAGAAGAAAAATGGAGGTTTATGAATATGAGGTAGGGAAGGATCAGATTGATGGCAGAATAGTTTTATATAGGTCGGCACAACATCATGGGCTGAAGGGCACATCCTGGATGCACTTTTCCTTGTTCTGAGTGCTCCTCCCAACCACTTCAATTACTCCAAAGCAGTTTAGGGCCCTCTGAGATTGTGAAAGGTTCCGTACAAATGAAAGTTGAATGCAGAATGTTCGTCCTCCACCACGGTGGTGTTAGTGTTCTGCATAACTAAGAAATAGAATCTTGCTTAGCACTTCACTTTGATGCAGCTCATCAATGTGATCAGACAATGAGGTCTCATGTGATCTGGGGGAAAGCATAGGATCCATTCTTTCCATCATAACAACTTAGAAAGATTGGATTTGTGTAGCACCAGCTTTGTTTCTGTTGAAAAGACTGAGGACTCCAGATGCTTTAATTTTAGATCCAAATTCCATAAACTTAGGGGATTATTTTTAACAATGCACCAACCAAACAATTGGCGAACTAATTTAAAAATCATGTCTGAAGTCACATATTTTCTTTTAGCCTGTAATTTTCTTTTCTGCTATGATTTAAATTCTGCACTCGCACTGACCCCATTGACTGCCAGGCCATGGACTCTAAATTTTAAAACCCTATTCCTTGTGCTTTGGACTCAAGTCCGTTTCCTAAATGCCTAATGGAGAACAGCATGTTTCCTAAAAGAGGGATTTTCTCTCATTTCTGTCTGGAATGGTCAACCTTTTAAGACTGTGGATGCTCTAGTCAATTGACCTGGTCAAGCCCTGTAAGAATTAACCTCAATGATATTATCTCTTATTCTTCCAAATCCATGGACCTAATCTGCCAGGACTGACCCACGCAACAAGCTGCCATTCCAGAAACTACTCTGATGAACTGATGCAGTTATAAGTGTGCCTTTGTGACACACATCTCTGGATATCAGAAATTCTGGGACTTGTAAGGTCCAATGGAAGACCATATTGTCTCAAACGTCCTTACGTGACAAGATTTTGCCTTCGTTAAATCTCAGCACCCGCACAGTGAACTGGCTCCCATCAGGAGCTTGGTTTGTGTTCACCACTTTCGCAACATTCCTATTGGTTGAGACTTTCTTAAAGAATCTTTAGGCTTTGTTTAAAAGGCAGATCCTCTACTGCAATAATATTATAAGGCAAATGCAGGATTATTTTGGTGAAATAGAACTGTTCGACAGAGCAGTCATGGCTATTTCCTTTTTTATTTAAGATAATATCCTCTTGTTTCTGGAGGAATTCCAGATTCCCTTGTTAGGACCGCACTGTTAGCTCAGCACATTACAGTACAATGACCAGGGTTCAAATCTGGCACTGTCAGTAATGAGTTTGCACATTTTCTGCAATGATCTGCCTGGATTTTCCCCAGATGCTCCAGTTTCCTTCTACATTCCAAAACCTACAGGGTTGGTAGATTAATTGGGTAGCACAGGTCAGAGTGCCCTTCTACTGTGCTGTACCGTTGAATTAAATACAATTTAAATGCCTCAGCTATCATGATGGATACGACCTGTGTATATGGATTAGTGGTCTGCAATGTTATCATTCAGTGTAATTGGGCAACATGGTTTGTGTAGCAGTTTAGTGCAACACTGCTACTGTTACCAATGATCAGAACTGGGCTTCAAATTCCACAATGTCTATTAAGAATCATAGAACATTAGAGCTCAGAAACAGTCCCCTTCAGCCCTTCCAGATTGTGCCAAACCATTTCTTTTTTGCCTAGTCCCACTGACCTACCCCCCAGTCCACAGCCCTCCATACCTTTCCCGTTCACGTACCTGTCCAAATTCTTCTTAAATGTTAAAATTGACCCTATATTCACCACTTCAGCTGGCAGCTCATCCCACGCTCCCACTACTCTGAAGATCTCCCTCATGTTATCCCTTCATTTTTCACCATTAACCCATGTCCTCTTGTTTGTATCTCACCTACCCTCAGTGGAAAGGACTATCTACATATACTCTGCCTATCCCCCTCAATTTTAAATCCCTCTATCAAATCTCCCCTCATTCTTCTTTGCTCCAGGGAATAAAGTTTTAACCTGTTCAGCCTGTAACTCAGTTCCTGAAGTCCAGGCAACATCCTCGTAAATCTTCTGGGCATCCTTTCTATCTTATAGACATCTTTCCTGTAGTTGGTGGCCAAAACTGCACATTTCCCTGTTCTATCATGTCTCAAGCAATGTCTGCCTGCAACATTTAGCTAACAGTCCTGCCCCTCCTGAAACCAAGTTTCATTAATGGCCACATTGTCATAAGTGCATACGCCAATCCACACTCTTAGCTCATCTGCCTTTCCTATAACTTGCATTGAAATAGATGCATTCGAGAACATTTCTACCACATACAACCCATTGACTTCTAACAGTGCATGCAATTTTAACATCACCTTTTCCCTCCTCCACTCCTTTATCTGCTCTGGCACTCTGCAAATCTAGTTTAAACCCACCAGAGCAGCACTAGCAAACCTTCCAGCAAGGGTATTAGTCCCCCTCCAGTTCAGATGCAAACTGTCCCATGAGAACAGGTCCTACCTTCCCTGGAAGGGAGCCCAATGATCCAGAAACCTGAAGCCCTCCCTCCCACATCATGTCTTTAGTCACATGTTAAGATGCATTATCCTCCTATTTCTAATCTCACTAACACATGGCAAAGGTAGCAACCCTGAGATCACAACTCTGGAGGTTTGGTCCTTCAACCTAGCACCTAACTCCCTGAACTCTCTTGCAGGACCTCCTCACCCTTCCTATCCATATCATCAGTCCCATATGGATCACAACATCTGGCTGCTCACCCTCCCTCCTGAGATATCTGGGACCCTGGCAACAAGGAGGTAACATACCATTCAGAATCTCTTCCACAGAAGATCTTATCTATCCCCTAGTTCATCTCTTTGCCTCCCTTCCTTTCTTCAGCACAGGACCATGTCAGAGGACTGATCACCATGGTGTATCCCTGGAAGGTCATCACCCCCGACACTATCCAACATGTTATACTTGAAATTGAGGCGGAACAGCCACAGAGGTGCCCTACATTGCCTGACTCACCCATCTACCCTCCTCTTGCCTGCTAGGTGTAATAACTCCTGTCATTCACAACCCTGCCTCCCAAATGATCTGGAGTTCGTCCAACTTCAGTTCCGTAACTCAGCTTGTCAGGAATTGCAGCTGGTTGCAATTCTCACAGATGAGGTCATCAGGGATGCTGATGGCTTCCCTAACAATCTAAATTCTGAGGGAGGGGCATTCCCTTGGCTATTATTCCCACTGATTAAGACTGGAGGAAAAAATGACATCTAAAGCCTGCACTTACCTGTGTCAATCTGTTTTTTGTTCCTTAAATAGGGTATCCCTTTCATACTTCACTTCTGCTGCACCCACCACCTCAGCCTCTATTCACTAAATCCCCTTGAGTCAAAAACCTTCAACTCAACCCACTCCGATAACAACTACTCCCTCAATGAGCACTCTACTACACAGTCCCTCATTATTAGAGTGATGTTTGGGTCATCTGACCTCAATTGCCTCCCACCATTCAAAATGTACCGGGGAGGTAGGTCAATTGGGCAGCATGAGCTCTTGACCCAAAATGGTCTGTTACTGTGCTGTTTGCCTAAATTTAAACTACTGTATATTACCATGGAATGATCTCCTTAAATTTTGTCACCTCATTCCTCCCTTTGAACCCTGCTGTAAGATTAGATTATGGTTATTGTCTGAATTTAATTGCCATGGATTTTTTTAAAAATTATGTTATAGGTTGCATCTGAAAGTAAAAAGACATTGTAAAGCTATCTTCTTGTTTCTCTATCTATTTTTCTCAAATTATTCACCTGTGGAGCTAACCATTACAATGATTCCAAAGCTATTTGCATTTATTTTTGGGGGAGATGGAATAAAAGCTCAAGCGCTCCCAGTGTTAACGACCTGAGGACCAGACCATTCAGGAGCCCCACAGGGGGCCCACTTCATCCGGATTCACGCGGCCAGATCTATCCGAACCCATCGCCTGCGCCCTGCACGTAGATGTTATAACAATGTAGCGACCCACGTATCACAAGGAGGGCAGTGTCGGCCAGCACAGTGCGGGACACTCCCAGCGTGATGAGCGCCGATGAGGATCTTGATAGAAGAAACCCATGGCAACCACCACTGGCTCATGCTTCACCCCATTCACATCCCAGCCGATGTTCTTAATGAATTTCATGATGGACTCCTGGATTGCTGGATCACTGTATTTTTGTACCTTTTGGTCCCGAGTCTCCCTCATCTGCTCTTCCGAGGGGATAGCGACATCCATCACCACCGCAACCGGACCGTCTCGAATGATAACGTCTGGCTTGCAGAATGTCCCCTGTGTTGGGATCCTCGGTTCCTCTAGTACTTCCAGCCCAGCCCAACGAATGGATCTCCCCAACAGGTGGGCCACCCGATTGTGCCGTGCACAGCATGCATAATGAGTAACCGTGCATACCTGCAGCACATGGTGTAATGACTCGGGGGCCCCGCACATTCCTTGGCACCAAACATCCACACTCCCGGGAAGACCACGACATCTTCAGACCTTCGATGGAAGGGTGTACGCTCGGAGCTGCACGCCTCTTATAAAGAGGTGTGGGAACACCCTATCCAGTGTCTCAAGCAACGATCTTGAAGGCTGATTCACCGCGACGTCACGAACATACCGGCCGTCCAGGCTGGCCGTCAGTGCAGATTTCCAGGCGGTCTTCACCTCGACCTTGGTGGCCACCGGGGTGCCCATGACCAGCCCGGGTCGGCTAAACCACAGGGCAATCTGAGCAAATCCCGGGAGGCCAACCATGGCACGAAGGACTGGATTGGTGGAGGAGACCAACCGCTCCATCCACGCGGTCTTCTGGATGGGGAATTGAGGCCAGGAAAGACATGATCCCCAATCTGCCGTCCCTAATCCCAGTGTGGAAAAAAGCAGTCTTGGTGTCCTTTGGGAGTCTCAGCCAGACACGGACAGCTGCCCGAACTTGCCTGTCCAGGCCCTTTAAGGTGTTCCGGTGGGCCCGGCCAAGGACGAGACTGTGGACCAGTTTGGTCAGAAGGTGCGAGCGGAGTATTGTTAGCCTTTGGTGAGGCTTCAGAGGGGCTCTGGTGATGTTGTCTAGTGCCCTCTCAAAAACCATCTGATGATTTACAGGCCGACACCCCCGCCAGTCAAATTCCACTCCAAGATACCGAAAGGAATCAGTTGGGGCCAAAGATCGAATATGTCCCTCTTGAACACAAAGTCCAAATCATCCAGCGCTGTCCACTTTTGCTTGCAGTTCCCCCAAATGATGACAGCAGAAGACTTGGACATGTTGATGCTCATACCGGCCATGGCAAGAGCATCGCTAACTAGTCCAAGCTTCCGCTCAAACATCCAGGGGGTCTCTGCGAAGATGATCAAATCATCCACGTAAGCAATTGCGTTCAGCGTACGGTCCTCAAAGGGGATCCCGACCGAGGCATCCGCCAAAGCAACCACCTCATTGACCGCCATGATGAATAGCAGCGGCGATAGTGGATTACCTTGACGAACGCCCCATCTGGGTGAGATGGAACCATCCCCTAACAGCGATGTCACCCCCGTATAGATCGATCGAAGATACTGTGTTAGTGGTGGGGGCGCTCCAAACGCTAGGGCCGAACGGATGATTGTGTCCGTGGAGACAGAGTTGAACGCTTTGGATACATTGATCGAAGCCAGCGCCGTATCCAGCGAGCGCTCCCGTGCTCTCCTCAACACGCAGTCCAGTAGATTTACCACCTCGAAGGTGCCGTCGCATTGGAGAAATCCAAATTGTTGAGAAGAAAGATGTAAATCTTGAGCCCAACAGGTATCCATTTCTTTTCTTCTTTTCTTTGGCTTGGCTTCGCGGTCGAAGATTTATGGAGGGGTATGTCCATGTCTGTTGCAGGCTCATTGGTGACTGACAAGTCCGATGCGGGACAGGCAGGCACGGTTGCAGCGATTGCAAGGGAAAATTGGTTGGTTGGGGTTGGGTGTTGGGTTTTTCCTCCTTTGTCTTTTGTTAGTGAGGTGGGCTCTGTGGTCTTCTTCAAAGGAGGTTGCTGCCCGCCGAATTGTGAGGCGCCAAGATGCACGGTTGGAGGCGATATCAGCCCACTGGCGGTGGTCAATGTGGCAGGCACCAAGAGATTTCTTTAAGCAGTCCTTGTACCTCTTCTTTGGTGCACCTCTGTCTCAGTGGCCAGTGGAGAGCTCGCCATATAACACAATCTTGGGAAGGCGATGGTCCTCCATTCTGGAGACGTGACCCACCCAGCGCAGTTGGGTCTTCAGCAGCATGGATTCGATGCTTGTGGACTCTGCCAGCTCAAGTACTTCGATGTTGGTGATGAAGTCATTCCAATGAATGTTGAGGATGGAGCGGAGACAACGCTGGTGGAAGCGTTCTAGGAGCCAAATGTGATGCCGGTAGAGGACCCATGATTCGGAGCCGAACAGGAGCGTGGGTATGACAATGGCTCTGTACACGCTGATCTTTGTGTGTCCATTACAATGATCCCAAAGCTACATATAAATGTAAGTAGTTATTACTGTTCCAAATCATATACTATTCAAAAACTGCTCCTTCTGACCTCATCTCTTGTTGCTTCTAAGCCATGCCTTGTTGCTGTCTGTATTGAAATGCTGTTACCTGCTCCGAGAGAGGAAGCCTTACTCCCAGAGTCCCCTGATGAAGAACAAAGATCTGTGAGATCAGCTCCTACCCCTGACCAAGATAATCGGTTTGTTCTACATGTTATTTTAAGGTATTGTATTTAAGACAATTATGTTAAAGCCAGCCTGGTCCAATCTGGCAATAATCCAATTTCTGACCTGCTGCAGTCAGGTAGGGCAATCAAAATCACACACACACACACACACACACACACACACACACACACACACACACACACACACACACACACACACACACACACACACACATCATATGCATCTTTCATAAAGTGTGTATCATGGACACCCACCCTATTGTACTATTTAAAATAAAAATAATACAGCATGGTAACAGGCCATTTAAGCCAATGAGTCCATGCCACCCAATTTTCATCCAACACCTTTATTCCTTCAGTGCTGGTTATTCATTATTAAAATAAAATGCTATAGTAATAACCATTTATTATTTTATTGTGTCTTTCAAAATTGCTAAACTCCCAAAACATTTTACAATTACAAAGCTAGTTGACAAACTATCCAGATTCTTAATGTGAAAATCTTCACACATACCACTGCATGTAGGTTTACAAAATATTTGATATAAAACTACACAGAATAACATATATATTTAAGACACTCTGGGTTTTTATTTTCTCTCTCCTGTCTTTGGTACTTACCCATTCTTTGTAACCTCTAGAGGAATAGAACTTCCATCCAATTGATCGCTTTTGATTCTCATTAGCATATCCAAATGGCATTCATCTAAACGGTTTCTCAGCTTCTTTTTAAGTCGATTCATTAGGCTAAAACCTTACTCACAGTCCACATGAGACGCAAGGAAGTTCCCCCAATGTCAACGAACTTTGAAAGGTCGCAAAACTTTTAATTTTGAAGTACAAATGCCACCATTTGAGCAAAGCTTGGATTTAATGTTTTTCTTGAACTGTCTAACTATTACAGTATTTTCATTGAGAAAATCATAATAAGGGCATCAACTTGTTTATCGCCAAATGCGAAGTTACATTCTGCAATTACAGAGAAATTAAAAGCTGACCATTCTTATACCTCATCTCAGGAAACCTTTCTTCTCAACGAACACAAAGACCATATATTTAAAAAAAACAGCAGCGAACTTGTACTTGCTGTGACATTTTTTCACGTTGTTGGCTTAGCATAACTTTAATTTTGTCACTCCACCAAATATTGCCTTTTGGATACTGATTTCTTATCTTGTTAATTTTGCCTCACACAAAATGAAGTGAATCAATCATGTCAGGTCACTTTTTTGCAGAATTTTGCGCAGTGCAGCCAGTTCTTCAAAGACATCATTTAAAACCTATAAAGCTACTTCGTATGTGATTATCAATTTCTTGTGACAGTATGTAGCCACGGGGCCATTCGACTTCTCTTCTTCAAAGTATGTGATGAGTGCCTCATAATTTTTTGTTATCGCCTTCAATGCAAAATGTCTAGATAACCATCTGACTTCTTCAAGTGGTCTGAAAAAAATAGCTTTGTTTTCAGAGTCCACTGCAATTGCTTTAAAAGTTTCATTTTTTTAAACTGTAGATCGAGAAAACACGGTATAGATCGTTCTTCTCAGTTTCAATGTCTTATTAACTTGACTTGTTTCCATGCTTCACAAATCCCCAGATCCTCACAGTGTTGCTGAACTAAGTGTGGATTGTCGGTCATGTTTCAGTCTTGCAGCGACACCATTAACTCTGCCCAACACTACTGACGCTCCATCAGTCATAAACATCACCGTTTTATGGAGATAAAGTCTCTTCTTTTCATAAAACTGCTTGATCCCTGGAACAATAGAAGAAGCATCGCACATCTACACTAGAACTATTCCACCAAAATGTTTCGATGCAGTACAATCTTCAGATCTGAATGTGAAGTTCAGAGTGAGACATTTGTTGACCGAAAGGTCTGTGGTTTCATCAACTGTTAGCGTGTGAAAATCTGTTGATGCTATTTCTTCATGTCCTTCTGAACAATATCGTTGATAGTCTCCAGAAGTTTGAACATAATGTTTGCTTCACCAGCCGTCCAGGAGTTGAACCTACTTTTCCTGATGTTCAGTAATGTTTTGAACTGAATGTAAAGAGTTAATTCATTTTAATAGCTAACAACTCGATGTCGATAAGAACTTTGATCTCCTCTGGGCTTGATATTTTTCGCTCTTGCTCAGCTGAACTCTCACATAACACACATTCAACTTTAAACAAACTTGTAGTTCTTTTGCACTTCGTGCCCTTTGCTTCTTTTGAATTCAACGTAGTGAATCAATATTTTTTCAATGAAAACTTAGTCATCTTCAGAATTTGAAACAGATCTTCGTAAACTTTACAATATTAACACTGTCCGCCAAACGTGGCTGTAGCTGTGCTGCAGCTGTACAAACTGGAAAGGTGAGGTGGCGTAAATTAGTGATGTGCAAATGTGGTATTGAAAAACTGACTAAATAGTTAACAGAAACTTATTAATTACTACATTATTTTAAGTAACTAACCTTTTGTGCGCTTATTAAATTCCTTTGTGCGCTGGTTGCAAAACACACCCACAGCTTAGAGGGAAAAGTGGCTGCCAAAGGTTTCCTTCGCCTCAGAAGCCTGTAAGAGGGCAGACAAGCAGAGAGTGAACTTTGTGCAACCTCTGAGGTCTCGACCTTCAAATTCCTCCTTCAACCAAAGGTTGCGCTGTTGTATTGAGGTAGAGGCCTCTTGCTCCAGCTATATGGGAGCCTGTTGGGACCATTGCTGGAATATTTTCCACAGGACAAGAATGAACGAAGGAATGTTCGATGAAAGAATACCTGGGCTGATAGGTTTGTTTTATGTGGTAAGATTAAGCAAACTAGACCTATACTCTAGAGTTTAGAAGAATGTGTGGTAATCCGACTGAGAAGTATAACTTACTCCAGACTTTGAGAGTCCAGATGAAAAGCTGATGCTTTCTCTTGCCGAAAGATGAAAGACCAGAGATCACAGTCTCAAAATAAAAGGGTAACCCATTCAGGATAGGGATGAGAGGAATTTCCTTCCCCATGGGGCAATAAATCCTTCACCACTGACTCAACTTGGAGGTCAACTTTTAGGGTATCTTGCACGAGGACTTCTACGTTCCTTCACACCTTGGAATTTTGAATTTTTTTTCCTATCAAAATAATAGTCTGCACATCTATTTCTTCTATCAAAGTGCATGACTGTACACTTTCCAATATTGTATTTTATCTCCCACCTATTTGCCCATTCTCTTAATCTAAGTCTCTCTGCAGTCTTTTGGTATCCTCAGCACCACCTCCTCTACCACCTATTTTGGAATCATCTGCAAACAGACATAAAGCCATAATCCAAATCATTTATATACAATGTAAAAATAAGTGGCCCCTGTAGAACCAACCAGAATAGGACCCCTTTATTTCTACTCTCTGTTTCCTGTTGACCGGCCAATGCTCTATCCCTTCTAGTATCCTTCCTGTAATTCCATGGGCTCTCATCTTGTTTAGCAGCCTTATGTGTGGCACCTTGTCAAAGGCCTTTTGAAACTCCAAATACCCAACATCCGCTGCATCTCCTCTGTCTATCCTACTTATGATCTCTTCAAAAAATTGCAATAGGTTTGTCAGGCATTATTTTCCTTTAGGTGGGGCACAGTCCAAGAGTCAGAGACTCGGTGAATGGGATGCAAGGGTGCTGGTTGTGGCCTACCTGATGAATGAATGTAAACCTCCTTCAGCCCCCCCCGCCCCCCGTCATAGCAGCCGTAAACACGGCTTTTATTGCAGGGAGAGTCACTCGCGTGCATCAAGCTGGACGCTGGGGATGCTTGATGCACTTGACGTGGGCGAGGGTGCATCTGACGGCGAGCGATGGCCGTGAGCATATGGGGTGGACAGCATCTCACAGGGAGGGGCCATGCCCGGGAATGCCCCTCCCCACATGCCTTCCTTTAGAGCAGTAGTTTTCAAATTGCCCCCAAACTCACATTTCACCTGAAGTAATCCCCATGCCATAGGTGATTAATAAGGGATTGCTTAAGGCAGTGTGTGAAATAGAAAGAAAACCACTGTTTTAATCGTACCTCATTGACTTCTTATGTGCATGGTTTCATAGCTCCAAAGGAAATGGGCTGATGACAATTTTTCTGAAGCAAATTGAGCAGTGATCCTCAACCTTCCCTTCCCACTCACTTACCACCTGAAGCAATCCTTTTCTCATCACTGAGCACTGATGGCCTCGGGATTATTGAAAGTGGGATGTGAGTTTGAAAACCACTGAGAGTCACCCTCTTCCCCATTGCAATTCAACTCCCTTGCGTCCGTGGCCGTGATTGACAGGAACGGGCTCCGGGCGGTGCGCGTGGCGAGGGCAGCGGTCGTGATTGACAGGAAGGGGTGTGGGTGTGAGGAGGGGGGTCCCGGGCAGGTGCGTCGTTGCCGGGCGACGGCAATGATTGACGGGTTGGAATTGAGCACCTGGGGCGCTCGCTGCTCAGCTGGTAGAGGGAAGGTTAAGGTCGCCCGGTGGTCGGGGCTGTCAGAGAGGCTGCGCTCGTTGTGTTTGCAGTCAGGAGGTGCAACAATTTCGCATCCATTGCAATGGCTTCGGGGCTACTCGTGAGCATTGATATTCTCCTAACCGCGGGCTTTATTTCAGAAATGTAATCGCAGCCGCATTTATTCTGAGGATTGCAGTGATTTCATGCACTGCGTTATTTATTTTTAATCGAGAAGTTCATTTAAATCTGTTATGCTCCTTTGACCAAATGTGTTTCGGCATTTAACGGGGACACTTTCTTGCAGGGGGGGTTGCAATAAAATGCTAGTGCGAGGTGCGCAGGCAGGCAGGCAGGCAGGCGATCGTTTGCCACTGCGAATTTGTATCGCCCTGTCTTTCATTGCCACCGGTGGGTCCCTCCGAGCCCGACGTTCTGCAGTGTTTCCCCCGCCCCCCGAGATTTGGACCAGTGTTTGTGCACCACTTGGTCGGTTAGCGCTTCTTCCCGGAATATGGCAGGGTGAAGCCATAAGAGAATGGAGAGCCTACTGGAGGAATTCTGGGGGCGGGGGGGGTTTGGTTGACACCTTACCCCATGACTTGTGCAGAAAGGGGGACCGCCAGTGAGGCCTCTCTTGTCCTCTCCATCTGCCTTTCACCCCTCCCTGCTTCCCCTCTTGGCCTGTCTTTCCCCCACCCACCCACCCTCTCCTCATATTGGCTAGTTCCCCATCACTAAAATTACTCACACACCTCAATCCACTGAATTCATTAGCAGACTGTTTTTACTATAGGCCTTTTAACTCTCTAGGCACTGAAACAGTCCATTGACATTGTGATGAATTCCATTTCCAATCTGAGGGAGCTGGTCAGGCCAGTGATGCTTTTGCCATCCTTGGGTGGGGTCACCTCCTAAGGTCATGGAACTAAATCCTTTGGCCCTCTGTTCATGACCACTGTCAACCACCAACTTAACATTCATCTCTCTTGATTTATTTAATCAGCTCCCTGATTCCACCACTTGATGTAGAACAATCAACCTGGGAGGAACCCACCCCTCCCCCCAGGAAACTCACATGAAGAGCAGGCCAACTCCAGCTGGATAGTGTTGGAGGTCAAGGTTGAACCTGTGCACTTGTTGCGACAAAAAAGCAGTTCTATAAGTTGTGCTCTTGTACCAGTAAAAAGAGGGCTAGATTTTTTTAAAATGTAGACATCTAGCACAGTAACAGGCCCTTTTGGACCATGTGCCCATACTGGCCAATTACACCCAATTGTCCTCAAGCATGGAACATTTTGTACAGTGGAATGAAACAGGAGCATCAGGAGGAAACCTAAACAGACCTAGGGAGAATGCAGAAATTTACAGACAGCGCCAGATTTGAATCCCAGTCACTGGTCCTATAACAGTGTTGAGCTCACTGTATAAGTGCCTCAGACAAGAGGCAGAGGATCAAGGTGAAAAGCTATAAATTTAAAGTGGAGTCTGAGGAAGATTTTGTTTGTTCTACCCAGAGCTATAAGAGCCAGAAAAGTTATTTTTAATGGTAGGTGAAATGAAAACAAGGGGCCATAGCCTCAAGATGCAGGGGAGTAGATTTAGAACTGAGATGAAGAGAAAGTGCTTTTCCCAGAGAGTGACCTGTGGAATTCCCTGCTCAGGGAGATGGTAGAGGCTGCCTTGTGAAATATTTTTAAGACTCCGATTTTTGCACAGAGTGGCACGGTTGGCATAGCACTTAGCACAATGCATTTATAATGTCAGCGATGGGGACCCAGGTTAAAATCCTGTGCTGTCTGTAAGGAATTTGTATGTTCTCCCCATGTCTGCATGGGTTTTTCCCTGGGACTCTGGTTTCCTTCCACTGTTCAAAACCTACTGTGTTAATTGGGTGTAAATTGAGCGGCACAGACTTGTGGGCTGAAATGTCCTATTACTGTACTGTATGTCTAATTTTTTTTTTTAATTAGGAATTGAGTGTTACGAGGGAAAAAGCAGGTAGGTGGAATTAAACCCACAGCCTGATCAGCCATTATCTTGTTGAAGGATTGTGCAAGCTGGACAGGCCAGATGGCCTCCTCCTGCTCTGATTTCTTGTGCGCTCAAGGAGAGGTTGACTTACATGGATAGTGTGCTAAACATGACAATAAACCCATTCAACCTAATGGCACGTAGGGATTTCTCTGGAAAGGATCCCTCTCAAAGGCAGCCAACATCATAAAGGGCCCTTATTATCCTGGTCACACCCAATTCTTCCTGCTTCCATCAGGCAGATACTACAGAAGCTTGATGCTTCAAGAACAGTTTTTTCAAGTCTGGTTTGTCATCTGATTGCACAAATACAACCTGACAAAACAGCATTCTCTGGTCCTCTGAGCAAAACATGCAGACACACAACCAGACATAACATGCAGACAAACAATACATATGCAGGACAATTTTTTTATATATAGTTTTGTAAATATGAGAGTCTCAGATGGTTAGTGTAAGCAGCTCCTTTGGATGTTCAGCATTCTCACCGCCTATGGGAAGAAGCTGTTCTGCAGCCTGGTGGTTCTGATACTCCCGCATCTCTTCCCTGATGGGTGCAGGCAAAAGATGTGTGTGGAGGTGGAAGGGGTCCTCTGGTTTTGAGACCCCTCTTCAGACAGTAAGCCCTGTTAAAAGGTGGGGGAGAGGGAGGAGGAAGTGAGACTCCAGTGATCCTTTCTGCCACTCTTATGGCCCTGGGCAATGACCTCCGATCCATTTCCCTGCAGCAACTGTGCCACAGTGTGATGCTCTCGCTAGAGCTCCTGTAAAAAGTAAGGTGGCCAGTAGCTTTGCCCACTTCATTCTTCTCAGGAAGTGCAGTCCCTGTTGTGCCTTCCTGACAAGTGAGGAGATGTTGAGTGTCCATGACAGTTCACTCATCAACAACTCAGTAGTGGAGAGCAGTCTTTCCTGGTCCTCTTGAAGTCCATGATCATCTTGTAAGCCGTACTTGCATGACACCAAACACCCATTACAGAGGAATTTCACCAGGATGTTGACAGGATGGAGCATTTGGGCAGTGACTTGAGATGGGATAGGCTCAGTTTATTTAGCTTGGAATGGAGGAGACTGAGGGACGACCTTTCAGACAAAGATAAGAGTAGATGATGAGATTGGAGAAAATTATTTTAGCACAGAGGGGGCTGTATCATGGAGTATCTCATCTGTTGAAATACTGGCTGCAGAGGCTCTAACATTTAAGCAGTGCTGGATTAACAGTAGCCTATGCTAAGGGCCCCCCAGTATAAAGGGCCCCCCAGTATAAAGGGCCCCCCAGTATAAAGGGCCCCCCAGTATAAAGGGCCCCCCAGTATAAAGGGCCCCCCAGTATAAAGGGCCCCCCAGTATAAAGGGCCCCCCAGTATAAAGGGCCCCCCAGTATAAAGGGCCCCCCAGTATAAAGGGCCCCCCAGTATAAAGGGCCCCCCAGTATAAAGGGCCCCCCAGTATAAAGGGCCCCCCAGTATAAAGGGCCCCCCAGTATAAAGGGCCCCCCAGTATAAAGGGCCCCCCAGTATAAAGGGCCCCCCAGTATAAAGGGCCCCCCAGTATAAAGGGCACCCCCAGTATAAAGGGCCCCCCAGTATAAAGGGCCCCCCAGTATAAAGGGCCCCCCAGTATAAAGGGCCCCCCAGTATAAAGGGCCCCCCAGTATAAAGGGCCCCCCAGTATAAAGGGCCCCCCAGTATAAAGGGCCCCCCAGTATAAAGGGCCCCCCAGTATAAAGGGCCCCCCAGTATAAAGGGCCCCCCAGTATAAAGGGCCCCCCAGTATAAAGGGCCCCCCAGTATAAAGGGCCCCCCAGTATAAAGGGCCCCCCAGTATAAAGGGCCCCACCGAGGCCTACCTCAACCTGGCGCGGGGCCGCCCGCTGCCGCTCCTCTGATTGACAGCTCCTTCCCCCCCCCCTCCCGCGGCGGCGGAGGCGTGGGCGCGCTGACGTCACAGCGCCACTGAGCGCCGTTCCCTCGGCAACGGGACCGGGCACGGAGGAGGGGCTGCGACCACGCCCGGCTTCGGCCCCTGGGGTTTCCCCCACCTTCCCCCGGGGGGGGGGGGGGGAACAGGTTCCCAGACAGGGGCCAGGGTGACGGACGGAGGGGGGTGGGTGTCCACGGCCGGCCTGGCACCCACTCCTCCCCCCCAGCCCTGCTGAGTGAGTTAGTGCCCCCCCCCTCCCTGATCACGTCTCCTGATGCTGACTCCGCCCTGCAAGTAAAAGCTTTCTTTTAATTATTTCCGTGTATTTTTCTAATTTAGGGCCCCTTTAGAACACGTGGTTCCTGAACTCACAAGGGCAGTCCAGGCCC
Organism: Narcine bancroftii; assembly: GCF_036971445.1. Lineage (NCBI taxonomy): Eukaryota > Metazoa > Chordata > Chondrichthyes > Torpediniformes > Narcinidae > Narcine > Narcine bancroftii. The sequence goes on from NC_091478.1 coordinate 100,294,185, forward strand.
TTCAGCCCTCTACCTTCTACTAACTCATCTCTACCTACCAAAAAATCTAAACCCTCTCTTTTCCTCTCACCCACGTGCCTGCCTGAGTCTTTTAAATTCCCCTCATATATTCAGCCTCCATCACTACTCCTGGCAAAGTATACCAGGCACTCACAACTCTGCTCTTTTTTAAAAAAAATTAAGCCTGATATCTTCCCTCTAAACTTCCTTCCCTTCATTCCGATATCCTCAGGTGTTTGCTACTTCCGCCCTGAGAAAAAGGTGCTATCTATCTTGTGGACTAAATGCTGATTTTTTTTAAATGGGACCATTACAGTTGGATACATTGTGATCTGTATGGACTTGGTGGACTGCAGGAGTTGTTTCAGAGCTGCACAACTCTGACTCCATTGTGGGCCAGTATGGATGAACTGAATGGCCTTATTGTGTGCCATAAATCACAGACTCTGAAATTCTGTCAGGGGAGGGGGAATCCAAGAGTGCAGAGAGCACCTGTTTTGAACATCATGATCTCATAATCACCAAAGTCATGGTTCATTATTATAACGAGCATTGATTAAGGGTTTAAATTGATCAAAGAGAAACTAGCTCTGGTGGATATAATCTGTTTACTAACAAGAGTTTGGTAACATAATTTTAATGTAAATAGTTCTGAGAAAAGTTAGAAAAACTTCTTTCACAGACTGAGAGTTGGGGGAGTAACCTACAGTGCCCTGAGAAAAGAGCCGGTGTGTGCTGGAACATCTAAGACAAGATCTTTGTTGGAGAGGTTGACCATGGGATATGGATCAAAGGCCAGTTGTCAGAACTGAAGTGTCGATCAACCTTGAGCAGGGTAGACTGATGGAATGAATAGTGTTTCCACAAGAAGATGATGGGTGTGGTGTACATGATGCAATCCAAATGCTTTATTTTGTTGGGTAAATTTGTATTGCCTTTATCACTGACCAAGTGTTGGGCAACATAATCAGAATGTTCCACTTTGAAAATGTCTATGCAGAGAATTAAATGAAATCTTTGAATGATGAATTGGTTTGAGTAATAGAATCAGTGCTACAGAAGTGCAAATACCTTTCCTTGTTTGGAATATAAATTTACTAGCATGGATTTGCTGCCTTGCGTTGCCCACAGCCATCTTACCTTCTGCAGATTCTGAGGTTTGAGAGACACCTTAACCTTGACATGAGATTGGGTGATGGCAAGGTCTCCGTGAACCCCCCGGAGAAGCCCTGAAAGCTTTGACAGAAATCAATGATCCATCCCAACTTTGCTGACTGCCTGTAAAGAGTTAAAAAAAAAAATTCCTGGATATATCTGATGTTCAGATATATGAAGGCAGAGACCAAAAATCTGAAAGGCTTGCTGTACAGCTGGATGTTACTGAATATTGGGAAGGCTCAATTTTCCAAAATTGGCATTAACTGAAGCTACTTGTGGGTTTAAATCAACCAACTAGCAATGAATCACCATCAGCTGTTTGGAAAAAGATGAACTGTTCTCTAAGTGAAACAAGAAAGTCTGCAGACACTGTGGCAGTAGTTGATTCACAACAGTGGTGGAGAAACTCTGCAAGTCCTGCTGCATCCGTAGAAGGCAAAGATATTTAATCAACATTTTAGGCCCGAGCCCTTTGTCAAGTAAGATTATCCTGATTCAATAGATTCTGCCTCGTGTATTTTCTTTTTTAAAAAAGAGATGACCATGTTCAAGATATTTGGCACATGTACTGATATGCAGATAAAGTTTGTTTTGCAAGCTCACCAATAAATATTTCACCCATAGTACAGCAAATAAGGCACAGTACAGAGACACAAAGCAATCAAATACTATGGAGCAAATTTTACTGGGGACAGTGAACACAAAACTATCCCTGAACTTCGCAGTGTGATTTCACATTTAAATTTAGACATGCAATATTTTAACAAGCCTTTCTGGACCACAAGCCCTTGGTGCCCAATTAACCTACAACCCCCCCATACATTTTGGAATATGGGAGGAAACTGGAGCACCTGGTGGAAACTTGTGCAGACACTGGGAGTACAAACTCATTATAAACAGTGTCGGATTGTTCTGATGGTCAATCTTAAAATGACAGGGGTTGAGACAGTTATTTATTCTTCATTCCAAGTGTCACTTTGGACAATTAGCTCAGATAGGCAAATAGATAAATCGGCTCTGATAGCTCAGTGGTTAGAGCACTGGTCTTGCAAACCTGGGGTCACAAGTTTGTTCCTTGCTGGGGCCTCATTTTCTGTGAAGGGTGCTTGACAAAGTGGCGACTGTTTTTCTTATGGTAGACACAGTTAGAATTTCATGCATGTTATCATTCATCAAGTGACAATAATGGAACTTTAACTTTATCAAATCCACGCTACCTCAAAGCAATCCTGTTGCCCACTAATCTTCTCCAACAAACCCCCCCCCCCCCCATTTCTCAAACTCTACCACTCACTTAAAATTAGGAACAACTTGCACTAGACAATTAACCTGCCATTCTGCATATCTTTAGGATGTGTGAGGAAACTGGAGAACCTGGAGTCACAAGGTGATGGTGCAGATTCCACCCAACACTTGAGATCAGGATTGAACATTGGTCACCAAAACTAAAAAGCAGCAACTCTGAGAGCTGCTCCACTCGTGCTGTTGGGTACTTCTTTGATTCACACTCTGCTATAAACTGATTTAACTTGTTTAATAGCAAATGTTCAATAGAACCTAATAGATTTAGAGGGCAGTAAGGTATCTTTATCAGTATTCAATAAATGTTTTGGCAAGTTTCAAGACCTGAATCTTCCATTATTGTTCCACTAAGCTACGGTACAATTAGTGATGCACTCTATTGCATTTTTTTTCTGTTGAGAACAGCAAACTATTTATCTACCTGACGTTTCCTTCTCTTGGTATTTTGCGTATGAGTGGATTTTATGGGTGTATGTAGCCGCAGCAAGAAGAACTTCAGTGCATTTGTACATGTGTACATGATAATGAACTGTCATTTCAGTTTCTTTCTGAGACAGAAAGTTGTGGGTTGGAGTTTCAATGCATGGTCATGGGCTCATAAAGGCAGGGTGTCACTCTAGTATCATTGTGGGGGACTAGCAATCTGTAGATGAGATGTTCAGCCAGGGCCTTCAGCTTTTGAATGCATGTGGTAGCACAGGTGCCTAAGCTTTTATCTTGGATTCCAAACACCAGCAAACTCTTAAAAACTGGCACTTTTTCCAGTTATGAAAACACTGGATGGCCTCAGTCCTAGCCGGTAGTCCCCTGACCATCCGTCGCCCTTTCTCTCCTTGCCCCCCTCTGTCCCCCCTCCATCTAACTCCTGATGCTGCAGCAGGGGTGTAGTGCTGCCAAGCCCAGAGCAGTTCCACTGCTTGGGGGATTATGGGTAAGGAAGATGGCAATTGCTTCAGCATTGAGCCAACTGCTGCCACAAGTAAACTCCAAGCTTGGGGCCAAGAGTCACCTGTCCATCGAAGATAAGAGAGGACAGGGACGGTGGGGGTCTGAGCCAGTTTTTTTAAAAAGTTTTACTTTAAAACAAAAAAAAATGCTAGTGATATTATGTTCTTCCCATCTCTAGGTTGCTTTTTTTCCCCCCCGGGGGCTCTAGTTTCCTCCCACTGTTTGAAACGTGGAAAGTTTGTCGGCTCTTTGGGTCGAAATGCCCTGTTACCATGCTGTATGTCCAAAAATACATATTATATAGAACCAGGACTAGGCTATTTGGCCTGTTGCATCATTTAGATCATGAGTGATCTGGTTGTGGACTCAGCACCTCTTAGCTGCCATTTCTCTATAGCCCTTAATTCTCCTACTTTGCAAAAATGTTTTTTTTTTAAACTTATTCCATGAGGCAGCTTCCATTGCTTCCCTAGGAAGAGAATGCCAGTCGTTCCAATGGGAAAAGTAGTTCTTTCTTATCTCTGACCTAAACCTACTCCTTTGAACCTTGAAACGATGCCCCCTTGTTTTAATCTCAGCTTCCCTGCCTCTCATCTCTTTTCATCATTTTTGTTTCTATAAGATCCCTGCCCATTCTTCTGAGTTCTAGCGAATACAGTCCCAGGCAATTCAATCTCCCCTCAGGCTAACTCCTTCATCTCTGGATTCAGCCTGCTGCACCATCTCCAAAGCCAGTCTATCTTTCCTCTAGTAAGGAGACCAGAACTGCTTGTAGCACTCCAGGTGTGGCCTGATCTGTACCTCACACAGCAGAACTTCCCTGCTCTTTAGAATCAAAATTAATTGTCATGAAGAAGTCATGAAATTCGGTGTTTTGCAACAGCATCACAAAGCCCTGTTTCACTGGCACCCTGTCCCAGGAATTAACTTGGAATTTACTGCAACAGAGTCTGGCGGAAAAGGAACACTGTCCGAACGTCAGCATCAAATTATGTCATTTCATGCCAGGTATTAATCACCTCCACCCCTACTCATATCCCTGTCATTTACTGAGGCTAGCCTGTTGATAAATGTAAAGTTAAAACCTTGTGGTTTTGATTTGTAGTTAATTGTCACGTGTTGTGATATCTGGGTGTGTGGGGAGCTTGTTTCTCATTTGGAGGAGAACTGTGGAGGAGACATAAGCATCGAGATGCTTTTTGAATTTGTCTCATCTTATTTCATCTTAATTTTATCTTATTTCATTTTAATCATAATTTTGGTTTGACAGTTTAAAGAAGAATATTGTTATACAGTATGCTTTGATACTCATTATGAAAACCTCAATGAGAAGTTATGCAAAATGTTTTATCAATAAATTAAAGCTACTTACAGCTGCATCTACAAAGTTTATTATTCATTGGAATAATAAGATAGTAATTTGGAATATTGTCGCTTATGTTTCTATGAAGATGATGTTTAGTCATTGGGAAATAATAGAAACATGGGAATTGTCGTCTATAACCAGTGGAAAGGGGACAGCAAAAAGTCGCCCATTTCCAGTTGAAGGTAAAACACTCTGATCCCCAGGGATGAGTGTGTTCAATGGAAAAAGCAATTAGTTTAGGGTGGACCAGTGTAAATGGCACAAAGGGGTTCCTATCCCAGGACAATGCACAGCCAATTAACTGGGATGCAGTGGGAACAGGGGCTATAGTGCAAACATTCATATTATAACCATCTTACAACATTATTATATATATTTTTTAAAAACGGCAAGAAAAGTAAGGCAGTCTCTATGATATATTGATTATTCAGGAATCAAATAGCAGTGGGAAGAAGCTGTCCTTGTGCCATTGAATGCTCATTTTGAGGCTTCTGTACTTTTTTCCCGATTTAGTAGCAGAGTGAAGAGGGCATGGCCTGGGTGGTTGTGGTCTTTAAGGATAAAGGCTGCTTTATTTTTAAGACACCGCTTCAAGTAGATGTCCTCGATGGAGTGAAGTCTGGTGCCTGTGATGCTGCAGGCTGAGTTAACACCCCTCTGGAGCTTATTCTTGTCCTGAGAGTTGGTGCCTCCATACCAGGCAGTGATGTAACCTGCCAGAAAACTCTCCACGGTACACCTGTAGATGTCTGCGTCTTCGGTAATGACTCAGACACCTCACAAAGTATAGCTGTTGGCGAGCCTTCTTTGTGATTGCATCATTGTGGAAGCTTCAGGACAGATCCTCGGAGGTGCAGATTACCTCACATTTGACAACATTGTACTCCATCTGCCATACCCTTGCCCAATCACAACCAATATTTATATCTCTTTGCAAACTCTCCACATCCTCTGAACTATTTGCTTTTCCTCTCCATTTTGTGTAGTCAGCAAACAGATATTGGTGGGGGGGGGGGGAGAAAAAAATAATAAAGGAGAATTGGATTTTTCATGATATCTGCGGAGGGTCTAATTAAAAAAATTACTCTTGCACTGAGTGGTCATTTTCTGTGTTGGGATTTGATTCTCCATAAAGATGATCTGAGAAATCCTTGAACAGGAAGAGGGATCTCTCTCATGTTTTGGAGGCAAGTTAACTGATCATCCAATTGAAAGAGAATCAGAGAAGTTATTCCTACTTCGTTTGAGTGATGCTCACCAGGCCAGGCAGCACCTGTGGGTGAAAAATCCAGTGACCCTTTGTCAGAAGAGTCTATAACAGGCAGTCAAACTGCAGCTTGTGAGCCACCTGTGGCTCTTTGACATGTATGGCTTGTGGCAGTACCATATATGATGTTGTATAGGACGATCCTCAAAACTTAAAATTTTCATCTTAAAGTCAGGGTTGTCCTGTATGAAGAGGCTAAAATTCTTATCTTGATGACAAAGTTGCAACACCATCGCCACCTTCCTGCCAGCTCTAATGCAATCTCACACATGCCCCGTTATGTGCGCACTCGGTACTCCTCCGCTGGGTCCATCCGCCCAGTCCAACTGCTGTCAGCTCAGTATAGACTTTAAACAGCCTGTTATAGGAGCAGACAATGGTAAAATGTAAACCTTTTTAATGATCATTTGTTATTAAAATATTGTGATTTGCTTTTACCAACATCCACTGGTCAGCATTATGTGCCAGATTTTTTATTGGGGGGGAGGGGAGAAGGTTTCCTTGTTGAAAGGGATTTGCTCAAAACCAAGATTTTAGGTGGAAATTCTAGGGCCGTCCTATACAACAGTAGATATGTTATGTTGGCTTAGACAGGAATTGTTTGCAATGGTGGATTAACTATCACCCGGGCCCCTAGGCTCCCCCTGACTTTGCCCCCAACCCCACCCTTTGATGAATAAAGTGACATTGTTACATTAAATATTAGTTATTATGCCAGAAGCCCGAGGCCCCTGGTCCTCGCTTCTGGGCCCCTAGGCTTAAGCCTACTCAACCTAATGGTTAATCCACCACTGATCGTACGAACCGCTGCTCACAATGGTAGTTTTAGCGGTGTCACTTCTTTGCATGATTGTTGCGGCTCTCAAACATCTGAAGTTTATCATACGTGGCTCTAAGTTTGGCTGCCCGAATCTACAACCTCTGGAATGTCGCTCCATTTTCACCTTTGGGTTCCCAGCCATGGTTTTCATTCTCCAATAATGGAGGGACTCGCATGAATTCAATGAGGCACTTTTATGGAAACTACATTATCCTGAGTGACCAAAGGATAGACTGTATCAATCTTTTCTCAGTCAAATAGTTAGGTTTCAAATGCATAAACGAGGATAAATAAATAAATGAGCAGCACTTGTGATGTTATCGCTTTTTGTAAGCAATGGGATCTGAGATCTGTTCTGTGCTTTTGGGTGGATATTTCACATTCCTGGGAAATATGCCCAATGTGGATTACCTCACATTTGCTAACATTGTACTCCATCTGTCACCCTTGCCCAATAAGTTAACCAATGAACATCTCTCTGCAAACTCTCCACATCATCCGAACAATTCTCTCTCAATGTCACAACCTGATTTTGCACCTCAAGGACAGTTTAGCCTGGATTACAGATTGCCTGCATCTTTCCTCCATGACTTGACTTCAGTGTTCTCAGCTGGATAGAAAACAGTTTGGGATAGAAAACAGTTTGGGATACTGGACCACAGAATATGGTTTCTTCATCAACTTCTTGCTGCAGGGAAGATGAAGCAAATGGTGTATTAAAAAAATGCTGGAAATGCTGATCAGGTCAGGCAACATACAGGGAATGAGAAACAGGGTAAATGTTTAAAGCTAAAGACCTTTGGAATTGTGGACATTTTTGTAAATGAGGGGTGGGCAGCAGGTGGTTTGCTCAACAGGAGAGACTCCAGATGCTGGGAAACTTGAGTGGTGCACCAAGTGCTGGAGAAACTCTGGGTCAGGCAGCATCCATCTATTTAAAAACACAAATGCTGGAGGAACTCCATTGGTCTTTTCAAAAGCTCTTTTTCTACTGGCACCCATTCCCAGGGAATTTACTGCGACAGGGTCCAGTGGAAGAGGAACACTAAATGATGCCATTTCACACCGGGTATTAACCACCTCTACCCCTATGCTTAACCCCGGTGATTGCTGATAAAAATGAGTGGAAAAGGGACAGCAGAAAGTCACCCGTTTGTAGTTAAAGATAGAACACTCCAACCCCGAAGGATGAGTTGTATTCAGTGGAAAAATAATTAGTGCCCGAGTGGAAAGGGCACAAAGGGCTTCCTATCCCTGGTCACTGCACAGCCAATTAACTGGGATGCCAGTGGAAAATGGACTAATGATCTATCGGTGGAGTTCCTGCAGCATTTCCGTCTGTTTTTTTTTTACAATAACAGCCTCTACAGACTTTCCTGTTTCACTCTCCATCCAGCTGGTGCCATCCAGCTGGTGCCATCCAGCTGGTGCCATCCAGCTGGTGCCATCCAGCTGGTGCCATCCAGCTGGTGCCATCCAGCTGGTGCCATCCAGCTGGTGCCAGCCAGCTGGTGCCAGCCAGCTGGTGCCAGCCAGCTGGTGCCAGCCAGCTGGTGCCAGCCAGCTGGTGCCAGCCAGCTGGTGCCAGCCAGCTGGTGCCAGCCAGCTGGTGCCAGCCAGCTGGTGCCAGCCAGCTGGTGCCAGCCAGCTGGTGCCAGCCATGCTTGACCTACCAGATTCCTCCACGGTTGCAGGCAGTGTCAGCTAAATAGGAGGCTGGTGTGAAACATGAATCCCGCCACCAACAATTGTGCCGAGTTTCTGTTGGAATTTGAGTGAACCATTAATGTCTGCAGACGCTGTAATTGTAGTATAAATGCAAAAATGCTGGAGGAACTCCACAGAGTTCTGCGTCCACAGAACATCTTTACCTCCCTGACCTGCCCAGTTCCTTCAGTGTTTTTGCTACAAACACAAGGGTTCAAGACCGAAAGGCTGGTATTTTTTCTGTTACCTCCTGTGTCCTGCTGAGTTCCTCCAGGATTTTACCTCTTCTCTCTCCATTATAATGTGCTCATCGCTTCGCCCTTGACCGCGTTAAGACCTCAGCCCCCGAGCAGAACCGCGCGTCCCAGGGCAGCGGCGGGGAAATTGAGCGGGGAGGCAGGCAGAGGGTTGCGGGCCGAAGGGCGGTGATCTGGGTGGGGGGGAGGAGTTGAGCACCTCGGACACCCTCTGAATCAGCTGGTCGGTGAAGGTCGGCCGAGGCTGTTGAAGCCGCAGTGAGTGGAAGGACGGAGGAGCTCAAGCAACCAGGGCTTCGCCTGCTGCTTCAATTCCGCATCCAATGCGATGGCTTCGGGGCTGCTGGTGGTGAGCATCTGTCCTCTTTGGTGGCGGGTTTTGTTTCAGATTTAATGCCAGGCGCATTTATCCTGTTGCTGGGATTGCAAGATGTATCCAGTGTCGCCCCGCGAGTTTCGTTGGGCTCTGAACACTGGTTGTGCTTGTTCCAAGCGCGCTTGACTGGAATTGCCTCTCATTTTCATTGAGCAAACAACCCATAATTTCAAAAAACAAATGATGCTGAAATATAACAGAATAATAATGCTGGATGGACTCAGCAGGTCAGGTCGCATTTGCAGAGATTCAATGCAAAGAGGCGCTTGGCAGTTTACATTCAGCGACTTGTTAAAGTCCAAGTATCTGTCCACATCAAATGAAATGTCTAAATGACACCGCAGATGCAGAAATTCCAAAATTAACTTCAAAAGTCCTCAGCAGGCCAGGCCACATCTGTGGGAAGCGAAACAGGAGGTACTTTTCAGGTCTGTTCCTGCCTCTTTCTGGAAAGAGTTAGCCGATTGGAACAAAATGCAATCCCAGAAATTCTGATTCAATTCTTGTGTTCTGCATGCTGGACTCCTTGTGTGGAGTAAAATATTACATTTCGATGAAGTGACCTCTCATTTTTTCGGAACTACTGTTTTTACATGAAATATGTTGTCGCAGGAAGAAACCTTCGTGAGAATGGATTTCAATTGACAGTCAATATTAGGATTTGGGACCTTCCTCGCAAGTTAGCACTGTCTGAAAGGATCTGCTTCTGGATCTTGGCTCCTCTCCGAGGCTCTCAATAACATGCCAATACCTCGACACTGCAGAAACATCCACAAGATCAAGGGGTGGGATTGGGAAATCCTCTTGAGTCTGCTTCTGCAGGAGAAGATGACAATAAAATGTTTGCATCTCTTGCCTTTGTTCCCTTTTCCACAGTCATCTGATTTAAACAAAAATCCAATAACTTTATTGAAACCTAAATGTCTAGGTCTCCACTATACTCCGGAGTAGAGAATTCTTTTAAAAAAATTATCATTCTCCGAGTGATGAAATAATTTCGGTCTTAAATGGCTTTCCCCTTATTTTGAAACAAACCCATAATTCTAGGCTAAACTCTTCAGCCAGAAAAAAACCCCCTCCCTGTTACTACCCTATTGACCCCTCAAAAATATGACATTTTCATGAAGTGACCTCTCATTTTTTCTGAACTTAAACAATTACAGGCCTCAATCCCCTCTGGCAAGACAAACCTGCCTCCAGCGACCAATCTAATGAATCTCTCACTGAATTCACTCCACAACAAATATGTTTATATTTTTAAATGTAAAGTCAAGAGGCAGGGATGGAATTCATGAGCATTGACCCCACCCCCCCCCCAAATGTGTTAGTGTTCCTCTCCCACCCGCAACGCTAGTGCCAGCACATGATTTAAGCCTGCCCTCCCACTGAGAGTCTTCAAATGCCCCCTTATTAGACTTGTTCTGACAGTGACCCTGCTGTGAGGTGATGCTGTGGCTCAAAAACACTCTGGTTGGACTACTCTATCTCTCACCTTCCCCAAAGGTTGCTCATCCTTCTTCCAATTGTCATTCACAAATTTCCTACTGACCTCTGCCTAACCCCTCCAAGCCATGTCTTCATTATGCTGGCTATCTCCCCTCAAGGTCTTGATGAAGGCTTCCAACCTGCAGCGTCAACCATTCATTTTTTTTTCTCCCTCAGATGCTGCTCAACCTGCCAAGTTCCTCTGGAAGGGCAGCAAGGTTAGCGTAGCGGTTAGTGCCATGCTGTTACAGTGCCTGCAAATCCTGCAGTGTCTCTAAGGAGTTTGTATGTTCTCCCTGTGTCTGCGTATGTTTCCTCTGGGTGCTCTGGTTTCCTTGCACTGTTCAAAAAAAAAATGTACCGGGGTTGGCAGGTCAATTGGGTAGCACATGTCTAAATTAATTTTTTAAAATATGCTCCAGATTTCAGCATCTGCAGTCTCTTGTGTTTCTGGAATAGATGTGTATTGGGGAAAATATTGTGTGATTGAAAATGTAAGCTTGCAATGTGGAGGAATTCAGCAGGTCAAGTAACATCAAAGGGAGAAAAACAATGTTTCGAGTCAAAACTCATTGGGATTCTTCATGCCACTGATAGCTTTTGGCAAGAAACTTTTCTTTAACCAAGAGGTACTGGACCACAGGGTCTATACCTTCTTCTAAAAGGTAGCTTGACCTGATGAGTTCCTCCAGCACACTGTGTATGGCTTCAGATTCCAGCAACTGTAGTTTCTTCTGTAATGGAAAATATGATTGAATGATGAAAGATCCTGAAGGGTGTAAACAAGGTGATTGTGAAGAGGATGTTTCCTCTTATCGAAGAATCGAGATCCAAGGATTCCTGTTTTTAAAAGTAAGTGTTTGCCCATTTGAAACCGGATGTTTTTCTCTGTGAGATGGTCATGAATTTTTGGAAACACTTCGTCAAAGAGTCCAAATAACTTCTCAACACCTCAACTTTAAGTTGGCGTCAGTCACTTCCTCTGTGTGTAAGGTAGGTCATTTTATGACTTGTTCATACAGGCAATTAATGTTGAAAAGAACTTGATTCACTCAGTGTCCTTGCATACAGAAGTGGACATTTGTCTAGCTCTCTCTCCGCTCCAATGTCCAATGAGAAATATGTACTGCAAGTACGGAATGTAATGTGACAAATGTTTATACATTTTATTAGAACATTCAGTTACTGATTAGAGAACAATATTTGGCAATATTTCTGATTTTGAAGACCTCATTGAATTCTAATGGTGATGCTCTTCCATTAATGTTCATGCAAGCTAACCAGGATGCTACCGAACTCTGTTCCAGATTGCTTATTCCCAATAGTTTAAAGGCAATGGAGAAGATGGGAGAACAGCAATGTGTGTTTCTTCTTCCACCCAGGTAGAGTGACCTTGACCCAGAGACATGCTAGATCTCAGCAGCAAACTGGAAACCTTCTGTGCTAGTTATTTGTCCCACCTGATTTGGGTGTTATCTTTGGAAAGTTTGTAACCTAATACTGCGGTTCAAGTACAGTTTCTTCCCAATGGCTATTAGCACCTGTCTGAGTGGCAAAGTGGATCCATTCCAATTTGCCTATCGTAGCCACATGCCTACAGCAGATGCCATCTCATAGGCTCTACACAAAGCCCTGGAAACACTTGGACAACAAAAATGCATCCATCAGCACGTTCTTTACGGAAGAACTCTGCATTTAACACCATCATCCCCTCAAAATTGATTAGCAAACAGCAAACTCCAAGACCTGGGACTCAACTCCCCACTGTGTAATTGGATCCTGGATTTTTCTCACCTCTAGACCACATCCTCTCCACAATTTCCATCAATACTGGAGCACCACAGGGCTGTGTTCTTAGCCCCCTGCTCTATTTGGTTTACACCTATGGCTGTGTGGCTCAGTACGACAGCAAAACAACAAATTTTCTGGTATAACTACGGCAGTGTGTACTCAATGTCACCAAAACTAAGGAGCTGATTGTTGACTTCAGGAAATAAAAAAAACCAAGTATTCGACTTGCTGATCATTGGGGGATCAGAGGTGGAGAGGGTGAGCAAATTTAAGTTCTTGGGAGTCACCATCTCGGAGGATCTTTTCTTGACCCAACACACCAATGGCATCATGAAGAAAGTATGTCAGCATCTCTGCTTGTGAGTTTTTGTAGGTTTGGTATGGCACCAGAAAAATTCTACAGAGGTGTGGTGGAAAGTGTGCTGACTGGCTGTATCATGGTCTGGTATGGGGGACACATTTTGTCCCTGAGTTTAAAGCCTTGCAAAAGGTAGTGGACGCAGCCCAGGACATTGCAGGGAAAACCATCTGCACCATTGAGAAGGTCTACAGGGAATGCAGCAGCAATCAAAGTTCCACATCACCCAGCATGCTCTGTTCTCACTGCTAACATCAGGAAGGAGGTATAGATGCCACAAGACTTGCACCTCCGTGTTCAGGAAGAGCTGCTCCAGACTCCTCAACAAACTTGATGAGAGACTCATTTAAGGAATCGTACTTTTTTTAAATTTGTACTACTAATAAGTGGTAATTCTGCCTGGCTTGCAGGGAAAAAAAAAATCTCCGGGTTGTATTTTATTGTCATGAAGGTATTCTGACAATAAATCTGAAATCTTTCAGCATCCCTTGCAACACTACTTATTAAATACTCCGACACCACAAAAAGGCTGTCTTTTTTTTTCTGCATTACAGTAACTGAATATTTATTATCTTTTGAATTTCTCTTTTAATTTAATGTATACTATGGTTTTTTTTTAATTAAGAGCCTGTTCAGCCGCAGCAAGTAAGAATATTTGGTGCATGTGTATGATAATTATTTGTGACTAACAAGCTTGTCATATCCAATGTGTCGCATTGTTGGAAATTGTTATTCGTTGTTCTTCGCTGACGGATATATGTATGAGAACCAACAGCACTACTTTATAAAGGTGCTTCCCAAAGTGGAAGGATTTCCTCAGGTTCCCTGGTGGTTTGTTCACTAACTGGCATAAATGTTTCAGAAACACAAACTGCAGATGTTGGAAATTTAAGCAAACATTGGGCTTCTGGAGGGACTCTGCGGATCAGGGTCCATGGGCAGAAATAGCCAGTTGAGTGTTTTGGGTTGGGTCTTGAAAAAGGGTCCTAAACTGACCACTTCCACTAGGGAATGCTGTCTGACTGCTGAGCCCCTCCAGCAGCTCAATGTAAATAACTCCTTGTCTTGGAGTCAAATCCCAGAAGAGAAACCGGCTCTCCGATTTTGCTAACTCAGCATTGATAAAGAATTTCCATCAAACCAAGAAGGATTCAGCTGGCTCCTAGCAACAAGTGTCTGAAATAGTTCTTCTGCACAGTGTAAATATGACTCGGCAACAGTAACACACAATAAGTAACTGGAACGTCATAGTAGTAGCGGCCAATCCATTGAGTGCACCAGCATCCTTGTTTAATATTGATTAACCAACCAAATTATTGACCTTTGTGAAATGTTGCTGTGTGCAACCAACATCACTTCAATTGTACTTAACATGTTGCAAATTGTTTTGGAACATTGTGAAAGATTTTTCTCTAATATTTTTCTTTCCCTTGCCCTACCTTCTGTCCTCTTTCCCTGTTCGGCTGCTGGATATTCTGGGTATTAGCTTTTCTGTGTGTTTTTCACCTCCTCCTGTAGCTACCATCTCCAGAGGTTTGGTAGATCACTGTACTGTCCTGACAGAGGGTTAAAGTAGCAGAGTGAATTGGATTTCTTGGAAATTAATGGTGACATTTTGATCTCTGCAGATAGGCGATGATGAACAAGGATACGATCCAGAGTTATTCTGTATTCCAAAGCACTATGAAGAAGACCTTGAAAGAGTATTCATTCCTCATGGGCTTATCATGGATAGGTAAGAGAGGCTCCTTCAAATTTTGCAGTAGTCATTGTCTATTATCTGGTATTGCTGAAGGTATGTTGTTCTGTTGTCATATTTGTCTATTTAAATGCAACGTGACTTCTTTGAAATCAGCAACTAAGTGGACAAGATTATTCAAAGTACATACAGGATTCCTGACGTAAGATGTATAACACTGCTTCTCAGCTATAGGTTTGAGCTGGGATGCACAATATGGCAAGACCACCAAGACCTTGGAAAGGCTGCAGAGAAGCTTTAGGGGAATGTAATTGGTCAAAGGGACCACGTTTATGTCTGGAGATGAGGAGCATCTAGGGTGAATCCCCTTTACAAGAAAGTGTTACTGACTCAGCAGATCAAGCTGCATCTGAAGAGAACTAACATTTTTTTTGGTCAAAGATCATTCAATGGAAAACTTTAATGATGTTCTTGAGAGAGAAATGTGCAACCTCGTGTACCTTAATCATCATGGCTCATTACAAATAATTTGATTTTATAAATAAGAGTGTGGGGGGTAGGGTGGGGTGGGGGGGGGGGTGGGGAGAAGGCTTTGCAAAGCTGTGAGACCACATTTGGAACCACAGTGGGTTTGAGCATGTTATATGTGGAAGAATAAGTTAGCTCTCCAAGGAAGCTTTCTCTGGATGCACTCCAGTGTTACCAGGGTTAGATTGTGAAGAAGAGTTACGCAGTCTAGGCATGATATGTGGTATGTTTAAAAAGCTAATGGGAAAAGTGATTATCCACTCAATCTTCTACTCTTCTAGGATAGGAATTTTGAGCAAAAGGCCCTTGTACTAAAATGTTAATTCCAAAGCTATTTATGGAAACAGAACTTAAAAAAAAAATCAATAGAACTGTGGAACTCTTGGAACATTCGTCATTTGGTTAATTTTTACTGGTGAAGGGCTGGAAAGGACATAGAGCCAAGACATGGGCTTGCATTTAGAAATGGCATGAAATGTCTGAATGGTGGAAGTCTCAAGGGGCTGAAAGGACTTTTCTCTTTCTTTTCTAAATGGTTAGGCATTGAAAGTGTAAGTTAGTGAAGGTTAGAAATGGTGAATCAGTAACTAGTGTTATAAAGTTTGAAGTTAGAAGGTGATATTTATTGAAGCGAAGAAAATCCCTTTTTTAAATGACAAAGCAATGTCAGTTATGCAGGCTGTAGATGAACATGGTAAATAAAATTGAAGAAGATGATTCCAGTTGATGTAATAATGACATGAAGGGTATAAACGAGCTCCTTCTTTGTTCTTTGCTTCATAATGCTTAACAAATCCACAGTAGTAAATTACCATTATGGAGATGAGTGAAGAAAAATGATTGGCCTGTCAAAATGTAAGTATTGTTGTGTTAAAAGGGTCATAGTCTTGGGGAGGTGGGAAACAGTCTTCAATATTTTTACTGCAGTTTGTGAATGTCTTGATTTCTTTGCATTTTTATTTTAGATTTATTTAATGAAAAGCTGTGTTAATGGGATTGAATCTTTGATCTTGAGAGATAAGAGCATAAGAATTGGGAGCAGGAGTGGTGCTTTCAGCCTGCTGTCTACTCCACAATTCATTAAGATCATGGGTGGTATTCCACCTCCATTCCATTCACCTACACTATCCCCACATATCCCCCAGTTCCCCTGATATTGAGATCTCTATCGACTCTGTTTCAAATGATCAGTGACTGAGCCTCCAGTGTAGAGAAATCCAAAGTCTAGTCGCCCCATGAATGAAGCAATGTCATCTTCTCAGTCCAAATAACTAACCCGTTATGTTCTCGTCTCCTCAGCCCGAGGGAATATCCACCCTGATGAGTCCAGTTAGAATTTTGTACATTTTCATGCCATTATCTCCCAATCTACAAAGCTCCATAGCAATGTTTTTCAACCTGTGCTCTGTGGACCACTGATGACCTGTAGGTTTGTAGTAGCGACAACAGCAAATATTACTAATATTCCTGAATGTAGTGCTAATATATTGCCCTTGGTAAGAATTGATCTGTTATACAGTACTCTGCAAAATGTACTCATTACATGGCTATCTGAGTGGTAATAACCTGTTAGACTGGTCGCCAAAGAACCCTTTCACTATACTAGGTATCTAATGACAAATAAACTTTAAGCTAAACAAGTGACAAATAAACTTTAAGCTAAATAAGAAGGTTGATGACAAAAGGAAAACAAAAATTCTCAAGTTTCCCACCATCCTCTCTCTATCACTGGTGGCCTGTGGGTTTGCTATGGGGTCTCTGTCAAGTAAAGGAAAACTTGAGGACATTTCTGGGTGGAACAAAGGTTGCGAAACATTGCAGCTGTTCTCAATGGCAGCCACAGCAAAAGCCTTGCTTTCTTTTGACCTTGTGCAACACAAATAATTTTTGTTCTTTATGTAGTTGGAGAGAAGTATGGAAGAAACCAAAACTTGACTGCTTCACAAGGAATGGGGCCCATTGCTCAGAGTCCTGGGGGGGGGGGGGGGGGGGCCAGGAGGTTGAGAATGGCTGGCCTGGAGAATAGAGGGCTTGTCTTCATTTCTCTAACCTACTGACCTCTGTCCAGTAATTTAACCATCACTTCCCCACATGGCTGAAGCAGGGTTTGGCTGAAGACGTGGGATTGTAGGAGTGCCCAGTGCCATCTGCAGTCGTAACCGACCTGTTCCTTTTCTTTCCCAAAAGGACCGAGCGACTGGCCAGAGATATAATGAAGGACATGGGAGGAGATCACATTGTGGTCCTTTGTGTACTGAAGGGGGGTTACAAGTTCTTTGCTGACCTTTTGGACTATATCAAGGCTCTGAACAGAAACCAGGAGGAGTCGCTCCCAATGACCATTGATTTTATCAGGTTGAAGAGTTACTGTGTAAGTAAGGTTACGGTTTACCTGCGAGAAATCCAATTCCACATGAGTTTTCCCATGTATTTTGAAAGTTTTTATTTTCAAGATGGCAATAAGAATAATGTTTTGTGGTATTCATTAATAGCTAAATTTTTGTGTGTACACTGTATTCAGCTATTAATGTTTGTGTATACTGTATACTATTGGGTGAATATTTAATAACCTGAAAACAATTTAGCAAATGTATGTAAAGCAATAACATATAGTATGGATTACTGTGGACATCTGCTTACAAACCATCCTCAGGAATTGGCACTTGCATAATCCTGATGGCCTGAATGGCCTCTTGCTTTGATATTGCAGTGGAACCATATCTCAGCCAAGTGGCCATTTTTTATGTGTGAATTGTTGGTACACTGATGGACTGTGCGGGTGAGTAGCATCTGACCACTGTCTAAGTATAAATATTTTAACAGCATGGGTCCATTCTCCAGGAAATATAAGCCAAGTAGTATTCACAGTAGGAGTTTTTATTTGCAAGGGTCAAAAGAACTTGATGCTATCATTTCTGCAGTTGCTTTGACTTCATTACATTTACACTGGAGATTTAATTGGTACCTTGCCTATCTATACAGGACATTTACTCACACATTCCTTTGACTGAGCCATCTGGGTGAGATGCACACTTGAGGTTTAACTGCTGTCCAGTTTTTAATTCATTAGTTTAATTTCACGTTTGTTTCATGAGAGTAATTGTTAAATATCGACAAGGGAACACGTGGACTAAAGCCAAAATTACCTTCAGAAAATACAGAAATATAAATCACAATCTATTACAAACTTGCTTCTTGATTCCCTGAAGTATTTCCACTATTTAAGAATTAGGACTGTGAAATATTTTACACTTGTCTGGATGAGTACAGTCTTAGAAACTCTTAACATCATCCAGGGGAAAATTGATGCCCATCAGTCTCCTTGAACAATGACTCACTCCAGCAGTGGCTACAGTGTGAGACTTCCGCAGAACGTCGCCTGAGCCTCTTCATAAACCTATGACCTCAGCCTCCAAGGAGGATGAGTCCTCAGACGCAGGGGGACACCTGAAGATTTACTGCCTTTCTTCATTGCTGAATCTGAACCCTGGAGCTCTACACTCAACGGCACTATGAGTGCCCCTTCATCAGAAAGACTGCCACATTATAAAAAGGAGACTGACTGTAACCCTGAGGGCATTTGGGGATGGGTGATTAATGTCGAGAGCAACACATCCCATGGAAAAGAAAATGCAAATAGCTTAAAGTGCAATGTCCACAATAGGTTGGTTATCGCGTTGAAATAAAATCAAATGAGAACTGAATTAATTTATGGAGAAATTCTACTGAATGCTGTTAATGCAGTAAATCATAATACTTATCACAGTTTTGTTGTGAATTTAGAATGATCAAACTGCAGAAGAAGTGAAAGTTATTGGAGGGGATGACCTGTCTACACTGGCTGGGAAGGTTAGTATATAATGTCATTAATGCTGGAATGGTTTAATCAAATTTCCAGTATTGATTATATATTCCACATCAGATTAAAGGAGTTGGATAAGCAATACATCACGACATTAAAACCAGTTTAGTTCATCTCTTCATTCCAACAAAAGGGTCCTCAGATTGGAAAGAGACAGATGAGAGGTGCTACCGTGGAATTATTAAACTCCCATTCTCACCATCAACAAGATGGGCTGAGTGACCACTTCCAGTGCTATAAATTTCTGTGAATTTCATTCATTGCCCTTTGACCTCCTCTAACTCCCAACACATTAAATCGGAACCCTTGTCGTAGTTGCCAAATCACCCACAATGTGGCCTTCCCCTGTTTCAGAAAATTTCTTCAGCCTTCTCCCTGATTGTTCTCTCCATTTCCCACAACTACTCGCGTGGATCATCCCCTAACTCAGTGGTCCTCAACCTTTTTCTTTCCACTCACGTACCACTTCAATCCCTAGGCCATCGGTGCTCTGTGATTAGTAAGGGATTGCTTAAGGTGGGATGTGGGTGGGAAGGGAAGGTTGAGAATCACTGCTCTAGACCCAATTATTACAGAAATATTTTGCTTGATAAAAATTGTCAGTGGCCCATTTCCTTTGGAGTTATGAAACCATGCACATAACGAGTCAATTAGGTACGATTAAAACAGTGGTTTTCAAACTTTTCCACCCACATACCACCTTAAGCAACCCTTACTAATCACAGAGCACTGTTGGCATAAGGAATATTTAGTGGTATGTGAGTGAAAAGAAAAAGGTTAAGAACCACTGCTCTAACTTCTCTGCACTGGGGAGTCCCTCTCCCTCGCTCTACCTATTTCTAAAGTTCCTTCACCTTCCACTGCTGGCTCTCCAGTAATTTTGCTTCACCTTCAGTGACCTGTCTGTGTTTAGAGTAGGACTTGAGTTGTCCTCTATCCACGAGAAACAAAAGCAGGAGTGAACCATATAGCTTCCCTGAGCCTGCTCATTCCTTCAGTAAGTTAATGGTATGATTCCCGTCTCCATTGGTTTTCCTTTAAAAGTCTGTTGCTCTCATCTATGGATATTCTCAATATCGAAGCATCCACAGCTGGTGGGTGTAGAGAAGTCCACAGATTCACCGTAAAATTCCTCCATCCTTTGTGGCTGACCCACAATCCTCTGATAAGAGTTTATTGTCATATATAGAAGTAGAATGCATAGAAATTGTTTCTTGCTGCAGCCACACGGATGTGCAAGATGCACCAACTGCAATAATATAAATTAAATTTATACCATATGCAAGATAGAAAAGAGATAAGAATAAAAGATAAATGTTCACAGCTGCAGTTAGTGCAAGAAAAGGGTGATGTTTCAATAGTGCAGGCAGATCTTTTGGTGGTCCCAGGGTAGCTTATGGTGAGGTTGAGGGTTATATGGGGAGGTTCAAGTCCTTGATAGCTGTTAGGGGAAACGTTTTTGGTTCTTGAACCTAGAGGTGCTGGGCTTCTGTACCTTCTTTCTGAAGAAATAGTGACCAGGGTGATGGGGGCTCTTTATTAATGTTAATTGCTGCGTTGAATGCTTGGAAAGATGTTTTCAATGGATGGGAGGTTAGTGTCCATGATGGATTTGACTAGGTTGGCCACTCTCTGCAGCCATCTGTTTTTCTGGGAACTCCAGTTTCCAAACAAGGTTATGATGCAACCCAATCAAAATGCCTTCCACAGTACCCCAGTCGAAGTTTAATGGAGTATGATTTTATATTTGACTCTTGCACTAGAAGAAGCATTATCATTCGGTGAACCCTCTTAACTCCTCGTGCTTTGAAGTGCATTTGGAGCAAGACACCTCAGTTGGTGTTTGTCATGTTCCTGATCAACCAGGTCCCTCATTCCTAGGCAGAATTAATTCCTTATTTTCTGTCCTGATTACCTCTGATGGCAGCCTCCACATGGCACTCAAATCCTGAGCATTTGCCTTTTTCTATTTTTTTCCTCCAATTTTTGTGTGTAATTGTGAGCTGAATGTGGATCATGCTGTTGGACTTGCTCTTCAGGACAGATGCACGTGTTCTCAGTTGCACCCGAAAGTGTCTGAGGCTATGCTTGCGTTTTCCCTGCACGTTGCACTTTGGGACAAGACTGGAGTGCTGCTCCTTCACCGTGCCAGATACCTGGGTTCAATACTGACCTTTGGTGCTTTCTATGCAGAGGTTACAAGTTCTCCCCATCTCTGTGTTGATTTCCCCTGGATGCCCTGGTTTCCCTTTCATCCCAAAGACCTGTGGGTAGGTAGGTTAATCCACCACTGCCTTGGCTGAGGCTGTACAAGAAGTCCCAAAAATCTTTGGCCACACTCCATCACATGAATTTGTGTAATTGTTTGCTCCAAGTCTGCAGATCTTCATCAGCCACCTTGATGCTCATCTGCCCTCATCAAAAATGATTGGCTAAGCAGAGAGAGAATCTGTATTAATAAAGTCCAATATTGATAAAGTTAGCAATGACTATATCAAGCATGCAAGTTATACAACCTAAGTATCTGTACACACCCACTAAGTTTTGTTTGACTTTAACCAAGACAATAGAAAAGATAATACCCTGGAATGGGAGTCTTCACTGGCCAGGCCACTTGATCACGATAAAATCTCCATGTTTCTGATGTGAGGTAAGTCACTTCGACAAAGGTTGGTCTCTGGGATAGTCGCTGTTTCTGCTCCCAAATTTTCCATTCTGATACTTCTGCCGATCAGATCAGCCATTCTGGTTCGATTTTGTTGACTGTGGGGCATCTGGCCGTTCTCTATCACATTTCATTGGCTCTGGCCTAAGGCAACAAGGTTTAATTACTTAAACAGGAAAGTGCAGATGCAGTGATTGCAGTTCAATACACAAAATTGCTGAGGAAACTCAGCAGATCATGCAGCGCCTTAATGAAGGGCTCTGGCTTGAAATGTTAATTGCATATCTTTTATTCCTATAGACGCTGCATGATCTACTGAGTTTCTTCCAGCACTTTTTGTGATTGCAAGGTTTTATTACTTGATTGCTTTATCACCATTGTGGCAGCCTGACCTTGCGTTCCTTTGTTCTGGCCCTAACCACATCAAACCAGATTAGCTACGCACTGGTTTCAAGTAATTCAATTTTTGAAAATGGTGCTAGTAAAAATAGTCTCACAATATGTTTGCCTAGATTCCTTCAAGCACAGGGCAAAGAACAAATATATATTTTTTTCTCTCTGCTTCCACTGTCCTTGGCTCATTCCAGTTCACTGTGTTGAATTTCTATCTGGCCAACAATTTGTTGTTATCAATTCATGTGGCCTACCTCTTTCAGATGAGACTCCCTGACTTGATTTCATTAAATCCCCTTTGAAGAACAAGTTTTATGAGCCATTATCTTTACATATAGTTAATGGGTTCCTCTATCTTTGTATTATATAAGCTACTGACCATGATCGCTCTGTGGCACTTGTTAATCTCTTGGAGAACCCTTTCTAATGAACAATTCTGTAATAAACATGCATTCCCCATTATTTCAGATCTATCTTGTTTATTGTTGGAAAACTTCAAGATTTAAAAAAAGCAATTTATTAATTCCTAGCTCCCCAGGATGTCCATACCCCCCACCCCCACAGGCTTGACAAAATTCCCATGATTATGACCTGCTTTGTAAAATGATACAATGTGTTTGAAATATCTTCCTGTCGAATTTAAATCTGCTATTTTCACTTTTAGCATCTTAGATTTGAAATGGTCTAGTTCTGATAGAACAACTGTTCGTAACTTTAAACACCTCCCATCAGTTTTTTAAAATATATTGACACAGTGGGGAGGATAGCCCTTCCAGCTCATGAGATCCATACTGCCAAATACATCCAATACAATTCACCAATCAATCCTGTACTTTTGGAAGATTGAAGGAAACTGGAGCACACGAAGAAAACCTCAGACATAGGGAGAATGTACAAACTACTTACTGACAGCAGTGGATTCAAACCCAGGTTGTTGGTGCTGTAATAGCATTGTGCTGTCCTCTTATCTCTTCTGTTGGAATGAAGTTTCGTCTTGCATGGCATTCTCACTACAATAATCCAAGTGTTGTTCTAGTGACTTCTTCTCTGTTCACCATTTTGGAACTCAAACTTGCACACTGTATTCCAAATGTACTTTCTTTAATGTTTTGTATAGATTCATCAGTCAAATTCTGTATTTGACTTCTCAAAATGGAGTATTTGGGGTTTTTTTTAAAAATACATAACCTTTCTCCATTTCCCATTTAGCAGTCCAGGCCCACAAATACATCTTCTGGTCTGCAGCATCCATGTTGACTGCATTCAAAGTATAATTATCAATCTCGTTTTTCTTTCTTTTTCAATCTTTTTATTGTTTTTTTTATAATACAATACAATGAAGAAAAGGGAATGAAACTGAAAATACAATATCACGTAAATATATATCAAGATAAAACTTCAAAAAAGATATTAAAAATTGTGTGTGTGATATATATAAAAACCCATCTAACCTACTCTATTTAAAGAATTGGAAAACCAACCAAAAAAAAAATCTGAGCATCTTATCCTAAGGATTACATGTATTTTGTTGCTTTTGATTCATACCAGATTATAATCTCATCTGGAAGACTGAGTACATTGAATCAACATTAAAAACATTTACATCAAATGAAAATAAGACATAAAAGGTCACCATGTATCTTCAAATTTCACCAGTGAAACAAATGCATGATAGCTTTGTTTTTAACCCTGGTATTGCTGATATCCTTTAAAATAAACATAGGTTGTAATTGGAGAAGAGTGTGAGAGATCCTAGTCTAGTCCTGCGAGATGACTGTGACTGTGTAATCCTTCGACATGTCATTCTTTTGTCCATCTACACTAATCGCGTTTGGCCACTTTGACCCATATCCTTCTATGCCTTGTCTGAATGGTCCTTTAGTAATTGTGATTAATTCCACCTTCTTCCCTGCCAAGGTGTTCCAGATATCAACCACTGTATTTTTAAAAAAATAAGTTCACCCATAAAGGATGAGGAACATGATTTGAGTAATATTTAATTGATACCTCAGAGGCCTGAGTGCTGATCTAGAAGCCTGAACTGGAATGTCATCACGGCAACTATGCAAGTTAAAATCAAGATTCAATCTATAACTTGAAAAATAACAGTCCATCTTCTTGTTAGTAATAAAGGAAATGGAACATCATTGTCTGTCTAGACAATTACTTTTCAATTACTTACCATCTTAAGTAATCCTTATGCATAGGTGCTCTGTGATTAGTAAAGGATTACTTAAGGTGGTATGTGAGTGGAAAGAAAATGTTTGAAAACCACTGTTTTAATCGTACCTAATGGACTCGTTATGTGCACGGTTTCATAACTCCAAATAAATTGGGGAATGTGAATTTTTCTCAAGCAAAATATTTCAGTAACAAATAGGTCCACGGAGCTGTAGTTCTCAACCTTCCCACTCACATACCACCTTAAGCAATCCCTTACTAATCACAGAGCACCTGTGGCATAGGGATTGCTGAAAGTGGGAGGTGAGAGGAAAGAAAAAGTTTGAAAACCACTGGTCTGGTCTATCTCTGCAAAGACCTCCATGAAGTAGCCCAACAAGCGTGTGTCTTCAAGGACAGTTAGTGATGGACAATTAATGCATTTTGTCAGTAATGATATGGAAGGGTTATGGTGCCGTGGATAGCAAGAAGAGCTTTCAATGAGTAGAGGAAATGGGGCAGAGTGTTGACCTATAGAATTTAACCCCACCAGATGTGTGGAGATGCAATTTGGGAAGTCAAGTAGATGCAATTACAATGAATCCTCGACAGACATAAATAGGCAAAGCATAGAAGGACATGGTCCTAGTGCAGGAAAATAAGTTTAATGTAGATGTGGTGGGGGGGGGGGGGGTTGGGGGGAATGTTGGCAGGGATGTGGTGAAGCAAAAGGCCCATTTTTATGCTATACAAATCTGACTCTATGATGTCAATATAATAATAAAACAAATATTTTTGTAACTCCCAGATACAGTTTTAATTTTGTGCTTTGACTATATAGTCTTGGAGTTGGTTCAGAGGGTGGATGAGATGTTCATTGTAACCATAGAACACTGCAGCACAGAAATCAGGCCATTTGGCCCTTCAAGTCTGTGCTGAAACATTATACCACTAAGTCCCACTGACCTACACCCATGCCTTAACCCTCTAGTCCTCTCCCAAACATGTATCTATCCAACTTATTTTTAAAACTTGAGAGTGAGCCCGCGTTTACCACATCAGATAGCACTCCCACCACTCTGAGTGCAAAAAGGTCCCCCTAAACCTTTCAACCTAAAGCCATGTCCTCTTATGCTTTACCTCTCCTAAGTGGAAAGATCCTACTCACCCTGTTTATATCTCATAATTTTATAAACCTCCATCAAATTTTTCTACGCTCCAAGGAATAGAGTCCTAACCTGTTTAATCTTTCCCTGTAATTCAACTCCTGAAGACCCGGCAACATCCTAGTAAATCTTCTCTGCACTCTTTCAATCTTATTGAAATCCTTCCTGTGTTACACCGCGATTAGCTGATATTGACTGGACACCCCTCCCAAGACTGATTCTATCCATAGCCCCTTCCCTTTTGCTCTGATCAGTTTCACTACTCTGCCTTGTGTGAATTATTGATGCTTCATCCATAGCAAAAGTTTCATCAAGGTTTGAAAAACGCCAGACACTGCCTCACTTTAGGAGTTGCGGAGGAGCTAGTGGAGTTGTTCAAGTGAACTGGTACGGACTTGAAGGGCCGACATGGCCTGTTTCCGTGCTGTAAACGGTTATATGGTTATATGGTTAGTTTGGTGGCCAGAATTGCACATAATACTGCAAATTTGGCCTCACCTGAGTTCATCACTTCTTCGCAAGCAGTCTTAACAAGAGAAGAAGTTTGAGATCAGAATGGACATGGCTAAAAGGGCTGATCAGTGAATGGAATTGAGGTTAGGAAGACAAGTTAGTAAAGCTGAGACCCAGAGGCCATGTCCTGTTCATTCGTCATTATCAGTTTTTACAATCTGGAGATAACAATATTTGATGCAAAATGAATATCAATAATAATAATTTTTTTATTTTTTTCTCTCCCATCTGCTGACACATGACACAGAACATCTTGATTGTTGAAGTAAGTTTTTTTTTCCCACGTTGATTCACATTCCAGTTGCCTTGTTTTATTGGAAAGGTTAATTCATTTTTTTTTTGAGGACTTGGGAGGGTATAAAGGAGAGTTACAAGGCTTTATCCTTCATTCTTGACAAATTCCTTCTAATTTGAAATTTTTTCGGCTGTCTTTTGTACTTTTCGTTGCCCCACCACTTGCAGCTATGTCGGCTGATCAAATCGCCAAAACCCACAGAGCACCTTGCAGCCCAGTGCCAGTGTGTGTTGCTGAGTACACTTCCAAAGCCCCTTGGGGAGATGTTGCTACATGAACATGGGTCTTTGTTCGCACTTTTAATACATGCCCAGCGTGAACGGTGTGGTGTGTCCAAATCAACAACAAAAAAAAATCCTATTCATCCATGAATAAGGATACATGCCGTGAACACCGCGTCATCACAACCTGCAGCTTTCCTTGATTTAAGACTGTTTTTCCAGCTTGATAACTACTTTATTTCATATTGCTTTCTAACTCAGTCATTTTCCCCACGTAGATCTTTTAGAGAATGTACAAATTTTTAATAAAAAATAAATAAAGTCGGCAAAGCTATCTTCTGGTTGAACATCCATTGGCAGAAGACACTTGATGCCATTGCTGCATCCAATTCTCAGTGCCACCCAAGAGTGAGAGGGTTTTCCAGCGCCTCTCGAAAAAGGGACACATGATGATATAAGGGTATGCAGATCTGTTGCTACAACAGCCAACTGCATTCTGAAACCTGTCCCTGACAATAAAATTCAAGAGAAGATACGAGTTCGATCAAGGTTTGGTAGTTAGTCGCTTGTATTTGGTGATCTCAAAACGAGTCTGTGGAAAGATGTACTTGATTGACTGAGATGGGAGTCAAACATGGAATTCTGCAGATGCTCTGATTGTTAAGGAAAACACAATGCTGGAGCAACTTGGCAGGTCAAACAGCGCACTTTATGGAGCAAAGAAAAAGATACATAACCAACATTTGGGCC
Source organism: Narcine bancroftii (assembly GCF_036971445.1). NCBI lineage: Eukaryota > Metazoa > Chordata > Chondrichthyes > Torpediniformes > Narcinidae > Narcine > Narcine bancroftii. Next base: position 100,321,272 of record NC_091478.1, read on the forward strand.
TGATGAGCCCTTCATCTCTGAATTTGTCAGAGGTAGGCCTAAGTCCTACAGAAGACTTGGTCCCAAATGCCTCTGACAAGGCAAAACTGGAGATAGAATTTCTCTTCTGTCAAAACTATTAATACATTTTAAAAGTCCTTTGTCATTTTTAAATGGATTTCCCTTCTATTTCACTTGTCAAAATGCACGAGAGCACTTTAAATATCAAAGGTTTGTAAGTCCCCATCCCTGTGACACAGTCGAGTTTTGTTTTCTTCTGAACTTCTAACAACGACATTAAAAAAAATGAAGAAAAAAAACAAGGTTTTTACTTAAATGAGCTGCAACCTCTGGGGGGGGGGGCAGGGGGCACACATAGGGCCCCCATTAATAAAGGTCTCTATCCCTCCCACCCATTTTCTTTTCAAGCCTGTATTCACTACCACAGCTGGGAGCTTTTTCCACAGTTCCTTTGAAACATCTCACCATTCACCCTTAACCCATGTCCCCTAATTCTTATCTCACCTAACCTCAGTGGAAAAGGCCTGCCTGCATTTGCTCTATTTATACCCCTCATAATTTTGTGTACCTATATATCTTACCCAGCACATTTTGCATACTGAATAATGGGAATTGGGCCCATAAACTTTGAGTAGAGTCCCATGGGGTCATGGCCAGAAAAAGATGGAATGGCTACTGTACATTATCCATATCCTTGGACTTCTGAAATAATATCCTCTCATCCCACCCCATTTCATTCTCATCTCCAGCTTGCTAACAAGCCTCAGTGATGTTTTGTTTTCCTCTCCAGGACATTGTGGAAACTGGGCGAACGATGAAGAAGCTTCTTAAGCTGTTGGAGAGCCACAAGCCCCAAATGGTGAAAGTGGCCAGGTAGGGGCACAGGTGTGCTGGCGTCTGGGCTCGGCTGAAGATTGAGAACATGGGTTGGAGCCCATCAAGTCTGCATTTTGATTCAGCAACTGCTGATTGGATCTTTGCCTCCACCATGCTTCCCTGTCTGTTCCCCATCTAGTACTTGTTGTCATATGTGCACCTCTGAACTCTACTTCCACAATGAGTACTTCGATCAATAGCTCTTTGTGTTTTACCCAGGTGCCTGATATTTCCAATCAAAAGGAAGTCAAATCATGCTGCAAATTCAGCTTTACACACACATGCACTGCTTCCATATGCGCATACCACACTCTCTCTCTGATGTGCTCTTCAGGAAGGTTGGTCTCCTACCTTGGGTGCTGTCAATAGATCAAAAATTCTCACTTGGCTTTAGGTTACATCACTTTCTTGGGTAGGGGTTTCCAAACAGCCATAACTTAAACAGGACATAATATGAAAAAACCATTCAAACACTGTGGGAGGTCAAAAGTCTTTCCATTTGAATAAGATAGCTCTTTGAGCCAACAATGTAGAGAAGGCCACAACTCATTGAACAGGTACAGAAAAACTCCCTCTGGGTCAATAACACTGAAAAGAGCGGTTATTGGATTGGGTTGTAGCTCCACCTCGAGTATAGTTGAAAAGGTATTAAAATTTATTTTCAATAGTTTTCTAAGGATGAACAAGACCAAAATGTGTCAATGTAGCAATTTCAGATTTGCATCTGCACAAATATGGTTAATATTAGAAAAAATACCAGCCAATTTATCTTTGGACATGAGAACACGATGCACCACTTTAAATAGGATTAATGAATGTTGGGCACATATAGAAGAGGTATTTAGCAGTTTAAAAATCTTGTCCCATAGATCCTCAGATAAGGATCTTGCAAATTCCAGTTTCCAAGCCTTTTTAATCTTGAAGTACTGGATGTAATTTTAACAACCTATCATGTAATTCCAATTATCCTTTTCTGAGAGGGATTCAATGGAAAAATATTATCAACTAAATCTGGTGGCATTTCATGCTTTCACCACTCTTTGCGTGAAATTCCCCCAATGTTCCTTTTAAACATCTCACCTTTCCCTCTTAACCTAGTTGTTGTCTCACTGAACCTCAGTGGAAAAAGCCTGCTTGCATTCACTCTATCTGTAACCTTCATAATTATGTGTACCTGCATATCTTTCCCAGTTCAGACAAAGGACCTTTCTCCTAAAATATTCACTCTGCTTCTCCACTCACCAATGTTGCCTGACCTGTGGAGTCTTTCTGCTACTTTGGTTTTTATTTCAATCCTGAAAGACTGTGCTGTAATTTTTCTTTTTATTAGATCTTGCCAACCTCTCCTCATGACTCCAACCAGTAAAAATGATTTCTTCTAGTCTCCTCAATGTTTCCCCAGATTCGACCCTCAAGCTAGCAGTTCCATCAATTTGCAACCTTGCTTATGAAATGTTATTTGACTTGGGAATAATTCTGGGGTTGAGTTGTCTTTTCTTTTTCATCTGTTCGCAGCTTATTGTTGAAAAGGACTCCTCAGAGCTCGGGATACAGACCGGACTGTAAGTGCTGCTGTGATCTTGTGTTGTTTGCCTCTTGTTCCTGACTACAACCATGACCAGCTCCTTAGTGTTCCGATGTGTACAGAGGTAGCTAATTAGACCAATCTGGACTTGATCATGTCTTGTACAGTTGTTACATGTAGATTTTATGAGGCTCATTTTTCCCCTTTGCATTGCTTCCTCTTGGAATGAGTTCCACATTTTGTGTGAGTACAACTAACTGGGTAATCCAGTGCTTGTTTGAGGTGGTTTGTCAATGTGGATACTATTCAGGGATGCCCTTTGAATTTTTTTTTCTGGTCTTGCGCAAAACACTAGCCCTCATTGTCTTGCTCGTTGAACTATCTGAGATTCCACCAGTTACACTCAAGAGGTCAGAGACAACTGTCACAAATTTAGCTCATCCTGTTGTGAGATGACCACCTCGAGGGGAAAGGAGTTTTTGGATAATTGAGATTTGGATAAATGAGATTTGAGGACAAACTCCTTTGATCTAGAAACACCTTCAATCACTTGTTCTTTTATAATTCTACTCCAGGAACAAGGATTTGTCAGAGTCCATTCATAAAATTGAGTTTTTTTTTAAGAACTGTCCATTCAGTCACTTTCTCTGCTTCATTTCCCATAATCACAGAATAAGCTCACAAAGCATATTATCAGAATTTATTGACACAAACAAGTCACAAAATTTTATTTTATTTTTTTTGCAGCAGTATCACAAAGCAAACATTACAAAATAAATAAAAATAGTGGATAAAAAAAAGTCAAATTAAGGCAGTGTCTGTGGTTCATTGATTATTCAGGAATCTAATGGCAGCGGGGAAGAAGCTGTCCTTGTGCCACTGGGTGTTCGTCTTCAGGCTCCTGTACCTCCTTCCTGATAGTAGCAGAGTGAAGAGGGCATGGCCTGGATGATGGGAGTTCTTGAGAATAGAGGCTACTTTGTTAAGACACCGTGTCTTGTAGGTTTCCTTGATGGAGTGAAGACTGGAACCCATGATATTCCAGGCAGAGTTAACAACCTTTTGGAGAGGGCATGACCTGGGTGGTATAGGTCCTCAATGATAGAGCCAGCTGTCCTAGGCCTCACCGGGTCCAAGCCCCAATCAGGGTCCTTGCTTCCCCCCACCTCCACCTCCTGTTTCAGATGTCTTTGGTGCGGGGAATTTTGGCAACCGTTCAGACCACTGAGATCTTTATTAGTCAGGACAACTTTTCAGTTCTTTCCCCATCATCCTGCAATTTTTCCTGCACCAAATATCTCTCAAATCATGACTACTAGCTGCATTGTAAAGTATTTTTTCTTCATGTCACTTTTAATCCATTTCCCCAACCCCTTCCCCAATTGTCTTAAGTCCACATTTTCTGTTTCTGGACCCTTGGACCAAGACGAGTAGATTCTGTCTATGGACTGTATCCTGTAACCTTGGGTCTTCTATAAATGAAAGGAATAAATTATTCCAAAACATTTATATTTATTTTGTATTGTTATGTGTATATGTGATTAGTAGTATGTGCTGTATATTGTGTGGATATGTGTGGCACTGTGGTTTATAAAAACACCATCTCATCTGGTTGTTTATGTACAGTCAGATAATGATTAATAAACTGGAAAATAAGAAAAAGGTTCACTCAGTTCATTGTGCTTTACCCCTCCATGGGGTATCATGTGCTATCAAGGGAAGTTGTCAAAGTAAATATTTTAAATGGATGCAGCCAAATGAACTGCAGACATATTTGAAATAAGTCATATTTTGTGATGGGAAATACCCCAGAAACATTATGCTAATTTTTCTTCTCTTGCAGTTGTAGGATTTGAAATTCCAGACAAGTTTGTGGTAGGCTATGCCCTGGATTACAATGAACATTTCCGGGACTTGAATGTAAGTATGCACTGCTACCAATTTTATTTCAGCTGTCTGTCATAAATTGGTTGTGTTATTGAATGACTGTGAGTAGAAAAGCTATTTAATTAACTGATCTTGATTAAGTACAGGTGTATCTATATTTCTAATCCAGTGATGGGGGACATGAAATTGCCAGGTTGTAAAAAAAACATCTGCTTTGATCATCTTGAGGGAAGGGGATTTACTGACCTTATCCTATCTGGTCTTTATATGACTCTCATGTGGTTTAATGGCAGCTGCCTTCTGGTAACTTGGTCAGAGAAGGTGGCTTCAATTGGGTGAGGTACTGAGTACAAAATCTGGGACTGTATAAGGTGTTGGTGAGAGCACACTTGATGTAATCTCCCACTCATTTCCCAGCACCAGAGACTCCTAGAATATTTGCTTGGGTCACTGAAAAGGTATGATTCCAGAAGCAAGGGAAAAGGGGAACCATCCCTGCCCAGTATGTCCTTGAATCAGCACAGGCTGGACATGTCTTGGGGGGGTAGCAGGGAAGGGTGTGTACAGCGAATCATTTCTGTCAACTATGGTGTGATACAGGTTTATATTTGAGGAAATGAATTCCACCATTCTCATTTTGGACTCCTACCTGAGAAGTATTTGGAACGATGAGCATTTAGATCAATTATCACATCAAAATGGATCCTCAGATGAGTAGGGGAGGGTCCAGGAATTAAAAAAATTTTTTTTAACCCATCTATGTCAAATGTGTTTCATTAACATGACTATTAATTCTGGTCACCACACCTTTGGAGGGATAGCTCAGGTTTGTCATGTGTATCATAGTGGAGTGGGAAAGCTTGTTTGGTGACCCATCCAGCTGGATAACCCCTACCTATGTACTATTGTCCTTCAGTGATTACAAAACCATACAGAAGTGCAGAGAGGATATTGTTACTTCAGAAGTTACAATGGTTTTGAGCTCTATGTCTCAGTGGGAGAAGCTGAGGATGTTCTCCATGTAACAAAGACCATTGTACAGGTGTAGGAAATCCTAACTTTTAGATTGAACAGAGGAGCCCTGTACAAGCCACTGGTGAGATCACACACAGAACATTGTGAAGATATTTTCCCCTGAAGTGTTACAGGCTGAGGGGTGACTTTCCAGAAGTATATAAAATCAAGAGGAGCATAGATAAGGTGAACAATCACAATCTTTATCCCAGAGTCAAGGAGTCTAAAGCTCGAGGGCATAAATTTAAGGTGGGAGGGGAATGTGTTAATGGGTGTCTTGGACGGCACAGGCTCATGGGCGGGAAAGGCCTGTCCTGTGCTCTATTTCTAAATTTAAAAAAATAAATAAATTAAATAAATTATACAGGAAATAAAATGTCAGAGGAAGTGGTAGAGGTTGATGACTGGGAAAGATTGAGGGATATGGATCAAATGTGGGCATACAGATCTGGCTCATTTAGACACCTTGGTCAGCAAGGGATGAAGGGCCTATTTTCATGGTGTACAACTCTGACTCTAAGCTGTTCCAGGAATTCTAGGTAAAAGAGGCATAGGTTGGGAGGGGAAAAACATTATTTCGAGAGCACTTGTGGTCCGAAATTTACCACCACTGTAGCACTGGGAAATATCAATCAAGCCTACAGGAAATTGGATAACTACTTAAGGGGAAATGATCAGAAGAGCTATGGGAGAAAAGAGCAGGGAATGGGATTGCTCTCAAAGAACTGGCATGGACTCGATAGGCCAAGTCGTCTCGTGCTGTGATGGGTTTACAGCACAAATGGGCCACTTGACCCATCTGATCCAAACTGGTGTTCCAGCTATAGGCAGATTTCCCTCCCAGTAGCAAACTCCATCAACGTTTCCTTCTATCTATACTGTGTTTAGTATTACAGTATATAAACAAGTACAGATGCACTGAAATTATGTACTTGCTGTGGCCACACAGGTTAGTGAGTTACACCAATGACATTAGTGTAAATCAACATTCCACGATGCCCCATGAGACAGAAAAAGTGAAAATAAATACAAAAGGATAGATAAATAATTGGTTACAATCAGTTGGGTGGGGGGAGATGATGTTTGACTGTGTAGATAGACACAGTTCTGGAGTAGTTCATGGCATGGGTAGTTTGGGAAGGTTGGTAAAAGACTGCCTCCATTCTTCACAAATGCTGGAGAAACTCAGCAGGCATCCATACGAAGTAACAAGCCTACAGGAAATTGAATAGCTACTTGAGGTGAAAATGATCTGGGGAGCTATTGGATGAAATTATCTATTTTTCAACCCTGGTGGAGACGACTGTGGGTGACACGGTTAGCGCCACGCTATTACAGCCCCATCAACCTGGGTTAGAATCTGGCACTGTAAGGGGTTTGTCGGATCTCCCCATGTCTCCGTGGGTTTCCTCTGGGTGCTCCGCCTTCCTCCTATGCTCCAAAGGTATAAAGAGTCGATGTGTTAATGGGTGTCTTGGACGGCACAGGCTCATGGGCGGGAAAGGCCTGTCCCGTGCTGTATTTCTAAATTTAAAAAAAAATTAAAATTAAATAAATTATACAGGGATGAGCTTTCACACCCATTCATTTCTGCTCTATTGATTTCATTATGAGACTTCCACTGGGCATTTTAAAGTTGACTTTAACTTGGCTTAACAAACAAAACTGCATAAATCATTGAATATTTCTTTTTGTCCTTTGTTTTGCACAGCACATTTGTGTGATCAGTGATAAAGGCAGACAGAAGTATAAGGTCTGACCGCAGGATGAACTTCCTCACAATAAGTGGACAAGTCTGGTGAAGAATTAATCACCTTCAATTCTTAAATGTCTTTATTATCTCAGTCACTTTATTTATCGGCATCAGAATGTGAACAAAAGGCTCCATCTGAAAATGTACATAGCTGCAAATAATTCAGATTATTTCACTATTTTTGTATTGTGTCTGATGGAAATGGCTTAAATTTTTATATTTGACGCATCCTGTAAAACTTTACTTTGGCCCTTCTGGAAGCAGTGAGAGCAAGAAATATTTTTGTATTTAAACATTTTGCTTTTGTGTGGGTAGCACTGTGCCAGGGTTACTGTAGGAAGCCTTCAGCACCTGTCAGGATGGAACCTGAATAGTCAGAGGGCAAAAGTCTTGAAGGTGGCTTTCAACAGATGGTGTTGCCGCGAATGTGGCACTGTCACCCTGTGGCAGTAGGCTGGTGTTCCTGCTGGACACAGCCTCTCTGATACCTTCACAAGATGGTTCAGCTGGTCGATGCACCAGAGGCAGGGGATTGTTCCTGACCTTGAGTACTAAGCGCAGGCGGAGTTTGCATGTCCTCTCTGACTGCGTGGGTTTCGCTTGGTGGGTACTCTAGTTTCGTCCCAAAGAATTAGCCACTGACTTGTTCCTCGTGTGTGTGGGTGAGTGGAGAATCTGTGGGAAGTTTGTTGGAAATGTGGGGTTTAAAAAAAATATATATTAAATGGGATGAATGTGGGTATATTTACAGCACAGCACAGGCCCTTCAGTTCATGTTGTTGTTTGTAAACCAACTCCACAACAATCTAATCCTTCCCAAACTCATACCCCAAATCCTCTTTTGTTTGCATCCACGTGTCTATCCAAAGGTCTTTCGATTGTCCCTAATGTACTTTCACCCACGATTCTTGAGTGAAAAAGAAACTTACCTCTGTCATCTCCCCTAAACTTAAAAACAGATGTCCTCTGGTATTTGCAATTTTTCTGGTGAAAAATGTCCCACATAAAGTTATATACCTCCAGTAAAAATAGTTAATGGCATGCACGGTAAGTGGAAGGGCCTGTTTCTGTGCTGTTTCTCCAGACTATATGTGTGCCAAATTAAAATTTGGGCCTATGGCAATGTGGAAGATCCATAAAGGAGCCTGGCCTTCTCATTGGAACCAAAGTGAGCACAAATAAATGATGAACAGAGGGACCTTTCCCTGAAGGGGCGATACAGATGGCTGTGGTGGCAAAGAAAGTGCATGTGTGCTTCACTCTGCACTGTGGGACAGACAATAAGAGTTGGGATGTTGTGTTGAAACTGTGCAAAACACGGCGATAGCCTGCCCTTGGATTGCTGTGTTCTGATCTGGTCACCCTGTTACAGGATGGAGGCAGTGGAGATCTGCCAAGATTGGAGGGCTTTGGTTATGGGGAGAGATTGGACAGGCTGGGCTAGTTTTGTCTGGAGTAAAGGAGGTTGAAGACGGACCTAATGCAATAACACCAGATCTGAAATTGTCCCCATCATAAGGGTATCAAAAACAGATCAAAGGTGAAGGGGTTTTAAAGGGGATCTGAGGGTATTTTAAAAAAAAAAATCCATAGTTAAGAAATATGCTGCCAGAGAGGTGGGGGAAATCAGATAAATATGTCTTAAAAGGGATTTGGATACTTAAAAAGGTAAAACTGAGCACATGCAGGCAGATTAGATCAGTATAAGTGGGCAAAAGGTTGATGTCATTTTGGTGGTCTGAAGGGACCCATTTCTGCTGTATGACTCTAAACCGAACTGGTGCAGGCTGGTCTTGTGACCACTGTGCCTGTCGGGCGTAAAATCGGTGACCAATAGTAACCGGTTGTTGAAGAATTAGAAGCACCATCTTGGTGATGAGATGATTGGGATTTATCTGGTGTTTTTCATCTTTGGCATCTCAAAAGATGGGTCATTTGGTCAGTGGCCACATTGGTGTCTGTGGGATCTTGTAGTGCACAAATTGTTGGCCAGGATTCCAACATCAGTGACTGCACCTCATTGACAGGAGAGGTACCTCGGGATGTCTGAGAGGTGATGAAAGGAATGATGACAAATGTAAAATGCTCCTCCCCTCTCCATCTAGACAGAAATTCAGCACCACTCTGTTCCTTTGGTTTATTTTGCTTGGCTACTTTGGCAAATAATCAGGTTTGTTCAGAATGTAAAATGCATTGGCATGTTTGCTATCTACCATCAGTATTCAAGCTGCTAGAATGCCCAGATCCAAGTTTGACCTGAGACTTGTTTCTGTATTGAACTTTCCACTTTAAACATTCAAATCATTAACGCAATACCGTTTTCGGCCCAAAAAACATCGACTGTCTCTTGCCTTCCATAGATCCTGCCTGACCTGCTCCTGCAGCATTTTGTGTGTTGCATAAATGCCATTATTGGGTACCTCTGGTGTACATTTTTGACATTTTATATGGTGTTTTGATGTCAGTCTTGAACAGTGGTCTAATAATGTATTCTTTTTGTAAAAAGTGAATGAACATAAATGAATGCATCTGCAATAAAACATTGCAACAGGCCAAACTTGCTTCAATACTGGTTGCTTGTGGGTTGAACCATGAATTGCATACAGGAGTGCCAACACCAATTGGAGTTTGGTGAAATCTCAAACCCCTTTGACACTGCCAACCCTCCTAGCAAGCAGGAAAACTTACTCCTGCTGCACTCAGGAGTCTTTCCCATTGCACCATGATTTACCTGGTTAATTAGCAACTTGGCATTTTAAAGGGGGGGGGGGGTTCTCACCTCCAGCAGTGACCATGCGAGGGCAGATTTTGCTTTCACACTGCCAGGAGGCGATTAGAGAATTAACTCAGCTGAGCTCTGACATTTGTCCCCATCAAGTCTCAGAATCCGGTTGAATTTAACTCGCCCTGCTAGGTTGAGATGTTTCTTCACACCACGCGATTACCGGGAACGGACCTGCCAAATTAGAAGGTGAAGCCCCACAGAATCAGCGATGTGCAAGGGGCTACAGTCTGCCCTCTTATATCCTGCTCCTGGTCCCTGATGTAACAAGTTGGTAACTGTTGAATGCAGTTTTCCCTTTTATCCCTCCCCCCTTTTTGCTTTGGTCTACAAAAGATCCAAGATCCCAAGACTAAATTCAACAATAATGGGAGATGCAAATGAATTGAACTCCAAGCAATAGAAGAGCAAAGAGTGGATTTGTCTTTGGAGTTGTTTTGATATTACTAGTGTGTGTTTGTTCACACTGGACCTTTTACGACACTTTGTAGGTGGAGAATTTGTTCATTTATATTTGCGCCCATAATAATCTACAGAAAGGCAATTACATCTTTTGTCTTTGAGTTTTCAGAAGGGACTGGAGTGAAGCTAAAAGAAAAGTGAGTGGAATGATACTGACTGGATTGTCCAAAGATGGGGATGATGGATCAAATGGCCTATTCCTACCCTGGAGGGATTCCATGAAACAACTTGTATTTATTGATGCCGCTCCTTTCAATGAATCTTCATTATGACACTTGCAGGCAGGACCAAAATTTTTAACGTCCTTGAAGGGAGAGTAAGAGATTGGGAGGATTAAGGGGAATATTTCAGAGCTCAGCACACAGACAATTAAAGGTCTAGCAGTGCAAACAAACCAGCTCAAACTACGAAGGCTCTAATGAGCTTAAAACTTGCACACAAGGTCCAGTCTCCCTACTGGCTCTGTGCACTGCTGACACAAGGGCTGCGTGAGCCTTTAGACAGGGCTGGTGATTGGCAGCGAGTAGGTGGATCCATCCTCCCAGGTTACCTCCCTGCAGGCAGTCACAGACAGTCCGGCGGTTGTATCACCGCAAGCAGTTGGTGACGTGATAACACCAGCATATGCAAGAAGCCAAGTTTGGAAGTTCCAAGATGTTTTGGAGCTGGAGGCGATAAAATTGAAAGA